>NC_080770.1:21688253-22302182 GCF_020826845.1 Diceros bicornis minor
GTTCCTATCCCTCCTTAATGCTTTGTTTTCCATAACAGTTATCTCCATCTAACATTTATATGTTTAGCCCATGCGTTTTGTCTCTTGTCTGTCCCCCTATGTAAGCTCAATAAACATAGGATTTTTGCTTGCTTTGTTCAGTGTTGTACCCCCAGCACCTAGAACAGTGCCTCAATAAATGTATCTGAAGGCTGAATTTTACAGATGCTGAAACTGAGGTACAGACAGATTAATAACTGCTTCATGGTCATTCTAGCAGTTAAGGAACAAATTCTGACCCAGACAGTCTAACTCCAGAGTTCATATTTTCAGTCACCACTCTACAATAGGACTTTTTTCTACAAAATTATACCGCTATTATCAGAGTTGAAAGAATAGAATTTATTGTTATATTCAGGAAAGTCTTAAATAAATTCCCGGGGGCTGTTCAAAGGTGCACGTTGCTGGCAGACATTCTCTAGAGCTGCTGAGAGAGGACAGTGTGATTTTGGTGATGCTAGCTAAATCTTCTCAATCATACAGGGACAGCTCTATTTACCACAAGAATGATTATGTTAAAGAAAGTACAATTTATTATGTGATGGTATTGTTCTCGGTAGAGAATCTGTATTACTCGGAGTACAGGCTGTCCTGGTGTAACAAAGGGATTCAGAAACAGAGTGTCTCAACAAAGAAAAACGTCTCCTTGGTCATAACCTTGCAGAGTTTAGCTGACTAGGGTTTGTGGATGGCCTGTTTTTACAAGGTAATCCAGGGACCCAGGTTTCTTCTAAGTTATTGACCTATTGTCTCTCAGAGGTTGTCTTCTTCTGCATCATTGAAGAGGCTTCACCCAGCGCTCTGTGCACATTCCAGGCTGAGAGAAAGGTGAGATCTTCACACTGGAAAAACAATTCCCAAGTTTTATTCGTACAGATGATTTATAAGGAATAATTCAATTTATTTAATAGATATAGGACTATTCATGTCACCCATTTCTTTTGATGTGAGCATCTTTAACCAGTTGTACATTTCATTTAATTAGCAAAATTATTAACAAAGAGTTAATATGTTGCACAATATAATATTGTATTATCCTTTTAATGTGTGTGGGGACCAAACGATATCTCTTCTTTTATTTCTGATATTGGTAATGTGTGTCTTCTCTCTTCTCAGTGGTGACCATATGAATTATAATATGCATGTTTAGTATATCATAGTAGACCTAAAATAATATTGCAGTATAACATGTAATATAAGAATCATATATTAAAAGTAGTAAAGACCCAATTCTTCTCTCCCATTCTTTTTGCTATTTTTGTCTTATATTTATTTTTGTGTATGGTTTAAACTCATAATGCGTCAGCATAGTTTGACTTTAGTCATTTATTTTTTAAAGAAATTAAAATTAAAAATCCAACATTGGCTATATTTAACTTCATTTTCACATTTTTGGTGTTATTTGTTTCTTTGTGTAGATCCATATTTCCTTCTGTTATCATATTTCTTTTGCCTAGAAAATTGTTGAGGCACAACTTTGCTGGCTAAAAATTATTTCGGTGTGTGTGCATGCACACATGTGTATGTGATTAAAGAATACCCTTAAAAACATACAAAGATCAACAACAACAGCAACATCAAAACAAAAATTGTGTTAACAACAGAGATTAAAACCCTCTAGGTGAAAAGCTAAGAAAGATGCACAGGCACAACCTTGCCCCCAAATAAAAAAAAAAATAATTCTAAGTGTATATATATTTATTTCATTTAAGTGTGAAGGTGAGAATAAGTTTCCAAAGAAACTCCATCTATTCAAAAAGATTGTGTTAAAAAATGAGAAATATGTTTTAAATATTCATCGGTAATAAAAGTATATCAGAAAAATATATCATAGGGCAAACACACACTAATTAAGAAAAGTCTGAAATATATTGATAAGAGCATATGTAAAATATAGAAAATATCAGAATGTGTACATGTAAAAAACTGAGATTTCATAAAAAGAGTTGCTTGAATTCAAGAAAGACTTGGGGACCAAATCATTGCAGAAATGAACACCAATGTAGAAGTAGCACAAAAGTGAATGGATCACTGAATACTCTTTTTCCTGTATTGCTAAATTTGATTTGCTAGCATTTTGTTGAGGATTTTGACATCTATTGTCAAGAGTTATTAGTCCATTTACCATTGGTTTTCTTTTCTTGGGGTGTCTTTGTCTGGTTTTGTCAGGGTAACACTGACATCATAGAATGAGTTGATGGGTTTTTTGGAAGAGTTTGTGAAGGATTGGTATTGATTCTTTTTAAATGTTTGGTGGAATTCACTAGTGAAACCATCTGGGCCTGAGCCCACTCCTCAGTTTCTACCCAAGATAACTGAAAGCGTATGTTTACTTAAACACCTGCGTGAGAATGTTCATAAGTATTATGATCCTAGGCAAAGAGTAAAAATCCAAGTGACCACCAACCGATGAATGGATAAACAAATGTGGAATATCCACGCAATGGAATATAGTATGGCAATAAAAAGCGATGAAGTACTTATACACACTACAACATGGATAGACCTAAAAACATTATTCTAAGCAAATAAGTCAGTCACAAAACACAACGTATTGTATGATATGATTCACATGACATGTCCAAAATGGGCAAATCTAGAGAGAGAGAAAATCTATAAAGACTCTCCAGTGGTTCCTACGTTTGGAAGTGGGACAATGGGGAATGTCTGCTAGCTGCTACAAAGTTTCTTTTAGGAGTGATGAAAATGCACAGTGATTTAAACTTACTAAACACAATGAATTATATATTTTGAACAGGTGATATTTACAGTGTGTAAATTATTTCTGAAGAAAGTCCTTGCCAGTATATATCTTTAAATATTATTTACATTAAGGCCGGCCCTGTGGCTTAGCAGTTAAATGCATGCACTCCGCTGCTGGCGGCCTGGGTTCGGATCCCGGGCGCGCACCGATGCACCGCTTCTCTGGCCATGCTGAGGCCGCGCGTCCCACATACAGCAACTAGACATATGTGCAACTGTGACATACAACTATCTACTGGGGCTTTGGGGGAAATAAATAAATTTAAAAAAATTAAAAAAATATTTATTTACATTAGATAAAGAAAAAAGTCATGTGAAAAATTTTTAAAAAGTGAATAGATCCCATAAAAACACAGTAAGGAAACGGAATAAAGGAAGAATATAAAGACAAAGAAGACAGGACATGCATATAATTTGTTCCTTCAAAGAAGAAAACCAAGCCAAAGAAATAGAAAAGGTATCACAAACTATAATGCAGATTTTTCCCCTGAAATTAAAGAAGACTTGAAACTTCCTATTGAAAAGATATAATGTGTTCTGAGTAAGCCAACAAGGAATGATCGATACTACATTATATTTATTAAGGTTAATATTTCCTTCTACAAAACCAGACCAAAAGATCTTGTTACTTTTAATTGCTAGTGAAACAGCCCTTATGGTGTTTTTCACTGTGCTTCACGGCAGGGTAAAGGGGAGACAAGGAAACACAACAAGGGAGGAAAATGAATGTAAGAAGAAAGCAGCCAGACTGAGCGTCAATCGCCAACGCCAACGTTTCTCACACTAGGACCCAAGAGGTTGCATCTAAAAACGTAGGGACAATGGAGATAATACAGAGAGAACCTTTAAAGCTAAATATATTCCTAAAAAACAAAACATTTTAAAAATAAATAAATAATGGCGTAAGGAGTGACGAAGACAGACCACAAAGGGAAAGACTTCATATGTGTTTGTGTGCGTGTGGCTGTGTATGTAGGCACATATGTACATATAATTGCATATGTGTGTATGATACATGTTTGTAACACGAACATTAGGACAAAGCTAAACTAATCTATGTTTAGCGACAATTGTAAATGCATCTAATATACCTTTAAAAAGAAAAAACTTTCAGTATAGTTTTTTAAAGCTAAATACATTACAAATTGTCGCAGAAAGTTAAAAATAAAAGTATAGGCAGATGTACATTTAGACAATACCCATGCAAAGAGAGCATTGGCTGTAATTTTAATGTCAAGAAATAGAGAATGCAGGAATATCAAATGCAGGAGTATCAAAGTAAACAAAAAGGTATACTTTGTATTGACAGACTTTAACTCACAACAAAGACTCAAAAGTGTTATCTATGCAAACAGTAACGTAGCAACAAATATTCTCAAGCTGAAAACTTCTCATACAGAAAATGCCAAGAGAGAAGTACACAGAATCATACTAACATTAGGAAAACCTAATACATCTCTATTAAACATTTTTAGTCAAGAAAACACTGAAGACAACATAAAGACTTAAAGTACACATTCAACAAGATTATTTTTATAGATTAGTATGTATTAAGCTTTGTCCAGAAATAAAAGAGAGTTCTCCTTCCTTTCAAATGTATGTGCAGCCGTATATTAGTGAAAACAAGATCTGAATATAGAATATTTAAAAATTTTATTCTGTTAAGAAATGAATAACAAATAAAAATAAACTCTCTAACTATTCCAGTTAGATATTTTCAAATAAGTTATTAAATCACTCCTAAGTTAAAGAGAAATAAGGAAAAAAAACAGATACATTGATAATGAAAATATGACATATTAAAAAACGTGGGATGCCGCTCGCACAGTGTTCATCGGAAAATCCATATCCAATTCAGACAGCTAGAAAAGAATAGCAAAATAGGCTAATAGAAGGATGAAGAAAAATTTTAAAAGGAAGGAATAAACTAGAAATTCTAAACAACTAATATTTGAACAGAAAATGCTATTTGTTTACGTGTCCTTTAATTAAATTAAATAAACTGTTTTCCTAGTTTTCTATCTATAATATTTATTGATTGAGAGAATATTTATGAGTAACAATATGTGTCAGACATTGTTCTAGACTCTGGAAAATAGATTAGATGATAAATCATATATAAATTAAAATTCATATCATATAAAATAGTGAAAAGTACAGTGGGTGCATTTAATAAAGAAGGAATGTGAGGAGATGTAAAGGTGGTAAATTGCATTATCATAATATAGCCAATGAGATCCTGACTAAGAGGTAACATTTGAAGGAAGGAATCATGTGAGTAGCAGTGTGGAGAGCCTTTCAAACAGCAGAAAAGAAAGGCAGAAAAATTATGAGGGGAATGTATTGTGATTAGAGATGTTCTATATTTGTAATGTTGAGGTGTTATTTATACTTAATAATCTTACTTTACGGAAATGTCCTTAGGTTATACTCTGCGTGTTAAAGAGATTGTCCTATTGCAACTAAAGGTACTTCATACTCAAAAAAATATTAATGATAAGAAAGGAAGGAAGGACGGAAAGAAGGAAAATACAACCACATATAGTTAACTTTGAAGGAGACATGACACGTCTTTGCTGTGAAAATGAGGTCTGCTGGAAGCAGGGCTAAACATGAGCATAGGAGAGGCTCTCTTCTGTACCCTGGTTCTTGGGCCTGGGCCCTGAGGACAGGCGGCATCTTCAAGGGCATCACAGAGAGATAGGAGTCCAAGAAAAAGAGAGCTCAAGCTGAGTCAGGACCAGCCCTGTAGGGAAACTCATAAAGACGGCTGGGGCTTTGTTGTGGGAAGAGCCCAATCTGCCAGAGAACTGTGCCTTATTCTCTGAAGTGTGCTTGTCTTTTCACATACTTGAGTTTCAGTGTAATCTTGATAAATGCTAATGCCTAGTCTCTGTGTTCTGTGAGGAAATAAAGAATGGATTCAGTGTCCACGCTTTGAATGAAATAATGAAACAGTAAAAGCGGAAAAAATGCACCCTCACAAACAGCATGGTAACAGCACCAGGAATCTGAAAACATTTTCTGAGATCTCCTAACCACAGGGTGTGATTAGATTGCTGCCAGTGCATAGATCTGAGCGTGGAGCAGAGTGCTTTGAACTGGAGTCTGATACCAACGATTCCATGGAAAGGGGTAAGGGAATAGGTCAGCCTAGTTTTATTATTGATTAGGTGGTATTGGCTCAAGATTGTCAGATATAATTAAAAAGTTACTTGTAATTGCCACTTGGGATCCTATCCAATTTGACTCATATTGAGATGAAAGTTACTACTGTACATTTTGAAAGAAAAGATTTATGTGTATATGTGACTGTGTGTGTGTAAATATATATATAATATACACTGATATTTGTATTTTGAAATCCTAACCCCTGTACCTCAGAATGTGCCTATATTTGGAGATAAGGTCTTTATGAATGTAATTAAGTTAAAATGAGGTCTTTCGGGTGGGCCCTAATCCTATATCACTGGTATATTTGTAAGAAGATATTAGGACATGCACAGTAAAAGAGAAGAAAACAAGTGAAGACACAGGAGGAAGACTGCCGTCTACAAGCTCAGGAGCAAGGCCTCAGGAGAAACCAACCCTGCCTTCATCTTGATCTCAGACTTCTAGATTCTAGAACAGTGAGAAATAAATTTCTGTTTTTTAAGCCACTAGTCCATGATATTTTGTAACGGTAGCCTTAACAAAATAACACAATCAGTATCAGCATATATGTACATACATGTATGTGTATATGTGTGTGCCCATATATCTGAGAATGATTTCAGTAAGGAGCAAAGAGATGACACAGTTTTTCTGCATGTGTGGGAACTGCACAGGTGGAGGTATGACTATGATCTTTATCTAAAAATGTCTAGGAATAGAAAGACACTAATAAAATAAAACAAAACATTTTTATCATAACTTCTTGATTTGGAGGCAATGAACACCATTCTTAATTTCTTTCAATTTAATGGTTAGTGTGAAAAACATATTTTACTAATACACCCAATTTTACCAAACACTCTTTTCATTGCCTCTTTTACATCTTTGTTCCTTAAACTGTAGATGACGGGATTCAGCATGGGAATCACAATGGTGTAAAATATTGACACTATCATGTCATGGTCCAAAGAGTAGCTGGAACTTGTTCCCACATACGTGGAGAAGATTGTTCCATAATAAATTGACACTCCAGTTAGGTGAGAACCACAAGTAGAAAAGACTTTTCGTCTCCCTTCAGGAGAATGCATCCTCAGAATGGCCACCAGAATGAAACCATAGGAGACCAGGACAATCAGGATAGTGACTGTCTCAATAACGCCCGTAAAGTAGGAGAGTAGAAGCTGGTTTGTGTGAGTGTCAGAACAGGAAATGGCGAGGACAGGAGGGACGTCACACAAGACATGTCTAATTTCATTAGATGCACAGAAGGTTAGGGTAAATGTGGCCCCTGTGTGCACTGAAGCAGTCAGAATGCCACCACCATAGGAAGCAATGATGAGTGGCACATAGACCCTGGGTGACATGTTGACTGAATACAGCAGAGGGTTGCACATTGCTGCATAGCGATCGTATGCCATTGCGGACAAGAGAAAGCATTCTGTGGTCCCAAAAGTAACAGCGAGAAACATCTGTGCTGCACATCCCAGGAATAAAATAGCTTTATTCTTTGACATAAAATCTACTAACATATTTGGAGTAACTACTGAGGAGAGGCAGGCATCCACAGATGATAACACACTCAGAAAATAGTACATGGGGTTGTGAAGATGGGAATCCCCAATGACCAATACAACCAGTCCCAAATTTCCCATCAGAGTAAACATGTAAATTGCCAGAAACACAGAGAATAAGATGATTGGCAGTTCAAACTTGTCCGTGAAGCCCTTCAGTACAAATACAGTAACTTCAGTGCCATTCTTCATGTTGACACCTCATGTAACAAACTTGAAAATATTCCTAAAATTATAATTCATTTACTACAAAAAGAATAAATAATATTGTGACTCAGAGAAAGAGAACTATGTCCTCATATTTATTTCTTGGCAATGCATAATTTCCCAGCAGCATATCAGGACACAGTAACAGGAAGCTGGGTCAAAGGTTGATGCCTCTCACTACAGAATCAAATGGAAGATTTGAGTTTTCACTTGCTGGCTTGACTCATGTCATTTCTAAAACCATCAAGTCAAATGGTTAATTTAACACTGAATTTTATTAGCTATTTTCCTTTTAAATCACATTAAAACACAAAGTGAACAGCTAAAAAAATTTTTCTTATGTAATTGTGACATTAATGTGTATCTCAATACAATAAAATAAACATTGAAGGGCAAATTATATTAAAATTTATTTTTAAAATACCCTCAAATATTGAATGTGCTGTATAGATTTGACAAACACCCCAGCGAACTATAACATTTTACGAGTTAATTTGTCTAAAAATTTTCCAACTCCATTAGGTTATTCTGAAAAGAACTAATTAAGATATTTTTAAGATGGACCATGATTAATTACAAAATTATATGACCGCTTTTGTTTCATTTAATTTGTTTACAAATACTTAGCATCATTTTATCCTTTTGGGGTAAATATTTTGTCATTAGTATTGTTTTTGGAAGCCTAACTCTTGATTTATATTTTTCTACTTTCTCAAGATTCTGTGCTAAAAATGAGAGAATTATAGAAAAAAATAAAAAATATGATTTTTCTTTCAGAGTATTACACTTGATTATATATTGTTATATTTTGGATTCAGTGAAATAACAAGTAACTATTATCTAAAAGTAACAAATAAGATCATAGAGATCAGTAATTAAAAATATAACAACAAAAAACAATCTTTGCTTCTAGACATAAAACTTAGCATTTAATCATTTAATAGTAAATAAATAGCAAAAAATTAAAATTAGAAGGTACAGAAAAAATCATTCCTGCACAGTCCCATGGTTAACCAAATTAGGAGTCACAGTGTTAGCTGAACCCGAATTCAAAATTCCATTATATATAATATAATATAACACTAGCTGGAGGATAAATTTTATTCAATTATTTATAACAGCTATTTATTTTATTTTTTATATATACACCCATAGAAAATGTGAGTCAGTCTTGAGGGCACATAATCTGCTGCAAATAATATTAAATACTCTATTATTTAAATCCATAATGCAAGTCAAGCTCCAGCTTCAATACATTGACATGGAACCTACCGGTAAGAGAAAGAGTGATTTGGATTGGAAATAGTGATGGAAGGAGAAGAAAGCACAGACCAACAATCTTCTGGGAAACACAAAGTCAGGATTCCCTAGAGGCATCACCAATATCAGGAGAAAATATTTTCACAGAATTTTTGGAAAGATTAAAGGCAGAGAAAACAAGAAATACGTATATGAGACACCAGAGAAGGCAGAATTTAGTTGAATCTTATGTATTGGAAACAAGTTACAACAAAACAAATTAGGGTGCTCAAACCACTTATTCTAAATAACTGAATATTTTTGAGTGGCTCTAATACTATAAGATGCTTTTAAATATATCATTTAATTAGAAAAATCCTTAATGAATTGATTGGAAAACCCCCAATATATTTTTCTTATTTTAAAAATGCCATGGGGATGGATGGCATGAATATCAACCAATGGGAGCTTCACACAAGAGTTTATGTAGACAAGATCAAAAGAGAAATAAAAGAAATAAAAAACAAACTTTGATGGATATAGTGAAATCAATCTCTGTTTTAATGCAATTAGGAGTCACAAGAAAAAGTTCAAACCTGATAAATAAATGAAAAGCAATAGGGTATACATATATATGAGGAAGCCATGTGATTTAAAACTAGTTCAGCCTGACCTTGTTTTTCCAAAAGGGCCTGATGTGGCCTGTTGAGTGTGCCTTGTACATTTGCTTTTAAATATTTAGTGTCCAAAAGGCAAGAATGATGCCCCTAAAGATAGGGATATAACCTCCTCCATATCGGCATTTTCTTTAGGATAAGCATCTCTCTCTATATGAAGGATTAATTGCTGACCTGCTGTGCTCACCTTGTGACCACTCATCTTGTGACCACCAGCTTGCTGTATTCACCAATCTGCTGTTCCAGCAAAGCAAGCTTGGGACTATTGTAAAAGGGACATTCCTATTGTATGTGATGTATGCTCTTTGTTCCAAGACAGTATATAACCACTCTGTATACCCCACTTCTTTGATGCCCTTCCTTCCTTCAGGAAGGAAGGCCTCAGGCTAGTCCTCAGATCTGGCTCATAAAAAACTCACCCCAATTTTGGCTTATAGATTGGTTATGGATTGTGTCAACAAGCCCAGTATAATTCTCGGCACCAGTTCAGTGATAACCTGGTACAAGGAAAATTGTATAGGATTTAGAATCTGAAAGTTTCTAATACTAATACATAATTAAAAGCCACCTGTAAGATTAGACTTTCCCTCCAAAGTTTACTCCTCTTTCAAATAGCAATAAATTTAAATGACAGAGCAGACACAATAAGACACAGGCAAGCAGACTAATTAAATACGTGCAACAATGAATATTTAAAGCAATATCCTTTAAACATGTCCATTTTTGGTATAAATGATGTAAGATGCCCATATAATTGGAACTTTTGTCATCACATGTATTTACTTTTAAATCTAGCAAATATTGGGCCACAACACTAATATTATAACTAAATTATTGAAAAACATAGTTAACCAGAGACTTGAACTAGATATTTCATTCTTTAGCTACATGTAATAAATATTTTGTGATTATTAATATGCACTTAAACATTCTTCTGTCAGATTAAAACTAATGAATTAAACTGTGATTATGATTTTTCCTCTGTGCAGTCTTTAAGTGTCTGGATTAGAGAATAAAGGAGTTTTGTGAATTGTATGATCTGTAAATGTAAAAACAAAACGAAAAACACAAAAACACACACAGATCACCACAATTCCATTTGCCACATTGCAGAGGGATTAATTTTACATTGGATAAATAAGATAATGAAAAATTACAATGTTAAATACTTCAATTAAATTTCTCTTGAAACCGTCATTTCTGTTAGATGGACGTGACTAAATCAACATTAGTACATATTGAAAGGACTTAGAATTAAAAAGAGAAAATGACTACGATTCTTGAAGAATTTAATAATACAGAATTATCTTTTAGAATTAATGGAAAGCCACTTCTATAACTTTAACAGAAGGTAGAGTACTCCAAATATCTTGGGCTCCATATTGAAACGTTAAGTTTGCAAAGGACGAGAGAGATAACAGCCGCTTCTGGAGCTGTAGGGATGGACTTCTGCTCACGTTATTTTTCTTCACCTTTGTAGTGACTCCCACAGCTAGGAAGTGCCACAGCCGAGATTCAATGCTAGTTCTCTCTCATGGTGCGTGCACTTTTCACCAGTTTTTACTGCCTCTTATAATAATGCCTCATCCTGAAACAGACTTGCCCCCTTACCCCCTCACTAAAATACAGCAAAACATAATCTTTGTTGTATTTGGATATTTTTTAAGCCATTAATACTAGAAACATTATGAAATAAGTAGTAATCTGAAGTTGCTTCTACATTACATAGCTAGCAAAATAAACTTAAAAGTATTATTGATTAGTTTTTCATTATACCAAATATAAGCCCCCAGATAGTTGAATTGGTCAAATATTGTCTTGCCCTCTACTGATAAATATCCTGATTGTTTTACTTTGAATTGCTCTGTCTTCTTCCATCAGAAAAATGAAAACATACACTCTGTTTGGTGCATTCTCCTTACTTCTACAAACATACATTTGATGTTTTCTATTTTCTTTGTTTTATCCCAGGAAGTATTGTTTTTCAATTCTTAGACTCTGCATAAATCAGATTGTGATGGATACATTCTATTCACCTACGCAACGGGCAACAACTAAAGGGGTTAGTACTGAGGATTTCATGACACATTTGACCTTGATATTTAGGTCCCATGTCCTAAAATATTCCGACAATGATCTGAAATTTTCTCTTACCTGTGGAATGGCAAAGGCAGGTTTAGACACACTATGAGTACGACTAATTTAAATTGTTTATATTCACCTACTCAACTCTTGATAAAACCCAAAGGAGATGCCCAAATGGGAATATGCCCCAATTATCTTCTGGTTCACAATAGCAACATGATGATTTACTCAATAATAAAAAAGTAAATGTTTCTGGAATACTGTACTACATGTTGATATTTATAAAATGAATAAAGTTGTTTGGCCTCTGGTTTAAAATGATGCCTTAAAAAATATGTGTTTTGACACTACATAAGAAATCTTAGGATATGAGAGATACTTTTACATCATGGCTCTGACACTGGGTTAGCACTAACTTTTCTGAGAATCGATGTCCTCATTCTGGTAATATATGCCATTTTATATTGCAACAAGTCAGTAAGTATGGCAAACTATAATAATGTAAAACCATGATATATCTCTTGCAGAATCTAGCAGAATGGATTTATAGTCAATCAAATTCATTACACTTTTACTCTATTCAAATTATAAAATGTGCGGTTTAAGTGAATAAAGTATACATTTTGAGTTTATTGGAAGATTATTATTCAAGGTAATTAGAAAAGTCCAAAAAGGTCCCAGAAACATGGAGGACTCATCAAAAGTTTAAAGCTCTGTAGGACTTTATAAATCATGTAATTTTGTGAATCCTGAAGACAACTGAGATTAAATGAAAAATATCTATCAATCAATTGACTGATAGATGGATATACACACACACAATAAACACACACACACACGCCTGGGACCAAAATAGAGAAATTTAACATTGGTAGAAAATGGAGGCCCAGTAGAAGTTTAATTTTTCTTCAGTTTTCCAGATACTCCCTACCCCCACTCAGACTCCATCAGAATGTCACAGGGACTGTGAGAGACTGAGATGGTGCTATGGGTCACTGAGGATCTCAGAAATATGCAGCATGTAGTCCCCTGAAAAACAGGGCTTCACCTAGAGGAAGAAAATGCTGAGAAGAATGTCAGAGGAGTAGGGCAGATACACTAGGAAGGACAGTTTCAACAGGGAGGGGGTTTCTGGAACATGTAGGACTCAGAAAGTACTGTTATAGCGACATATAATGTCTAAGGTGCAGAGTCCTCTTTGGAAGGGGGGATCTGTTTAGACACAGGAAACAGCAGGTAGAAAGTACTCTTGAGTCAAGCTTAGCTCTGAGAGTTAAAGTAGCTAGTGGATCATATTCTAAGGCCATCAAAACAACATGAGAGTGATTCCTTGAGCATGAAACTGGAAAAGCGACCTTGATATATCTCCAGCTACATATGTACCTCCTTCTGATAGTCAAAATCCCCATCATATTTACACATGGAATGAACAAAAAGATTACTATTGGACTCCATTGCGTGATGTTTAAATTGCAAAAAAATAACCAAATAATGTTCCAAATATTATTGGAATTAGTGCATAAAATAAGGCCATAAAGCAATCAAACGAATGTATTAAATATATTTTAAAACCATATAAATTAAAAAATTTTTAAATGACTAAATCTTCAAGAAAATCAAATGTCAGAAATGAGCTGACTAGACATCAGGAGGATGTGAAAAGATGATTCAGAGAACTCAAAATAATAAACCAAAAAATAGAAATAAAATAAAAATTCAGAAGTCAAGAGTAATTTAGTAAAATACAAGAGTGAGTAGTCACTATAGGAAGTATACTTAAGGAAAGAGAAGATAGAGAGATATGAAAACAAATCAATTTCAAGTAAAGAAAGAAAATTAAGATTTCATAGAAACTGACACACCTAAAAGTATCAAACAATTTTCAAAATGTTAAAAACATAACTTATACAAACATAAAATTAA
Organism: Diceros bicornis minor; assembly: GCF_020826845.1. Lineage (NCBI taxonomy): Eukaryota > Metazoa > Chordata > Mammalia > Perissodactyla > Rhinocerotidae > Diceros > Diceros bicornis. The sequence goes on from NC_080770.1 coordinate 21,701,911, forward strand.
CACATGCCAGTAATTTATAACTATCTCATTAATAAGTCTATCAGCAAAAGGACAGACTGATATAAAGAACATCGAAGTAACAGGGGCCTACAGAGTGTATCAGAAGTCAAAACGAAATAAGATTTGATTCCTTTTTAATTTTATTGAAGAGAATATACATAAAGAAAAGCACATATTTCATAATTGTACATCTTGATGAATTTTCAACTGAACAGAACCCTGTAAACAAAATCCAGACTAACAAGTAGAACCTTGGCGGCACTCAGAGCCTCCCTCATTCTGTCTTCTAATCGCTATCTCCCCTGCAAAGGTCACCCTATTCTGAAGCAGAGATTAATTTAGGTAATAGTTTTTTAAAGTCAGGGCTATTGGATTTTAATATAAATACAGAAAATCTACCATCTATAGGTACCAGTATATGAATTTTAGTAACACATACAATTGTTCAACCACAATCATATTATAAAACATTTCTATTACCCTAAAAAAAAACCCTCTCATCCCTTTGTAGTCTGTCACCTCCCTTACCTCCAGCTCTGGCAACAACAGGTGTGTCAGATGTGTTCTCCATTGTTACAATTCTGCCTCATCCAGAATGTGATATAGGTGGAATCACATTGCAGGTGAGCTTTTGAGTTTGCCTTCTTCCACTTAGGATGTATTTGAGATCCATCTTTGTAGTTGAAAATACCAGCATTTGTTCTTATTAATTGCTGAATAGTTCCATCGTAAAGATGTACCACAGTTAGTCTATCCACTCAGCAGTTGAAGGATTGTTGCATTACTTTTAGTTTTAGAATATAGTGAGTGGAGCTGTTATAAATACTGGCACACAGGTCCTTGTGTAGATGTATGCTTGCTTTTATCTGGGGCAATGACACAGAGTGAGATTGCTGGGTCAGCTGCACTATTTTGTTTTCCTACCAGCGAGGGATGAGCGCTCCAGTTGTTCTGCACTCTCGTGAGCACTTTGTATTGTCATTTATTATTATACTTTTAAAACTGCAGTCATTCTGATGCATGGGATCAGATTGTGGTTTTAAATTGTATTTCACTAATTGCAAACGGTGTCGAACATTTTTTTAATGTGCTTAGTTGCAGTCTGTGTATCCTCTCTGTTGAAGTGTCTGTTCAAGTTTGTTTCCATTTTTTATTGTTTATATTTCCTTTTGTTTTCATATTGTTGAGTTTTTGGAGTTCTTTATATATTCTACATTCATGTTCTCTATTAAATAGCTCTTTAGCCAATATTTTGTACAAGTCTGTGGTTTGTCTGTTCATTCCTTCAACAGTGTCTTTCACAAAGCAGATTTTAAATGTGATGAAGCACAATTTATTATTTTTTGCTCCAATGGCTCGTTGCATCTTCTGTTTTGTACAAAAATTAGTGACTCACCCATGGTAACACAAATGTTATATTTTTTCTCCAGAAATGTTAGAGTATTAGGTTTTATATTAAGGTCTAAGATTAATTTCTAGACAACTTTTATATATGATGCAAAGAGTGAGTCAATGTCTCTTTGTTGTGGTTTCAGGCTACTCAACATATTCAGCATCATTAAAAAAAAACAAAACAAAACTATCCGTCTTCCACGGATTTTCCTTAGCAACTTTGTCACAAATCAATGGACTATATTGCCTGAGTCTATTGCTGAAGAGTCTATTCTATTTCATTGATCAAGATGTCTATCTTTTCGCCAACGCCACACTCTCTTGATTATTTTAGCTTTGTCTTAAATCTTGAAATCAAATTATGTAGGTCCTACTTTGTTCTTCTTTTTCAAAATTGCTTTGACTATCTTAGTTCCTTTGCTTTTTTTGTAAATTGCAGAATTACTTTGTCAATTTCTACAAAAAATACTTATTTAATTTTAACTAGGGTTGCATTGAATATACAGATAATTTGAGATTGTATTTAATTAATGGATCCTTTGTTCACAATTTTGCTGTTTATCAGTATCATCTGTCTGTCTTTCTTTCCTTCCTTCTTTCTTTTAAAATTCAGATTCCAGAGCTGGCCCAGTGGCTTAGCGGTTAGGTGCGCGCACTCCGCTGCTGGCGGCCCGGGTTCGGATCCTGGGAACGCACCGTCGCACTGCTTCTCCGGCCATGCTGGGGCCGCATCCCACATACAGCAACTAGAAGGATGTACAGCTATGACATACAACTATCTACTGGGGCTTTGTGGGGAAAATAAATAAATAAATAAAATCTTTAAAAAAAAAAAATTCAGATTCCATGGCCAACATTACCTATCAACTAATTTAGAATATCTGGGTGTAGAGCTGAAGCATCTACGTATTTTTCATAATTTTTTGAAGAATTTTTTTAAGTACATAGCCTAGTACTAGTCTATAGATTACTATATAGGGTCACCAAGAAAGGACAAGACCCCGTACAACTCAAATTTTGACCTTTATCTCTGCCAGATCTCTAATATTCTAATGTTCTATTACACAGAATATTTCAGTTACCTCTATACTGTCCCATCTCTGCTGTCAATACTTCCCATCCATGTGTTTTATCTTATCTCCTCTATTAAATACTCAATGAACTTAAATGTATCTCTCATACCACTCAGAAGTATAGCACATTAAAAGTTAAATAAGTATAGTAATGTTTATTAAATGGTTGTGAATTCTGTCATAGCTTATGCCCTCACATTGTTTCATTATCTAAAGGTTTACAGGATTTTAAGAGAAGTAAACAGGTTATTTTCCCCTGAAGAGGAAATTGAATTACAAGGAATTTAAGTCATCAGCCCAATGGCACATAGCTATTTAGTATCACAGCTAGGTCTATGTTCTGTATCATGAGATTCTTTTTCCAGTGAACACACATTTTATACTAGAGGTCAGAGTGCATTCATGTAATCATTTTTATCACGTAGTTCATTGCTCCAGAACCATTCTCTTGTTTACTACAGACAAGGAAAAAAAAAAAAACAAAATCATCTTGTTACTTTTCTGTCCCAGCAGAGAATTATTTTGTTTTCTCCCTGAAGCATCCCTGTGGACTTTGTGGAGAGCTTAAGAACCTGATACAAGAGTCCAGATGCTTAGTATTCATAGCACACCTTAACTGAGCGAGCAATTCATTTTCACAGGTAAAAAGAAAGGTTTTTCATCACTTACAAAATATTTTGGAAGTGATAAACTTGAATCTCAAACTAGATTATATGTTTTAATATTTAAATCTGGGATAGAAATTTCTAGTTAACTCAGAGTTGAATTAAAAATTGACAGAATTCCAGGGAACATAGCAGGGATAATAGAAAAGACTCTTTACAGATTTGGGTTAATATATTTGTAAGTTAGAAACTTGATTTAATTTGCTTGACAGAAGTAAACAGTCAGAATAGAGGTAGTAGACATAAGGGGCTATATTTCAAATTAGGAAAATTATTAAATGGAGAAAAAATTAACTATTAACCAAACATTGAGTATATACCATTTTGACATCATAATTTTATCTTTCTCATGGTGGGATATAAATTAATTTTAAATATATTTTACTAGTTAGCTAATTGATCTAAAAGCCACTTCAGTTTTTTGTTTATTTTTTTAATGTCATGTTCTGCTTAAGCTTGCGGCTTTATAAAATAATTCAAATACATGACGATGGTATTTTGTGTTGTTTCTAGGGGATAACACTTCCAGAATCATGGCATATCACAATGAGGCTGCAATATGGTCAAGAGGAAATAAGTTAAAATTTGGAGACAGAGAAACCTAGACTTGAATCCTGGTTCTGCTAGTAAATTGCTGTGTGACCTTGATAAAGTTGTATAGCTCAGGCCTGTTCTCATTTTTCTCATCTATAGGACAGTGAATTAGTTAGCTTGCAGGTTGCTGTGTAGATTACATAAGAGAATGTATGCAAAACTTCTACTCTCTAGTAGCCACTTAACAACATGTGGTAGCTTCTGTCTTAGCTTTCCTTCTTCACAAGCTTAGTGCTTGTGGTAGTGTTCTCAAGGATGCCTGGTACTTCATGTTTTCTTAATGTATGAGAGTTGAGGAACTGATTTGATTTTAGTTTTCCAGAATGGTTATGTTTTGTTAAAAATTCAACATCTATATTTTTGTCTTTCTAGCCTGTATCTCTTAAAGTGAAATAAATCAGACATAAATATAATCAATTCTAATTATCTTACATATTAGTTAACAAAAACACCTATTTGAAGAACACCTCGAATGAAGTAAATAAATCCCATACTTTTTGTCTATCCTTCCTCCGTTCCCTAGAGTGAAGGGAATAATTGCTCTAATGGGACAAGACTGAGAATAAAATATATCTTCATTCATAGATTACTGTCTTATACTACAGATAAAATTAGAGAAAACAGGAGTTATGAGAAAATTATTGCATACAAAATTATCCGGGGAATTTAAGCAAACATGCTACTATTTTTAACATATGAATATTGGTATATATTATATGTTTATATATACACACAGAGTCACATATGCACATAATCTCTACTTTAAAATGTATAGTATTAACTTTTATCTCATATGACTCAAATTTTTTAAGTTTCAATAGTATCAATTATTAGTAACTTTATAATTATACCTGACTAGTTTAGTCAAATACCACCTAATCTATACCAAAACCACAGCTCACATAACCTCAGACCACTTTCCACGGAATCATTGGTTTGGACTCCGGTTCAAGAACTTTGCTCCATCCTCAGATCTATGCATTGGCACCAATCTAATCCCAGCCCATGGTTTGGAGACCACAGAGAATATGTTCAAATTCCTGATATCATTACCATGCTGGTTGTGAGGGTGCATTTCTTCCCCTTTTATTGTTTCATTATTTCATCCAAAGCCTGGACACTGAACCCATGCTTTATTTCCTCGCAGAATACAGAGACTAGGCGTTAGCATTTATCAAGATTACACTTAAACGTAAGTATGTGAAAAGACAAGCACACTTCAGAGAATAAGGCACAGTTCTCTGGCAGATTGGGCTCTTCCCACAACAAAGCCCCAGCCGTCTTTATGGGTCTCCCTACAGGCCTGGTTCTGACTCAGCTTGGGTTCTGGTTTTATTTAACTTCTATCCCTCTGTGATGCCCTTGAAGATGCCACCTGTCCTCAGTGCCCAGGCCCAAGGACCAGGGTACAGAAGAGAGTCTCTCCTATGCTCATGTTTAGCCCTGCTTCCAGCAGACCTCATTTTCATGGCGAAGACATGTCATGTCTCCTTCAAAGTTAATGATGTGTGGTTCTGTTTCCATCCTTCATTCCTTCTTCTCATTATCATTACTATTTTTGTGTGTAAAATCCCCTTACTTGCAATAGGACAATCTCCTTAAAACAGAGTATAACCTCAGGATATTTCCTATTTTAAGGAGTTATTTTTAGGGAATCCCATTTGGGGATTATTAAGTTTAAATTATACCTCAACAATACAATATAGAGCACCTCTTACATAATATATTACTTTCACAGTTTTTCTGAATTTATTTTTTCCTGTTGGGAAGGCTCTCCACACTGCTATTCACATCATTCCTTCCACTTAATGCCTCTTCTTAGTGAGGATCTCACTGACAACATTATGATAATTGCAATTTACCTACTTTGCATCTCCTCCTATTTCTTCTTTCTTAGATGCATCTATTGCACTTATCATTATTTCACATAGTATACTTTAATTTTTATATCATTTATTGTCTAATCTATTTTCCAGAGTTTAGTACAATGTCTGACATATATTGTTGCTCAATAATACACTCTAAATTAGTGGATATTTTAGGGAGGTAACCATCAAAAACATTTTACTTAATTCAGTTAAGGGACATGTGAAACAGAGATAATTTTATTTATTTAAATATTAGTTATTGTTTAGATTTCCTAGTTTAATTTTTTCCCTTTTAAAGTTTTCCTCTTCTTTCTATGGGTCTATTTTACTCTTTTTTTCTAGTTTTCTGAATTGAATGTGAATTTTCCAATAAACACTGTGTCAGTGGCATCCCACATATTTTATGTCATACTTTCGTTCTCAATATTTCTGATTTTTTCCACAATTCTCTGTGACCTAGGAGTGGTTTAATAACTTATATTTAAATGCCTAAATGAAAGAGTTTGACAGTTTTTAGAAATGTGTTACTCATTTCTAAACAGAATGCAATTTTTAAATTATCTTTATTCAGAATTCAGTTGTCACTAACATGGAAGTTTTCATAAATGCTGCACATACACTTGAAAAGAGAGAATTTTCTCCTAGTTGCGGTCAAAGCTTCATACATACTTATAAAAATAATCTTATTGAATGTGTAGTTTAATCTTTTCATCCTAATTAATGTTTTCTTGACTGAAAATGTTTAGTAGATGTGTAATAGGTTTTCCTAATGTTAGAATGCTTTTATTTCAGTCTTTGCATCTTCTTTATGAGAAGTTTCCTGCTTTAAGATATTTGTGGCTACATTGCTATTTGCATAGATTGCATTCATTGCTAAGTCTTCATTGTGAATCAAACTGCATAATTATAAAGCATCTTTTTTTATTTTGAGACCTTTCCTGCATTCTATATTCCTTACTGCTAAAATTACAACCAATGCTTCTTTCCTTGTGTATTGCCGAAATGTATACTTACCCAAGCTTTTATTTTTACCCTTTTGAAATACGTTATAATATATTTGGCTTTTATAAAACTATACTGAAAGTCTTTCTTTTTAAAGGTATATTATATGCATTTAAAATTATAGCTAAACATATATTTAGTCTTGGCTTTATCATAATATTCATTTTACAAATATGTGTCACACACACAGACTTATACAGGCATACATAACACACAGTCACACATGTACACACAAACATATGCGAAGTCTTTCCCTTTGTGGTCTGTCTTCATTACTTTCTGTGTCATTAATTATTTATTTTAGAATGTTTTTATTTCTTAGGAATATATTTATAAATTTTATAATTGTTTTAAAACTTTAATCTTTTTTTGTAACTTTATAAAAGCTTTAAAAAACTTTTATAACATTTTATAAATTCTCTTTACATTAGCTGTGTTGTCCCTTCTTTTTTTTTTTTTTTTTTTTTTTTTTTTTTTTTGTGAGGAGATCAGCCCTGAGCTAACATCCGCCAATCCTCCTCTTTTTTTGCTGAGGAAGACGGCCCTGGGCTAACATCGGTGCCTATCTTCCTCCACTTTATATGGGACGCCGCCACAGCATGGCTCACCAAGCAGTACTTCGGTGCGCGCCCGGGATCCGAACCAGCGAAGCCCGGGCCGCCGCAGCGGAGCGCGCGCACTTAACCGCTTGCGCCACCGGGCCGGCCCCCTTCTTTTTTTTTTTTTGGATGAGGAAGATTGGCCTTGAGCTAACATCTATTGCCAATCTTCCTCTTTTTGCTTGAGGAAGATTGTCTCTGAACTAACATCTATGCCAATCTTTCTCTGGTTTGTATGTGGAATGCCACCACAGCATGGCTTAATGAGTGATGTGTAGGCCTGTACCCAAGATCCTAACCGTGAACCCTGGGCCACCGAAGTGGAGCGTGCAAACTTATTCAGTGGGCCAGCCCATCCCTTTTTTAGATACAACTTGTTGGTTTCCTACTGTGAGAAATACTGACATTAACAATGAATAGTTGAAGTTCATTTGGTGACCTTTGATCCTCTATTCATGTTTATCTTTCATTGTTTCCACATTCTTATTTTGTCTTGGCATGAAGGATTGCTATTGAAAAATGTGATGTTAATCTCTTTTGCCAGCCCTAAAAGTGACAGTCTTTTGATCTGGATTCTGTATAGGAAACATTAACTTTAATATACATAATTTAGTACTCATCATTTCTTGCTGACTTAGAACACATGGTGTCCTTTCAATAGGAAGTTTCAAAACTTCTCTCATTTCAGGAAAAAAAATTCTTGATTGTAGCTTGTGATGTCTGTTTCTGTTTCTTTGACTTCATTTCTACTTTACAGGATCAAATTATATGCATGTTTTATCTTCTTTGTGCACACATTCTTCCTATCTTCTCTTTCTCCTACTGTATTTTTATGGACTCCGTTCACTTTTATTTTTTGAGTTTCACATGATCCTTTTTTCTTAATGAAGATGATATTTAGAGATATCTAAGGGCTATAATATAATTTTTAGTATGTTTAAAGAGATGTGCATTTTCATCACTCCAAAAAGAAACTTCATAGCAGCTAACATTCTCCATACTCCCATGCCCAAACCTAGGAAGCACTATTCTAACATCTGTTTCTATAGATTTGCCTATTCTAGACATTTCATATAAATTTTATATGATATGTGGTCTTTTGTGACTAACTTGTTTTCTTAGAATAAAACTTTTAAGGTTCATCCAGGTTGTAGCCTCTATCAGTACTTCATTTAATTTTTTTGCCAAACAATATCCATTGTCTGAATGTACGACATTTTTTATTCATGCATCAATTGATAGAAATTTGGGTTGTTTCCACTCTTTGCCTATCATTCTTAATACTTATGAACATTTTCATGCAAGTGGTTAAGTGAACATTTGTTTTCAATTTTCTTGGGTGGATACAGAGAAGTGGGATCAGGCCCAGATGGTTTCACTGGTGAATTCTACCAAACATTAAAAGAAGAATCAATACCAATCCTTTCCACACTCTTCCAGAATATAGAAGAGGAGGAACACTCGTTATATGGTGTCAGTATCACCCTGATGCCCAAACCAAAGACATCACAAGGAGAAAAAAAGTAAATGGAATAATAACTCTTTTAGATAGATGTAAAAATTCTCAAGAAAATACTGGCAAATCAAGTTTGCAATATAGGAAAAAGAGAATTGAGGAGTCTACTGAGTCTTATTTTCCTTCTAGATTCGTTGTGATGTCTATAGTGATTTTTTCCCCAAATCTTTCCTGAACACAACTCTTTTTATTAACTCTCATTTTTTAAACATACATTTGTGAATTTTGTCTATATTTTATATATTCTGTTATTAATATATTTTAGATTTTTCTTAATTTGTTTGTATGTATGAGTGCATGTATGGTGTGTATCCGTCCATTTTTGCTTTGTGGTATATTTTTCTTTCATACTTTAATTATCTACCAAGGTAATAATTAGAACATATTTTTCTTTTACTCACATAATAATTTTTAATGGGTGAGACCAGTTTGTAACTGTTCTCTCCCTCGTGTTTCAAGGAAATAAATTTACAATACACTTGGGAAGATTTGTGTGTGTTGGGGTTGGGGAGGTACTTAAGGTTGTGCCAGTCTATCTTTCATAGCTTTACACCTAGAAGGCTTGCATCTGTGTTGTTAACATAATTGATTGTTGTTTTTTTTCCATGTTGTTGCTTGTATATTTTTAAGGACACTCTTTTTTATCCTTCACATTCTGAAATCTATCTCCTCTGGAACCTACACATTCCTCAACATTCTTTTTTCCATGTACAAATTGTACATCCCTGTACTAATTGTATTGCATTCCCAGCTGGGTCTCAGTCCTAGAAAGGAGTTGTAGAGGTGTTTGATCTCCTTCCTCACACTTCTTAATCACCACTCCATGATATGATTCTTTCTATAAATGTATACTACTATTATCATGGTTGAAAAAAGATAATTTAGGGGCCGGCCCGGTGGCGCAAGCGGTGAAGTGCGCGCGCTCCGCTGCGCCGCCCCGGGGTTCGCTGGTTCGGATCCCGGGTGCGCACCGACGCACTGCTTGGTAAGCCATGCTGTGGCGGCGTCCCATATAAAGTGGAGGAAGATGGGCACCGATGTTAGCCCAGGGCCATCTTCCTCAGCAAAAAAAAAAGAGGAGGATTGGCGGATGTTAGCTCAGGGCTGATCTCCTCACAAAAAAAAAAAAAAAAAGATAATTTATTACTTTATTATATTAAATAAAGCATTAAATAAAATATCACGGGCCATTGAAAGGTGTTTGGTGCTGGCAGACATTCTCTAGAGCTGCTGATAGAAGACAGTGTGACTTTGACAATACCAGCTAAATCTTCTCAAACATAATGGTACAGTCCTATTTGCAAAAAAAAGAACTCAGTAACGGAGAGAACAATTTACCAGATGATGGGATGGTATCAGGGAGAGAATCTGTGTGACTTGAGGCACAGGCTATCCTGGAGTAACAAAGGGATTCAGAAACAGAGTGTCTCAACAAAGAAAACTTGGATTTAACTGTGCAGAGTTTAGTTGACTAGAGTTTGTGGGTGCCTCTTTTTCATGAAATAATCCTGGGAGCAAGCTATGCTGCTCTCTATCTCTCAGATGTCATTTGATTCTGCATGGTTAGAGAGGGTTCATCCAGCAGTCTGTCAACATTCCAGTCTGAGGGAGAGATGAGATTTTTCATCTTGGAATAACAATTCCCAAATTTTTGTTCATATGGATGTTTTTTTTAGGAATAATCCCATTCATTTAATAGACATAGTACTGTTCAGATTACCCACGTCTTTTGATATGAGTGTCTTTAATGAATTATACTTTTTATGTATTTATCAAGTGTATTAGCAAAGACTGTTTATAATATTTCTTATTTTTATTTCAAAATTTGTGGAACTCATAGTGATATTCTTTCTATTATTCCTGATATTGGTAATATGTGTCTTTTCTCTTTTCACAGTAGTGGCCTAGTAATTATAATATGCAAGTTTAATTTATCACTAAATTAAACCTTAAATAATATACCTTAAATAAGATACACCATAACTTATAATATAAGAACCTTAAAGTAATAGAGATGCAATTCTTCTCTCCCATTCTTCGTCCTATTTTGTGGTCAATTTTACTTTTATGTATTGTTTAAACCTACACTCATCAACATAGTTTTGCTTCAGTCATTTATTTTTTGAGGTAATTAAAATTAAAAACCCAATGTATGTTATATTGACCTTCATTTTTACATTTTGCTGTTTTTTTCTCTCTCTGTGTAGGCCGAGTTTCCTCCTGTTGTCACACTCCTTCTTCCTGGAAACTTATTGAAGTACAAGCCTGCTGGCTATAAGTTTTGAGTAATTTCCATCTCAAGTGCCGTATAAATGACCTCGTTTTCTTTTTTTTTGTTTGTTTTTTATTTATTTATTTTTCCCCCCAAAGCCCCAGTAGATAGTTGTATGTTATAGCTGCACATCCTTCTAGTTGCTGTATGTGGGACGCGGCCTCAGCACGGCCAGAGAAGCAGTGCGTCTGTGTGCACCCGGGATCCGAACCTGGGCCACCAGCAGCGGAGCGCGCGCACTTAACCGCTAAGCCACGGGGCCGGCCCAACCTCAAGTTTTCTATGTCTTCCTGAAAGAGACTCTTATCTCCTGTAGCTGCAGAGCTGAGGTTGTCAAATATAAAACCCTTAATCCCACCCTGCAAGTGGCTGATTTACACCACAAATTGAATTCTCAACCTTGGGTGGTGTCTACTGTTAAAGTGAGGATGATGATTTGGAAAAATGGGATGTGAAAATTTTAATGGGAATGTGTGAGAAGAGTCTGATCAAGCTGGGGACATTGATCCCCTAAATTCTGATATCTACTTGACCAATAGAAGTAGTTTATCATTTTCATCTGAGGGGATTAACCCTGCATTGCCTGAGGAAACAGTAGTGGCCTCCCCTCAGGTAGTTATTATGCAATACAATGTTGATTCTCTTCAAGACTCACCCTCCTCTCCCCTCCTAGAGAGACCTAGAACTAGACACTAGTTCCAGCAGGCCCCTTAAGGTGAGGATCAAAGTATTACCCATGAGTCAGTGCACTGCACTCCAAAAGAATTACAGGAATTTTTAATTTATACAAGCAGAAATCTGGGGGAATGTATGTGGGAATGGATACTAAGGGTGTGGGATAATAGTGGAAGGAATATAAAGTTGGATCTGGCCAAATTTATTGATATGGGCCTAATAAGCAGAGATCCTGCATATCATGTTGTAGATCAGGGACTTAGAAAGGACTTTGGTTAGTTGATTGAAACGTGAAGCAAAGGTGGCCAATACCAAGCAAACTGGTAATGTCTGAGCCACCTTGGTTTAATGTAGGGAAGGGGATTTAAAGTCTCAGGTAGAGACTAAAAGTCTCTAATGTATGTAGGAGATTTGAATTTAGAGTGGATTTATCATTTAAGATCCACATTGTGAGTGTGCAAAAGACATACCTTTCACCAGCATATTATTAGAAAGAAATTTGTGAGGAGAGTTCCAGCATCCTTGAAGAACTCTGTGATCACTCCTCTGTAGGCCAGACCCTACGATGGGAACTGCAGTCATCGAATTGGGAATCCTAAATGTGATGGTAGTAATTAGATCCTGGGGTAGAAAAGGCTAATGGGAGGTACTTAACCTCAGAGACAAGGAGAAATGGTTACCCTCTAGGACAAGTGACTCAAAGAATCAACCAGAATAGTCTGAAGCACAAACAAGAATGGCATTAACTAGTCCATCATGCTGTTCCTAGAAGTGAAATACATAGGAAGTTCACTAAATTCTGACTTGATCTGCGTAAGCAGAAAAGTTCTAAGTTAAGTGAATGAAAGTCTTGAATCACAAAAACAGAGTTATAGTCCCTCAATCAATTTCTGAACTGAGCAAGCTCTAAAACCCTCTAATGAAGGGGAGGTTGGATACCCTTGAGGAAGGACCCTGGTATACTACCAGAAATTTAAACTGTTAATCTTTCTCCAAGATTTCTCCAAAAGGACCTTCGGTCCCTTACTTGGGGAACTGTGAATTAGTGAAAAGGAAATAATCAGATCTTTGGGGACTACTGGACACTAGCTCTGAACTGATACCAATTCCAGAAGACCCAAAATATCACTGTGGCCCAACAGTCAGAGTAGGTGCTTATAGAGGCCAGGTAGTCAATGCAGTTTTATCTCTGGTCCATCTTATGGTGAGCCCAGTGTGTCCCTGACCCCATCATGTTGTTACTTCCCCAGTTCCAGAATGCATAATTAGAATAGATCAACTCAGCACCTGGCAGAATCCCCAGACTGGTTCCCTGACCTGTGCAATGAGGGCTATTATGATGGGAAAAGCCAAGTTGGAGCAACTAGAACTGCCTCTACCAAGGAAAATAGTAAACCCAAATTAATACTGCACTCTTGGAGGGAAATAAGAGATTAGTGCCACCATCAAGGCTTTGAAGGACTCAAGGGTAGTGATTCCCAACACATCTCCTTTCAACTCTCCTGTTTGTCCTGTGCAGAAGACTGATGGGTCTTTGAGAATGACAGCGAATTATTCAAGCTTAACTAGGTAGTTACTTCCATTGTTGCTGCTGGACCAGATGTGGTCTCGTTGCTTGAGCAAATGAATATGTCCTCTGGCACCTGATATGCAGTTATTGATTGGGCAAGTGCTTTTTTCTCCTTCCATTTCCATAAGGTCCATCCAAAGCAGTTCGCTCTCAGCTAGCAAAGCCAGTAAAATAACCTCACTGTCCTACCTCAGGGGCATAACAATTCTCCAGCCTATGTCATAATTTGATTCACAGGTATTTGATCACCTTTCCCTTACAAGATGTCATTCTGATCCATTCATTACATTGATACCATTCTGCTGATTGGACTTAGTGAGCAAGAAGTAGCAACTACTTTAGATTTATTGGTAAGACATTTATGTGCCATGGGTTGGGAAATTAATGTGACAAAAATGTAGGGACTTTCTACCTCAGTGAAATTTCTAGGAGTCCAGTTGGATGGGGCATGTAGAGAGATCCCTTCTAAGGTGAAGGAAAATTTGCTGCATCTGGCCCTGTCTACAACAACAACAAAATAAACAACACTAGTGGACCTCTTTGAATTTTAGAGCAGTATATTCCTCATTTAGCTGTGTTACTCCAGCCCATTTCCAAAGTGACCTACAAAGCTGATAGCTCTTATGGGGTTCACAATAGAAGGCTCTGTAAAGGTCCAGGCTGCTGTGCAAGCTTCTTTTCCACTTGGACCATATGATCCAGCAGGTCTAGTGGTGCTTAAGTGTCAGTAGCAGATACAGATGCTGTTTGGTGCCTTTGGTTGGTCCCTATAGTGGAATCACAGCATAAGCTCTTAGTATTTTGGAGCAAAGGCCTACCATCCTCCATAGATAACTACTTTTCTTTTGGAAAACAGCACTTGGCCTTACCAGAGACTGAACAGTTTACCATGTCCACCAAGTTACCATGCCAGCTGAGCTTCTCATCATGAGCTGGGTATTTTCTGATCCAAAAAGTCATAAATTTCAGCATGCACAGCAGCACTCCATCATGAAATGGAAGTGTTATATATGGGACTGGGCCTGAGCAGGCCCTGAAGGTCCAAGTAAGTTACATGAAGAAGTGGCCCAAATGTCCATGATCCACCCTCCTTCTCTCCCCTAGCCTGAATCTATGGCCTCTGGGCACATCTCTGTGACAGTTTGACAAAGTTAGAGAAGACTCAGGTATAGTTTAGAGATCATTCTGCATCATACACAGGCACCATCCAAAACTGGACAGTTACAGAACTATAGCCCCTTTCCAGGACATCACTGAAAGACCGTAGTGAAGGGAAATCCTCCCAGTGGGGAGAACCTCGAGCAGCATCACTGTTCATTTTGTTTGGAAGGAGAGGTGGCCAGATGCACAATTATATACTGATTCATGTCCCATGGCCAATCGTTTGGCTGTATAGTTAGTGACTTGGAAGATACATGATTGAAAAATTGTTAACAAGGAAGTCTAATTAAGAGGTAAGTGGATAGACCTCTCTCTGTGTATTAAACATGTTGAGGATATTTGTTTTCCATTTCAATGCCATCAAAGGTTGACTTCAGTAGAGGAAGATTTTCATAATCAGGTGGATAGGGTGACTTGTTCCATGGAGACTAGTCAATTTATTTCTCCCACCACTCTTATCAACTAATGGGCTGATGGAGTAACTGTGTTGGCAGGAATGGGGGTTACATGTAGGCTCAGCAACATAGACTTCCACTCACCAAGGGTGACCCAGCTAAACCCATTGCTGAGCCCCCAATCAGCCAGCAATGTCACCATTACCTGAGGTGGTCAGCCAGCTACCTTGTGGCGGATTGTTTACATAGAACTGCATCTACCATGGTTAGGGCAGTGTTTTGGGACTGGCTTTATTGGTCATTAGGGATTCTTGGCTCCACAACCTTCTGTACTATTTTCTGGGTGTGTTATCCTGCTTGGATGCCTGCTATTCCTCAGTTATCACCCCAAAAATGTTGATCAGTTTCCTATCAGAGAATAAAGCCATTTTATATCTGGAATGTGCAGCACAGATGCTTCTCTTTGTTACTTTTGGGGCCACAGAATGCTTTCTCTTGGTTGCAATGGTATATGATCGCTATGTAGCAATCTACAACCCTCTGCTGTATTCAGTTAGCATGTCACCGAGAGTCTACGTGCCACTCATCACTGCTTACTATGTTGGTGACATTTTACATGCTTCTGTACACACAGGGGCCACGTTAAGTTTACCATTCTGTGTATCTAATGAAATTAGACATGTTTTTTGTGACTTCCCTCCTCTCCTTGATATTTCTTGTTCTGACACTTGCACAAACCAGAAATATATATACACATATACATATAGAATGCATGTATATATGATATACTTATAGATGATGTGTATACTAAGCAACCATGTGTTGCTTTTATCTAAGCTATACTTTTATTTGTCTTTCCTGAACCTTAAGTACACTCTCAATAAATATTACCATCTTGTTTCAGTATAATTTTTGAAGTTTTGGAATAGATCTAATCAATTTCTGTGATTGGATAGAAGCAAGGAAAGATTTTGATAATGGAATAAAAATATATGGTTTTGAGCCAAACAATGAAAAAGGCATGTCCATAAGCCTGGATGGATCCTACTGTGTGAGAACACGTGGAGGGTAAATGAATAACATTTGGGAGTTCCCTCACAAGGACTCCAGTGGCGACGTAACTTCAAGATGAGTGCTGAAGATGTACTATAAACAATGTGAAGATACATCAATCCATAGAATCCTGAGGAAATAGGCTATAGTTATAGTGAGTGAAAAACAAATTACACAATGACTGACAACAGTGATATACTTACATCAATGAGTATTTAATATGGATCAATTTGAACATAGTAATCAGTATATAGATGATACAAATGATCAATATTTGTAAAATGCTGCATTCGAGGGCTGACTAATGCTTATTTGGAAATAACCTAGGATGTACAAACATTATTGACTGAAACCAAGATATTTTCTTCTCTAGTTTCTGAGCATAGAGATATGGATTGACACCCAACATTTTTTGCAATTTTACTCAATCCTAAAACCTTATGAAACAAATTTTCTTAAGCAATTTTTTCATTGCTTCTTTTACATCTTTGTTTCTTAAACTGTAGATGATGGGATTCAGCATGGGAATCACAATAGTGTAAAATGTTGACACTATCATGTCATGGTCTAAAGAGTAGCTGGAACTTGGTCTCACATATATAAAGAGGATTGTTCCATGATAAATTGTCACTCCAGTTAGGTGAGAAGCACACGTAGAAAAGACTTTTCGTCTCCCTTCAACAAAATGCATCTTCAGAAAGGCCACCAGAATGAAAGCATAAGAGATCAGGACAATCAGGATAGTGACTATCTCAATAGAGCCCACCAAGTAGAAGAGTAGAAGCTGGTTTGTGTGAGTGTCAGAATAAGAAATAGCGAGGAGAGGAGGGATGTCACAAAAAACGTGTTGAATTTTATTGGATGCACAGAAAGACAGAGTAAAAGTGGCCACAGTGTGTACAGAAGCATATAAAATGCCACAAAGATAGGAAGTAATGATGAGTGGCACATAGATCCTTGGTGACATGCTAACTGAATACAGCAGAGGGTTGTAGATTGCTACATAGCGATCATATGCCATTGCAGCCAAGAGAAAGCATTCTGTGGTCCCAAAAGTAACAAACAGAAACATCTGGGCTGCACATCCAGGGAGTGAAATGGCTTTATTCTCTGACAGGAAATTTATCAGCATTTTTGGGGTGACAACTGAAGAATAGCAGACATCCAAAAATGATAACACACTCAGAAAATAGTACATGGGGTTGTGGAGCCATGAATCCTCAATGACCAATACAACCAGTCCCAAATTTCCTATCAGAGTAAAAAGATAGATTGCTAGAAAGAGCAAAAACAGGAAGACTTGTACCTCAGAATCATCTGTGAAGCTCATCAATATAAACATGGCGACTTCTGTCATATTTTTCAACTGAATCTGGTATAAATCTAAATCTGATGGGAACCCTGACATTTTAGTTTTTATTTTAGGTTCTAAAAGCAATGTCTTATGAAAATAGAGTCTACTCATTTGTATCCTCACATTTGTTTCTTAGCAGGGCATAATAATTTCTTTGGATGTGATGAGATTGGCAGAGATGAAGATCTTGGACCCAAGTGGATGCATGCTGCTGTTAAGTAAAAGGAAGATATGATTTCACTCAGTAATTGACTAACTTTATCACGTTAAAAATACTCTGTCAACTTAAGTGGTTTCTTTTCCAATTTATTTTCTGTTAAATTTTTCCTCACCTGTTATCACATTACATCATTTTAAACTTCACAAAGACAAATGAATATAGGAATATTTCAGTCCAAACATATTATAGTGGAAAGTACTCACCTGAGTACTAGTTCTAGATTGCTACAATGTGCATGAAATACTTTTCCTTAATGTTCACATTCGTTAGTATGGGAGTAAGCACACATACATCACAATATTGAGTTGAATTTAAGTGAGAAAAGCAATACAGAAATTACTTAATTTTAAAATGTTTCCATATGACTAGAAAATGGGATAAGTTACACTTACATTTCAACTTTTCATGGAGAGACACCTTTCCCAAGAAACACATTTTACATCCTTTTTTCTGGCAATTTTCCTTTTCCTTTAGTTACCATTCTAGATTAGTGGTGAACAGAAGAGCAGACAGTATTCCGGAGATAGATGCACCTTCATTGAAAACAAAAACATTGCAATGTCTTTTTTTTCAGTTTTCTTTTCTCAAAATATCTATTAGTAAGTTGTTCATTTTTGGCATCTAAAGCTTATTGTATTGTTATTGTTTTTCAAATTTTATCTTAATAACAATGTGAGATGTTTCACAATTCATCTGCATATTATACCTTAAAAATCCTGGATGTATTTTTGAGATATATTCTGGTCAAAAGTAAATCATGGCCATTCATTTAATGTATTATAGTTGCTTATTGAGTTTCTAAAGTAATTGTGAAATTAAAGTCACCTGATAATAGATAATAAAATTGTTTTTTAAAATTTTTGCAAAAAGAATAAGATCACTCTATTTGCACTAAAATATTGTCTGATTTCTGTTTTTCTTTTCTCTTTTTACTCTGATTCTCATTCAGTGAAGTATGAATTAAAAAATGCATGGTTTAAAAAAAGTTAGAGAGTCACTTTTATCTGGACTGAAATCTCGGTTATTGGAACACTATTAAATACTGGGTCCACCACATTTAGGGGGAGGATTTCGGCATGTTGACTTTCATTTTTCCTTCGGTATGCCATAACCAAAAATACGTAAAAGGAGTGAAAAACTTGCCATACATAGAGCCAGGCTGAATTCAGTGACCTACAAGTTATTCATATTTATGGCGTGAAACGTGGTATAGTTTTATTATATTGAGGTGCCCACATGTCAAGAAGAGCATAAATGAATAAGCATAAAATCACTGATAGAAAGAGAGAAAGGCCACATGTCTTTGTTTTACCAGAAATGTCCCCATAGATCTATGGACAAATTTCTAAAGCACAGAAGAAATAACTTCTTAAATGTGAGGATACAAAACAAAAAAATGTGCTCATTTGAGTCTTAGAAAATTCTAGGGTAAAGAAATATATAATTAAGTTAAATTCTAATTTGTATGTGAATCCAGACAATTTACATATTACTCATGAGAACAAACACACAAATATCTTCTAATAATATGTAATTTGGTTTAAATTGTTATAGTAAAAAAATAGCTAATCAAGACATCAATTAATAGTATAAATATGTTTTCATGTATGTTTGGGCATCACCAAAAATACATTTATGTTTAATAAATTCCCATTCTCTCTCTTTCTCACCCAACCCTCTCCTCTCTCTCTCTCTCTCTTTCAAGAATCCATGGATTACATACAAAAATATTTACTGAAGAGAGTGAGGGACAAAACAGGAAGCAGGCATATGGGAAGAAGTACAGTGAAAACAAATAAAAATATACAAGCAAAGTTTCAAAAATATACCAATAAGTAGTCAACTAAAGGTATCTGGTACAAAATAGATGTTCACTGTTATACACAGGAGAAATTTCAGCGTCATTACAATTGTAACCTTCACTTAACTGATATGTCTGAGATAAGACAATTGTGGAAGATTTAACATTATATTTAGACTTTAAAATCCTGTATTAAAATCTCAGATTTAACACCTCATGACAGTGTGAGTTAGGATAAGTTACTTTTCCTTTCAAACCAAAGATTTGGTTTGAAATCTAACTAAGATTGAGCAAAATTTTAAGTACATCTTGTTCAACTACATGAACATGGTGTGATTGCAGAGTGTTTATTTATGAGATGCATTAAAATATATTTTATTAAAGTGTTAATTATGTGAAATATAACATGTCACATGAAATATGACCTGAAATTTTATTTAACTCCCACAAAATAAATATGGAATTACAAAATCAAAAATTTTAAATAAAAGCTTTGAGCAATTAATGAGTCCTAAATAAATGCAAAATATTCTTCTTTAAATTCTGTGTGTATTTGTTGTATGACACAAAGTATACAGTAAAATACTATTCTATTGAGATTAAACCTGGTGAATCTCAATATTCTATGCTGTAAGAAACTTTAAAAATGTATTTCTGTCACTGCATTCTGCCTGTGGGCATGTTAGTAAAATAATAGTGTGTTTATGTAAATTTCCCAGATATTCTCATCAACATAATTTTCTAGTAATCCTTGACGTCTCTGATGTTGCCTGCACAGCAAGAAGGTGATCAATGAATGAAAGTATATTTTATTCCACATCATGTCCCATTAGAGCATCTATCTACATCATTGTAGGGAAGTGGAGACATGACAGAGAAGAAAGATGAGGTTGAGCTACTTCATCCAAACTGCTCTCACACAACATTTCTGTTTACAGATATTTAAGGAAATCAGAACTGGTTGTGTTTATCTCTAGCTATTTCACTGTAACAGATAGAGGCTAGAAAGACAAAAAAAAAATAGACCCTGAATTTTTTAAAAATAACCTGCAAGACAAAAATAAAATCAGCCCCTCAACTCTCTTGGTGAAAAAATATAAAGTACCAGACATTCATGAGAATATATCATTAAGCAGCTACTAGGGGTTAGGAATTTTGCGTACTTTATCTAATGTAATCTACATAGCAACCTACAAATGAAATAATTCAGTGTCCTTCTGTGGATTAGAAAACAGGCCCAACTAGACACATAACTTGACCAACGTCACATAGTTTGTAAGAAAGCTGGGATTTAAGCCTAGATTTCTGATTTCAGATTCTACATGTTTCTACTTGACTGTATTACAATCACATTGTGACATGCCATATTCTGGAAATGTTATCACCTAGAAACAACGTGATATAACATCTTTACACATCAGAATTGTTTTTTTTAAGCAATTGAGCTTAAATAGATCATAAAATTTAGAAAACAACTAAAATTGCTTTAGATCAATTAGCTAATTAATAAAATAAATACAAAACTAGTTTGTATTCCTCTATCACACACAAAAAATTATGATACCAAAGTGGCATAGACCCAATGGCTGCTTGATAGTTAAATTTTTCTCCATTACATGATTTTCCTAAACTTTAAAGATAACCCCTTGATTCTACTGCCCCTATTCTGACAGTTGTCTTTCATCAAGGAAATTAAAGCAAATTCATAATTTATAGCTCTATTGACCAAAAAAAGTAGATAATCCTTCCTATTTTCCCTGCTATGTTTTCTGAAAGGCATATGATTCAATTTTAATACAATTTTGAGTTAACTAGAATCTTCTCTCATAAATACAAATAGTAAGGCATTTATTCTAGTTTCAAATTCAAGGGTATAGTTTCTAAAGTATTTTTTTAAGTTATGAAAAAATTTTCCTCTTACCAGTGAAAATGAACTGTTCACTCAATTATGGTCCACTATGAATGTTATGCATTTGGATTCTGATACCAGCTTCTTAAATTTGAAACGATGCCCCAAGAGGAAAACACACTAAGTCTTTTCTGGGACAGAAAAGCATCCAGGTGATTGTTTTTTCATAGTAAACAAGTGAATGGTTCTGGATAATGAGCCACATGATGAAAATGATTACATGAATGCACTTTGGCCTCTGGTTAAAAAATGATCCCTCAGTGGAAAAGAAATATAATATATGGGGCATATTCTTAGATCTGATACTAAATGGCTATATGCCATTAGCTTGATGATTCAAGTTCTCTAAAATGCAGTTTTATTTTCCTTGGAATATAACCTTATTAATTCTCTGAAAATCCTGTAAACATGGACATAATGAAACATAATATGAAAGCATAACCTATGACAGAATTTATAATCCTTTAACAAAGATCACTATACTTTTTTAAATTTTAAAATACTACACTTTGAAGTGGTAAGAGAAATCGATTTATGCTCATTGAGAGTTTAATGGGGAGATAAGATATGAATACATGAATAGGAATCATTGACAGGAGAGAATGAACAGTGTACAGATAACTGTAATATTCTGTGTAACAGAACATTAGAATGTTAGAGAAATGGCAGAGAAAGAGGTCACAAATTTTGAGTTGTATAGGATCTTGTATTGGGGATCCTATATTCAAATCTATAGACTAGTACCTGGCTATGTACACAAGAAATTCCTGGAAGAATTGTGGAAAATAGATGGATGCCCAAGCTCCACACTCAGAATTGTAAGTTAGTAGATAGGGAATGCTGGTTATGGAATCCTAATGTAAACAAAAAGAGAAAAAAGATGATACTAGCAGGGACCCCAACTATGAAAAATTGATCTATTAATGAAATGCAATCCTAGATTGATCTACAGATTCCAAGCGACCGCAATTAAAAGTGAATAAGTATTTTTGCAGAAATTTACACTCTGATTCTATAATTTATATGAAAAAGCAAAGAATCTTGAAAAAATAATTTTTGAAAAAGAAGAAGTTGGAATATTCACATAATCTGATTTCAGGACTTACCATAAAGCTAAAACAATCAGAGTGAGGTACTGGTGAAAAGATAGACACTTGGATCAGTGCAACAGACTAGAGACTTTAGCAATAGATTTACACATCTGTGGTCAATATTATCAATTGATTTTTGACAAAATTTCTAAGAAAAATAAGGGAAGGATAGTATTTCTAAAAAATGATATTTAATTTGTAGAATAGCTTTATGCCACAAAAAATGAAACACTGACTCACTGTTTTCACCATATATAAAACATTTCTCAAAATGAATCTTAAAGCTTAATATAAGTCCTTCTAGAGAAAACACAGGGCATCTGTGTGACCACGGTTTAGTTATAAATTTTTAGATAAATCTCAAAACACATGAACCATAGGAGAAAAAAGTGATAAATTGTACTTCATCACAATTAAAATCTTCTGCTCTGAGAAAGACATTGTAGAGAGAATAAACAAACCACAGACTTGTACAAAATATTTTCTAAATATTTGTCCAATAAAGGACACATATCCAGAATATATAAAGAACTCAAAAACAAAATAAAAGAAAAACAATAAAAAAGAGCATAAACTTGAACAAACATTTCACCACAGACAATAACTAAGCCCATGACAAAGTGTTAAACACCATCTAATGTTAGGGAAAGAAGTGCAATTTAAAATAACAATGTAATCCCATACATCTATCAGAATGAGTCAAGATTAAAAGTATAATAATAACTGACAATACAAAGTGCTCGCTCACGTGGATGGAGAGCTGGAACTCTCCTCCACCGCTGGTAGGAATGTAAATGGTGCAGCCAGTTTAGAAAATAATCTGGCAGTTTCTTATGAAGTGAAACATACCCTGACCATATTACTCTGCAATCTAACTCTTTATTTACCCAAGAGAAATGAAAACATAGATGCACACAAAGACCTGGATTCCAATGTTTACAGTAGCTGTATTAACCGTATTCCCAAAGTGGAAACAATCCAAATCTCCATCAATTAGAGGATGGATAAACTGTTTCATCCATGGAATGGAATACTACTCAGCAATTAATAGGGATAACACTATTGATATATTCAAGTACACGAATGGATCTCAAATATATTGGGCTGAGTGGAAGAAGCCAAATTCTAAAGGTTGCAGACAATGTGATTCTGCTTATATCACATTCTGAACAAAGCAAAAATATAAAAATGGAGAACACAGCTGTTGGTGCCAGACCTGTATGGTCAGGGCAGGTGATTGACTGTAAAGTGGTGTGATGAGACTTTTTAGAGGGATGAAAATGTTCTGTACATTGATTACAGTTACACAATTATGCGAGTTTGACAAAATTCACATCACTGTAACCTAAAAATGGTGGGTTTTTATCAATTTATATTAAAACATAATTACCCTAACTTTAAAAACTAGCTATTGCATAAATCAGTCTTTGGTTCAGAAGGGAGACTTTTGTTGTACAGGAGATGGGGACGTGAAGACAGTGTAAGGGAGGCATCTAGGGTGTTGGCAATGTTCCACTTCTTAGTCTTGGTCTTCTTTATAGGGTTATGTCCAGACTGTGAAAATTAATCAAGCTGAACATTTATGATATTAGTACTTTTCCATGTGTATATTTTCTTCAATAAAAACTAGAAAGGAAACACTCTTATTTTGTTGCACATTTTGTAGTAAATCAATAAGCCCCGATGTGTAAACACTCTTTGAATGTCTTATCTTCTTACTGATTCCTCCATTATTGAGAAAGTTAATAAATTTTGCTATTCGCCAATTTATGTTGATATTAGTCACGTTTTTAACATATGAAAATTATAGTTTAGCATCTATCTGTCAGTTTCTCTCAAACTCTTACCTATTTTTCGCTATTTCAAGTTGATTTTTTTTCATATCTCTCTTTTCTATCTTCCCTAACTGCTTCAAGAGTTACTACTTACTCTTGTATTTTACTAAATTATTTTTTATTTATGATATTTTGTTTTCTTTCTAGTTAATTTCTCTATTCTCTTAATCACGTTTTCAAATCCTCCTAATGTCTACCCATCTCATTTCTAATACACTAATATACTCCATGATTTTGGTAAAACTTTAGTTATTATTTTCAATTTTATTTGATATTAAGACATTAAATTATCATACTAGTTTGCTTGCTATATGTCCTCACTTCATTAGATGATTTTAGTAACTTTTGGAACACTGTTTTGTTATTTTTATTTATTTGCAAGTTACTTACTATGAGAATACATTAATCCTTTTATCCACCTGCCCCATGTTTAAATGTGATGGGCATTCTGACTATCATAAGAAGATACTTAACGTAGGTTGGAGATAGATCAAGGTAGCTTCTCCAGTTTCTTGCTCAAGGAATCACTAACATGTTTTCATAGCCTTTAAATATTGTCTTATATAACTGTTTAGGCTCTCCGAGCTAAGCCTAACTCATTGCCACTTCTACCTGAGTTCCTTGAGTCCCATAGCTGGATAGACCTTACCTTCCAAAATGATATTCTGCACTTTAGACATTATATGTTGCTGTAACAGTACTTTCTGAGACCTATGTCTTTCAGACCCCCTTCCTTATTTCAAACACTCCTTCCCAGTGTTTCTGCCCTATTCATTGGCATTCATCTCTTAGCATTAGTTTCCTCAAGGTGAAGCCTTGTCCTTTTGGAAGAGAGTATGTGCTGTATATTTCTGAGATCTCCGGTGACCTGAATAACCAAGCATTTTGGTCTCCTACAGTTTCTTTGTGAATCCCTCACTGAGCCTGGGTCTGGTGTGAGGGGGAGTCATTCACCTGCCACTTGGAGCACGTAAGGGCTTTTCCATTTTCCCAGCCTGATTGAGCTGAGATCCCCACTCTGTAAGTTGTCCTCTCCTTGTAGTAGTGCTTCTTTTTTTTTTCAGTTTCTAGGTCCCAAGGATCATAGATCCAGTTAATACTTCCCTTTCCTTTTTCACCCTGTGCTTGGCAAAAAAGTGCTGATTCCAACAAGATTCTGCTGCTTTTGGGTGCCTTGACACTTTAAAAAATTTTACTTTGGGGTTAATAGAAGTTTCTGTGATATAATTTTGTCAAAGTAGTCCTCTATTTATTTTTCTTTCTCTTTGTTCTTTGCTCATTTTTAATTTGTTTGTTGCTACTTGTATGTTTCATATTTAGGAAATGTTTTGGGGGAAATTCTGGGTTAATTAATGAGAATTTTCTTCTTCCTGCCTTGTCTCAATTTTACTCAATTTTCCTTTTTTTTTACTTTATTTTCTTTAGAGCAGTTTTAGGTTCACAATAAAATTAAGAGGATGGTACAGAGATTTCCCATACACTCTCTGCCCCCATGTTGTGCATAACCTTCCCCATTATTAATATCCTCCACCAGAGTGGTACATTTTTTATAATTAATAAGCCTACATTGACATTTCATAATCACCCAAAGTCCATAGCTTACCTTAGGTTTCACTCGTTGTTGTATACTCTATGAGTTTGGAAAAATGTATAATGATATGAATCCATCATTATAGTATTATGCAGAATATTTTTATTGCCATAAAAATCCTCTGTGCTCTGCCTTTTCATCCTCTCACCCCCAAAACCCCTGGCAACCAGTGACTATTCTACTCTTTCCACAATTTTGCCTGCAAACATCGGGCTGCCACAGCAGAGGGTGCGCAATTAACCACTGTACCACCAGGCCTGCCTCCAGACGCTCTATGTCTTTGGATGAGAGCATTTAGTCCATTGACATTTAAAGTGGCTATTGACAAGTATGTATTTATCGCCATTTCTTTCCTTTTTTTCTGGGTGTTTGAAGTAGTTCTTCTCTGTTCCTTAATTCTTCTCTTGCCCCCTTCCCTTGTGATTTGATGATTAAATGCAATACCTATCATAGTCCCAATGATAGTTTTCACAGACATAGAACAAAGAAACCTAGAATTTATATGGAACAACAAAGACCTTGAAAAGCCAAAGCAACCCTGAGAACAAAGAACAAAGCTGGAGGTATCACACTCCCTGATTTCAAAATATACTACAGAGCTATGGTATCCAAAATAGCATGGTACTGGCACAGAAACAGACACACAGATAAATGAAACAGAATTGAAAGCCCAGAAATACACTCATACATCTATAGACAGCTAATTTTTGACAAAAGATCCAAGAACATACGATGGAGAAAGAAGTTTCTTCAATAAATTCTGTTGGGGAAAACTGGACAGCCACATGCAAAGAATGAAAGTAGACCATTACGTTACACCATACAGAAAAATTAACTCAAAATGGATTAAAGACTTTAATGTAAGACCTGAAACCATAAAACTCCTAGAAGAAAATATAGTCAATGTAGTCTTTGACATCAGTCTTAGCAGTATCTTTTTGAATGTTGTGTCTCACCAGGCAAAGGAAACAAAAGAGAAAATAAACAAATGGAACTACATCAAATTAGAAAGCTTCTGCACAGCAAATGAAACCATCCACAAAATGAAAAGACAACCTAAAAATTGGGAGAATATTTTGCAAATCAGATATCTGATAAGGGGTTAATATCCAAAATATATGAATAACTCATACAACTCGACTACAAAAATCAACCCAATTAAAAAGTGGGCAGAGGATCTGAACAGATATTTTTCCAAAGAAGATATACAGATGGTCAACAGGCACACGAGAAGATGTTCAACATCACTAATTACTAGGAAAGTGCAAATGTAAACTGCAATGATATATCACCTCATGCTATTCAGAATTGCTATAATTAGCAAGAAAATAAACAACAAGTGTTGGAGAGGGTGTGGAGAAAAGGGAAACCTCATACACTGCTGGTGGGAATGTAAACTGGTGCAGCCACTATGGAAAACAGTATACAGATTCCTCAAAAAAATTAAGAATAGAACTACTACATGATCCAGCTATTCCACTTCTGGGTACTTATCCAAAGTACATGAAAACATGTGTGAAAATATATTTGCACCTCTATGTTCATTGCATCATTATTAACACTAGCTAAGACTTGGAAGCAACCTAAGTTTCCATCAATGGATAAATAGATAAAGAAGATGTGGTATATATACAAAATGGAATACTACTCAGCCATAAAAGAGATGAAATCTTGCCATTAGAGACAAGATGGATGGACCTTGAGAGTATTATATTAAGCAAAGTAAGTCAGATGGAGAAAGTCAAATGCCACATGATTTCACTCATAAGTTGAAGATAAAAACAACATCAACAAAGAAATACATCAATACAGAGATTAGACTGGTGGTTACCAGAGGGGAAGGGTGGAGGGAGGATGGCAAAAGGGATGATAAGACACATGTGTATGGTGATGGAGGGCAATTAAAAAAAAGAGTTCTTATCTAGTGTAAAACGTATATATATATAACCACTTTATTGAGGTATAATTGATGTGTAAGGTAGATACCTTATATAAGTAGACTTCTGCAGTATTGTTCCTTCTGTGATTGGCTTATTTCATTTAGCATAATGTTCTACAGGTTCATCCATATTGTAGCATATGATAAGATTTCCTCCTTTTTTAAGGCTGAATAATATTCTGTTATATATATACATATATATATAACATTTTCTTTATTCATCTTTCAATGAACATCTAGGTTGTTTTGTGTCTTGATTATTGTGAATAATTCCACAATAAACATGGGAGTACATATATCTGTTTGAAATCTAGACTTCAGTTCTTTTGGAAATATACCCAGAAATAGGATTGCTGGATTATATGGTAATTAAATTTTAATTTTTGGAGGGAATCTCCATACAGTTTTCAATAATTAATGCAACATTTTGCATTCCCACCAAGAGTGCACAAGGGTTTTAACTCCTCCACATACTCACCAACACTTATTATCATATTTTTTGTAATAATAGTCATCCTAACAGGTGCAAGATGATATCCAATTCTGGTTTTAATTTGCATTTGTTAAAATGTCCATACTATCCAAATTGATCTAAAGATTCAATGCAATCCTTATCAAAAAACCAAGTGTATTTATTTTTACAGAAATGGAAAATTCATGTGATCTCAAATGTCCGAAGACCTCAAATGTCCAAAGAAATCTTGAGCAAGAAGAACAAGAACATCACAGTTCCTGATTTCAAAATATATTGAAAAGCTGTAGTAATTGAACAGTTGGGTATTGGAATAAAAATAGACACATAAGCCAATGTAACAGAACAAAGAGCCCAGAAATAAACCCACCCATATGTGGTCAATTGGTCTTCAACAAGGGTATCAATAATATACAATTGGGAAGGGATAGTCACTTCAATAAATTGTGTTTGAAAAATGGGCTATTCATATGCATAAGCATGAAATTCCATCTTTATCTTACACCATGCACAAAAGTCAACTTAACGGCTTAAACTTAACACCTGAAACTGTAAAACTCCTTGAAGAAAATATAAAGGAAAAACTTCATGACATTGGGCTTAGCAATGATCATGAATATGACACCATAAGCACAGGCAACAAAAGCAAAATTAGATAACTGGGGACACATCAAACTAAAAATCTGCACAGCAAAGGAAATGATCAACCAAGTGAAAATGCAACCTATGGAAGGGAAGCAAATATTTCCAGAAAATGTAGATAGACATTTCTACAAAGAAGACATACAAATCGCCAACAGGTCAATATGAAAAAACACTTAACATCATGAATCATTAGGAAAATGCAAATCTTTAGCATCTTTGGAAGTCAGAGGCCAAAAGATCCTATTTATTCAATAAATGTCAACATGCAGTGAATTATTCCAGAACCATTTTCTTTTTTATTATTGAGTCAATTATCATGTTGCTGTTTTGAACCAGAAGATAATTGGGTCAGATTCCCCTTGGGGAATTTCCTGTGGGTTTCATCAACAGTTGAGTAAGTACTTATAAACAATTTAAATTAATCAGATCCATAGTGTATTTAAACCTGCTTTTGCTGTTCCAGAGGTAAGAAAAATTTCAGGTCATTTGCAGAATATTTTAGGAGATAGAACCTAAAATATCAAGGTCAAATATGTTATTATGAAATTCCCAGTAATAAACCCTTAGCTGGTGCTTATTGCAGGTGAATAAATACAGCAGAGAAAATGGAAACTATTGAATTTACATTTGCAGAGTTAAGTGAGAGTGCTCCGGATTGAGTGTGTGCTTTCATTTCCTGATAGAGGAAGACAGATCAGAATAAAGCGAGAACAATAAGAAAAAATTACCAATGAAGGGCAAGAAAACATTTGATTACTCAACTATCTGAGAGCTTATATTTTGCTATAATGGTAATTGCTATAATTATTCTTTTATTTTGCTCATTTTGTGATGTGGAAGCCACTTCAGATTACTCATATTTCATAATATTTCTCTAGTCTCATTGTTTAAAAAAATCTAAGTACGCATCAAGAATCATGTTTTATTTTACTGAGGATGACAAGTGGGGAAGTCAGTTACAGAATGAAGTTGTGGTATTACAGGACGCACTATAAAATGGTGAAAGTGCATGCGCTGTGAGGGAGACACGATATTGAATCTTGGCTCTGGTACTTATGAGCTGTGAGAGTTGCTATAAAGGTGAAATAATGTAACACGCATAAAAGTCTGTTCCAGTTGCATGTGGTCAATACGTGGCTGTTATTACTTTCCCTGCCTTTGCAAACAGTGCTTCAATGTTGAGCCAAAGATATTTGGAATTTTCTGCCTTCTATTAAAATTGTATTTTTAGAAGTGGCATTACATTGATTTTAAAAGTTGATGTTATACTATTAAATTCTTCAAGAATCATGGTCATCTTCTTCTTATAACTCTGAGTCCTTTCAATGTATTCTAATATTGACTTATCTACACCCAGTATAAATTTTATTTTGGCATCTAGTAGAAATACCAGTTTCAAGAGAAATTTAGCGGAGGTACTTAATATTGTAGTCTTTCACTATCCTATTTACCCAAGTAAACTTAAGGTCATTGTAATGTAGCACATTGAATTGCGGTGATGTGTGAGTATTTTTGGTATCAACAGATCACATAATTCAAAAAACTTCTTTACTCTCTAAAGAATAGTCGAGAGACATAAAGAGTGAGTAGAAGAAAAAAAATCATAATCAAAATGCAATTCATTGGATTTAATCCTTGTTTAATTTGTTTGTTTTTGTATGTCCTAATAATCACAAAACTTATTACATGTAGCTAAAGAAGGAAATACCTGGCTCAAGGGTCTGGTCACATGTATTTTTCAATGATTAGTTATATTAATTTTGTGACCTAATATTTGCAAATGTTTTAAAAATAAGTACATCTGATGACAAAGTTCAATTATAAGGTCATCTTAAATTTGTAACTAAAAATGGGCATATTTAAAGCGAATTGCTTTATATATTTATTGTCTTATACAGTTTAATTAGTCTACAGTTCTGTATATTATTTTATCTTCATGGTCACTCAAATATACTACTATTTAAAGAGGAGTAAACTTTGGAGAGAAAGTCTAATATTACACAAGGATTTTAATCATGAACTTGGCCAATGAACCCATACTTTCAAATTCTAAATCCAATGCTATTTGTCTTGAATAAGGCATATCATTGAACTGATGTCAAGAATTGTATTGGGGCTGATCCTTTTCTTGTGACTCCTGGTCACATTTAAAAAAAATAGATTTCATCATATTCATCAAATTTGTATTTTATTTCTTTTATTTCACCTTTTACCCCTCATGTCCATAATCTCTTTTGCCTCTGTATAAACACTTGTCTCAACCTCTGTTTGGTTAATATCCCTGTCAACTTTCCCATGACTCTTTAAAATAATAAAAAACTCCACATATTTGGAGGTGTTCTAATGAAATTATTAACACACTTGAAATTAACACACTTAAAAGTATCCTATAGTATTAGAGTCACTAAAAAATATTCAGTTAAGTGGCTTGATCGCCCTAATTTGTTTTGTTGTAAATTTATTTCCACTGCGTAGGATTCAAACTAAATTCTGCCTTCTCTGATGTCTTATATGAATATTTCTTGTTTTCTCTGCCTTTTATCTTTCCAATAATTCTACAAAAATTTTTTCTCTTGGTCTTGACAATTCTTCTAGGGAATCCTGACTTTGTCTTTCCAGGAAGACTGTTGATCTATACTTTCTTCTCCTTCCATCACTTTTTTAATCCAAATGGCTCTTTCTCTTTCTGATGAGATCCATGTCAAAGTATTGAAATTGGAGCCTGACTTGCATTAGAATTTAAATAATGTACAGAATATTATTTGCCTATAAGATTGACTCAAATTTCCTGTAGTTGGTTATATAAAATACTAAAATAATAATAATAACTTGAATAAAATCTTTCCTTCACTCTGTGCTATATTATGGGCTAATAATTGAAAATTTTGATTCAGGTATAGGTTTGACTCCTAATTTGTTTAACAATGGGATCATCCAAGAAAGATTTCTGCTATGCCTTCTTTCTTTTCTACTTTTTTGATCTTAAATATTAAGTTTTATATCTTGTTGTAAGCATTATTTATTTTTGTTGTTATAGTTTATTTACTGTTTTTATGAATGACTTTGTGACTCAAATAACAATTATCTAGTTATTTCATGAATCCATAATAAACAATACCTAAACAAGTATAATATCTTGAAAAAATCACATATATTTTCAGAATAATTTTTCTCTTTTCACCACAGTTTTTGAGGGAGTTGAAAAGCATATGTAATTTGGATATCCAAAAGTAATAAATATGACCAATTATTTAGTCAAAAAAAGGACAACGTAATTCTTAGTATTTGAGAAATAAATTTGAATGAAATATAAGTTGTCATATAATTGCTTAATTCAATTGTGGCCCATCATCCTGAAAAAACCTTGATTAGTTCTTTCAGAAATGCCCAAGAAGATTTAAAAGAGTTAGAAAATGTTTAGAGATTAGCTCATAAAATGTTACAATCCAGGAGGCTGCTTCTCTGTAGAATCAACTTAATTCAGAACATTTTATATTTAACATAATTGTAAAGATTCAATTTCGTTAACACATTTTGTCTTTCAATATTTACTCCAATATTGTACAATAAATATTAACTGTACAGGTGAATAGATTATAGCAAATCACTTTACACAATGACTGAAAGGTCTAGAGCGCTGATATTCTATTCCAATGCTCTGTGTGCTGATGTACTATCTCACGTTTGGATGTCAGAAGGAAATTATTTTTTAGCCAATCGCTTGGTGTTTTAATGTGATTTAATATGAAAACAGCTAACAGAATACAGTGGTAAATTAACCGGTTGACCTGATGGTATTAAAAATTATATGAATTCAGCCAGTGACTGAGCCATTTGATTCTGCAGTGAGTGACATGAACACTTGACCCACTGTCTTGTCACTATTTCCTGATCTGCAACTGGGGAATTATACATCGCAAAAAATAAATATGAAGACATAGCTCACCACCCTGGGTCACAATATTATTTGTTCTATTTGCAGTAAATGAATTTTAATTTTATGAATATTTTCAACTTGTTCCATGAGGTGTCAACATGAAGAATGTCACTGAAGTTACTATATTTGTACTGAAAGGCTTCACAGACAATCTTGAACTGCAGAGCATCTTATTCTTCCTCTTTCTAGCCATCTACCTGTTTACTCTGATAGGAAATTTGGGACTGATTGTATTGGTCATTGGGGATTCCCGGCTCCACAGTCCCATGTACTATTTTCTGAGTGTGTTATCATCTGTGGATGCCTGCTTTTCCTCAGTAGTTACTCCGAATATGTTAGTAGATTTTATATCAAAGAGTAAAGTCATTTCATTCCTTGGATGTGCAACACAGATGTTTCTCGCTACTACTTTTGGGACCACAGAATGCTTTCTCCTGGCTGCAATGGCATATGATCGCTATGTGGCAATCTACAACCCTCTCCTGTATTTACTTAGCATGTCACCCAGAGTCTATGTGCCACTGATCATTGCTTCCTATGTTGGTGGCATCTTGCATGCTACTTTACACACAGTGGCTACTTTTAGTCTATCCTTCTGTGCATTCAATGAAATTAAACATGTCTTTTGTGACATCCCTCCTCTCCTCGCTATTTCTTGTTCTGACACTCACACAAACCAGCTTCTACTCTTTTACTCCGCGGGCTTTATTGAGATAGTCACTATCCTGATCGTCCTCATCTCCTATGGCTTCATTCTGGTGGTGATTCTGAGGATGCATTCTGCTGAAGGGAGACGAAAAGTCTTTTCTACCTGTGGCTCTCACCTAACTGGAGTGTCAATTTTTCACGGTACACTTATCTTCATGTATGTGAGACCAAGTTCCAGCTATGCTTTTGATCACGACATGATAGTGTCAATATTTTACACCATTGTGATTCCCATGTTGAATCCCGTCATCTACAGTTTGAGGAACAAAGATGTAAAAGAGGCAATGCAAAATATGTTTAGGAAAAAAATAGTTTATCAATAAAGCAAATGTTCATAGTAAAAATTGAATTTAAAAAATTGAGAGTGATATTCTGTGTCTCAATATCAAGAGGATATGATGAAAATTGTTTGTCTTAATTTATTAATGTATTTCTGTTTTACTGGATATTTTAAAATAAAGATCATAATTAACAGTCTACCTATGCTGTTTTTATATGCAGAAAAAACTGTATCATCCATTTGCTTAATATGTTTCTACTGATATATGTATATACACATATATGTATGTAGAAACTACACTGATGTAGATAGAAATGTGCACACCCAGACGTATATATACGTAACCTTTACTTTAGAATGTTGTGTGTTGTTTCCCTTCATCTCCACATAATTCAAATGTATATGCTCCCATAGTTGCAATTATAAATAGCAGTATAATTATATCTGACTAGCTTGATCAAATACCACCTAATCAATAGCAAAAGCACAGCTCACATAATCTCAGACCACTTTCCAAGGAGTCATTGCTCTCTGACTTCAGTTCAAAGCACTCTGCCTCCATCATTAGATTTATGCTTTGACACCAGTCTAATCACAGACAGTGGTTTGAGAACCACAGAAAACTTGTTCAAATTCCTGGCATCATTACCACGCTGATTTGTGAAGGTGCACTTCTCCCTATTTTGTTATTTCATCCAGAGCATGGACATTAAACACACCTTAATTTCTCTCAGAAAACTAAGTCTAGGCATTAACATTTATGAAGATAATGCTTAAAATTAAGAATAACAAAAGAAACGCACAATTCAGAGAATAAGGTACAGCTGTCAGGCAGATTGAGCTCTTCCTGCCACTAAGCCCTGGCCCATCTTTATGGGGTTCCTTAAGACCTGGCCCTGGCTCAACTGTTAGCTTTCTTTTCCTTGATCCCTATCACTCTCTGATGCCCTTGCAGATCTCACACTCCTCAGTGCCCCCGGCAAGAGCCAAGGCACAGAAGAGAGTCTCCCCTATGTGAATGTGTAAGTCCTGATTCCGCAGTCCTCATGTTCATTGCAAAGATCTGTCTCCTTCAAAGATAATTTTATGTTGTAGTGTTCACTCTTTGATCCTTCATTTTTATTTATTAGTTTATTAATTCTTTTTTTGTGAAAACTCATTCTCTTCCTCAAGGGGTATTATTTTTTAATTCCAATTAGACAATATCCTTAAAATTAGAGTCCAACCTAAGGATATTTCCCCAATATGGGATTATTAAATTTAAATAACAACTCAAGAGTTCTTGTGTAGAACATCTCTTACCATCATATATTCCTACCACAATTTCTCTGCCTTTATTTTCTCCAGTTTGAAAAGTTCTTCCCACTGCTGTTCAAATGATTCCTTCCTTCAAATGTCAAAATCAAACCTTGGTCACTGATTCATTATCTTTGCATACCAAACCATGCAAACGGGGACTGACCTTGTGTGTGTGTGTGTGTGTGTGTGTGTGTGTGTGATTCAGCATTGAAGAGATCCTTAAACACAACTTAAAATCACAAAGATAGATAAAAATGTTATGCTTTAAAATTTTAGAAATCTAAATGAAAAAAATAATTACAAATATAGTAAAAGAAATTGCCATAGACTCAAGAAAATAGATATAATTAAACATCTGTTGAATTAATTAATAAAGCACTAAAATTATATAGAACTATGGACAAAGAATACACAATTCACAAAAGAAGAAACCTCTTTAGGCCAATGCATGCACTTTGCTTTAATAATGATCTGGAAGAGATGAATGTAAAATGTTATAAAACACTCACAATCATAACACTGATAAAAATTGAAAAGTCTGGGACTACCAAGGGATGGCAAGGATATGGAGTAAAGGCAACACTCCCACTCTGCTGTTGGGTATATAAAAGTCACAATCACTTTGGGAAACAATTTTTAAATGTCTAAGAAATTTACATCCCCAGCAAAATCAGGGAACAATGTATAGCTAAATGAATTAACATGGGCGAGACCAAAATCATGCATCTGAATAAAAAAAGAACTTTGCTGAAGAAGATATGCAGTATATAATATAAATTAATTAAAATAGCTGCAAAATTATAGTGTTTTATTAATGAGTACATAAATATATAGTTAACCAATTACAGGTTACATATGAATGACAAATCGTAGACAGGGTTTACCTCTGGTAAAAAAGAAGTGTTGGTGACATGACTTAAACAATTGTGTCTAGCATCCCTATTGACAAATTAGACTGCTTAAGCATTTATACAGGATAATGAAGTGTGATTACAGGGAATATATTTCCTCTTAGTACAAAAAAGAATGTTTTCTGCCTTCAAACTGGAAGAATTGATGGATGTTTTAGACCAGATAAAAAGCTTCTTAAGTTTCTTTAAAATATAAGATTTTATGTCCACAAGACCTAATAAATGACTTAACATCAATAAAAGCAAGTATTTGTTTTGCCCAGGGTGATAAATCCTAAAATAGAAAGATTCCTGGTGTCAACAGTCAGTCTCTATGTTGCTGGCGGACACTGAGAACTCATATCGAGATGCAGTTTGTCCCTAATTCAATCCACATTTAAATAAGTTTCAGACAAATTCTACAGTTATAGACTAATAGAACATACTCTCAAAATCATTTCAGAAGCTACTTAAAAATTAATTTGAAACATTATTTCTCATCCACATTGTAACATAAAATGATTAACATTAGGTGATTTTTACAGTTTTATTTACTGAGAATTTATTATTTTAGTAAGCCTATACAATGTTTTTTTCAAAAACAAACTTGAAAAGAACTATATGTAGAAAACTTAAATAACTCTTACCAGGAACAAATGTAAAATCAAACAAGATTCTAAAGAAACGGGAGAAAACTGGGACTATTCTACAGAAACTTTATTTCAGTGACATAAAATTAGTGAAATAAAAAGCAACCCTAGCTTTGCCATCAATTATATTTCAGTAAAAGAGGGAATTTTTACTACGCAAGGACATATGCAATTAGATTCAGCCCTGGTGGTCTAGTGGCTAAGATTCGGAGCTCTCACTGTTGTGGCCTAGTTCATCTCCCTGTCAGGGAACCACACCACCCATCTGCTGGTTTTCATACTGTGTATGCCAGTGCAATTCTTTTTAGATGCAGCGGTAGGAGACAAGAGATAAGGGATAGCTGATGCAACATCATCAGATCAGCTCCAGATATATTTGACGTATGGAATAAAGCATCTCTAAATTAAAACAAACACACACCACGGATTTAAGAGAGAATCAGATTGTGGGAGAGCAGAACTTGATTCGTTTGTTAAATATATAGCTAGATATCACGTGACCCAGATTTCTGAATATGCAAAATTATAATTCACTTGCTATTTCTATTTCAACTATAAAAGCCCTCAGTAAGGTAGAATGAATTACTGGGACTGAAATAAGAAACCACATTAAATCATTCAAAATATGCTAATAACACTAACTACTGGTACCAACTATTTTGCATCCATTGTTACCAGGCTCTGTACTAACTAACCTGTATAGGTAGGTGCCTTTTCTCATTTAATTCACACAACACAAGAATATAAATACTTGATAGAAATGACACAGCTAGTAATTGATGGACTAATAACCAACCAACCAACTAACCATCCAAACAAGCTAACAAAACCATAAAACCATACCATTAACCAACATCCTTTCAGTAGCAATCACATTGAGTCCCAATTGTCTGATCAGACACAGAAGTAATTATATCCATCTTCTTGGACATTCTTGCAGAATAATGAGGCCATTATTTCAAAATGCCTAGCATAGTTCTGAGAACAGACAACACTAAATAATGTTAGCATTTTCCTCCACTCATTTCTCTACCCAAGTAAAACAAAGTGATCAAACTTTAACAAATAAAAACTATAAGTATTAATTTAAAAAAATCAAAACAGGCATTAAGCACTTTAAAAGAAAGAGGTGTGAGTTGGAAAGGGAAGGGAGGAATGCCAGAACAAAATAACAGAGAGGAGAGCTAAGCAAGTAGAAGTCAGGCTGATAGGACAGGACTGGCTTATTTGGCAGAAGAAAGGAAATTGACTAAATAAAGAGGATTCAGAGTTTCTGAGTGATACTAAGAAGAAAGAGTATTGAGGGGTAGGCTCTCTGTGGGCAGCTGAGGCTGAAGCAGACTGGCGTGGTGGAAACTGATAAGGAAAAACCTAGGATACTAAGAGTTTTTCCCAGGAAGTACTGAAATTCTCAAGAAAGATGACAATGTATAGACTGGAGAGAAAGCCTGTGACAGCCAAGAAAAAACACTAGAAGTCATTCTGAGTCATCAATTTCTAATAGGTAGCTCTCTTTCATCATTGAAAACATACACACAGAGGCATGTGTGTGTGTATCATACGCATATATACACACATGTATATAAATTCATGCAATACCATATATTAATAATAATATTAATATTCATATTAATATTCAGGCATATACTAATATAATACATTGATGCATATTCATCCAATATAAAATATATCCAACAGTGAACAAAGAAAACAGTAGCTTGGTCAAACAGTTCTAAGATTCTGAAATTGGTCTCTGGAGAGTTTGTATTTCTGAATTTTGTGAAAGAATGGAGAGAAAAGCAATTAAGATCTGAAAGTTTTAAGTGTCTGTGAACAAAAATAAATTGATTTTAAAGGAAACATTTAACAATCTAGCATCTAATAGAAAAAGCAATTTTACCATCTATTCATCTCTTTCCATTTTGCCCATTAAAAGAGGAAAGCAATAACATAAATGGCTCCACGGAATCTCACTTGGGTGACTGAGTTCATCCTCACAGGAGTCTCAGACCGTTCAGACCTCCAGATGCCACTCTTCCTTATGTTCCTGGTCGCCTACAGGCTGACCATGAAGGGAACCTGGGCATCATCACTTTCACAACTGTTGATTCTCAACTTGAAACTTCCATATATTTTTTCCTCCAGTACTTGGCTGTCATCAATCTTGGCAATTCCATTGTCATAGCCCCTAAAATGCTGGTTAGCTTCTAACCATAACCTACTATGGATGTGCAGCCCAACTGGGTGGATTCGTTTTTTTATTGTGGCTGAGATTTTCACACTGGCTGCAATGGCCTATGACGGCTATGTGGCTAATTGCAACCCCGCTGCTGTACATGGTGGCGGTGTCCCCACAGATCTGCCTTCTGTGGGTATCCCTCACTTACCCCTACAGTCTGACCACGGCACTGACTGTCTCTTCCTGTGTCTTCTCTGTGTCATATTACTCTTCCAACGTAATCAACCATTTTTACTGTGATAATGTCCCTTTGTTAGCATTACCCTGTTCTGATACCTACATTCCAGAAACAGCTGTGTTTGCCTTTTTGGGAACCAATTTGTTTTTCTCTGTGATTATTGTTCTAATGTTCTACTTCAACATCGGCCTTGCCATTTTGAGGATATCTTCCTCAGAGGGGCGACAAAAAGCCTTTGCCACCTGTCCTTCTCACATGATGGCTGTCACTGTCTTCTACGGGACTCTTCTCTTCATGTATTTGCAACCAAGGACCAACCACTCATTAGATACTAATAAAATGGCCTCGGTATTCTACGCCCTGGTGATACCAATGCTGAATCCCCTCCTTTACAGCCTAAGGAACAAGGACGTGAAGGATGCATTGAAGAGATTCTCCATAACTCATGTTAATCATTCAAACTAATGTAAATTTAAAACTACAACTATTGGGGCTTGCCAGTGGTGTAGCAGTTAAGTTCATGTGCTCTGCTTCGGTGGTCTGGGGTTGCCAGTTCGGATCCTGGGGGTGCACCTATGCACCACTCATCAAGTCATGCTGAGGTGACTTCCCACATAGAGCAACTAGAAGGAGGATTCAAACTAATGTAAATTTAAAACTACAACTATTGGGGCTTGCCAGTGGTGTAGCAGTTAAGTTCATGTGCTCTGCTTCGGTGGTCTGGGGTTGCCAGTTCGGATCCTGGGGGTGCACCTATGCACCACTCATCAAGTCATGCTGAGGTGACTTCCCACATAGAGCAACTAGAAGGTGGTACAATGATGACATACAACTATCTACTGGATCTTTGGGGTGAAAAAAGGAAAAAAGGAGGAAGATTGGCAACAGATGTTAGCTCAGGGTCTATCTTCCTCAAAACATAAAAATTAAAAAAAATTAATAAAACTACCACTGTCTTCATTTAAGGGTTTTCATTTGCCCCTGAACATCCTACTGAAGAGGGAATAAAGAGTTAAAAATTTCATTCATTTCAGTGGGAAAAATCTTAATCCTTTTTATTTCAACCTTCTGAAACCCAATTTTCCCTGCAGAAAAAGTCATTAATTGACCAAAGAAAATACACTTATATAAGTAATAAACAACAATTTGAAAATAAACACATTTTAAAGTAAAACATAAGTTACTAAAGGGTTGTTATAATTTCTAAACAAAGAAAGAAAGGCTGGTAGCTGGTGGTGGAGATATGTGAGAATCACTTCCTGGAAGGTGGTCAAGGGTCAGATCATCTTCCTTGCTGCAGATAGGTTTTGCTCAACTATTAAAAGTTTTATTATATTTTGCAGCATTTTATCCAATTTATCAACCTTTTGGGACCCATTTTATCTTGCACTTGAAATAAATTTATATCACAGAAAAAATAATCCTTTAGGGAAAAATAAAAACTAAAGAAAAAATGCTTTGATATACATGGAAATAAGACGTGGCTAAACAGAAAAAACATACATAGAATGGGATTCTATCTTTTTATCCCTCTTACTCGGTGCATGTACACAAAACAAAATGGTAATATTTATCCAAATATAATGTATAATTAATTTTTTCCATATCATATTCTCATACTAAAAACTGTTGTGTAGAGTTAATTGTCTTTGTTATGAAATTACAACAACAATCACTTCTTTCAACATTTTTATTTATTGTCTTTTTGGAGGGAAAAGTTATTAGACAAAAAATAAAGTCATTGTCCTCAAAGTGACACCAATTCTCAAGGACACTCACGGCCAAAAAAAAAAAAAGTTAACAGTCATTATGTGCCATAGCGCTGTCTATACATGTAAAATACTACTAACATACAATGGTGTGAGGGAGAGTGGGCATGACATGCAAAGTAAAGGTAGACATTGGCATCATTTCAGAATTTTTTAAATTCAAAAGTAAAATTGAGGAATTTTAAGGTTTCCAATGAAGATTTTCTTGTCTCTTATGGTCTAGCTAAGATTGGTTTGAGCAGATAATGCCGTCTCCCTGGAAGTCCACAGGCCTTCACTCCAGTTGTCTGCATTGTCATTGGTCATACCTATCATCTCTGCTTTCTGAAGGGCTATTTCCACAAGCCACCTCCATGGAAACGAAAATGTTCTTTCAAAGAAGTAATTCAAAAGAGAAGTAAACTTCACTGCATATGTGCATGGAAGAAGGCAAAACAGAGGTTTATACTATAGCATCAGGCCTCCTTATTCTTAGGGTGAGTTAACTCTGCACCACAAAAGAATTTCTCACTTGCCCTTCTTATATATTCCCCCAGCTTTAAACCATTACACTGACTTCTCTAACTCCTTCCTGCCTCTCCTTTCTTTTCTCTCTGCATCTCAATTAAAGGCTATGAAATTTTTCTTTCCTTTTATTAAAATCTAAGATCCTTTCATAAATTATGCCCCTAGTTGTCAGCTTCTATTCCAAGCTTCTGCCCAGGATACTTTTACTCTTTCAATACTTACAAAAGCATTTTTGTAAACAACAAACATTATCTGAGTTGGAGCAATTTTATTGACAAAAACAGTTGAGATAACAAACTCTTCACCTCATCTCACAAAATGTATGTGAATTCGAGTTAACTAAAATAGCAAACAAAATATTAAAATATATAATACTGGATAAAATAATAGCTAAATCTCAAAATATCTACTTCTTAAAAGCAATTCTAACCACAAAAGCTTTTTTAGCTATAATGGTGAGATGAGGTTACTAATGATTACAAAAAAAAAATAGACTTCCTAAAATGTATATTTCAAAGATCTATAGAATATATTAGTGAATGATGAAGGTTATTAATGTTTACACAATCATAAAAAGTGATTAATTTAAGACATAGATTTATGTGATTATATTATATTAATTTAAAATGCCTTATGAAAAATCTAAGTTAGAAACTTTCCTATTAGGATATGGAGGCTTAAAATATTGCTTCTTGATCATTGAATAATCAATATGGCTACAAACAGAGAGTTCCTTGACTCTGGCGGCATTTTCACTTCTGTTGTAATCAGTTTTCTCATTGTTTGCTTTCTCTCTCAAATTTTTCAACATTTCATCAACATTTTATGGTTCAACAACAGGAAACTACAAGCTCTAAAACAGAAAGGGTCTGTGGAAAGCCTTTCAGGACAAGCACACAGCCGTAAGAGAATGTCTCACAGAGAGGAAGAGGCTGTGATACCACATCTACTGCGGGGAGGATGAGAAGTAGTCTCGCTGTGTGTGTCAATCTGCCTCGGCTGCAGGGTGTGTGTCAGAATTTTATGTCACTTCAGTAGCTACTCCATCAGTATTATTTAAAACTGTCAATCATATCGCTATCATAGACATTCAAATACTAAAACTAAATTAAGATCATCTGTTTATCCGTTATAATCTCTGAACTCCTTGGTTGACATGGATTTTGCTTAGTGCAGCTTTCTATTTCAAATACAGACCAATACTTGAATTACTTTTTTTAGTAGTGTATTAAGACAAGTAAAATAATTTTAGCTCTATAAAGTTAAATCTGATTTAATTACTTATTACAATCCCTTACTATAGGTATAAACAGTATATATTCATAAGTTGGACGTCTAGAGTATGAAATCCTTGTGTTTTGATGGTGAATGTATATGGATAAAAGAAATCTAGATCCATACTTATTTAAATAAATTAAATGTACTTATTTTTTCCATATCAGAGACCCACTCCAGGAGATATTTCACAGAGAGTTTCATTTATGGATCAGTGGGGACCAAGAGTTGGTAACTAACTAAATGTCTATTACCATGGAATAAACATATATTAAATGAAAGTAGACCCAGATTATAACAACAGAAGTCAGCAAAATATTAGTGTGCATGTAGCAAAATGAACATACTTCAAAAAAATAGGGCCGGCCCCATGGCTTAGCGGTTGGGTGCGCGCCCTCCGCTGCTGGTGGCCAGGGTTCGGATCCCAGGCGCGCACCGACGCACCGCTTCTCCAGCCATGCTGAGGCCGCGTCCCACATACAGCAACTAGAAGGATGTGCAGCTATGACATACAACTATCTACTGGGGCTTTGGGCAGAAAAAATAAATAAATAAAAATCTTTAAAAAAATATAGTTGAGTGAGAACATTCATGTATCAAAATGGGTTACACAACAACATATGTGTGCACAATAAGACATACAGTATATTTACTTTATA
Organism: Diceros bicornis minor; assembly: GCF_020826845.1. Taxonomy (NCBI): domain Eukaryota; kingdom Metazoa; phylum Chordata; class Mammalia; order Perissodactyla; family Rhinocerotidae; genus Diceros; species Diceros bicornis. The sequence continues at coordinate 21,744,994 of NC_080770.1, forward strand.
AGGCTGTATTCCTTTTTAAGGGCGTATATCAATTTTGTAGAGGAGGTACCCAAGTGGGAAAGGGAAATTGAGGTGTGGATGGAGAATGAGCACTGATGATGATTATGGGATATGGAATTAGGGTATCATTAACTCAATTTAGTGCCTCAAGTCACAAAAAGAAAAAAAAATAAGAGTTATACATGTATTCATATTTATTCCTTATGAATCTTTTAAAACACTTGAGAACATGTTTGAAGAGCTTTGTCTTCATCCTGAGGCATAAAACTTGGGAAGAAGCCATTGTGGAACATGCTGAATGTTGAAGTAATTTGTGGGTGATTAAATCACATATCCAACAAATAGTATACTTACATCCAAATATTTGAGTGGATGAGGCAAAAATAATAGCAAAGGAAAGCAGGTAAATTGTATGTAAAAGAACATTTCCTCAATAGGAAAATCAAAAGAACCTTGTATAATTAACAAAGACAGCAGCATCATTTCCTGTTCTCACATGCTTTGGGAATAAGCAAGAAATTACCTTCAAGTTCCCAAGGGGCAGTTAAGCCCCCAAAGGAGTGTCTCAAAGGAAAGAGACACTCATAAATTCTTCTGATTGCAGTTCAATTGTTAATCACTTGAGGGAACCAGACTCATCCTCATTTTAGGTGAGTAGATGGCACTGATTATCATGATTAATAGATGACTATTTTTGACACCTGTCTTCAATTTAAATTCTAGATATAAGTATAGTCACCAATGCCAGACTCAATACATTATATAATGCATATTAATAGTCTCTTTTCATAACTATATTTTCTGGAGTTATGATATGTTTTTACCACTATTATTATGTTCTTTGAGGGTAGTAGTTATCTTGTTTCTATTCATTATTATTTCTGTACAGATGCTGGGATTCTACACAGTAAACATCATGAAGGGGGAGTAAGTATTTTTTGAAAGCTCCTCCAAGAATGTTGTCTAAGCAAAGATGCTGCTCATCAGGTCAGGGTTATTGATGCCTAGTGAGTGTCTATGCCTCAGAGAGTAATAGTTTCTGATAGGGCTTCCAGTTGTCCAGTAATATCATATTATGATTATCTCTTATTACCATGCATCCATAGAGTGTCATTTGTGCTACAGATGTGTGGCCTCATTTTGCTAATACCGTACAAGAGACTGAGATTGTCAGAGTGTAAATTCCCCCAAGAGCACATCCTGAGGCAAGGACTTGATGTTTATTTGGTGAATGATTATTTGGTATATGATGCTTATTTGGTAGATGATTTCGGGAATCTAAAATGAGGGAATAGGGAATGTGAGACAAAGAAGGGAGAAAGTTAATAAAGTGTGCAGTAAAGTATAGATGACTGCCGTCATCTATACTAACCTTAGCTGCTGTGCTAAGGTTCCATCACTCAGGACGCTTTGAAGTATCCTTCAGAGCTCTTCTAGGAATTGTCCAAAAGAAGGCTAGAAAAGCTTGGGTGTTTATCCATTGACGCCTGTCCCTTACCAGTTGAGTACCCCTCCTTGACGCATTAAATTTCAGGCACTTCCAAACTGCCTTGCATATGTTCTGAGCAAGTTTTCTAGGTTTAATGATGGCGGTAGGTCTTGTTTGATATCACTGTATCTAAAAATGATTAGATTTACCTTACACATAACGGCTTTGCATAGTAAAAGTTTAACCACAATAGCTCCTGAAACCCAATGACTCTTCTGATGGTTCTTCCCACAGTAATTTTCCATAATGGCCTGGATGGACAACCACAATCACACAGTGCTGAAAGAATTCATTCTCATGGGAATCACAGACCGCCATGAGCTGCAGGCTCCATTATTTGTGCTCTTCCTCATCATCTACATCATCTCAGTGGTGGGCATCTTGGGCATGGTCATCCTCACCAAGATGGACTCCAGGCTACAAACACCCATGTACTTTTTTCTCAGACATCTGGCTTTCATTGATCTTGGTTATTCAACAGCTGTGGGACCCAAAATGTTGGTAAATTTTGTAGTTAATCAAAATACAATCCCCTATAATTGGTGTGCTACACCGCTAGCTTTCTTCATCTTGTTTATCTTTAGTGAACTTTTCATTCTGTCAGCAATGGCCTATGACAGGTATGTGGCCATCTGTAACCCTCTGCTCTACACAGTCGTCATGCCACAAAGGGTATGCTGGGTGCTGGTAGCAGTCTCGTATGTCTACAGTGCCTTAATCTCTCTGATAACCACCATAAAGATTTTTATTTCCTCCTTCTGTGGCTATAATGTCATTAGTCATTTCTACTGCGACAGTCTTCCCTTGTTAACTTTGCTGTGCTCAAGCACACGTGAAATTGAGTTGATAATACTGATCTTCTCAGCATTTAATTTAGTTTCATCTCTTCTGACAGTCCTTGTATCCTACATCCTGATCCTTAAGGCCATCCTCAGGATGAACTCTGCAGAGGGCAGGCACAAGGCCTTCTCCACCTGTGGGTCTCACCTGACAGTGGTAGTTGTATTATATGTGACTCTATCCTTTATGTACGTGCAGCCCAAGTCCAGTCATTCCTTTGATACTGATAAAATGGCCTCTGTATTTTACACTTTGGTAATACCGATGCTGAATCCCATGATCTACAGCTTGAGGAACAAAGAGGTAAAAGGTGCCCTTCATAGGATATGGAAAAATCTGTGAAACTCCCTATATAAAGTTCAGTATAGAACATATATACAATAATTAGGTCATAGACAACAATTTATTATGTATAATAGGCCTTTAGAAAGCAGTAATGTGTAAAAAGCATGGGAAACTAGAAATGTTTTTCTAATTTTCCAGTTATAAATGTTCAAGCAGTGATCATCCTTCTGGTATCAACTTTGATCTTGTCCTCAATTTTCAGTGCAAGAGACTGAAATCTGGATCACTGTTGTCATATTGCCAAGTGCTTATGTTACAACTGAAGGGAAGTCTTGCTTAGTGCATCTCCCATTAGATAATCTTTTTTTAAAGGCATTGTTGTATCTTTCAATAAAATATTTTTTTTGTGTCTCATGCACCATTTAAATACCAGCGTGCATCACACTGGCATACTGACATATAGACGATGGCAGTTACTCTTCTATGTGCTGGGCAGATACACAGCAATGAAGAAGACATCGAAATGTCTGCCTTAATGATACTTTCACTCTAGCTCCCTTGTGGTGGGTGGCATCTCAGATTTCTGTTAAATTATGATATGTACACATGTAAATGCTCGAGCAAGCAGAGATAAAGGTGTAATTATTTTGAGTGGCATAATTCTGTGCATTAAAAATTCAAAGGAATCTTCAAGCTAACATGTTATAAATAATAAGTAAATTTTGCAAGGTTAGTGGATATATTGTCAGCATATAAAAGATCAATTATTTTGCTATATACTAACAAAAAAGGTAAAAATAAAATTTAAACTATCAATTACACTAGAAAAACATCTGTAAAGTACTTGGGAATAATCTAATGAACAATTTGCGTGACTTCATTGCTAGAAACTACAAAAACATTACTGAGTTATTAAAGACTACACAAACGTAGCAATATATCATGTCCATTGGTTGGAAGAAACAAATTCTGTGACCAGGTCAGTTCTCTCTATTCACAACAGATTAGACATTACAGAAGAAAAGATTAGTGAATCTGTAGATACAGCAATAGAAACCATCCAAAATGAAACACAAAGAGTGAAAAAAACAAAAACAGGGAAAAAACATCAATAAGCTGGGAGAGAACTTCAAGCAACCAAGTATGCAAGTAATTGAACTCCCCAAAAAAGAAGGGCATTACAATTATTCAGAAAATATACTTTAAAAAATAAATATGGTTATAATAAAAAATTTTCAGATTCAAGATTAACAAAACCGAGATACAAGAAACATATAGACTACTACTTGAAGGCACATCATAATCAAATTGCTCAAAGTCAGTGATAAATAAAAGCCTTAAACAGTCAAAGAAAGAATGTATTTTGTAAACAGAGAAACAAAGAAAATAATAATATTATATTTGTCATCAAAAGCACTGCAGGTGAAAAGTCATAGGAGAAATGTCATTAAAGTACAAACAAAATGCCTGCCAACCTAAAATTCTGTATCTGGAAAAAGATCTTTCACAAAGGAACACATAATAAAGACTTTCAGATGTACAAATGCTGAAAGAATCCATCAACAGCAGACCAGCACTGTAAGAAATGATCAAGACGCCCTTCAGCCGAAAGGAAAATGATACCTGGTGAAAACCTGAATCTAGACAAATGAATGAAGAACACCAGAACTAATAAACACATATAAGATTTCTAAAAATTTAAATCTCAAAGACAATTAATTGTTTAAAAATAATAAAAATACACAGCACAAATTGTATAAAGGACATGCTGGGAAAGGATAGATATTGTAATGTTGTTGTGTTGTACGTGAAGGAGTATGATTACACTTGAAGGTGGACTGTGACAAGTAAAATATCTATACCACATACCCTAAAGTAAACACTAAAATAACAGCAAAAATCTTATAGCTTTTTAGTCCACAATAAAAATATAGAACAGAAAAATAAAAAAAAAATGGGAAAAATAGAAAGCAAATAACAATGTGATAGACTAAAACCTAACAATATCAGTAACCACAATATTAAAAGTCTCAAGGAATCTACAAAAAAGAAACAAAAAACAAAAACTCTAGACCTAAAAGGTGAGTTCAGCAAGGTAAGAGGATACAAGATCAACAAGAAAATATCAATCAGGTTTCTACATACTAACAATGAAACAGAAATAAAAAACACAACAATCACCCCAAGGGTAATGAATACTTAGGTAGAAACTAACAAAATATGTACAGGATCTGTTTGCTGAAACGTACAAAGTGCTGAATAAAGAAATCAAAGAAGATAGTCATCCCTGAGGCCTAGTGGTTAAAAAGTATGGTGTGCTCTGCCTCAGTGGCCAGGGTTTTGTTCCTGGGTGTGGAACCACACCACTCATCTGTCAGTAGCCATGCTGACAATGCTGTGGTGACAGCTCATATAGAAGAACTAGAAGGACTTACAACTAGAATATACAACTATGTACCAGGGCTTTGGAGAGGAAAAAAAAAAAGAGAGGAAGTTTGGCAACAGAAGTTAGCTCAGGGCAAATCTTTCATAGCAAAAAAAAAAAAAAGAAAGAAAAGAAATCAAAGAAGATATAAACAAATGGGAGACATTTTGTATTCATAGATTATAAGACTAAATATAGTAAGGGTATACATTTTTCCCAAATTGATCTATAGGTTTAATGAAAATGAAAATAATATCTCTGCAATATTTTTTGTAGATAGTACATGAGTTTATACTAAAATTTATATGAAATGCCAAAGACTTGGAATAGCTAAAACACATTTTTAAATTGAAATACTGTGGAAAGAATCAGTCAGCTAACATTTAGTATATAGTTACAGTTATCATGACTGGGTTGTATTTTCAGAGGGACCGATAAATATATCTCTAAAATAGAAGAGAGAAGCCAGAAAAAGACACTTGTGAAAAAGTCCAACTAATTTTTCATGAGGTACAAAGATAATTCAATGAAAGAAGGATAACCATTTAAAAAATTGTGCTGGAACAATTAGATGTCCATAGGCAAAAAAAATTGATAAAGAAAGAAAAGAAATTAGAATGTTGACCTAAACTTTACACAAAAATTAACTCAAGATAAATTGTGACTTAAATATAAAACTATAAAAGTTTAGACAAAAACATTAGAGAAAATCTATCTATAATACCAGGTGAACAGTTCATCAGCATGACATTAAAAATATGATCCATAAAAGTGAAAATTGGTAAATTGAACTTCAAAATTAAATCAAACCATCAGTCTCACTCTCAGACATTCAGCCCAGAGAAATGAAAACTTATGTTCATACAATGACCTTTGCACAAAAGTTCATAGGAGTTTTATTTATAATAGTTGAAAATTGGAAACAACGTAAATGTCTTTCCATCTATTTTTTTTTTTTTTTTTGTGAGGAAGTTCAGCCCTGAGCTAACATCCATGCCAATCCTCCTCTTTTTGCTGAGGAAGACCGGCCCTGAGCCAACATCTATTGCCGATCCTCCTCCTTTTTTTTTTTCCCTTTTTCTCCCCAAAGCCCCAGTAGATACTTGTATGTCATAGTTGTACATCCTTCTAGCTGCTGTATGTGGAACACCGCCTCAGCATGGCCCGACAAGCGGTGCATCGGTGCGCGCCTGGGATCCAAACCCAGGCCGCCAGTAGCGGAGCGCGCACACTTAACCGCTAATCCACGGGGCTGGCCCCCGTAAATGGGTGAACAATTGAACATACTTTATCATGATTCACATGAAATAATAAAGAAACAACAATAATAAAACAATGATAGAGGAACAAATGATTGATACACAAAAACACAAAGGACCTCAAGAGAATTATGTTGACCTAAGAAAGTTAATTACAAAAAGTTACAAAGAGTATTTCATTTACACAATATTGGTCAAATGATAAAATTATAGTGCTGGAAAATGAATTAGTAATTGACAAGGGTTAAGGACATGAGAATGAGAGAAAGGACGAGGGTGTGGCTATAAAGGAGGGGCATGAAGGACCTTTGTAGTTATGGACTAGGTCTGCAAATGACTGTTGTGGTGGTTACACAAACATACGCATATGATAAAATCACATAGAAATATATATATAGACACACACACACACACACAAATGAGTGCATGCAAAACTAGTGAAATCCGAACAAAGTCAGTGGATTATATCAATGTTAATTTCATGATCATAATATCATACTGTATTTATACAAGTTTTTACAATTTTTTGTGCTCTTTTTTGGAACTTCTTGTAATTGTATAACTATCCCAAAACAAAAAGTAAAAACTAATTAAATCTAAGGTCATCTGGGACAATATGGGGTAAGAAAGGGTAGAATGGAAATATTACATAAGAGAGACACAAAGAAACTCTGGCAGTGATGGATATGTTCATTATCTTGATTGTTTTGATGATTTTTCAGATGCATACTTATGTCAAAACTAACGAAATTTTACATTTTATATTTGTGCAATTTTTTTAATGACAACTGTATAAAGTTGTTTTACACAATTACCAAACATGCCAATAAATCAAACCAAAAATAAGGCAAAAGTCAATAATAGAAACATACATTTTACAACACATTCAATTAACAAGAGAGAACGTAATTCAGGCATCTATCATAGATGTGAAGATCTAAGAAACTCATCTATTTAGTGGTGGAAGAGGGTATTGGTACAAACAAGCTGAAATATTTAACAAAATTAAATCTCATTATATTTTCTCTTATTGACAGGTCTCATTTTGAGTGTGTGCTTATATGTAGGTGTACATAAAGATGTAGGTGTTGTGTATGCATATCAACACACACACAGAGGCAGATATGTAAAATAATCAGCATGGATAATTGTGTTCACAACGTAGTCACCTGGCGAGCTCAAGGCTTTTCATTGAACTGTGTGTGGCAGTAGTGTTGGTGGTAACTGAGGTTGGAGACAAACAGATATCTACCAATAATGAATAGATCCGTGAAATTTGTTATATGTTATTGACTACAATGAAGAAAGAAGCAAAAAAAGTCACAACATGGATACATCACAAATAATTAAAGTGATTTAAATGCAATAATGCAATTTATTATAGCAAAATAACACAGCAAAACATATAGATACAAAATAATACATTGTTGCAGAATATATTGATCATGCAGGCTATTTAGCAAACCCAGTAGAGTATGTGTTAAAGTAGACAAGAAGAATTGGAGTGAGTAATGGACATTATGGAAAAATAGGAAATCTTGAAATATAATACAGGCAAATACGATGAAAGAGAAGACCTTAAGAGACGATGACAACTTACTACAAAATGAGGATGAGAAGTAGGGGTAGCTAATTTCTCACCCCATGGTCAAAAAGAAAAGAAGAAAAAAATAATAATCCCCCCAAAATTACGGAAACGAGATGTTATATGCACAATATATTATTATGTTTAGTTCATCTAATCATTTCAATAACGCAGTAGGACAGCGTTTAAAAACGTCTCCACTGTGTCACCCATTTGAGGAGACCATTGTAGAAGTGGACGAATACTGACAAGCTTGTTGTGAAGATAAAATGTAGGAATCCAGTTCCCCATGTGGTTGTATTAGTAAGGATACTTCAGAGAAACAGAAGCAAAAGGAGATTATATTTGTACATGTTTATAAAGACAGAGATTTTTAAGCAATTGACTCGTGGTTGTCGGGACTGGCAAGGCAGGAGTCTGTGAGCAGGCTGGCGCTGCAGGAGTCGATACTGCAGGCTCGAGCGCAAAGGTGGGAAACTAAGGTAGAATTTCCATATTGCAGTCTGCAGCAGAATTTCCTTTTCTTTGGGGGACCTCAGTGTTTGCTCTTTAAGGCTTCAACTGTTTGGATGAGGCCCACCCACATTCCGGAGGGTAATTGACTTTACTCAAGGTCTATTTATTTAAATGTTAATGATATCTAAAAAGAAATCTTCATAATAACATCTAGATTGTGATTGACCAAACAGCTGGGCACCAAGCCTAGCCAAATAGACGCAAAAATTAACCATCAAAGTGGAAAAAAGAAGAAAGTTAATCAAGAGTAACAGGTAGGAATGTAATACACAAATGAATAAATCTTCCTCACTTGCTGGCAAATACAATTTGTTTTAGACAATTATACAACACTCCTCTAGTAACTGAATAGTTTTGGTGACATTTGCAAGAACACCTTTATTCTATGGCAAAGCATGGCAAAATATTAGGATTTCTGATTCACTTCTGTGTGCATTCTGCTTTTGATAATGCATGAGCAGAATAGAACTGCTCTTCATTTCTTCAGATTAATTGTTCAAATATTTTCACAAATGCTAATAAGCATCTTTGAAATGTCAGTACCATATTGCTTATGTAGTATTTATATTTCATATAAGTAATTATTCATGTGAATGATAGAAAACAAAACCAAGAGACAAGAAAGCCTAACAAAAGAGTAAAAATTATGGCAGAATTATAAAACTGCAGGTATTTAGTTTCTAATTGGATGTCTTTCCAAATCCTTAGTCATTTAGTGACTTTAGGCTTTTCTTATTCCCTGCTCAAAAATATTGTAATAATTAATTTAAATCAATGCATAAATGTGTATTTTTCTGATCTCTTGATGAGCAAAATGGGGTTTTCCACCTTACATTGAGATGTGGAAAGCAATTTTCGGACGTTAGGAGATTTTAAGTCCCAAGTTTTATAGTGATTGTACAATGTACGGCATGTTCAGTTTCCAGTGGAATGTGACAGAAAGCAGATATAATTTTCTTGAAGAGTATAGTTTTAAAAAATAATAATCTGATAATCAACACAGAGAGTAACCAATGAAAAAGTAATTTGATGCTTTCCATAGAACTCTAAAGCTGGTGAGAGAAAGCCCTTAGCCCTTCTATCCTCCCTCATCTTATAGGAAATCAGCATTTACCAATGAGATTTGTTTTCTTTAGCTTTCCATCATTACACCCTGCAAAATTTATGTTGTTTCTTATTCCATTGATTTAAACACTTTTTCCTAACCGTAGTTCAGTATTTCTGACGTAGAAGGGTGTGTACGCGGGGACAGGGTAGGAAATCAGAAGCTCACAATCTTATAAACAATGTTTTATGTGAGAAAGTGTGGATTTCCTGCAAACACATTTATGATACAGTGTTATAAATGCTGTATTTTTCTATTTGTTTTCTTAGAGCTCACACAGAGACTCCTGACACTGCTACTTTCACTGTAGTCAAGATCAATTCTATTTCTTTCTCTTTTTTTTTAAGGAAGCATAGATACAATTTTTCGAACTACTAAATCTTTTACCTTAGCCTGCCATCCTCATTTTACTCTGGTATTACTCTGGTATTTTTTTTTAATTGATGGCTTATTGAGGATATTTATATGCATCTTTATTTCATTATACTTACTCAGGTCTGCATTAAATGTTATAACATACTATGGAGGAGTTCTTTATGGTGGTAACGTGCAGATAGACTTAAAATAACATTGTGGAGTCCATATATATATTTGTGTATTTTATCTTGTCAGTATGATGTTGTAGAATACAGTGAGGGGGACGCACTGGGGACACTTACCTGGATAACACACTACTCCATCTATTCATCTTCATACTCATGACAAAGAAGTTAAGTTACACACAAAAAATGCATATATACATATGTAAAGATAATCCATTTCAGGAAACATATTGTCTCCACATAAATAAATAAAAACAAACACAAAATAACCCATATGTACTTGATATTTGAGTCATATTTCCAGGCACCATAAACACATTGAAACATGTAATTCTCAATTATCTTTCCAACAACACTACCAGAAAGAGTTGATTTTGCTATTGTGTATAGATATTAAGAAACTTTTCATCATTTGCCCAAAGTACACCTTTGTATATATCACAAATATAGGTATAGCAGAGACTATATCTACTTATCTATACTTCCCTATATAAAGACAAATAATCTCTACTATCACCTTTTAGAGTTTCCTCGTTTACACACCTCTATCAAATATCAGTTGTGTGTTGTTTCATCCTGTACCACCTGTAGGCATAATGGCTTTCAGAGGAATGTTTATTAAAGTAGAGGCTTCTAAATGTTTCCACACATAATTGAAATTTTGATTTTAAAAAATCTATTATGTAATTAATATATGTATTGTCAAGTTATGTGATCATAACTCAGTAAATGTAATTACGTAATTGTCATTATATAAAAAACCAAAAAGTTTAGCAAACACCTGTAACCTAATGCCTAAAGTTTTTACAATTTTTAATTTTTGCTTCCTTTACCTACATTTATATCTGTCTGTATCTATAGCTATACATATATCTATATGTATATCTAAACATATATCAGGGTTTGCCAACCTTGGCACTATTGGCGTTTAGGGGTGTATAATTCTTTGTTGTGGGAGGATTCCCAAATATAGCAGGATAATTAGCAGCATCACTAGACTCTAATCACTAAATGCCAGTAGCATCCGTCTTCCGGTTGTAGCAACTAAAATTCCTCCGAATATTGTCAAATGTCTATTGGGGGACAAATTTTCCCTGTGTCTTCAACTCTGTCCCTATCTCTATCTCGGTTTCTATTACTAAATGCATGTTTCAGTTGCAGAAAGTGGTTTATTTTATTAGAGTCTAAACGGTAAATTTAGATTTATTTTATGTATTCCAACTTAGTATGCTAAAAAATTACCATGTTATACCACATGAAAGCTATTGACTATGCTGATTTCTCTATCCAGAATAGGTTTTCTGTTAAATCTGGATGGAAACGCACAATCGAACAGTGCTAAATGAATTCATTCTCATGGGAATCACAAACCACCCAGAGCTGCAGGCTCCATTATTTGGGCTCTTCCTCATCATCTATGTCATCTCAGTGGTGGGCAACGTGGGCATCGTCATCCTCAGCAAGATGGACTCCAGGCTACAAACACCCATGTACTTCTTTCTCAGACACCTGGCTTTTACCGATATTGGTTATTCAACGACTGTGGGCCCCAAAATGTTAGTAAATTTTGTCGTGGATCAAAATACAATATCTTTATTACTTTTGTGCCTCACAGCTGGCATTCTTTCTTGTGTTCATTGTTAGTGAACTTTTTATTCTATCGGCAATGTCCTATGACCGTTATGTGGCCATCTGTAACCCTCTGCTCTACACAGTCATCATGTCCCAAAGCGTATGTGGGGTGCTGGTGGCACTTCCATGTCTTTATAGTACATTTGCTTCTCTTTTAATCACCATAAAGATTTTTAATTTGTCCTTCTGTGGGTACAATGTCATCCATCATTTCTACTGTGACTATCTCCTCTTGTTATCTTTGCTCTGCTCAAACACACAAGGAATTGAAATAATTATTCTGATATTGGCGAGTTTTAATTTGTCATCCCTTCTGATAGTGCTTGTGTCTTACCTGCTCATTCTCAGAGCCATTCTCAGGATGAATTCTGCTGAGTGTAGGCGCAAGGTTTTTTCCACCTGTGGATCCCACCTGACAGTGGTCACAGTGTTCTATGGGACTTTAATGTTTATGTATGTGTGGCCCAAGTCCACTCATTCCTTTGACGCTGATAAAGTGGCTTCCATATTTTACACCCTGGTTATCCCCATGTTAAATCCCTTGATCTACAGCTTGAGGAACACAGATGTTAAATATGCCCTACATAAGCTGTCAAAAAAATTATGCAATAGCTTTTCTTAAACTGTCTAATGTGATTCCTATAAATTAGATTATGGCTTTAGCCTTACTGTGTGTGCCTTCAGAAGAAAAACCAAATACAAATAAGTTCATTATATATTTAGAGGTTGCCTTCTATGTTCCAGTCACACCTGTAAGTGCGATCAATACATAGGTGAACAAACCAGTAAAAACCTTTGCCTTCTTCAAGGGGCACAGATGAAATGTAAACATAATAACTAAGTAAATCCTATAGTACAGTAGAATGGGTTGGGGACTATAGACCATAAGAGCAGGCAAGGAGAGTGGGTATGCTGTGTGGGAGTGAGGAAGAATAGTAGTTATAGAAGGGAATTTCACATGACTTTGCTGTTCTTCTCAACCTTTAGAATAAACTTTCTAGTGTCTATGTGTGTGTTTGTGCATGGGTGTGTGTTTGTGCAAGCATATTTCTTCTGTTTTGGCCTTCATACTCTTCTATGTGGTGTGTTAAGATCACACTTGACTGTGGTTTTGAGGAGGCTCATTGTAGTGTGATGACTTGAAGTCAACAGTCATCTGAGATTGCTCAAATGTTCCCATTTCATGTGGGGATCTTAGGGTCCTGTTCTTATCTCGTTGGTGCCATTATTTCACATATGAGCCCTAGAGAATCTGTTAACTCAACACACTTGGCATTTCAGCAACTCAGAAGGTTTGCACTGCATCTCATTTTGTCTAAATCAGGTCTTTTATCTATAGTAGTGGACATATCAATTAAAGCTAATTTCTTGAGGTCTCCCATGGAAATTTCCTGTTTTTTACAATTTTTTTTTTCCGGCTTGATCTTGATTCTTTTTTCTTTTTTTTTTTTGCTGAAGAAGAATCGCCCTGATCTAACATCTGTTGCCTATCTTCCTCTTTTTTATTTTTATCTGAGCCTCCACCACATCATGACCACTGATAGATGAGTGGTGTAGTTCTGCACCTGAGACCCGAACCTGGGCTGATGAAGTGGGGCACGCCAAACTTAACCACTAGGTCATCGAGGCTGGCCCTGATCTTGAGTCTTAAATGTCTGTTTTTGTCTAATGGATATTACTTTTCCCATTTTCCTGAAAAATGAGAATAACTCTTGTTTAAAAGTCAAGTTCTAAATGTTTTTATAATTTTGCACAGGGAGTCTACTCTATGGTGAATTAGGTTTGTTGCCTGTCTTTCATGCTTCTAACTTTCTGCTAATTTGATTCACATGGATGTGTATTATATTTTCATTAGGATTCATTTTTTGACAGCACTGTTTTGATAATTCCTCTTTTAGGAAGTAAAATGAAATAATCCCATGATTTGGTCTATGCTATATTTCTAGTAAAAGTGTAGTGTGGTATGTAGAATTTATGTACATGTTATGTCTTCTGAACAAATGTCCTCCTAACCCTCTCTAAATTCATCCATTTTTTTTTGTTTATTTTTAGTATTTTTAACATTCATGGGTCTTTATTTGTATCATAGAATGACTGTACTGTTTCTTTGTCTACCACCAAGGAATAAAATTTTCTGTGTAGTCAATCGAATTTGAATAAAATTACAACTTTGAAATTAAAAAAAGATTATATGCACATTGTCATGTGGGGATAAATATTTCTAAAAAGCTTATATACTTGATTATTTTAATTATTAAGAAAAATTATATACCTAAGTCTGAACTATGCACATATACGTATAAGAAACTATTTTTGTTTCCTAGAAAATATATGTTGGACAGAGATACAATGAAATGTTAATATTAGTTATTGGTGGCTGCTGATATTATTAAAATGTTTAATTTAATATTTTTGCCTACCTGTTATCCTCAAAATACATTCAGTGAATAACTATGATTTTTACAATAGAAGAAGGTAAAAGTCTCTTATATCTGGGTTTGAAAAAATAAACTGACTGAACATGACCCAATAGTCCACTAGTAAAATAAGTCTTCATGTTCTTTTTAATAGTCCCTCAAATAATGAACCAAAGAGAGAAGAAAATGTATTGAGATTTACAAATGTGGATAATATATTTCATTCATTTTAAAAGTTACTCTCTTTTTCATTAAGTAGACATATGTTATTTCAGAAAGTTTTATAGTTTCTATGGAAATTAAAAATCAAAAAATTAGGAATTGATACTTACTGAAATTTTTGGTGGAATATTTTGAAGAACAATAAAATTTAATGTATAATACAAAAATGATTTTGAAAGGTCAATAATAATTAGTATAAGACAAATACAAAAGAAATTTTACTTACACTAAAATTGTGAGTGAAAAACCAATCTGTGCTTTAGGTCAGGATGATAACAAGACAAGAAGGGGTGTGTGTGTATATGTATATGTACATATTCATGTATATGGACACTAAGAAACACTATAGAAAAAATTCAAGAATGAGAGGATCTCAAATAGAGAATTTGCATTATAAATAACTCTCCTCTACCCCAAAATCAGGTCCAGATGGCTTAGTCAAACCTACATTTCCTTGACTAGGAACTCTCTTTAGGGACAAAGAAGTAACAAATTTTCTATATATTCTTTCAAAAAACTAAAGAGGAGGTGTGTATCCCAACATTCTCTTTGAGGAGAGCTTTCCCCTGACGTCAAAAGCAGACAAAGCCACTATAAGAAAAGAAAGCAACATAGCAATGTCAATCATGAACATATATTCAAAAATTCTAAAGAAAATTTTAGAAAATTGAATCTAGAAACATTTAGAAACAATAATGTACGATGGGTTTAACCCAGAAATGTATGGTTGGTTTAGCGTTCAAATTCAATTCATGTCATTCATCTTATTAAGAAACTAAAAAATAAAAATTATCTGACATCTCAATAGATGCAGAAAAATGTTTTGAAGTTCTAATTTCCATTAAGAATAAAAACTTTGACCAAACTAGTATTAAAATTATTCTTCCAAAAACCGATATAGTGCATTGATGAAAAATCTATAGCTAACATCGTACACAACAGTAAAAGATGACATACAGTTCCATCAAGATCAGGAACAAGGCAAGTAGGATTGGTCTTTTTAATTCTATTCAACACTGTACTCAAGGTTGTCTCCAACTCTACAGGGCAAGGGAAAAAAAGGAATAGAAAGCATCCAAATTGGAAAGGCAAAAGTGAAACTAGTTTTGTTAGTAGATGACATGATTATGCACATAGAAAATCTAATAAAATCCAAAAAGCATTGGGAGAACAACAAGTGAACTTAACACAGTTTCAGAATGAAAGATCAATATACAAAATAATGTATATTTCCACATACGAGCAATGAATAATTAGAAATCAAAATTTAAAATATCTATTTTACAAAATGCTTAAAGATAAATCTGAATAAGTATATGGAATCCTGTACTCTAAAACTTAGGAAATACTGGTAAAAGAAACTAAAAAAAATCTAAATAAATGAGAGATATACCATGTTTATTTGCTTAAATATTCAATATTGTCAGGAGAGCTGATTTCCTCAAATGTATCAGTGCAACTCCAATCAAAATCCAAGTAGGCATTTATTTTCATACAAGTAGAGCAACGAAAACAAAAACATATAAAGAAATGCAAAAGACCTAGAATAGCTGAATCAAAGGAAAACCCTTGCACTATACATACTGAGAAGACATTAATCAATTTCCAGTGGTATTCCAAAGCTACAGTTATCAAGACAGTGTGGTACTGCCATAAAAATTGGCAAATAGATCAAGAAAAAATATTGATTGTCCAGAAATAGACCCATGCATATATGAACAGCCAATTTTCCACAACAGCAAAGGGAAAAAAAAGTAATTCAGTGGAGGAAAGATAGATTTATCAACAAATGGTCTTGGAATAATTGATATACATGTGCAAAATAATGAATGTGGATCCATAACCCATTCAAAGATTCAAAAACAATGGATCATAGATCTAAACGTCATACCTAAAAGTCTAAAAATTCTAGGAGAAAACAGAAAATATTTGTGACATGGTCATGCAAAGATTTCTTAGAAACAACACCAAAAATAAATCTGTCTGATAAAATGAAAATTTGATACATTTGACAACATCAAAATTTGAATCTTCAGCTCTTCAGAAGACTCTCTAACAGTGTGTAAAACCAAGTTATATTCTTGGCGACAGTATATTCAAGTAATGGATCCCACAATAATCAGAAGTCTCAAAACACAATAATTAAAAAAAGACCCCAAGAAGGGGCAAAACAATTATAAATCACTTCACCAAATAACATAGGAGGAAGGCGAAAACATAAAATGCTGCTCAACATCATTATTCATTAATGATTAGGTTTAAAATCTCAATGCATGTTGACTATAGTTAACAATACTCTATTGTATATTTGAAAGATGCTAAGAAAGTAGATCATAAGTGTTCTCTCCACAATGAAACAATGATAATTATGTGAAGTGATGGAGGTGTTAATTAACCTCTCTTGGTAATCATTTCTCAATAGGTACACATATCAAGTCACCACATTGTTTGCCTTAAACTTACCCAATATAATACGTCAACTACACCTCAATAAAGCGGGAGAGAAGCTCAGTGAGGTGGCGCTGTCCGTCAGAACATCTAGTTGATGAGCATGTGGAAGAACTGACACTTTCACACACTGCTGACGGAGAAGGAGAACGGTGTAAATATTAGAAAAACCATTTTGTTTACGCATCACTGTCAAAAATTAAACATGCATCAACATAATATTTAGCCATTCCACTCCCATGTATTTACCCAAGAAATGACACCACGTTTCATTACATGTGTTTACGAGCAAATGCCCATAGCAATTTTCTTTGTAATAGCCTAAAACTAGAAACAACCCAAATGGTTATCCACTTGAGCACAAATAAACAAATTTTGGGATTTCCAAACAAGTGAATACAACTCAGCAATAAAAAGTAATGAATTACTGGCACACACAAAAATAGGGATGACTTTCAAAATAACTATGCTGAGTAAAAGGCAGAAAAATAAAAGAGTGAATAATCTATAATTACATTTACAAAAAAAATTCAAACTAATCTATAATTACACTAAGTAGATCAAGCTAGAAGTTCCAGAAAGTCCAAGAGAAGGGCATAAAGACATACAGCTCAGAAAGGAAGAAACTAAGCTGTCCTTATTTGTAAATAATGTGGTATCTAATAGAAAATCTCAAGGATTATACACACACAAATTAAGCAACCTAGAATAAACATGTAAGTTCAGTAAGGTGACAAGGTGACAGGATACAAGTTCAACAAACAAATATCCATCAGATATATACCTTAATAACCAAAAATATTAAAAAATTTAAAATCACCTCAAGTATAATGAAATACTTAGGTAGAAACTAAGAAAAGATGTACAGGATCTGTATGCTGAAAAGTACAAAATACTGATTAAAGAAATCAAAAATTATCTGAATGAATGGGTAGACATACTGAGTTCATAAATTAGAAGACTACATGTAGAAAAGATATCAGTTCTTCTCAAAATGATCTACAGGTTTAATGCAAAGCTAATTAAAAACCCAGTAAGATTTTTTGTAGATATAGCCAAGTTTATAGTAAAATTTATATGAAATGTCAAGGACCTAGCATAGCTAAAACGCATTTGAAAATGTGGAATAATAAGGAAGGAAACACTCTATTCCATGTTAAGATTACTATATAGCAACAGTAATTAAAACTGTGTGGTATAGATGGAGAGATTGAAACATAAATCAACAGAACAGAATTGAGAACCCAGAAATAGACCTTTGAAAAGTTTGATAAACTCATAATAGCACAAAGGTAATTCTATAAAAGAAGGATAGCCTTTTAAAAAATGGTGTTGGAGTAATTGGATGTCCATAGGAAAAACAAACAAACAAATAATGTTGATCTAAACCTGATACAACTTAAACTAATTAAAGTAACTCAAATTAGAAATCAAATGCAAAACGTGACACTATAAAACATTTACGCAAAACCATAGGGGAATATCTGTATCTGGGATGTGGAGCTAGTAAAGAGTTTACAGGCACAACCTATAAAGGTAAACATTGATAAGCTGGACTGCATCAGGATTAAAACAACCTGCCAATCACACCCTTGGACACTCACGCCAGGGAAACGAAAACTTCTGTTTAGAGAATCACCTTTACAAAATGTTTGTAAAAGATTTATTTGTGACAATTGAAAACTGGAAACAACCCAAATGTCTTTCACTGGGTGAATGGTTGAATATACTGTATCATGAATACCATCAAATACTACACAGCAATAATAAAGGAACAAACAATTGATACCCACAAAAGCATGGATGGACCTCAAGAGAATTAAGTTGAGTGAAAACATGTTATTGCAGAAGGCTACAAACGGTATTTCCTTTATAAAACACTCTTCAAAAGATAAAAGTATGAAGATGGAAAACAGATTAGTGGTTGACTAAACACATGTGACTGAGAGAATGGAAAGGGATGTAGCTGCAAAGGAAGGGCTTAAAGGATCTCTGTGGTGATGGAACAGGTCTGTATGTTGACTCTTGTGGTGGTTACATAGGTACACATACACTAAAATTGCATAGAACAATATATACAGAAACACGCAAATGAGTGCATGGAAAACTGGTGGAATCTGAACAAAGTTAATGGATTGTACCAATGTTAATTTCGTAATCATTATATTATACTGCATTTATGTAGTGTTTATTACATTTATTACCACTTGAGGCATCTAAGTGGGACACAGGAACTCTCTGTGTGTTTTTTTTTTTTTTAATTTCCAGTGAATCTATAATTACTTAAAAAAAAAGTAAAGCAAAGGCTGCCTGGGACAGTGCAGGGCAAGAAGGAGTAGAACGGAAGTATTACGAAGACACTGACGAACTTCGGGGGGTGCAGATATGTTCATTATCGTGATCATTTTAATTGTTTTTCAGTGCATACATATGTCAAAACTAATCAAATTGTAGACTTTATATGTGTGCAGTTTATTATTTTCAATGATATGTTAATAAAGCATTTTGTTAAATTACTAAACCTGCCAGGAAATCAAATAAAAAACAAGGGTAAAAGTCACAATAGAAACACACATCTTATAATAATACTCAATTAACAAGTCAGAACATAATTTAGGCTCATGTCATAGATGTGAAGATCCAGGAAACCATGTATTTGCTAGTGGAAGAGTGTGTTGGTACAACCCTTTTGAAATATTTAACAAAATTAATTGATGTATTATATCTTCTCTTACCAAGACGTCTCATTACTGTGTGTGTACATAGTGCGGGTTTATATCTAGATGTAAGTATAGATGTATCAATATCTATATCCACATAGACACACACAGAAGCAGATATTTGATATGTATCTCATGGAGAATTTGTCCACAACATATTAACACCGCGAACTCAAGGCTTTTTGTTGGACTGTTCATTGTAGTGTTGGTGGTAGCTGAGGTTACAGACAACAAAATATCTATCAATAAAGTACAGACCCACGACATTTTTATGTTATTTACTGTAATGAAGCAAAAAAAAGTTACAACATGGCTTCATCACAAATAATTAAAGTGAATCAAATTCAACAATACAATTTACATCAAAATAACGCGGTAAACATATGTAATCAAAATATTAGATTTTCTGCAGAATAGATTGCTCTTGTGGGCGTATATCACGCACAGCAGGACGTGTGTGGAGGTGAACAAGAAGAATCGGAGTGGATGTGGGACGTGACGGAAAAACAAGAAACATCGAAATGTAATAAAGGCAAATATAAAGAACAGATGTCCTAAACTGACAGGTGGTGATGATTCATCATACAAGGAGAATGAGAAATAGGAGAAGCTAATTCCTCTCCCAATGTTCCAAAAGAAAGAAAGAAAAAAGAACAATCAAAAAAAAAAGAGAGAGAAGGAAACAAACAACATCTTATATACAAAATACTTTATTAGTTTAGTTCACTTATATTTTAAATAATGCAATAGGACAGTGTTTAAATACATCTCCATTGTGTCATCCATTTGAGGAGGTCATTGTAGAACTAGAAGAATACCAACAATCTCATCATATAGAGAAAACATATTAATCCCTTTCCTTATATGGTTGTTTTAGTAAGTGTACTCCAGATTCAGAGAACCAAAAGGAGAATGCACACACACACACACACGTGTGTGTGTGTGTATATATGTATAGAGAGAGAGAGAGAGAGAGTGAGAGCAAGAGAGGGAGATGAGATTTTAAGGAATAGGCTAGTGATTGTCAGACCTGACGAGGCAGAAGTCTGCCGGAAGCTGGCACTAGAATCGCTGATGTTGATGTCTTGAATACAAAGGTGGGAAAATAAGGTAGAAATTTCTATATTGCTGTCTGGAGTCACAATTCCTTTTTCTTTGAGGATCTCAGTTTTTGCTCTTTAAGGCCTTCAGTTGATTGGATGAGGCCTACCCACATTAAGGAGGGTAGTTGAATGTATTCATAATCTACTGATTTAAATGATAATCATATCTGAAAAACACCTTCATAGCAATATCTAAACTGATGTTTGACCAAACAGCTGGCACCAAGCCTAGCCACATGGACAAAAATTTAATCATCAAAGATTAAATCAAAATCATCAAAGATTAAATAAAAATTACATTAATGAAGAGTAGAAAGGTAGAAATGCAATACACAAACAAATAAATCTAACTCGCTTGTAAATACAAATTGTTCTAGACTATTAATAAACACTCATTAGCCCCTTGCACTCTTTTGAGCTTTCAAATGCTTCGGGGACAGTCATGGAATTGCTTGTCCTCTCCTCAGGGATTGTCACAGAGGGTGAAAAAGAATCCATAAATTGTTCTCACCGTGTCCTGTGATGAGACACACGTGGGAGCCAAGACAGGGGTTTCATTACAGGTAAACAGACTATCTCATGTGGTGCCATATTTTACGAATATCTGAATAGTTTAGGTGACATTCGCAAGGACACTTTTATTCTATGGCAAAGCATAATGAAACATTAGGATTTCTGATTCACTTCTGTTTGCATTCTGCTATTGATAATGCATCAGCAGAATAAGAGTGTTCTCCTTTCTCTTCAGATTGTTAAAATATTTTCAGAAATACTATTAAGAGTATTTGAAATTTTAGTGCTATATTTCATATGTAATATTTATGTTTAATCAAATACTTAATCACATGAATTATAGAGGTCAAAATTGAGAGACAGTCAAGCCTAACTGAAGAGTCAGGGATAGAAAAAAATGTATATGTATGGCAGAATTATGAAACTGTCAGTATTCAGTTTCTAGTCTGATGAACTTCCAAATCCTTAGTCATTTAGTGACACTAGGCTTTTCTTATTCCCTTCTCAAAAATTTTGTAATAATTAATATATATATAATTTAATGTATAAATGTGAATTGTTTTCTGATCTCTTGATGAATGAAAAGGAAATTTGCACCTTACACTGAGGTGTGAAAAGCAATATTTGGAGGTTAGGAGACTTTCAAATACCCAGTCTTATGGTAATAGTACAATGAACAGCATGTTCAGTTTACAGTGGAGTCTGGCAGACAGCTGATATAATTTTCTCAAAGACTGTAGCTTTAAAAAATAATAATCTGATAACACAGATAGTAAACAATGAAAGGTAATTGGATGCTTTTCATAGAACCCTAAAGCTGGTGAGAGAAAGCCCTTCCATCCTCCCTCATCTTATAGGAAATCAGCACTTGTGAATGAAATCTATTTTCTTCAGGTTTTCATCATTGCACCTAACCAACATTTATATTGCCTCTTATTCCGTTCATAGACAATATTTTTTCCTAACTGTAGTTCAGTATTTCTGACATAAGAAAAGAAAGTACATGGGGACAGGGTAGGATATCAGAAGCTCACAATTTTATAAGCAATGATTTATGTGAGAAAGTGTGGATTTCCTGTAAACGTCTTTATAATACAATGTTATAAATGCTGTATTTTTCTATTTGCTTTCTTAGAGCTCACTCAGAGACTCCTGACACTGCTCTTTTCCTTGTGATCAGGATCAATTCTATCTACATGTCTGTCTGTCTGTCTATCTATCTATCTATCATCTATCTCTCTATCTAAGGAAACATTTATACTCACAATTTTTTAAAACACTAATGCCTTTACCTTAGCCTGTCAACCTCATTCTACTCTGCTATGTTTTAAACTTGGTGGTTTATTAGGGATATTCATATACATCTTTATTTCATTATACTTATGTATGTCCACATTAAATTAAGTGTGTAGTGAAGTTCTTTGTGGCCTTAATGTGCAGACAGACCTAAAAATCATCCCAGGGTTTATGGTCTGTGCATTTTATCTTCCAGTATGCTATTATGTAATACAGTGATTTTTAACATATTTTTTTAAAGTAGAAAATCTCTTTATCCAAAGAGGATTTATGTGAAACTTTATTATACAAAACCAATTCCAGTGACTTCACTTTTGCTTAATTTGCTTATTTTCTCATACTATCCAAGGTTCATCCATGACGATGTATATCTTATGTGTTACAAACAACTTAGTATACATCAGTTATAATAATAAAGCACCTGGGAAGAGGAAATATGTTAGTTTTTTATGTGCTTTAAAGTATTTTATTGGAATCCTTTTGATAAAATCAAGTACTTGATTAAGACAAAGTTAAGAAGTGAGACCTGTGTAACTGATGTTTAAATGTCCCAAAATTTTTAGGCAATTTTTCCCCAACATGTTGACAGCTGTTCATCAAGTTAATGCAGGAAAAACGCAAGTTCCTAGAATCTGCCCAACACCAGAGAGAGGATATCCTTTGTGTCAGCAAAATCCATAGTAGCCAGGGGGAAGGGGCATGACTCTTCACCCTTTGCCACAGCCTGTGGATGAAGTGGCAGGAGCGATTTACCAAGGCATCCCAGCCATTCCAACAGCACTTCTCCAAGAGGGTAAGTTCCAAACCTTAGCCCTTCAGTCAAAAGTTTAGTGCTGAATCTCTGTGAAGGGGCACTGCCTCTGGCTGGGCTTCCAGAGCTCTGGAAATGTGTTAGTTTTAATGTAATTATATATTAAATATCTTAAGTAAGGTAGAAGATAAAGTATCCAAAAGAAGAGCACATTGATAGTCAAGTTGTAGTCATGGAGTTGGGTCATGGTGGGGGGGCACAGGGGACAGTTACCTGGATAACACACTACGCCATCTATCCATCATCACGCCCCTGACAAAGAAGTTAAGTCACACAAAAAGAATTTACATGTACATATGTAAAATAATCCATTTCAGGTAAAACACTGTCTCCACTAAGAAATTAAAACACACATACACAAAGAATCCTATGTACTGGATATTGAGGGATATTTCCAGGTACCATAAACACACTGAAACATATAATTTTCACTTATCTTCCCAACAACCCTGCAAGAAACAGTTTATTTTGCTGGTGTGAACAAAGAGATCAAGATAACTTAGACCATTTGCCCAAAGTACTCCTTTGTATACAACAAAAATATAGGGTTAGCAGTGACTTTATCAACCTATATTTCATGAGATGTTTCCCTATATAAAGAAAAATAATCTTTTATAATATGCCTGAATTTTCTTACTTTTACACCTCTATCCAATAACAGTCAACATATTAATTTCATACTGTACCATCTGTAGGCATAAGGGCTTTCACATGAATGTATTTTAAGCAGGGGCTTCTAAATATTTACACACATGATTGTAATTTGGATTTTAAAATTTTGTGTAATTTACATATTTAGTATGTCATATTATGTGATTCTAATTTTGTAATTGTATTTATGTGATTGCCTTTATATAAAAGACAAAAGAAAAATTTATCACCCCTAAAACTACCACTTACAATTTATACCATTTTTTCATTTTACTTTCTCCTTCTATATGTATATTTATCTATGTCTATATCTATATCTATACATACATCAGAGTTTGCTGACCTTGGCCCTATTGACATTTTGGACTGTAAAAGTCATTCTTACGGGGTGCTACGTAATATAGTAGGATAATTGGCAGACTCACTAGACTCTAACCATTAGATGCCAGTAACACCCCATCTCCAGCTGTGACAACCAAAATGACTCAAAACATTATCCAATGTTCTTTGGGATACTAATCTTCACCAATGGAAAACTACAAATCTCTCTCTGTCTCCAGCTCTATCTCTATCTCTATCATCTCTGTTTCTATTTTTAAACGTGTATGTTTTATTTGCAGGGGTAGATTATTTTAATAGAGCCTAAATTCTCAACTGGGATTTATTTATACCAGCTTTGTATACTAAAAAGCCACCAGATTTTAGTACATGAAAGCTATTGACTATCCTGGTTTCTCTATCCAGAGTAGGTTTTCTGATCAACCTGGATGGAAAAACACAATGTAACAGTGCTGAATGAATTCATTCTCATGGGAATCACAGACCACCCAGAGCTGCAGGCTGCGTTATTTGGGCTCTTCCTCATCATCTACCTGATCTCAGTGGCGGGCAACCTGGGCATGGTCATCCTCACCAAGATGGACTCCAGGCTACAAACACCCATGTACTTCTTTCTCAGACACCTGGCTTTTACTGATCTTGATTATTCAACAACCGTGGGACCTAAAATGTTAGTAAATTTTGTTGTGGATCAAAATCCAATCTCCTATTATTTTTGTGCCACACAGCTGGCTTTTTTCATCATGTTCATTATTAATGAACTTTTTATTCTGTCAGCAATGTCTTACGACCGCTATGTGGCCATCTGTAACCCTCTGCTCTACACAGTCATCATGTCCCAAAGGGTGTGTCAGGCGTTGGTGGTAATCCCCTATCTCTACAGCATATTTGTTTCTCTTCTAATCACTGTCAAGATTTTTAATTTATCCTTCTGTGGTTATAATGTCATCAGACATTTCTACTGTGACGCTCTTCCCT
This sequence comes from Diceros bicornis minor, assembly GCF_020826845.1. Classification (NCBI taxonomy): domain Eukaryota; kingdom Metazoa; phylum Chordata; class Mammalia; order Perissodactyla; family Rhinocerotidae; genus Diceros; species Diceros bicornis. Next base: position 21,770,170 of record NC_080770.1, read on the forward strand.
TGTTATCTTTGCTCTGCTCAAACACACATGTAACTGAACTGATTATTCTGATTTTCTCAGCTTTTAATTTGATTTCATCCCTTCTGATAGTTCTTTTGTCTTACCTGCTCATCCTTGTAGCCATTCTCAGGATGAACTCTGCTGAGGGTAAATGCAAGGCTTTTTCTACCTGTGGATCCCACCTGACAGTGGTCACAGTGTTCTACGGGACTCTGATATTTTTGTATGTGCAGCCCAAGTCTGGTCATTCCTTTGACACTGATAACGTGGCTTCCCTATTTTACACCCTCATTATCCCCATGTTGAATCCCTTGATCTATAGCTTGAGGAACAAAGACGTAAAATATGCACTACAAAGGATATGGAAAAAACTATGCAATATCTTTTCTTAAAGCTCACTGTCCAACGTGATTCTTATAAATCAGCTTATGACTTTAAGACTTGTGTGTGCCTTCAGAGGCAAAGCAAACACAAATAATCTCATCATATATTTAGATAATGTCTTCTGTGTGCCAGTCACACTTATACGTGCTATAAATACATTATTGAGCAGAACAGTAAAAATCTTTGCATTCTTTTAGGGGAAGAGATGAAATATAAGCACAATAATTAAGTACATTTTATGGCACAGTAGAATGGTTTATGACACATAAGAAAAGGTAAAGAGAGTGGGTATGCTGTGTGAGATTGAGCAAGAATAGTAGATACAGAAAGGGCATTAAAATGACTTGTGGGTTATTCTCAACTGTTAGAATTAAACTCCCAGTGTCTACGTGTGTGTTTGTGTATGTGCATGTGTTTTTGTGTAAGCATCCTTCTGTTTTAGGCTTCATACTCTTCCATGGCATGCAGTAAAATCAAACTCATTGCGGTTTTAAGGAGGCTCAGTGTAGTACTATGATTTGAAGTCATAAGTCATATCAATTTTCTCCCACACCATGTGGCCAAACTTAGGATCCTGCTCCTTTCTCATCAGTGCAATTGCTTTAATATATGAGCTGTAGAAAGTATATTGTCAACATACTTAACAATTCAGTAACACACAAGATCAGTGCAATGTCCTATTTTTCTGAATCAATCAATTTCTCTATACCAGTGGATATACCAATTAAGATAAATTTCCTTGATTATAGTTAACAATACTGTACTGTATCCTTGAAAGTTACTAAGGGAGTGAATCTTAAATGTTCTCACTACAAGAACAACAAAATGGTAAACGTGAATTGATGGAGATGTTAGACAGTGCTAAGTTGTGATCATACTGTAGTATATGTGTACCAAATCAACACACTGTATAACTTAAACTTACACAATCCTATATGTCAGTTATATCTCAATAAAGCTGGAGAAAAAAAATTTCTTGAGTCTCCCATGGAAGCTTCCAATTTTTTTTTTTTTTTTATATTTTATTGAGATCTTAGTTGTAACTGTTTGTTGTTGTCTAATGGGATTCTTATGCTTCTTTATTTTTCTGAAAACCTAGAATACTTCTTGTTCAAAATTCATATTCTAATTGTTTTTGTATCTTTGCATAAAAGGTCTACTCTATGTTGAATTAAATTTTTGCCTCTTTCATGGGGTGACTTTCCTCAATATTTGTTCGTATGAGTGTAATATATTTTTAGGAGGATTCACTGTTTGACTGCATGGATTTGATAATCTCTCTTGTAGAAAGCAAGAGGAGACAATTGCATGATTTGGTCTATTCTATATTCCTAGTGAAAGTAGTAAGATATGTAGCAATTTATATATATGCTATGTCTTCGGGACAAACTTCCTCTTAACCCTCTTAATTTCCACTTTTTTGTTTATTTTTAATATTTTCAACATTCATGCAACTTTATTTACATCATAGAAATATTGGACTGTTTTCTTTGTCCTCCATAATAGAATAAAATTTTCTATGTAGTCAATCAAATTTAAATAAAAATAATTCATTGGAATAAAAAATGTATATTTTCATGTGTGGATAAATATTACTAAAATCATACAGTTGATTTTTTTAATTAAGAAAAAAATTCTACTGAAAATATGTATGAACTTGCAAATATAAATATAAGAAAATAGTTTTGCTTTCTAGAAAATGTATGTTGGACAGAGATACAGTGAAATATTACATTAGTTATTAGTGACCACTAAGATTACAAAAATGTTTAAATTAATATTTTTTGGTTATATGTTTTCCCAAATTATCTTCAGTGAATAATTATGACTTTTATAATAGGAAATGGTAAAAGTCTCAATAATCTGGATTTGAGAAAATAAACTGTGACTAAACATATTCCAACATGTTCCAAACATATTGGAATATATTTAGTCACATCTAAAAAAATATCTCACATCTAAAAATATATTGGTATGCCTTCTATATAATTTTGATAACATATTATATGCATTTTAAAAGCTAGTCTTTATTTCATTATTAATTCCACATATAAGTTATTTCAGAAAGTTTTATATTTTTCCATAGCATATAAAAAATTCAAAAAATCAGGAATTGGTACATAACGGAAATTTTTGATATGACATTATGAAGACTATAAGAATTTAATATATTATGCAATAATCATTCAGAGAGATTAATAAAACAGAATAAGAAAAGTACAGAGAATTTAGAGATGCTACAAACATCTATAAAAAAACAATCTGTATTTTCGGTTAGGATCATAAGAATGGGTGTACTATGTATTTTCATGTATATGGACACTTAGAAATACAGTATAAAAAATGTATGATGAAAAGAATCTCAATGTGGAAATATGTAAGATAACTAATCCTCACTAATTCAAAATTGTTCCAGGTATCTTGACTGGGGAACTCTACTAAATATTTAGGGAAAACGAAGTAACCAATTCTATGCATTTTCCTCTAGAAAACTGAAGTGGAGTTGTATATCCCAACTTTCTTTATGAGGAGAGATTTCCCCTGATATCAAAAGCAGACAAAGGCATTAGAAGAAAAGAAATCAACAGAACAATATCAGTCATGACCATTTATGCAGCAATTCTAATAAAAATTTTAGTAAATTTAATCTAGCAATATGTAAAAACAATAATGCACCATGTTAGGTTTACCTCAGAAATGTACAGTTGGTTTAATATTCAAAAATAAAATCGTCAGGCTGGGCCCCTGAGTGTAGTGGTTAAGTTCAGCACACTCTGCTTCAGCGACCCAAGGTTTGCAGGTTCAGATCCCGAGGGTGGACCTACATCACTTGTCAGCCATGCTGTGGTGGTAACCCACATACACAGAAGAGGAACATTGGCACAGATGCTTGCTAAGGGCTAATCTTCATCACACACACACACACAAAAGCATCATATTAAGAAACTAAAAAGGAAAAGTTTTCTGACATCTCAATAAATGCAGCAGACAGAACATTTTAAAGTTTCAATATCCATTAATAATAAAAATTTTGACTAGACAATTATGAAATGGGACTTGATAAAATTGATAAAGAGCACCAATAAAAAACCGACAACAAATATCATATACCATATCAAAAAATCAAATACATTTCTACTAAGATTAGGAACAAGACAAGTAGTATCTTCTTTCTAATTCTATTCCACATTGTAGTGGAGGTTGTATCCAACACAATATGGCAAGAAAAAAAAGTAATAGAAAGTATCCAGTTGGAAAGGAGGAAGTAAAATTGTATTTATTAGTAGATGACAAGATTGTGCACCTAGAAATCTAGTGGAATCTATAGAAAAAATTGATTAAACTAAAAAGTGAATTTAGTAAGACCAGTATACAAAATAATTTTTATTTCCATACACTGCCTATAAAAAATTAGAAGTGAAATTCTAAAATACCTGTTCCAATGCATAAAAATTATAAAATATTTAAAAATAAATCTGAAACAATATATAAACAAGCCTGTACAATAAAAATTAAGAAACATTGAAGAAGACACAAAGAAATGGAAAGATATTCCGTGCTCCTGGATTGGAAGAATTAACATAGTTAAGATGTTCATACTTCCTAAAGCCATCTATAGATTCAATGCAATCCTTATCAAAGTTCCAACAACATTTCACAGAAATAGAACAAAGAATCCTAAAATTTATATGGAACAACAAAAAACCCGAATAGCTAAAGGAATCCTGAGAAAAAAGAACAAAGCTGGAGGTATCACACTCCCTGACTTCAAAATATATTACAAAGCTATAGTAACCAAAACAGCATGATACTGGCACAAAAACAGACACACAGATCAATGGAATAGAATCGAAATCCCAGAAATAAACCCACACATCTATGGACAGCTAATCTTTGACAAAGGAGCCAAGAACAGACAATGTGGAAAAGAAAGTCTCTTCAATAAATGGTGTTGGGAAAACTGGATAGCCACATGCAAAAAAATGAAAGTAGACCCTTACCTTACACCATACACAAAAATTAACTCCAAATGGATTAAAGACTTGAATGTAAGACCTGAAACTGTGAAACTTCTAGAAGAAAACATAGGCAGTACGCTCTTCGACATCAGTCTTAGCAACATCTTTTCAAACACCATGTCTGACCGGGCAAAAGAAACAATAGAAAAAAAAAAAAAAAACATTTTTGAAAGACATTAAAGACAGTACATAAACGAAGGATACACCATATTCATTTGCTGGAATATTCAATATTGTTAAAATATCAAACTTCCTCAAATGTATCTATAAATTCAATGCAACTCCAGGAAAAATACGAGCAGATATGTTTTTTTGGTAGGAATTGGGAAGCAGAAAGTAAAATATTTAAATAAACAGAAACGATCTAGTATAGCAGAATTAACTTTATAAAGAGGAACAAAGTTGTAATACGGACACTGACAAACACTGATTTCCAGTTTTATCCCAAGCTACAGTTATCAAAAGAGTGCACGTCAATGAAACAATATTCATAGACCAGAAATAGACTCATGTATATGTGAAAAATGGATTTTCCACAAAGCAAGAGAAAAAAGGTCATTTGGTCAAGAAAAAGACTTCTTAACAAATAATGATGAACTAATTAGACATCCAAACACAAATATTTGAATATTTACCCATAACTCATGCAAAGATTCACAGAAAATGGATCACAGATGTAAATGTAATACCTAAAAGTCTAAAAATTTCAGAAAAAAACATAATGGAATATATTCATGGCCTTAGGTTGTGTAAAGTTTTCTTAGATACAACACCAGAAGTAAAACTTATAAAATTAAAATCTGATGCATTTGACAACATCAAAATTAAATCTTTAACTTTTCAAAAGACTCTTTGGAGGATGTAAAACCAATGTATATTCTGGGAGACAATATTTTCAAACAATGCATCTCAGAAAGGTCTTGCTCCACAATATGTACAGAGGTCTCACAAGTCGATAATAATAATAATAATAATAAAGAATGGGCAAAACATTTGAATAATCTCTGTACCAAATAACACATAAAGGTGGTAAATATGCACATAAAAAGTTGCTCAGCATCATTATTCATTAATGAAATTCAATTTAAAACCTCAATGAGATAACACTATATACCATATAATGCATGTATGATAACGTGTATATATATATATATATATATATACACACACACACACACACACACACACCCAGAGGAACACGAACTTTCATACATTGGTGGTGGAAAAGTAAAATGGTATAAATATTTTGAAAACAATTTTTTATAAACATCAGTGTCTTAAAAATTAAACGTACATTTAATATAATATTTTGCCATTCCATTCCCATGTATTTACCCACAAAAAATGGCAGCATATTTCCATATAAGACTGGTATACAGATGTCTATAGTAACTAAAGGAGTACAGGACCTGTCACGTCAAAATATATATTTTGTCATACTGATTATTTTGAGCTAATACAGCAGGAGCAAGAGGGACACTCTGAACTCCCTTTTCTTCTGAAAGCAAGAGATGAAACTCTCATGTCAGAGGTACGCTCCTTCTATCAGGAGAGAAGAAACATTGCACCAGAGATGGATACTTGAGGCCAAGAGAAATCTGTGCAAACACATGGTTAAAATATCTTATATGCCTGTAGTTTTCCCATATATTTTAGCTACTTTTCTACAATTGTCACTCTTGTTTCAACCTCATATATAAGCACTTAGGCTTAGCCACTTCTTTGGGTCTTCATTCTTCTTATGAGGACTCCCACATACATGTACAAATTTGTAAATAAAGTATGGATGCTTTTGTCTTGTTTATCTGTTTTATGTTAGTTTAATTCTTACGCCCAGTTAGAACCCTTAAGAGTGTAAAAAGTAGAAACTTTTCTTCCCTTTCAGCTTTATTGAATGTTTATTTGTAATGGCCAAAAACCAGAAACAGTCTAAACGTTCATCCACTTGAGAATACAAAAACAGATTGCAGGATATACAAGCAAATGAATGTCACCAGCAATGAAAAGTAATGAATTATGGGTACACACAAATATATAGATGCTCTCAAAATAATTACACTTGAGTGAAGGACATCAGAACAAAAAGATTAAATAATTTATAACTACATATTCAAAAAAAGTCTAAAAATGCAAAATCATCTACAGTTACACAAAGCAGATCAAATAGGATTTCCCAGAAAGTGCAAGAAAAGGACATAAAATACATACAGCTTGCTTGAAAAGAAAGAAATGAAAGCTTCCTTATATGCAAATGATGTATTATCTAATAAAAAAATTCCAGTAATCTGAAGAAAATATCTGGAACAAAAATGTGAGTTCAGCAAGGTGACATGATACATGATTAACAAACAAATATTAATCAGATATATGGAGAGACATGTAAAAAACAACTAAAAAATAAAACCCTTTATGTTCACCCAATATATACTATAATATGTAGGTAGAAACCAAAAAAACAGGTATAAGATCTGTACGCCAAAAAGTACAAAATACTTATTAAAGAAATTAAAGATGATCTGAATAAATTAGTAGACACATTGAGTTCATAGATTAGAAGACTCAACATACTAAAGATATCAATTCTTTCCAAACTGATCTATAGATTTAATGCAAATTCAAATAAAATCCCAGCAAGATTTTTTATACAGGCTACTTTTTACTGAAATTTATACAAAGGGCCAAGGACCTAGCATAGACAAAACACATTTAAAATTAACAATAAGAAAATATTCTATGTTGAGATTTACAATATAGCCACAATAATCAAGACTGTGGGATGTTGGTGGAGATACAAACACATAAGTCAACAGAACAGAATAGATGGTGTAGAAATAGACCTTTGAGGTAGTTCAACTAATTCCTCATAAAGGTCCAAAAGTAATTCAATAGAAAGAAGATAGGCTTTAAAAATATGGCACTGATGTAATTTGGAGTACAGAGGAAAAAGAGTAAACAAACAAATAATGTTGACCAAAACCTTATACAAAAATTAACTGAAAATGAATAATAACTTAAATGTAAAATGCTAAACTATAAAATATTTAGATGAAAACATAGGGGGAAATCTATATCCAGGACCAAGGGCTAGTGAAGAGTGTACACATATGACATCAAAAGCACAACCTATAACACATAAACATTGATAACTGGACTTCATCAAAATTAAAACAACTCGCCAATCACACTCTTAGACACTCATCACAAGGGAGTGAAAACTTATGTTCATGCAATCATATTCTAGTGAATGTTTCTGGAAGTTTTATTCATCATAGCTGAAAACTGGAAAGAATCCAAATGCCTTTCCATCATTGAATGTTTAAACAAATGTTATCATCAATACCATGGAATACTACTCAACAACAATAAAGGAATAAATGATTTATACACACAAAACCACAAATGAATCTCAAAAGAATTATGTTGAGTGAAAAAAGCCAATCCCAAAAGTTTGCAAATGGTATAATATTATTTATAAGACAGTTTTCAAATCACAAAAAGTATAATGATGGAAAGCAGATTAGTGGTTAGTGATTAGGAAGAGTATCAGAGGAGGATGAAGTGGGTGAGGCTATGAAAGGATAGCCAAAGGGAACTTTCTAGTGATGGAATAGACGTGTATTGGAGTGGAGGAAGCACAGAGTGGGATAAATGAAATGGCGCCATATGCAGGAAAGGAAAAAAACAAAATCAAACAAGAAGCAGTAAACAGATGATGGAAACTCAGAGTGAAAAGAGAAGTTACAGTAAGTAATTTCTGTCCCTGAGGGAAAAGTACAAACAAAAACATGAGCAGCAAATCAAGGAAGTAACACCTCATATTTGCATAATGCAGTATTTTAATTCCCTAAACATTGTTTAAACATTTCTACACTGTGTCACTCATTGGAGGAGACCACTGTGGAAATGCAGACTCCTGATGGGCACGCCCGTAGGTACAATATTCAAATCATGAGTCTTGTGTGGGACAAAAGTTCATCAAGAGTAAAAACTGGAAGGAAGGAAGAAAGGCAGGAAGGAAGAAAGAGAGAGAGGGAGGGAGGAAGAAAGTCAGGAAGGAAGAAATGAAAGAAAAACAGAAAGAAAAGACAGTGGATACAAATTGTTCCTGATGATTCAAGGACAGCCTCCAGGCATTTCCTTGTGCACGGGAATACTTTAGGGATAATCAACAAATTGCTTGGTATCTCCTCAGGGAGAGTCTCAAAAGGTGAAGAAAACCCATAAGTTGTTCTCACTACGCCACGAAAGAAACACAGGAGGGAGTCAAGACAGAGGCTCCATTACAGGTAAAAAATAGAATATTTCACATCTTATGTTACCAATATCGACAATGTTTCAGTGACATATGCAAAGTTCCACTTTAATTCAATGGCAAAGCCCTAGCCAATTGTGACCACTTCTGATTCAGTTCTCTTTGCCTTCCTCTCCTCCATAACGCCTGAGCAGGAAGAGGACCCCTCTCCTTTTCTCTTCATACTAAATTTTTGAGTATTTTCACATGGGTTGACAGACTAAATGCTCAAAAGCATCTTTGAAAAGTCATCATGCCATTGCTTATAAAATATTTGTTTCATATAAATAATTATATCTTTAATGCAGGCCAAAACTGAGAACTAATGAAACATAATTAAAGAGACATGAATTTTTTTAATTGACTAAATTAAGAAGCTGCAGGTATTCAGGCTTTCCTTTTGAGATTCTTCCAAATTCTTAGTTATTTAGGAACTCTAGGCTCTCTTTTGTGACTCTCTCAATTAAATTTAATATTTCATGATTATTTAAATAAATCTATAAATATGATTCTTTCCATATATCTTGATGAGGCAAAAGAGGATTTTCATTTCACATTGAAATGTGAAAGCATTACTTGGATATTGATAGACTTTAAGTACCCAGTTTTACAGTAATGGTACAATGTTCAGCACATTCTTCAATTTCAAATGGTATTTGACAGAAAGCAGATATAATTATCTCAAAGAGTATAGCTCTAAAAAAACAGCAATCGGCATTCTACAAAGATGTTAAACTGTAAAAAAGCGATCTGGTTCTTTCTGCAGAATGCTAAAGTTTGTGAGGAAAAGAACACTTGTTTTTTTTTACCTAACAGATAAACCTGCATGGAAACACCAAATCTAACAATGCCAAATGAATTCATTCTCATGGGAATCACAGACCGCCCTGAGCTGCAGGCTCCATTATTTGTGTTCTTTCTCATCATCTACGTGATCTCAGTGGCGGGCAACTTGGGCCTGGTCATCCTCACCAAAATGGACTCCAGGCTGCAAACACCCATGTACTTCTTTCTCAGACACTTGGCTTTTACTGATCTCAGTTATTCAACAACTGTGGGACCTAAAATGTTAGTAAATTTTGTTGTGGATCAAAATACAATCTCCTATTACTTTTGTGCTATACAACTAGCTGTCTTCCTTATGTTCATTATTAGTGAACACTTTATTCTGTCGGCAATGTCCTATGACCGCTATGTGGCCATCTGTAACCCTCTGCTCTACCCAGTTATCATGTCACAAAGGGTTTGTCAGGTGCTGGTGGCAATCTCCTATCTCTACAGCACATTTGTTTCTCTTCTAGTCACTGTAAAGATTTTTAATTTATTCTTCTGTGGCTACAATGTTGTTCATCATTTTTACTGTGACTGTTTCCCTTTGTTATCTTTGCTCTGCTCAAACACACATGAAACTGAGATGATTATTCTGATTTTAGCCAGTTTTAATTTGATTTCATCCCTTCTGATAGTTCTTGTTTCTTACCTGTTCATTCTTGTAGCCATTCTCAGGATGAACTCTGCCGAGGGTAGGCACAAGGCTTTTTCTACCTGTGGATCCCACCTCACTGTGGTCATAGTATTTTATGGGGCTTTGATATTTATGTATGTTCAGCCCAAATCCAGTCATTCCTTTGACACTGATAGAGTGGCTTCCGTATTTTACACCCTTATTATCCCCATGTTGAATCCTTTGATCTATAGCTTGAGGAACAAAGATGTAAAATATGCACTGCAAAGGATGTGGAAAAAACAATGCAATCTTTGTTCTTAAAGTTTGTGTACCATATGATTTCCATAAATTAGGTTATGGGACTTCAAGTTTGCTCTAAGTGCCTCCAAAAGAAACTGGAGGCACAAATGTGTTCAACATGCATGTTCAAATCTATATTTGTAGATTGTTTTCTCTATGCCAGGCACTTCTAGTTTCTGTAAATAGATTAATGCACAAGATAGTAAAAATGTTTACCTTCTTTGAGGAAGAAAGACGGATTACATACATAAAATAAGTAGATGTTACAGTACAGCAGGCTGTGTTAGATGAATATAGACAAAAAAATGCTGTCAAGGATGCTGGTGTTTTTCTCATCTACTATAATAAAATTATACCATCTGTGTGTATGTGTGTGAGCCTGTGTGTCCGTATGTGTGTAAGTCTTTTGTTTTCCTTCTGTTGTAGCCTTCATACTCTTCCCTAGTATGTTTTAGAATTATACTTAATATTGGTTGTTTCTGTAATATCTGATGATTTGAAGTAAGTACTCAGTCATATTAGTTTGCTCAAATACCTTTATCCTAAACATTGGGATCCCTCTTTTTCCTCGTCAATGTCTTTACTTCTATATATGAGTCTGTTACCTGAACTTACTTTGGAATTCATAAATTTGTGGGTGCTGACTGATGCCTGATTTTGTCTGAATCAGTCCATTTTGTCGACATCAGAGGATATTCAAATTAAGATAAATTTTTGAGGCCCCTCAGAAGCTCCCAGGTTTGTACTTTTCCCTGAAAGTGATTATCTTGCTTAATACTGGCTATTTAGTTCAGAAGACTGTAACATTTACTTATCTTTCTGAAAAAAAGTACTTGTCCATGTTTAAAAGTTATGTTGCAGTTGTTTTGGGTAAGAGGACTATTCTATGAAGAATTAATTGTGTTGTCTCTCTTTCCTTGGGTTGATGTTTCCCAATTTTTATCAATATTGATTATGCACTGTACTTTAATTCACTTTCATTGTTTAACTATAGCTCCAACTCACTTTCCACATTTTCCCATGTGCTCATTTTTACTTTTTATTTCCTTTTGCTTATTTTTATTTATCTTAATATTTCTAGGATTTTATTGAAACTATTAGTCTACAATATTTGCTTTGTTCACCACCATGCAATAAAATTCTCTGTTTTACCAATGAACACTTAATAAAAATAATTTATTAGAATAAAATTTAAGAAATACATGACACAAAGCAATCAAGATGTCCTTCAGTAGGTGTATGGGTAAATAAACTATGGTAATCCAGACAATGGAATGTTATTTAGCACTAAAAATAAATGAGCTATTAAGCCATGAAAAGATAAAGTGGAACCTTAAATGTATGTTGCTAAGTGAAAGAAGGCAATATGAAAAAGCTACATACTGTATGATTCCAACTCTATGACATTCTGGAAAGGTAGAACTATGGAGACACTAAAAAGATCAGTGGTTGCCAGGAGCTGGGGCAGAGGAAGGGATGAATAGAAGGAGCACAGAGGATTTTTAAGGCTGTGAAAATATTTTGTATGAAACTATAATTGTGGATACAGGTCATTATATATTTGTTCAAACCCATAGAATATACAACACCAAGGGTGAACCCTAATGTAAACTATGGGGCTTTGGTGAAAATGATGTATCAATGTCAGTTCATCAATTACAGCAAACGTCCCCCTCTGGTGGGGATGTGGATAATGGCGTCGGGGAAGCTATGCCTGTGTGGAGCAGGGAGTATAAGAAAAATCTCTGTACTTTCTTCTCAATTTTGCTGTGAAGCTAAACTTCTCTAAAAAGTCTATAGATCCAAGAAAAAGTGCATGACACAGTGTCATGGGAGGATGAATTATCAAAGTGTTGATGCAGTTAAAAAGTATCTTTACAATAGTCATAAAGACTACCGGGTAATAATTTCTCACACTTTGGAGTACTATATGACATGCATTCCTCATGTCTTGATGAATCTAATCATCACAACAGCTCTGTGAGACAGGTTCTACTAAAATTTCCATTTTTTGCTCTATCAAATGGTGAATCAGAGAGGGTAAGTAAATCCTCAGTGTCCACAAAGGTACTAAGTGTTAGGACCAGGTTTGTAAACCAGGTGGTCCAGTTCATGCTTGAGGATTCATGCTCTTAACAAGTACCCTATATTGTCTCTTAACGTCACTTTTATGCTTTGCTTCTGTCATCCCAGAGATGACAGAGAGCAAAACTTCACTTTTGCAGATGTCAGACTAGAAGACGAGAAGATTAAAAAAAGAAAAATGAAAGCCATGTCTGGCACAGACACTAAATTCTAGAAAGATATAACTAGTCAATTAAAAATAAATCAATTGACAAAAATATAAATTAAATCAGACTTTGGTCTGATTTTGGACGAGTAATTTGCTCGAATAAAAAGTCATAACAAAGTGAATGTAAGAAAGAGTCTGAGTAGCTCCATAATAAATTGGAGGATGGGCAGGAGTTAGCATTAGGTTGTCAGGAACATGCTGAAAAAGAAATAGACAAGAAGGTTCCCATTTTAAGAAATGATTCCTGTTCTAAGAAGTTCACTTGCCCCCGAGACATGAAGATTGAGGAGAAGCAGGATTCCAAAAAAGCCAGATGTCTATTGCTAATGATTTGTAGGAGGAATTCTACCAGGGACAACATAAGAGATGCATGTTCTTTCCCAAAAAAGAGAGATCTGTGTGAGGAATATTCTTTCTCCATCACCTTCTGCTTCTCAGAAGGAAAAGCTTTTGTTTGAAGAAACTTTTCATGTGAGCTTCATACATTTGGGAAATTAATTTAAGGACAAGAGAATATATTGACTCCATTATTGTTGAGCTACTAAACCGATGAAAGCCATGAGCCCCAACATGTGGTCACTTTCTTTTTTAATTGTCCTCTTCCTTGAGCCAATATTTGTTGAGTGACTCCATACATGTATGAGAAAAGCATTCCTATATGATACAATGGGGAAAGGCAGAGTGCCACACGCAGTTGTGAAAGAGGCACCATATTATTTTAGGGTGTGTCATGCATATGGACTAAGATGTGAAAAACACCTCCCAAAAGATGTACAATATCTGAAATATCGCCCTGATTCATGTGAACACCCAAAAGGACACCCACCACAGTGATTAGACAGATAAAAGCAACAACATACAACTCATGAATATCTATCAACTTCATGAAAAGAAACTTCACTAATCAACCTACACAGTTTGTCATTGAAAGAGACCCTGAAAATATGAAAGAGAATACTAATTAAAAAGTTTGAGTATAAAAGTTAAACATTATTATCTTTAGGATAAGAAATAATCTGTGATTCACTAAATGTTTAATAAGCCGCAATAATCATAATATTCCCAAGTGCCAAATTGCATCTGCATAGGGTTTATTAATTGGAGAGAGGTACCCCTGGGAAAGGAGAGGTGTACAGGAAATGACAAATTGCTACCACATATATCTTGGGATTCCCTGGAGACAGAGTAACCACTGGAGAGCTGAATGGGGATGCCAGGGGGAGAGAGGTCTCAGAAGTCACGTAACAGGAGGAGCTATAGTCTAATTTCCTCTATATGTGCATGGCACGCCCTGGAACTATGAGGGGCATGCCCTTCCAAAAGGCATGTGGTATTTCGCTCATTGCCTACTGTGTCATATTTGAGCAGAAGTTTACATTGTATTTACAGTTACTCTTACTTTTATTAGCTCCTTGATGATAAGGAATAAAATATTTTCTGATATTCTTTAAATCCCAACAAACATGCATAACATAATACAAGAAATATAGCAAAATATATGATCAGATGCATCTGATCATTTATATAATTCATAGCTCAATATATTGGTTTATAACTCAGAGTAGTGGAAATCAGTCAACCATAGAACAGACAGAGTAAAATTTCAGTTTTTGTTGTCATAGAATAAGTTGACGTTTTTAAAACTTAACCTCTTAATGGAGTTATTCCTTGGCTATCACAGTCAACATCAATTGTATAAAAATTATGGATGTATTTTCAAAAAAATCGATTTAGAAATAGAACAATATAAAGTTTTCTTTCAAGGTTTTATTTTTTACAAAGTTATTAAATTTTCACATATTCTGTCCAGCCGTGAAGAGTTTAATATCTATTGAATAAACATGGTTTCTGATGCTTACAGGGTGGATTGTACATAGATTAAACCTTTGATTCCAGATCTAGTAATAGTCATGTAAATTAACCTTTTTTCCTATTGCTAATTTTATTTTTATAGCAATTTTATTGAGATATAATTCACAGACCATACATTTCACCCATTATAAGTGTACAATTCAGTGATTGTAGTATAGCCACAGAGTTGTGCAACTAACACCCAATAATGGGGCTGAAATCAGGGGTCTGCTGTGGGGCTATCCATGCTGTTATGTCTGTCCTTTATAGTTTCTTAAAATTAAGTAAATTTAATGCTGACATCACTCCCTTACAAATATTAAAAGTATAATGTGGGAATGTTATGAACAAACTTTTGCCCATGAATTTAAGCCCATAGATGAAGTGGGCAAATTCCTTGAATGACTCAAACTACCAAACGCACTAATTTGTTATAGAGAAACTGAAGGGCTATTCACCTATTAAAAGGATTGAATTCATAATAGAAAAACTTTCAAAGGAAACTAGTGGTCAATAGGGTATCGTTGAAAAAATTCTACTAACATTTAATGAAAAAAAATCCATATTTTTTTCGTCTAACAAGTAGGAGAGGAGAGGTCACTTCCCAACTAATTTTTTGAGGTCAGTATCATTCGGAGACCCAAACCAGAAAAAGACAGCACAAGAAAAGAATATTACAGATCACTGTCTCTCATAATCATAGACATAAAAATCCTCAAAAAATATTAGCAAATTTAATCATCTATATATTTATTCTGTTGATATAATATTACATTATCGATATTTGAATGTTGAACTAGGCTTCTGGTCCTACAGGAAATGTAAAGAAAAAAGAAAAAATATGAATTTCTCAATTGATGCAGAAGAACCATGTGTTAAAATTCAGTATCCATTTATAGCATAAAATAAAATTAAACTCTGTTATCTGGAAAAAGAAACGAACTTCCTCAAAAAATAAGGGACATCTACTATAAAACTTACAGTTTTTCTGTAAATAAATGAAAGGAACAATGTTTTCCCACTAAATATTCGAAAAAGGCAAAGCTATTTTCTCTCATTACAACTATTAGGCCATAATGGAGATACCATCCTGTGCAGTAAGATGAAGGAAATTAATAAAAAGACATTTAGATTTGAAACAAATAAATAAAATTGTCCCTATTTGTAGATGACATGATTGTTTATGTAGAAAATGAATCTGCAAAAGTTACTAGAACTAAAAATTAAATATAGCAAAATCACAGAATACAAGGCCAACAAACAGAATTTCGCTGTATTTTTGTATACAAGCAATAAGCAATTGGAAGTTTCAATAAATGTATAATTCATTACAATAAAATCAAAAGATTTAGATTTATAAATCCAACAAAACTTGTGAAAATTAACATGTTGAACATGGCAAAACACTGATGAAATAAATCAAAGGTATGTAAATTTAGAATAATATTTTGCTCATGGATTGAAAGACACAATATTGTTAAGATGTGAAACGTCTAGTAATTGAATGGGAGAAATCTACAAGCTGATTCTAAAATGTAGATGGAAGGGTGAAGAAATTAGAATAGGCCAAAGAATTTGAAAAAAGATAAGAACAAAGTAGAACAACTCACATACTACCTTTACTTTTTTTCTTGCTGTATGTATGTTACAAACTTAGAGTAAGGCAAAATGGAAACTAATTATTCAAAACATAATAAAAATAGCGATGTTAAATAGTGACTGAAATAGAATATAATATAAGACTTCTAAAAAGATTAGGCAAATTGATATTTTGTCATCTGAGGGTCAAATTTTATACATATGTTGCTATACCTAACATCATGATGCAAGGCTATCAGAGCATAATGATATTTTATTGTTAGTACCAAAATCTGAAGTGTTTTATTCTGGTATGTATATTGCCATTATGCTTTATTAATAATATTATAAATATGATTGTCATTATTATTGTTGGAAATAATTTTATGCCTTAGCTTCTTACCCCTCATGAATGACTGTCATATATATTTTAAATTTATCCATATCCATCTCATATACATTCCAAAATATATTTGCAAAAATAATCATTTTACAATTGTATTTTATATTATAGGAATACCTAAAACTAGTTTTTCTTGTTTATATAGAGAGATTGTTAGCAAGTTGAATATGACCTGTCAATTGTAAACTAGCAACCGTGAAGTTCTTTGAATATTTCTTCAACTGTCTCATGGGCTTTAAGAATCTCAGATTGCCTCTAATAATCTTGATAGCAATGGAACTCAAAAATACAGAAAAATGTATTTAATTAAATTTAGTGTTAATGCAAATATACTTCCCTCCTTTTGTTTGTTAATGGTAAAGGTTGACATTATTAAATGAAGAAAAATTATAGAATCATAGAGTGAATACTTACAGAACTAAGTCAATAAGTAGATATTAGTTTATGTAGTCTGATTTTAAGTGTATTCAATGGAATTTCTGTAAGGATAAATTTCCGGAATGTGAAATATCTTCCTGGCAATTTTTTGTTTTAAATCTTGCCTGAAGAGGAAGAAGATGCTTAAAAGGAGAGATGGAATTTGTTTTGAAATTTAAGTACTCAAAAATTACTCTTTAAGACATCCTACGTATGTAACTAAAATTTTAAAATCTGAAGTTTAAAGCTTGAGGCTTCTGTTATAACCTCAAAAGTAATCATAGGTACACCTACCCTAGTTTTTCAGAGATTAAGGCCTAGAAAAAAATAAACTAATGACATAATATGTTTTAGGAAAGGCTGAAGTTGAAAGTTCTCATTATATTTGTATGTGGGTCTACCACTAATGATTCTGCGCCTAAATTCTGATGTGTGTGTGGGGGGGGGTTCCCACATTTTTTTCACAGTTAAGGGCTTTATGTAATCTGCAGCCAGAACATCACATACTAGTGGTCAGAAATGAGCACTTCTGGCATTAATGTTATAGGTCTTGGCAGCCTGAGAGGTCTCTCACTCTTTTCCTTTTAGCCTCCATGGCTGTTCTCTTTCTGCTGCAATCCAGGCAGCAGCAGAGGGTCAGCCCAGTTCTGCTGAGGTCAGCGGCAAGAAATTCTCGGACAACAGCCAGGAGTCCTACAATTCAACCCAATTCTGACACTATCTACCTGGAGACAGCATCAGATTCCACAGGTTGAGGGCTCAGTCCCACAATGCTGCCCCCCCCACTTCAGATGCAAATCACAAGTCCAAAGGTTGTGCTTGTGCTTCTGACCTTGTGAGAATAAATCAAGGGTTTCCATGACCTCCCTCCTTGGGTTCCATACATTTGCTGCAGTGGCTCACAGAACTCAGAAAATCAGGTTACTCACTAGATTACTGGTTTATTACAAAGGATGTCAAATGATATAAATCAACAGTCAGATGAAGAGATACATAGAAACAGATACTGAGCAAAGAAGCTTCTGTCCTCATTGAATTTGGGGCCCAGTACAGAGGCATGTGGAAGCAGTCTGGTTCAACAACCTCGAATCTCTCTGAACCCATTCCTTTTGGGTTTTTAGGGAGGCTTCCTTACATAGGCAGGATTAATGAAACCATTGGCCATTGATGATTCATTCAACCTCCAGCCCCTCTCCCCTCTTTGGAAATCAGGTTGAGGAACTGAAAATCCCAAACATCTATTCATGGTTGCTTCCCCTGGTAACTAGCCACATCCTTCAGTGTTTTGCAAAAGTCATCTCATTAACATAACAAAAGACACCTTTATGACTCTCTTCACTTAGGAAATTCCAAGGGTTGTAGGAGCTCTGTGTCAGAAACTAGACAAAGACTAAACATGTATTTCTTCTTACGAATTGTAATATCACAACCATTCTTTAGACTAGTTAAAATATAAGTCAATGAAGGCAAATTTCAGCTATATAATTATATGTACGTTCTTGGAAACTTAAGAATCAATTATTTTTCTCTTAGAAAGTACCTTATTTCTATGTCCTTAAATAAAATATTATTACACAATTATATTCTTCAAATAACAGAAATACATAAATGTAACACTGTCTTTTGTATTGATTCAGAGATTCATAACCTAGAATATCAGAAGAACTACGAGACAGGCTATTGTTTTTGTGATGCAGATATATGAATTAAACAGCTTTCCCTTTCTGGCTGCCTCCTCATATGACAAATAAGTGTATAGAATGAAAAAATCTGTACAAGCCTTAGAAACTTTATCATTTATGGAATTCCTGGAAATAAGAGCCAATTGATCAAATGTTGTAGGATTAACAGGGACTTGTAGTTAACAGGGAAAATGTTTCATTTCTATGGCCCTTCTCACAGCAGCCTTTATCTCCTTGTTTCTCAGACTGTAAATCAATGAGTTTAACATGGGAATCACTAGTGTACAGAACACAGAAACCACCTTCTCCTGTTCTACAGAATACTGAGAACTTGGTTTAATGTAATTGAAGCTTAAGATACCATAGAATATGGTCACAGCAGTCAGGTGAGAGGCACAGGTGGAGAAGGCTCTCTGTCTGCCTGATGCTGAGCAGATCTTCAGGACAGCAACAGCAATGAATATGTAGGAAATGACCACAATCAAGAGGGTGGCCATGGCAATGACTCCAGAGAAGGTTAAGAGCAACAACTCATTCAGGGAGGTGTGAGAACATGACAGCTTTAGGAGGCACAGAGCATCACAGAAGAAGTGGACCCACAAAAGGACAGTCCCCCTAAGCTCATTGTGTGTGTCAATGAGTTAATCATTCCACCTGTGAATGACCCAATGAGCAGCCCTACGCACTTCCTCTTAGACGTGGCTGCAGTGCAAAGCAAAGTCTTGGCAATAGCCACATAATGGTCATATGCCATCACCGACAGCAGGAAGCCTTCTGTGGTGATGAACACCCCAAAAAACAAAAGCTGCACTACGCAGGCAGAGAGTGAGATGGTTCCCCTCACAACCAAGAAGCTGATCAGCATTTTCGGTGCAATAGCAGATGAGCAGCAGGCGTCTACAAATGAAAGGCAGCTGAGGAAAAAGCACATGGGTGTGTGGAGCTTGCGAGTGACTTGGATGAAGAAGATCATGCCTAGATTCCCCACCAAGGTAATGGCCTAAATCAGCAGGAACAGCACAAAAAGCACTACTTTCAGTCCAACACAGTCTGTCAGCCCCAAGAGAATAAACTCAGTAACAGCAGTAAAATTCTCTTCAGTCATTTGTTTATTCCTTATCTAGAAATCAGAGGTGAAAAAGATGAGGAGATTAGAATGGACACAGGAGAATCTGATATTTATTAAAAGCAAACAGAAACATTTATAGCCTTGGGTACTTGGAGAAATACATTTTTTTGCTGAACCTAAGTTTCCTCATTTATAATAGTAGGAGTTGACTAGATTGTCTCAATTTTTCTTCAGTGCTAGTTATGATTCTATCCCATAAGGAAATATGTGAAATAGCATTTTGACTCTCAAAAATTTTAGTGTGTCTAAAGTGCCTGCTTCTACAGGAAGGTGATACTGACATGAGGGACAGTGATGGCGAGTAAAAAGAATCTGCAAAATTAAATTTAAGCACTTTTTGAACTCTTCATTTTGGATACAAAAGAATTAATTACAAGAAGATCTAAAATCAGGTGCACTATTAACTATGCAGTTAATCCACAAAAGCACTCTGATGTAAGGAGAGAATTGGCAAGGATTATGAGGCAATGAGCCTGACCTCCAAAGATGATACCATGATACTCTGTAAAGTGCATAAATCTCTGGCCTCTTCTGACACCTCCTTACCAGCAGCATGGAAGGAGACCCTCAGTGGAATTACCCAGTGATGAGACTCAGATCAGAGAAAACCAGGTCTTGCTTAAAAGAAGCAATTAGAAGCGTTTATAAGTTATCTGAGGCCCTGAATAAATAAATTACATATTTATTTTTGCTATTAACTTGTTTTCATATAAATTCCTGTGTAGATGTTATATATTAAATTGTTTGCTATGTACATGCATATACAAATATAAGTATATGTATTTATACACTCACATACACACATATATAGAAAAGATAAAATGTAAAATGGGGATAATCAAAATCACCTATTGCCCTAGAATACTTTCTCATATCCTTCATATGATGATACTTATGTATGACTACTATGGTTTTCATTAGATAGTTTGGTTACTTATGCTTTTTATTCTATTGCATTATATTTCTATAAGAATTGATATGTCCATAATAAAACTCTCTCTCCCATATTCTATATTTAGGTAAGAGAGTGTAGTTTTAGAAATAAAGAAATAAAAACAATGATCAAATTTGGCCTATATATTTCAATTCTATCAATTTATTTGGATTAAAATGTTTTAATTTACCACAAAAGGAAAGTGGTTAGCAGTAGCCCAACGTGGGATTAAAATATGTTGCTGTGACTTTTTGACTTATTGATGTTGGGAAATCTCTTTATCTTCTTTCAGCCTGTGCATAATTACACCCACATCTCGTGTTCATTGAAAAGAAAATAGGAGATATTGGAAGCAAAATGCTAAGTGTTGCTTTGGTGTATAATAAGTACTCAAATTATAGATAGTAAGATAGTAGGCAGATAAGTAGGTAGATAAACAATATATTCATTAATAATTGATACATGAGGTTTTTTAGGGAGGGTGTAGAGGAATATAAATCATGAAAAAAGGTACTATAGACAACTAATTACTTTTCCTCTATTTTAAATCTCTGGTTCATTTTATTTAAAATGATAATTAAGTGGAAATACAGATGGATGGTTTACAACTTTCTTTGATAAATTATTAGTCTATAAATTTTCACGATTTTTTCACAGCTGCTTAGAAACTACCATATATTTGCTAAAATGCGTGAGTTCTTTCAACAAATAATGTTAAGCCAGAACATTTCAAAACAGAATATAACATCAGTTCATCACATCTGAACTGTCCAACACAGTAGCTAGTAACTACATGTGAATATTTATACAGAAATTGAAACTACGTAAAATTAAAATTGTATTTCTTTGAACTAGTTCCAATTCAAGTGCTTAACAGCCATGTGTGACTCACAGCCACTATATTTAACAGCAGAGATTATAAACATTTCCATCACTGCAGAAAGTTGCACTGGTTAGAGCTCTCTTCTAACACTGACTCATCTTTTTAGAATAGCAATTGGATAAGATTTTCTCAAGAAAGATTATCTATTGTAAATAGTTTTCATTACGAGCATAATTAGGGAAATAGGATTTCAAAATGGAATTTAGAAATTCAATTATATTACTTATTCAGGGATGTCCATTTTCTGCAAAATTTAAGGAGATGTAAACAAATTTGAATGATAGGATATGGAGTTGGATCAAATGACCTCTAATATTCTTATCACTCATATGATTCTATTAGATTTAAAACAAACTTTCTAACTGATCTATTAAATATGAGAAAAATCAAAAAGGAAAAATCAACTTTAACAAAATAAATTTAACTTACCAGAAGAAAATATTTTAAAATTTCAACTTTAGAAACTTCATATCCTTTTCCATGGTTTCCTAACCTTTACTCAAAAAGAATTTCAGTTAATGATTATACAATATGCAACATTATTAAATATATGAATAGTAAGTAGCTGAAGATAACTCCAGGAAAAATAATTGAAGATAAATCTTAACTTTTAATACACAGAAAGCAGAATAACAAATTAAGAAATAAAGTCTTAACATATTTATTCTTTTTCATCTAAAAGGACAGACTTGGATAGAGGGGACAGCTGTATATATACATTTAACTCAGCCTTTAATGAGCTCTGTCACAGCTTAAACATTACAGAGTAATAAATTAAACCTTAGGAAACACTCTATTTCTTAAGGGATTTTACATTTTCCCATCCCTCATATATCTCCCTAGAGTACATAATTAACTAAAATGCTATAACAATTTAAGAAAACATCAAGCAAAAGATAGGGGGGATTCTTGAATTCAGTAAAATATAATAGGAACAATAATTCAAAAGAATTTGATCAATCGAACAGTGAATTACCTAAGTGATAAATGCTTAGATGTTACAAACTTTGTCTTTATGTAGATATGCAAGACAAGGAACCTGACAAATGCTGCTACTTTTAAAGGTTTCTTTACAAGCAACATACACACAGAGTACAGCAAATTTCTGATAGTGAGGATGTCTACCTTTATTCTTAATTTAACAAGCAGAATGAGTTGAGAAGTATCTTGGTAGAAATCTGGTTTAGATTCAAAGATTACACTCATCAAACTAATGGATGACATATTCTAGGCACTATGTAACACACTAGAGATAAAAGAGTTATCAGACATGATTGAATATCATTTTCAGAAAGATTGAAGAATAAATATACTTCCAAAGACACTTATATCAGAATATCTAGAAATCTGTTCCAAAAATAAATCATCATCATGGGTAAAAATGAGAAACATGATAAAAATTAGACTGATAAGGGGAAATCTATAATATGCATTTCCTGAGGGCTTTTGTCAATCTTTGTAACTTGGATTTTAATGATTCTCCTGTTGAAAACAACTGGAAAATTGGAGAACACACATGTAAGAAATGTTTTCAGGTATTTGACAACTGGTGGCACAGGACTATGATCTGTGAGAGAAGGGACACATTTGCTGGTCCCTGACTCAGGGTGGTGGTGGGGCACATGGAGAACACAATAGGCATATTGAGCTGAAGGCAAAAAATTAGATGAGGCAGGGCTGAGGTGCCTGGAATATGTGGAGCTGAGTACTGGAATGGAGAGACTTAAGCAGACAAAGTGGTTAAGATGCTGGCATGAAGTCTGTCTGAGACTTTGAATGATTCCTAAGCTGCAAGTATAAGGGTAAGACTCCGTAAGACCAGATCAGGAACAACTACCAGGGAAAGAGAAACTACCAGAGATTTCTATGATGAAACTACCGGTCCACAAAGGGTTGGGATATGTTCAACTTCTGTCAAACATTAGTGAGGAAACTCAATGAATATTTACAGCATTCAATGGAAACAGCAGAAGAGAGAAGAAATTACCTCAGAGGAAAGGATTTATTAGACTCCCCTCTAACAGAACTCAACATTAGCTCTCAAAAAGATTAAGCAGATTTGCAAGTAAACAAACTGCCTGCCAAACAAAACTCAACACTGTTTAAAAAACAATTAAAAAATTCTGACAACTGCAGAATGTCTTCCATGTCCAGCATCCAAAGAAATATTTATTTTCACATTGAAGAAGATATAGAAAATGTTATCCCTAACCATGAGAAAAATAAATCATCTGTACTAGACACAAGAATAATAGAGATAATGGAATTAGCAGATAAGAACTTTAAAACAGTTATAAGTAGTTGGAGGAATTTAAAGGCAAGCATGGATATTAAAGAGAGAAATAGAGGGCTGGCCCCGTGGCTTGGCGGTTAAGTGCGCGTGCTCTGCTACTGGCAGCCCGGGTTCGGATCCCAGGCACACACAGACGCACCGCTTCTCTGGCCATGCTGAGGCTGCGTCCGACATACAGCAACTAGAAGGATGTGCAACTATGACGTACAACTATCTACTGGGACTTTGGGGCAAAAAAAAAGAAAAATCTTTAAAAAAAAAAAAGAGAGAAATAGGAATTATAACAGAGAAGCAAATTGAGTTACTAAGCTGAATGCAATGCTGGAAACAGATATTTCATTGTTCATTTGTTAAAAAGCAGATAAGACAGTGCAGGGAAAAAATAATGAATTTAAACACAAGGCAATAGAAACTATCCACATTTAAGTACCAAAAGACAAAAAAAAAAAAAATTAAACATTTAGAAATAGGCAAGACCTATGGAAAATACATCACGTACAGAAAAAAGAAAGATAAGAAAGAACACAGACTTTATGACAAAACTAATGCGAGCCAGAAGAAAATTAAGTAACCTATTTAAAACATTTTAAAAAAATATTGAAGTAAAATTCTGTATTAGGTAAAAACATAATTTAAAAACCAAAATAAATATATGATTTCCTGATCTGTTCCTGGTAATGACGAAGTAAGTTTCATTAAGACAAACCACCTCACAGTTCAAAACTAATATCTTAGAAAAAAAAAAATCTGAAATTACAGGAGAGAAACCGAAGTTAGGTAGATTCTGAAAGACATTAGACACTAGAGGAATGGGTGATTTTCCCATTTTTCAACTTCTATTTTGAGGGACTGCCCCAGTCTGCACCATTCAAATACTAATCTTATATATAACCTTATATACAACCTTTCTGATCTAAAGAACAAGAAGACAGAGTTTGGGACAACCACAGCTATGGGAAAATTAGGGATGAATTCCAGAAAGGAGACAACCAAGGAAACTTAGACCCACAATCAGTGTTCACTGACCCTGAACCATGTAGGTGTGGGGCAGATTCCAGTAGCCCAGAAAAGGCTAAAAATATGAACCAAATTTGTATTGCAAACCATGAGACAATGTTTGCAGTTTGAGTCAAACTATGTTAATTTACCACTAAAATAAAAAGAGAACATACAAAATCAACACTCTTAAGAAGAGTATAACAGAATTCAGGCATCTTCACAGCTTAATTCACAATGTCCAAGGTAGAATCCAAAATTCCTTGACATGTAAACGTACAAGAAAATTAGAGCAAGATTTGAAGTGGTAATAGATACTGTTCTTAGTTCTACTTTCTTTTCAATTTTAGGAGAGGTCTGTGTACCTTATCAGCTTTCTGGCCTCTCCTACCCACTCCATCCCTGCATCTAAATTTGTTTTTATATGTGGATCTCTCAGGTAGGAGAAAGTTTTCTGCCCTCCTTAGTGATAGTACAACTCTGCTTTGTATCACTGCAAGATCTTGGGCCAAACAACTAAACATTATAATCAAAACAATAAAATTTCTAGAAGAAAATGTGGAAAAGCAGTTTTACCTAGAACACATATAAAATTTTTAAAAGAATTAATAAAAAATAACAACTCAAATGAAAATGGGCAAAAGTTCACACACTTGACAGAAAAGATATATGAATGACCAGCAAGTAGATAGAAAAGTGTTCATTATCATTAGTCATGAGGTAAATAAAAACTAAAATCACAATGAGATAAAATTTTACACCAATTTCCATGTCTAAATTTAAAAAAAATTAAATAATAATAAAATTAATTTAAAAATTTTAAAAATTTCCACATCAAATACTGGCAAGGATGTGGAAAAAATGAAACTCTCATACCCAGCTATTGGTAATGGAAAATGATACAATAAGTTTGGAAAGCTGGCAGTTTCTTATAAAGTGAAGCATACATTTACCCTATGATCTAGTAATTCCACTCCTAGAACTATAACAAAGAGATATTAATGCATATGTCCGCAAATATACTTAATAGGAGTGTTCGTACTAAATGTTTCATCAATAGGAGAATAGTTAAAAAATTGCAGTATATTTATGCAGAGGAATATCATTCAGCAATATAAATACATGATGAATTTCAAAATCACTAGGTTGAGTAAAAGAAGCCAGATTAAGAGTAAGTATTGTGTGAGGCCACTTAAGAAATTCAGAAACAGGGAAAATATGTCTAGGAGCAGAAGCCAGAGTGCTGGTTGCTGGGAGTAGGAGGAAGGTATTGTTTGAGGGATACAGTAGGAGGAAAATTTCCTTATGGTGGGAATGGAATCCCCTGAAGTGTGTGGATTATAGAGCAAAAGGGAATCTTGGGTGTTGAAAATATTCTATATCTTGATTTAGGTATTAGGAACAAATGAAATGCATTTTTCAAAACTTATTAACTTCTACAATTTAGATCCATGTTTAACTGCATGTAAATTTTCCTCAATTCTTATACATAAAGTTATAGAAAAAGAAGACGTAGGTAAAATTTATGAGAGATGGAATGTACTATCTATCTTATCTTAGATTTTGCTCCCAATGAAGTTGTACTGAACAATATTTAAGAGTGATGGGATCTCAGGTCAGGAGACACTACATTTGAGACACTCATTATAGTAATACATATAGTAACACAGTAATTGTTATGCGTTCACCATATGAAAGGACAAGGCGTATATATATATCACTCACTTAAAGATGAGACATTAATATCAAATCTTCTAGTTATTGATCATGTGACTTTGGGCAAATTACATCATTTACCTGAGATTGGTGTCCTCTGAATATGGGAACAGTAATATCTATCTCACAAAAGTTAAATGATACGTTTTAAACCCAGTATTACTACATATTTTTATTGGAACAATAAATCCAAATGAAAAGTTCTATGTGATGATAATAATGTCATTTACAGTTTTGCAACTGCTCCAGTTTCACTGAGATAAAGCTGATGTCAAAGTATTTTCCACTGTTACTTTAATCACTGACTCTGTGTAAATGTGAGTACCTTTACATCATGTAGGTCTCCACAGAACTGCACAGATCGTCTATGTTGTTTTGTTTCATTCCTTGAATTGTCCCTCACATCTTCTCGCTAGGGAATATATACAGTTTGTATTATTAGCAGGCACCAAAAGGCAATTTTAAAAAATCTTTCAGATGATTTGAGCATAATCATCTGAATAAATTACATGCTGCTTCCTCAGGGAGCATCACAAAGAGAGAGGAGAAGCATAAATTCTCCCTACCCAAAGAAAAAGTAAGAGTAGTTCAGGAGAAGAAAATCCAATTCTTCATTAAAGGTGAGTGACTAGGAATTGTTGTTGATTTAGGTTAGCACCTGGGTGTTGGTAATTTCATGATTCCTGATTTCTGACCATGGACACTCTTATGGTCACTGACAGTTGATACTTTACACCACAAAAATTCGCTATCTCCTTTGTTAACTGGGTTCTCTGGAGTAGTACGGAATTTTTAAGGCATTAAATCCTATGAATTCACTAGACGTCATAGATTCATTTGATTTATGAGAGTCAACAGTGGCATTTGGATATTGCAAGTGAAGAGGAAGTTAGAAATGTCTGAAAAAATCATCACCAATTTCATCTATTAGAAACTATTATGATTAAGATTTGCAGATAAAATACAGAATGCCCAGCTACATTTGAATTTCAGCTAAACAACAAATACTTTTTAGTATATGTCCTATGTAACATTTGATAAATATTCTTTTATAAAAATATATCCAGTGCGATATTGGGAAAGGAATACTTTAAGATATGTATTATGCACATAAAATTTTATAAACTGCAAATAATTTTAATATAAGGACATACATATCCTTATATAAGGGTAAACTCTCATGACTGTACTTACAGATTTTTCAGTTGTTTGCTTATTTTCCCTACTGGTCTCTTACTACTCAGTTTGGTTTTTTCAGAATGAACTTTACAGACTGAGTAGACTGACCAATAAATAGAATGATTTTTAAGCCCTGAACCTCAAACAATTCCTAACTGATATCACCATGTCTTAAGATTGAAAAGTCACTCACCCTGTTTCATGCTTCTTATATCTTGTCTCCTCTAATGGTTACCCCTAAATGGAACTATTTAAAATGTTATATCAAGGTGTTCAAAACTGATGAGAGATATCCTTTTCCAAATAAGAAGAAAATGCAGGGTATTACTATATTTTTAAGATCCTGATAACAATTCTTTTCAATAAATATCCAGAAGCGGGATTGCTGAATCTTATGGGGATTTGTTAATCAACAAGTATAAAGTTTCAGTTATGTAAGATGAATAAGATCTAGAGATCTGCTGTACAACATTGTGCCTATAGTTAACAATGCTGTATTGTACACTTAAAAATCTGTTAACAGGGTAGATTCATGTTAAGCATTCTTACCACAATATGATAAAAATTGAAATAAAAAAAGACGAGTGAGCATGGGGAAAGAATCCAGACATCTTGAACGGGAGAAGGGAGATAATAACTGACAGTGAAAATGGAAATAAAAGTCAATAAACACTAGAATAATTCTTAGCAAAGCACTGAAGACTTCAAAGTGGTGGGATTGGTACCGGAATTCTGAATTTCTTTGCTTAATCCAGTGTATCTCGTATTCTACAGGAAAACCCGTGATAGCAGGCCTTGCAACATTTGGTTCTTGTTTGTGAAAGAGGAAGGGACCTGAGAGCAGAGTGGAACTCAATGGAGAAACAGCAGACAACGTCAACTAGGAAAGAGGGGTAGCAGCGGCTCACCAATCTCCAGTAGAGCCTTCCTCGCCACCCCCGTTTCCTGGATGGACTGGCTAAATCAACACCCAAAATTAGCAGATCCTAGAATTCTGCCAACTGCCACAGGGTGGGACCAGATTCAGCTGCTGCAGACTGTAGGTCTGGACCTTGTGGTAGGCTTCCAGATGTTCCGACTTGACAGCAGTGCAGACTAAAGCTGAGCATTACATTACATTATAATAATTTTATCTTGTATTTTAACGGACAGTGTTTTGAGCTCCAATTACTCCTCCAATTAGAAATCATGCTCACAGAGTTCCATATTTTTGTTGAGGAGAAACTGAATGTGAGAGAAGTAAAATACAAGTGGATTAAGCTAAAGCAGCTTCACTATCTTTAATCAGAGCAGTTCCACTTTGTTTTACTGACTCACCATGTAAATTTTATGAAATGGAGAGAGCGGGATTTATCACTGAAAAATTTGAAAATCGTAGTGTTATACTCTATATGTACTTCATTGTACAATTTGAGAAATAAGTTGAAAATAATGTAAGATGTAATGAATGCTCAAATAAGTATTTTAAATGCTTTATATACCTATCATATCCACAGTGGAGGAATTAATTTATGCGTATAAATAAGCATTTAAAGGAATTAAAGAATATAAAATTAAATATTCAAAATTGCTGAATATTGATACAAACCATATATTTTAGCAGGAGTGGATCCAGATCTTATGCATCTTGAAGCTTATACTAATTTGAGGATTTTCTTTTCAAACAAAGAAATGAAATTGTACATATAAGTTGAGGCATAAATGTGAATATTTATTTAGAATGGAAAAAGAATTTTAAAGATTCAGTTTTAAAGAAACTAATACTCACAAACATCATAAAATTTATAAATATAATAGTTTTACTAATGAAATTCCAGACACATCTCAGCATATTGGGTGACAGGAGTGTTCTTAGAAGCCATTCCTACACGAAAATACAAAGCATTGTTCAATGATAAATGTCAATGATTTTGAATCGTATAAACATACCCACTAAATATCAAATAACTCAATCTTCCCTTAGCTGGACCCTACAAATGAGTGCAGACACACCAGTGCATCCTGACATTAGTTGAAGTGTGATGGAGCAAAAGTTGAAATGGAAAGAGAAAGTGGGCTTAATGGATCAAGGTTAAAATATTTTATATTTGCAACTTTTACAAAGATATATCTCATTGTGAGGTTGTTGCTAAGGCCCCACCCAGGGCCTTGAAAGTACAAATGAAGGGCCCTAAATATTAAACTTCATTAGCTTTACATTATCTCTTCCTGTCTCTTTAAGAATGTCAAAATTCCACAAGAATTCTCAGACAAAAATGGAAGTGTAGTAAAGAATACTTGTGATGCCATTGCGTAGAAAACATAAAGCCTAATATTTCTATATTAATACCTATATGGCTTTTTAAATCAATGCAGATGTTCCAAACATTGCTGAGTCTACTTAGAGTTTAATCTGTCATAATGGTACATGTGTTTCATTTGGATCCATCCTCTTGGAAAGTAGAATATTCTATCATTTATTTCAGTTTTAAAAGAAGGGATGGGAATTAATTTTCTGCTCCATTGTGAGGCAAAATCCCCAGTCTGTCTACAAAATATAATGTGTTTAGATGGCACTACATGAAAGCTAATAACAACCTCTCTGTTTCTTCCCTGAAGATTTAACGGGACTAAATGGGCCAACAGAATCTAACATTGTTGACAGAATTCATTCTGATGGGAGTCACAAGGTGGCCTGAGCTGCAGGTTCCCCTGTTTTGGATCTTCCTCATCATCTACACAGTCACAGTGGTGGGCAATCTGGGTATGATCATCTTGACCCAGGTGGACTCCCGCCTACACACACCTATGTATTTTTTTATCAAACACCTGGCTTTCATTGACCTTGGTAATGCTACTGTCATTTGTCCCAAGATGCTGGTAAATTTTGTTGTAGATCAAAATACCATTTCCTATTGTGCATGTGCCACACAGTTGGTTTTCTTCCTTACGTTCGTAATCAATGAACTTTTCATCTTGTCGGCCATGGCCTATGACCGTTATCTGGCGATCTGTAACCCTTTGCTCTACAGTGTGATCATGTCCCAGAGACTTTGTCATGTGCTGGTAGGCATTCCATACCTCTACAGCACTTTGCAGGCTCTAATGTTCACTGCCAGGATTTTTACAATGACCTTCTGTGGCTCTAACGTCATCAGTCATTTTTACTGTGATAGTGTTCCCTTGTTACGTATGCTCTGCTCAAATGCAAGAGAAATAGAATTGTTGATCATACTATTTTCAGCATTGAATTTGATCTCTTCCCTCCTGGTAGTCCTAGTGTCCTACATACTCATTCTGATAGCCATATTTCGAATGCATTCTGCAAAGGGCAGGAAAAAAGCTTTCTCTACATGTGGCTCTCATCTGACAGTGGTAGTTGTATTCTATGGGTCTCTACTGTTTACGTACATGCAGCCCAAATCCACTCATTCCTTTGACACTGATAAAATGGCCTCTGTGTTTTACACTTTAGTGATCCCCATGCTGAACCCATTGATCTACAGCTTAAGGAACAAAGAGGTAATAAATGCCTTCCACAGAGTCTTTAAGAATCAGTGTAAACTTTGTATCTAATATTTAATATAGAATGTTGTTCTAATAAACTATGATAAAGGCAAATGTCATTTAATAAAGTTTCTTATAGATATAATTACATTGTTTTTGGTTCCAGAACAAAAACTAATTATAATGTACAAATATATTTTTCCCTTTATATTCAGCAAAGTTAATTCTCATATTTTAGATCTCAATTAACTGTCACTCCCTCCCCAACATTCTTTATTTTTGATTCAGTGTTTCCTTTAGTGATCCCATAGAACCTCACATTTCTCCCAAAGGAAACACTTATTAAGCTCTACATCGGTAAACTACATGTTTGCTTCTGTCAGTTTTTTTTTAAATCACATATCTTTACAATCTTGTTTTCACTGTATTTTCTGAACCTAAAACAACAATGTAAACAAAGTGAGTCTCTTGCAGACAGCATATAGTTGGATCATGATTTTTTAAATGCGTTCTGCCCATCTCTGCCTTTGGAGAATTTAATCCATTTGCATTGAAAGTAATTACATTACAAGATCTCCTTGAGTTGGTGTCTGAACCCTAACTTGGGCATGTCTACAGTGCAGGTCCACAAGGCTATTAAAAGACTGATCATGGAATTGTAAGCTGAACAATTCCAGAGAGCATACAGAGCAGGAAGACATTAGAGTTCCAAAAAGCCAGAGTAGAGAGTCCTTGTTCAACACTTGGGCATCCAGGAGAGATCTTAGAGGTAAAAGCTACCACAGACCCCTACTCATATAGTTTGAAAACAAGTCTCAAAAAGAGCAAATTGATCTTTGTTTAAAACATTTAACATTCTTTTAGGAAGACAGAAACTAGCATTTATTAACATAAAATTTATGATATTCAGCATCCAACCACAAATGCTAAACATGCCTAAAAGCAAGAACATGTGCTGCCACCCAGGAGATGATTAAAGTAGATCCTTAAAAGACAGTGATGATAGAATTATCAGCTAAAGACCTTAAAACAGACTATAAATATGTTCAATATACTGAATGATTTAACAAAACACTAACGTTCTAAGGAGACAATTGAAAGATTAAAAAATAACCAGATGGGACCTGTAGAGATTAAAATACAATGTTAGATATGAACAAATATTTTTTGAATGAAAGTAACAGCAGATTATACACTGGAAAGGAAATAACTACACTTAAACATATCACAGTAAAGATTACCCAAAATGAAGCCAGAAAGAAAACAAAATACTGAACAAAAACTGTGAAAATAGTCTCAGTGATCTGTAGAACAATGACAAGCTACACACTGTACATTTAAATGTAGGTCCAAGTAGAAAGAAGAGACTGTATGGGGCAGAAAAAAACATTGGAAGAAATGCTGACCAGAATTTTTTCCAAATTTATTAAAAAGAAACAAACTATAAATCCAAAAACAGAAGAATCTAAAATAATTCTAAGCAAAATAAGGAGAAAGGAAATTATGCCAAAGCACACACATCCCAGTCAACTTTTTGAAAACCAATGACAAAGAGAAATCATTAAAAAAAGGGATAAAAAATAGTTTATGAACAGATGAAGAAAAGATTTACCATTGATTTGTTGGCAGAAACAATACAAGTCATAAGGCATTGTCTTATGTCAACTTATAGTTGTACATCCAGCAAAAATATCCTTGGTCAATGGATGTTGTATTATCAAATACTGCATAATCTTTTTCTAGGAAGTCATTCTTTCATTTACTCACATGTTGTGTGTGTGTGTATGTGTGTATAATATACCTAATATGTGAATGATATTGTGCAAATGAGATGCCCACGAAGACATATTTATGATTTCCAGTGTTTAGTGATATCACATAATTTATTTATTCAGTTAGACTCAGGCATGAAATACTTTTGGTTTTTCCTAATGGGACAGTCTGAGCATAATTAACATTTAACCCAAGTACTCTCCCTCCGGTAATTATGTGCAGATTGTTTATCCTTGAATCAGATTCAAGTTTCCACAAAATGAGTCTCAAGGGGATATAGAAAAACTTAAATCCATTCTGCAACAACTGATAAAGACTAAAACAGCAGCAAGACAAAGCAGATTCTCTATTAAGGTGAGTAGGAAGGATCAGTTTTTGAAAATTTCTCAGGGCATATGTCTTAAACTGGATCATCACCAAAGATCTGGAAGGATATTATGCTCTGAAGAACAGGTTCTTCCTTTGTGATATACTGTTCTGTCATCAATAGGATTAACGTGTGGGACAGACCTGTGAGAGCGTCCCTGATACTCTGTGCTGTGCATTTAGATCTTAGTTTTCAAATGCATTTACAGCTTCAGTCATCTATTCTAACAAGGGTCATTGTCCATCCTTATTTACCTGGTGAATCTCCTGTCCCACTTTCCGTTTCTTGTCTACTCAGGGTGACCTTAATGGAAAGGCCTCATACCTCTGTCTTATGTTTATGAGAACATATTTTGAAGACAGAATGATTTTGTTTGAATCTTGACTCCACTACTTACTCCACCACTTGCGATCTGAGTGACTTTGGTTAAGTTATTTAACACCTTGTGCCTCAGTTTACTCTACTCTCAAAAGGAGATGGTAATATTATCTACTTCCTAGAGTTATTGTGTGGATCATATAAGTTAATACATGTAAAGTGCTCAGAAAAGTGCCTGGTATATAATGAGTTCTTTATTGGTGCTTGACAGTCATTTGTATTCTTCCTGCTGCGCCTCTACATGAATCTCCACTGA
The DNA here is from genome assembly GCF_020826845.1 of Diceros bicornis minor. Classification (NCBI taxonomy): domain Eukaryota; kingdom Metazoa; phylum Chordata; class Mammalia; order Perissodactyla; family Rhinocerotidae; genus Diceros; species Diceros bicornis. The sequence goes on from NC_080770.1 coordinate 21,804,225, forward strand.
GAGTTCATAAATCATCAGAATGGCCAAGTCCTTTTTATGCGGAAGAGGGATGTATGATTGGAAGATCATTAGAAGTGATTCAATAGGCAGAAATGACCGTTGTGGCAAATGTTGACAAGATATTAATAACAAAATTCTAAAGTTAATATATTATAGCATTAGATTTTGTGTTGGGTAAACAAGCCGAACTTATAGTGAGAAGTATAGAAACATCTATTTAATGGTTGGAGGTTTCCTAATCACCACCTGATTGGTCACTCCAACAGTTTAGAAAGTCTTTTTATTTATGTCTTGCTGCTTTTAAACACATTTGATGATAGCCAACTATTTAATGTTTGTAGTTTACGTGTAGATGTTTGTTTTACAAATTACTTGAAAATTTTAAAAAGCTGAAATATAATAGGTCTTTTGACACACTCAAAATTTTTTTGGATCAAATGGAACAGATCATAGTAGCTGTATCAAAACAACCACTTCAAAATATTTTGCCCCTTTTATTTATTTTGTTTGTATGTTTTTTCTGCTCAGGAAGATTCACTCTGAGCCAACATGTGTTGCCAATCTTCCAATTTTTTGCTTGAGGAAGATTGGCCTTGAGCTATCATCTGTGCCAATCTTTCTCTATTTTGTATGTGGGTCACTGCCAAAGCATGGCTGATGAGTGGTGTGGGTCCATGTCCGGATCCAAATCCAGGCCATTGAGGTGGAGCACACTGAACTTACTGCTATCCCACAGGGCTGGCCGCCAATCTTGCCCCTTTTAAAGCCTACTTTATCAAAGTTTCAATGAATGTGTGTTTTGTATCAGTCTCTGCCTATGGGAAGTGATGCTATCAGCTAGGAATGCCTGGGGGTACTCAACTAGCCCTGTACTAGTTGTGGTGAGCCCCCAGAGGCATTACCCCCAACCAGATACAATATCGTGGCTAGACAATGTGTACTAGACAATGTGGTGACCCTAGTGGTTCTTATGATGATAAGACATGCCTCAGCAACAACAATCAGGGAACCGTGAACAAACGAGATTTATTACCCAGATCATGGTGGGTGCACAGCATGACTGGGGCCACACAGTGGGGTTGCAGGTAGAGAGAGAGAGAGTGCAAACTTAGGGTTCTGCCTTTATTAGGATTAAGGGTGGGGACCTAGGGTTTTGCACTGGGTTTACTTTTTATTAGTGAATTTAAAACATAAGAGCAGGAATTAATGCATGAGAAGGGAAGAGCAGGGCCATTCAAGCACTCAGTTATCTAGGTCACCCGGGGATTTCTAAAAGAGAAAGTTCATGAGTGCAGCAGCCTGCCTCTTTATCTAATTGTGTAGCTGGCAATATGTTTCTTAGAGATGCATATCTTTGAAATGGGTGCCATGGCAATCAGAAGCTTAATAACAGGCACTTATGTTATATTCAAAAAGGTATTTTTCAGGCACTTACACTACAATGTGAGTCCAGGCATGTGTAGCTTTGCCCTGATGGGAAGAGGAGTCTCTATTTATAATTTGAGACAAAATGTCTCTCTATTTCATATATCATTGTATGTATGTTTTAAATTCTCTGAGAAGATAGCATCTTAGATATAATAATTATTGATTTGACCCTTGCATAGTTTACTAAGATGAACTATATGGAGAAACAGAATCATACTGCAGTGACAAAAGTGACTGAATTTATTCAGTCAGGGGATCACTGACAACCCTGGGCTGCAGGCACCTCTCTTTGGAGTCTTCCTCATCATATACTTGGTGACAGTGATGGGTAATCTGGCCATGGTTATCTTGACCTGTTTGGACTCCAAGCTACATACCCCCATGTATTTCTTCCATAGACATTTGTCAATTACTGATCTTGGTTACTCCACTGTCATTGGCCCAAAAATGATGGCAAACTTTGTGGTACACAAAAATATAATTTCCTACAATTGGTGTGCCACCCAGCTGGCATTCTTTGAGATTTTCATCATCACTGAACTGTTTATTCTATCAGCGATGGCCTATGATCGCTATGTAGCCATGTGCAAACCTCTTCTCTACGTGGTCATCATGGCACAGAAAGCGTCTTGGGGGCTGGCACTTACTCCCTATCTGTACGGCACATTTTTGTCACTATTTCTCACAATTAAGTTATTTAACTTGTCCTTCTGTGGCTCTAACATCATCAACTATTTTTACTGTGACAACCTCCCTCTGATATCCCTGCTCTGTTCTGACACACATGAATTAGAATTGATCATTTTGGTCTTTTCGGGCTGTTACTTGCTCTCTTCTCTTTTGATTGTTCTTGTATCTTATATATTTATTCTTGCGGCCATTCTCAGAACGAACCCAACTGAGAGTAGACACAAAGCCTTCTCCACTTGTAGCTCCCATCTGACAGTGGTGGTTGTGTTCTATGGAACATTATTGTTTATTTACCTGCAACCCAAATCCAGCCATACTTTTGATATTGATAAAATGGCCTCTGTGTTTTACACTTAATGATCCCTATGCTGAATCCATTGATTTACAGTCTAAGGAACAAAGAAGTAAAAGATGCTCTGAAGGCCAATTTAACTAATCTATGCAAAATTCCCTTTTAATGTAATCTTAATGTCCAGTTGCAAAGGTGGGTCCAAAAATCTTTGTTTAATCCTTTTTCAGACCAATTATGGCATCAAAAAGTAGGAAGATTTTACTAGATTTTTTTCCTCTTTCTCTTTTGTCCTTCTAGACAAAATACTTCCTCTTATATCTCAATGTACTCATCTCTGCTTGAGTAGAATAAATAAATATTGTAGCCAGTTAATATAAGTCCCAAGTGATTTTTAAGGTCATATTGGTACTTATTTTATTTAGAAGTAAGGTAAATCATACTAAATTTTTGGTAGAACTTATACTTGCTGAGATAAAAAAGTCTTAAATACTCACAATAGGGCAAAATTAACCAGAAAATTAGTAATGTATACTATAAAATATATAAAGGCTATGTAGACTTGATAGGAGACAAAATAAGTAAATATGTGATTATAACATAACATGAAAATACTGATCCAAGAATCTAGGCTAAATAGAAAATAAATTGTGCCACCTCAAAATGAGATTTTCAATCAGATTGAATTAATATTTTATATCTCAAGGATAGAGTGGGCATTTGGGAAAATTTTTGATTAGGAACCATGAGAAAAATATTGGCTAATTGTGGGTCCCCCTTGACAGATCTCCTCGCTATAGCTAATTTCAGTTTATGATAGGCTCTTGATAAACAAGCTGACTTTGGATTGGCAAAGTCAAAATAAACGAGTTATCTGGTCACCTACTGGAATGATATCAATATTTTGAAAAATCTATAGCAGTGATAAACATTAAAGATAAATGATACACTCAGGGGTTAATTGCATTTTCTTTCGTGTCTATTTGACTCCTTCGTGAGCTTTTATACACAGTGACAATATTTTGCATGGATTCTGGGCTAACACAATGCTTCATTCAGGTTGTATACTCATTCAGCAAACGCACGGATTCCTTACGTCTTAGTATGCTCCTGATTTGAATAGGCATTTTTTAGTTTTTTAAAAATATATACACTACCCCAATCATGCTTGTTTCAATCTACCTTAGTATTCAAATTGAAAATTGTGGAGAATTAAATCAGAATATGAACCAGAGTCTCTTTATCCCTGACACATGTATTTTATTTATTTTTTCCATTTTTTAATGTATTGGAGTTTACTTTATTAAAGAGAGTTGATTTTAGGTGTTCTTACCACAAAAAGAAAAAATTTTAGCTATATGAAGTGATGGATATGTTAATTAGCTTGATTTTGGTAATCATTTCACAATATATACGTATATCAAGACATCATGTTGTACACCTTAAATATATACAATTTTTTTATTGCCTGTAACCTCAGCAAAGCTGGAAAAACTTTTTAAATCAAAAAATAAAATAAAATGTAAATTGAACACAGTAGAAGAAATACAAAATTACATTCTCCAGTCACATCAATTTGTTTACCACATTAGTATATTTTTCCCAGATTCTATCATTTCTATTACTATTCAGAAACCAAAAGTAAAATAATATTAACAGCATTTTCCAAGAACATCCATATAGAAAAGGCTTTAAAAAAAATCATAATGCATCATCTTCCCTGCAACTTATTTTCTTATGTGAGAATCCATCGTCAACATCTTTCTTAGCCGATAAACATTAAATATTATTTTAATATCAGCATAAATGTCTTTTTCAACATACAGTAGAGTATAGATCAAAAACTTGGTACTTGGCCATTCTTTGACTGATGAACATTTGATTGTTGGCAGCTTTTTATTTATTTTGCCACTATAGAAAAATGCTGTGTTAAGTAGCCTTGTGCTTATAACATGATATACCACTGCTTTTTATTTCTAAAATAGATGTATAAGATTTCTTCCATATGCTAATGATGCGTTGTTGGATCAATGTTTTACAAATATCCGTAATAATTTTAAATAAAAAGAAAACATTGAAAAAAAGTTCTATGCATTATGATTTTTTGCCAAGTAATATTTTCTCTTTTTTTTATTTTCAAAGAAAGGATACTAAGATTTACTGAAATATTGTTTTCATTGTGTGATGACAAAATTGCAAAATGGTGATAACAGGTGGGTAGCATCACCTATTTCATATCATAGATACAATATGAAGGGTTCTAAAACATTTCTTTCTTTTCTACAGAAAGCTTATAGTATTCCCCACCTCCCTGCATAGGGCGGTTGTCCCTTATTGCCACAAAGCACATTTTCTCATCATCACTATAATGATAAATAGTTTAGAAATAATGCTGCCTCAAGGTGCATTTCCTACATGGATTCTGCAGTGATTTCTTCAATTCCTATCTCATGACTTCCTTATGAAGGTGGCAAGACATACTCTCTTTCTTGACGGGGTTATCTCAAAGATTTCAAATTTCCCGCAGAGAACAGGAAGCCTTCTGGCTTTAAGATGATGGAGAGAGATGGCTCAAAAAGGAATTATCTCTCTTAATATCTTATCCTAAGATTCCAAGTGGCTCATCTCTATATTTAACACTGTAGTGTTGAGGCCAAGGTAAAACTTTTAACAAGACACACTTTTAAGTTACAGATCAAATTTTAATATTCAATTCATTTAATAACCATTACCAAATGTGATTATTCTCAGAGCAGACAGGTATGGACCTAAGCTTATGGTATACAGTTGTGGCGGCCCAGGGCAGGCCACTCTAAAATATCCCACAAAGGCCTATTGATTATTTTGAATTAGAGTTACTTGAGAAGCAGTTAATGCAAAAAAAAAGAGGCATTTTAACTATTCTCTCTCTCTTCCTCCTGAAAGCAGTAAATAAATCCCCAACGTGAAAGGTGCTGTCTCTACATTTTTATCACCAAAGTGGGAGAATCAGGGCCAACGAATCTATACAAACAAGCACTATTATTTCTTTACTAATTTACTACCCCAAACTCAAACTCTGCTGAAATTCCTTACTAATTGAGTACTCAAATCTCAGTTTATTTGTCCTGTCAAATCATCACAAATTTATTGCTACTTTGGGTGAAAAAAGTATATAAACTACCTGCTTTGTTTACTTTATGAGCATCATTTCTTATGATCTCCCATGCACTCATATTAAATTGTTTTTTCTCCTGTTGAACTGGTCTTGTGTCAATTTTATTGTTAGTCCAGCCGTAAGAATTCAAGAGGGATAGAGAGGTAAGGTTTCCCCTTGCCAACCCAAAGTTCCCTGTGTCTGGCTTTACACCTGCCTCTATACAGTAGAGAAAATATCCAGAATAGTCAAGACATCTTTAAAAAGAGCCAAATTGGGGAACTTATAATACTGATTTAAAGACTAACTATAAATCTATAGTAATCAAGATAGACCATTATTTTATAAAGACAGTAAATAGAACAATGGAAAAGAAGAGAATCTAAAACACATTCACATATGTATGTTCAATTGATTATCAGCTAAGAAGCCAAAGTAATTCAATGGGATCCAAGATATATACGAATATTGTCCGCAAATCAATAACAAAAAGACAACCTAATGAAAGTGGGAAAAAGATCTGAAAAGTCATTTCACAGAAGAAAACATGAATGGTCAATAAACACATAAAAAATGCCTAACATTCTTAGCCACCAGGGAAGTGAAATTACAATAACAATGGGATACGACTTCCCACCCTCTAGTCTGGATAAAATTAAAAATACTAGATTACCAAATACAAAGTATCATATCAGCTACTATGTTCAGCTCATGAAATTATCATACATTGCTGAGTGGAGTGCACAAATGTACTTCACTTTGGAAAACAGTTTTAAAGAAATTAAACACATTACTACCACATGACCCAGGAATTCCCCTCACAGATACTAAGTCATGATGAATGAAAACACATCCAGAAAAATATGTGTATATTAGTTGTTACTGATGGCTTTATTTATAATAGTACTAAACGGAAATATTTCAACTATCCATCAACAGATAAAAAGATGAATTGTGATATACAAATAGAATGGAAAACTGCCATCAGTAAAATGGAATGAACTGCCCATTCATGCAATAGCGTGGATGAATTTCAATAGCATTAAGGTGAGCAAAAGAAACCAGACATAAACATATTATATTATTTCATTTATATGAAATCTAAAACAAGTAAAATAAATCTATGATGACAGAAATCCTAGTAAACGGGGCCTGTGTTACAGTGTGGGGCAATTTACTACAAAGATACATTGAAGACCATTTTGAGGTATTGGAAATACTGTCTTATTCAAAGCAGTAGTAACACAGGTGACCTCATTTTTCAAGTGCCATCCGTGCATGCTTGGCATATTATTGTACCTAAAATATAACTTAATAATTTGCTGTTTGAAAAGAAACCAATGCAATATCACCTTTTTAATGCTATTTTTAATTTGTTTCTCAGAAGCTTTTGAATTTCTATATAATCCATGTGGACAATGTTTTATAAGACATATCAAATTATACTAAAATATACGTCTATAATTTACTTGATAAATTTCCAACCTATATATTTAGTTTCCAGTATTTCACCATAATAATAAGACTGTTATAAAATTTTTGTATATTTTAATAACTTGTATTACATCTGCAGAACAGATTTCCAAGGGCAAGTTTTCCATCTAATAAAGATATGCATGTTTTTAACTGTTTTTGGACCTAAGGCAAGACGTTTAGAATAAATACATTGCTCAGTTCATGACACTTTATCATTATTGGGCCAGGCAAAGGCCCACTCATTTCTTAATTTATTTTTTGTTCCAATTTGCTATGGACTGAATTATATCCCACCAAAAATTCATGTGTTGAAGCTCTAATCTGCAGTATTTCAGAATGGAGATAGGGCCTTTAAAAAGGTAGTTAATCGGGGCCAGGCCCATGGCTTAGCAGTTAAGTGCGTGTGCTCCACTACTGGCAGCCTGGGTTCGGATCCTGGGTACGCATCAACGCACTGCTTGCCAGGCCATGCTGAGGTGGCATCCCACATACAACAACTAGCAGGATGTGCAACTATAACATACAACTATCTACTGAGGCTTTGGGGAGAAAAAGAAGAAAAAAATAGGAGGAGGATTGGCAACAGATGTTAGCTCAGGGCCAGTCTTCGTCAGCAAACAAAAGAGGAAGATTGGCATGGATGTTAGCTCAGGGCTGATCTTCCTCACACACACACACAAAAAAAGGTAGTTAATTAAAATGGGGTCATTAGGCGGGACCTAATCCAATCTGATTGATGTTCTTATACAAAGAGGAGATTAAGACACAGAGAGAGACACTAGACATGTACAAAGACCCAGCAATGACCATGTGAAGACAAAGCAAGAAGGTGGCCCTCTGCACGTGGCTCCCTTGAAAGGAGAGGCCTCAGAAGAAACCAAACCTGCCAACTCTTTGATCTTGGCCTTCTAGGCTCCAACTGAGAAAATATATTTCTATTATTGAAGCCACTCTGACTGTAGTATCTTGTTACGGCAGAACTAGCAAACTAATACATCTTTGCTCTTTATTTCTTTACCACTCCCACTAACACAACCAGTAACCATCCCAATATATTTAAGGTGAATGTTTATTTTCCCCTGTTCTTACAAAATATGCATTACACTTCCATGTGCATGTGTTTATATAAACATCATTTTGCCGTATATCTCAACTTCCAGCTTTAAATTTAAAGCCTATAGAGGAATATCTTATGCCAAAAAAATGAGTATTGCTGAGTGGCTGGTGTCAAGAGGACCATGTAGGTGGACTCTGAACTCACTTCCTCCCACAGACACAAAAAATTTACAGCCACTCTTGGAGCAATTACCCCTGAGAGAGAACTGAAAACTGGGTTAAAGAAAACCCGCAACAAGAGACAGTCCTAACTGAGGTGGGAGAGGCAGAAATTCCTTTCTGGAGAGAAAACAATCCACCTTCACAAGCCACAGTGCTTCACAGCCGCCTGGGAGCTATCCAAATGTACGCAGCCTCCACTAGAGGAGTGGGAGACCTGAGTGGCGGAGCATTACCACTATAAGCATCTTTTGGTCCCAGCACAACCGAGATCAGTATCATAACATCTGGCTTTTCTGGTTACTAACAACAATGGAGAATACCCTCAGAAAAGCTATCAGACATAAGGAAAACAAAGCAACCTGTTAAATGGCCCATGTACAAATTCACCCATTTCGGAAAGCAAACTAAAATCACTAGAAAGAAGTACGCGGTCCTTTGGTGAAAGGAGACTCACCTGATAAGATTTCAGTGCATCTTGGTGAGAGATGAGGCCTCTCCAGGGACTGAGACACTAGTGACAGCCATTATTGTGACCTAGCACCAGTGTGCTGACACAGACACTGGTAGACACCACTGGAGTTCTTCCCCTGGCCTGCTAACCCAGAGTCTGCACCATCCACTAGAGCACAGATTTAATCCAGCTCATCCAGGGCAGGCAGCCCACCCTAGGGAGTGGCCTAACCCAAAAGCAAGCCCTCTGGCACCTGGTAGGCCTGAATAGGCTGAGAGCCTGGATCCTCTACAGCCAAGCAAATGGGCCCACCTCTGAGGGGTACGGCAGGTGCAAGGAGTGGGTGGAGTGTGTAGGCCCTCTGCAGTGGGGTGACTGGGTCCACTTCAGGGGGTCAGGGTGCATACATGGGGCAGGACTGTGTTGATGGTATGTGTGACGCTGTGTGTGTGGTGGGGCTTGTCAGCTGCAGAAGACTTGTGCTTCTAAAACAGCCACATAGGGCATCAGCCCACCTTCTGAAGCCTGAAGCAACTGAGTGCTCCCATGCCTGGGGCCAGCCCCACTCAACTGCAATTCTGAGAGAAGTGAAAAGATCGTTGTAGGCCAGAGGCCTACAGCAAATGTAAACCCCGGAGCCTAACAACCAGCCACGCTGGGGGCCTACTCACTTAACAGAAAAACTGCAACAGGATTGTGCTATTCGACCATGCAGCTAACTGTGCTGGAGCACCCAACATCCAATAAAGTGACTGAAGGGTCCATAGCAGCCACATGTCACTGAGCAATACAACCAGCCAGCCAGGGGGACAGCCTAGCCTTCCTGGGCACCTGCAGCAAGAGCAACCCTGCCAGAACAGAAGGACACATGTAGCCCACACAGAGGTCACTCCTAGAATATTTGGAACTGGTGATGAGAGGTAAGAACACTGCAGGGCCTCATAAGGCATCTTTTATGTAGAGCCACCTCTCCAAGATCAGGAAATGTAGGTGACCTACATATTACATAGATATAAGCACAGAGAAAGAGGCAAAATGAGGAGGCAAAGGAATACATTCTAAGTAAAGGAACGGGAGAAAACTCTAGAAAAGAATTAAATGAAACAGAAATGAGCAATCTACCGGATGAACAGTTCAAACAAAAAATCATAAGGATACTTATTGACCTTGGGAGAAGAATGGATGAGCACACTGAGAACATCAACAAAGAATTGGAAAATATAAAAAAGAACCAATCAGAAATGAAGAGTACAATACTGGAAATGAAAAATTCACTAGATGGACTCAAAACCAGAGTAGATGATACAGAAGAATGGATCAGTGAGCTGGATGAAAGAATAGAGGAAATCACCCAAGCTGAACAGCTAAAAGAAAAAAAAGAAATAAAAAGAGTGATGACAGTCTAAGGGACCTTTGGGACAACATCAAGCACACTAACGTCCATGTCGTAGGTGTCCTAGAAGGATAAGAGAGAGACCAAGGAGCAGAGAATATATTTGAAGAAATAGTAGCTGAAAATTTTCCTAACCTAAGGAAGGAAACAGACATCCAGGTACAGGAAGCACAGAGAGCACCAAAAAAGATAAACCCAAAGAGGCCCACACCAAGACACATCATAATTAAAATGTCCAGAATTAAAAATAGAGAATCCTAAAAGCCACAAGAGAAAGGCAAGTTACATACAAAGGAAACATCATAAGGCTATCAGCTGACTTCTCAGCAGAAACCTTACAGGCTAGAAGATAGTGGCACGATATATCTCAAGTGCTAAAAGGAGAAAACCTACAGCCAAGAACAGTCTACCCAGCAAGGTTATCATTCAGAATGGAAGGCGAGATAAAGAGTTTCCCAGACAAGCAAAAATTAAAGAAGTTTCTCACCAAGAAACCAGTTCTACAAGAAATGACAAAGGGACCTATTTATGGGGGAAAGTGGAGACCACAAATAGGAAAAAAAAATATCTATTTCCATGATAAGAGGGCAGCAGATACATATGCATTAAAAAGGGGTTAGATATGATATCAAAAACATAAAAAACAGGAGGAAGGGAGTAAAAGAGTAGAGCTTTTAGCAAGAGGTCAAACTAAAGAGACTATCAACTTAATATAGATTGCTATATATGTAGCTTAATATATATGAACCTCATGGTAATCACAAACCAGAAACCTATAATAAATACACAGATCAGCCCTGCGGAAGACTGGCCCTGGGCTAATATCATGCTCATCTTCCTCTACTTTATATGGGATGCGGCCAAAGCATGGCATGACAAGCAACGCATCAGTGCACGCCTGGGATCCGAACCCAGGCCGCCAGCAGCGGAGCGCCAGCAGTGGAGAGCACGCATTTAACCACTACACCACGGGGCTGGCCCCTAGTAAATTAATTTCAAAGGAGTACTGTTCTGTTTCAGAAATGCCCGACATTGTTACATGTACTATATAAATAGTACTCCATTAATCTATAATCACATTGGTTAACCCAATTCTGATTTGCTAAGTCTGAGAGGTAATATGGTCACCTCTATATATTCAAACTTGTACAGTAGATTTTGGTGTACACTTCCTGATCAAAATCTATCAGGAAACAGAATAAAAATTTTATAAATCAATTAAGCTTTTCCTCTAATGATGTGAGAATTTTCACAAATATGGTCCAGTGAATGCCTAATAATACAACAATATGGTACATTTATTACACACACTAAAGAAGACTGATACTTAGAATAACAAGAAAGGAAAACTTTCACAGAATCCACAAAGTATATCAATCAAATAGTGCCCAGCGGGAAAGCATACTCAATGATGGTGCTCTGTGTCTTTCAAAGAGTACAAATTATATAAACTATATCAATTGAAATAAAAATACATTCAATTATATTTGGTTAGCTTTCAGAACATCAATTCATCTGTAGTGTACATTTTTTATTCAAATGATATTAAGAAAGAGGGAGTTTTCCTTCAAATATGTCAGTTTAATTTTGCTAACTTAGCTTTAAGAACGTTTTTAGGCAACTGTAAATACAGGTTTTCAAGGTGCATTGACAGGAGCAGAAGAGGAGGCCAAAGAATAAGAAAGATGGATTGACTTCTCTTGTTCATATTTTGTTGCTCCATTGTAACTTATTTAATTTTTTTTAACTTATATCCTTCCTGACTCTTGGAAATATTTCTTTCAATTTAGCTACCGGCATATTTCTTGGCAAAATTAGTGAATAATGCTTTGTTTCTTTATTAACCACATAACGGCTAGAAATTCAGTTTAATTTTCAATTCACTGCTTCCTGAATCCTAGCCCCTTTTAATTCCCAGGATTATGTACTTGTAAAGCAAATAAGTCAGCCGCCTACTCTTTGCTTTCTCTGACATAACGGCAGCCTATCTTAACCTTCTATTCATTTACCTACAGAGTTCACATGGATTTAAAATAACGGCATGAATTTGTCAGAAATCTCTTTAAGGCAGCCTTCACGTCCTTATTCCGCAGGCTGTAGATCATGGGATTCAACATTGGAATCACCACTGTGTAAAACACAGAAGCCATTTTATCAGTATCCATTGAATGGTTAGTTTGAGGCTGCACATACATGAATAGCATTGTCCCATAGAAAACTGTGACTGCCATCATATGTGAAGCACACGTGGAAAAGGCTTTATTTCTTCCTTCTGATGAATGTATCCTTAGAATGGACAAAACAATGTTGAAATAAGATGCTGCAACTATGACAATGGAAAAAATCAAATCTGTAGCTGCAAGGATAAAAACCACTGTTTCTGGAAAATAGGTATCAGAGCAGGACAATGCTAATAGTGGGGCAATATCACAGAAAAAATGATTGATGACATTGGAAGAGCAATAAGACACAGAGAATACAGAAGATGAAGCCACGACAGCTACTGAAAAGCTGTAGAGGTGTGTGAGGGACACCAGCAGAAGGCAGATCCGCCGAGACACCACCACCATGTAGAGCAGGGGATTACAGATGGCCACATAGCGGTCATAGGCCATCACAGCTAACATGAAAACCTCAGCTACAATGAAAACCAAGAATACTCCCAGTTGGGTGGCACATTCATAGTAGAAGGTGGTTTTCTTCTTTACTAAAAAATTGATGAGCATTTTAGGGGCAATGACAGTAGAATTGCCAAGATTGATGACAGCCAAATGTCGGAGGAAAAAGTACATGGGGGTCTGAAGTTGAGAGTCAACACTGGTGAGAGTGATGATGCTCAGGTTCCCGGCCACGGTCAGTCCATAGATGAGCAGGAACACAAAGAAGAGTGGGATCTGGAGGTCTGGACGCTCTGAGACGCCTGTGAGAATAAATTCAGTGACCCTGGTGAAATTTCCAGGAGCCATGCAAGAGCTTGGAAATTCATCTGTTTGGGGAAGGAAAGGAGAATTGGTTAGAAACTGTCAAGAATTATTTTCCAGGGCTGCCATTAGATGGCAAGGGCAATTCCTTGGGTGAGAATTCCTGCAATCATGTAGTAATCTAACTCAGTGATTAAACTCAAGGTTCTAGGTCTAATAAATAAATCTTGCAATCATTTGGGAGAGAGAAAAAGCAAGTACAGTAAATTAGATGATTCAGCATCACGCATATTTTGAAGATTTACTTCATCACAATTTTATTAAATTATGAATATCTTGTAAGTTCACAAACAATAGAAGTCATGATTCATTTCTTATGTCTCTTGCATTCAGTGTGAGCAAGGCTTGATGAATTGTATGCCCCAAACAATTCAACATCGTTTACTGATTTCTCAATCTGATATTTCTTGCTTTATCTCAAGAATAGATGATTTAGCCACAATCCTGGTCTATTTTCTTCATTCAATTTTTCTATAACTTCTAATCGATGTACATTGAACTTGCAAATTCTACCATGCATATCTGTTAACTGCTTTTTTCGAGTTTTCAATTTTATTGGAAATAAACAAATATTCCACAAATATATCTCTTCATATATATTTTTCAGCTTGCTGATTCCCTTTTCAGCTTTGAGAAAATGCTATCTGTGAAAATGTTATCATTTTTGCATTTCCATCACACTATGCTTTACTGGATTCAACTTCCTTTTGCTTCACTCTCATAATTCTTTTACTTCTTGCCCCCAAATTTGACCCAATTCTTAACATTCTATCCACTGTGTTTTTATTTTTGATCGGTATTTTTTATTTATATAATTTTATATTATTTTAAAACTTTATAAAATGTATCCTGCCTTAATTTTTAGTTGATCTTTTCTTGATATTTTTTCACATTTTGATATTTTTCATTATTGTCACAATATTAAACATCCTCATTTTATAGAGTTTCTATGATAATTACCTTGCCTATATTTGCAGTAGAATCATTATGCTATTATAATATGATTGAGTATTTTTCTGGGGATGTTTGTTGGAAAGATGGTCACCTGCTCTTATTTAAGCCAATTAGAGTCTCTTTCCAGTCACAATTGATATTTCCCGTGAAGGACACCTGGCCCAAAGAAAGTCCTGTCCTAGCCTCTTATCTGAGGATTTGGAGTTCACTTCCAGAGAGCCAAGACTACATCATCATTTAATGTAAGGTCTAACCTTTAGCAAAAACTGAAGTATACATACACACAAAACAATAATAATGAAAATAAATTAAAAGGGCAAGAAGAAATTTTTGTAGATGAAGGATATGGTTATAGCAGTGGCTGTGGTGAAGGATTCAGGAATGTATACTTATTTCCAAACTCATCGAGTTGCATACATTAAGTATGTATAGCTTTTTGTATGTCAATCTTACCTCAATAATGTCTTTTTTTAAAAAAAAAGATTATGTATCATGAATGCCTGAATTGTAACAACCCAAAGTTACTGACATTATCTCTCTTAAAAAAAGGATACAACAGAAAGAAAAATAGAAAATTACTCTGCTGTGAGAAAAAAGAATGAAGCAACAATGCAAAAAGAATTGGAGAAATAAAACCAAAATAACTTCTAACATTGTTGAGTGTATGATATCAGTTTGTTTCTGACTCCAAACATCATTCTTTCCCTCAGTTTCTTTGAATCATCCTCCTATTTATTTATTTACCAAGTATTTGTTGATTTCCTACTTGTGCCAGGCAATGCTCAAGCTTCAGATAGGTTATTTGTTCCTCAACTCATGGATGTTTTTTTCAGTAATAAAAGAGACAAAAAGCTGGTAACAGAACATATAAACAGATGACTGTAAATTGTAGTAAATATAAGAAAATTTAACAAAAAGATGCATCATGATAACTTGGGAGAATTGTTTCACATGGCATGTTAAGGGAAGACCTTTCTGAAGGGTGACTTGAACTGAAACCTTAAAAATGAGACGGAACCAACTATTTAACAAATCACAGGAAGAACATTCCAAGGTTCCAGGCAGAAGTGTATTTCTTGAAAATGCTGCTGTGAAGTAGAAAAGAAGTTGGATTTTTTTGTTTCTTTTTGAGGGGAAACTTAATGTAGGCTAGTGTGACTGGAAAATAATGAGGAAGTGGAGAATTAGCAGAATCAGATAATGTAGGTCACAATAAATATTTGGATTTCATTTTAAGTGAATTGTAAGGCATTGATAAGTTTTAAGGAAGGTGAATATGATCAGCTTTAAATTTTAAAAAGATTACTCTTGCTGTTATGAAGAAAATGAATTATAGGATTAAAGGGGTAGAAATTATGAGTGGAAATAAAAAAAAAAATGAGTCAAGCAGTTGTTATAGGATTCCCAGTGTAAGATAATGCAGACTTGGGCCAAAGTGGAGAAGCTGGTTATAGAGAGAAGACACACTGAACAGTCAGGAGCAGAGACAACGTGATATCTTAAATAATTCATATTGATAAATTACATGAGAGAGATATGAAGGAATGACAGGTGGGGGGTAGATCAAGAAAGACGTCAGTCGTTTTGTTGCATTTAGGTCAATGGCCGTGACATTTTTTGCATATCAGAGGATATGGTTTAAGATGGAGTGGTCAAAGTGATATTTTGAACAAGTAAAGCTATCTGTGCTAAGGAGACATTTAAACAATCATTGAGGCTTATATTTACATCTGGAGCACATTGGTGATTAGGCTTGCAAACTTAAGAGACCTCAACTTACATGATGGTACCATATTTTTTTCATCTATTTCAAAATCTTTTTAAAAATTTTTAACAAAATTCCTAATATGTTCCTCAATGAATCTGCATTTTTTTCCACTGAGGGACCACCCTCTGTTTTGAGATTGTAGCTTTCCTTTTATCCCCAAACACTACACTAGAGAATTTTCCTTCTGTGTTCCCTCCCATGCCTCTTTCTCATCTTGCCTTCTCTGTGTTTACAATTTTTAATATTTTGTCTGCAGCCTTCAGTCTCTCCTTTGTCTCCCTTGGCAAACATATCATCTATCACCCAAAAGAAATGCTTCCAAATTATATCAGCTCCTCTATTTCAGCTGAATGTAGTGTGTTGCTGGTTATATACGTTATTTTAAATTGCAATAATAAACTTTCAAAAGCAAAAACTTTCAAAAGTTTTTTTTTTTCAAAAAAAAATTTTCAGAACAAACATGCATCCATCCTCTAATTTTCTCTTTCAAAACTCCATAGGGTATTATTTGCCAATTTCCATAAATACTATACTGTCCTAAGCATCCTTCTCTTCTACTTCCTCAGGTCAAGTTTTCATCAACACTGTCGTTGACTATTGTATCCTTCTTGGTCTCCATGTCATGATTCTCTCACATTAGCTGATAGGCAAGTGACAGTCATTAAAGATTTTGAGTAATTAAGATAACGAAATCTGAGCTATGTTTTAGGATCATTGAAATACGCTTTAGCCTCATTTTCAATGCTTTCCACATATCATGTCCAAATCCCTTTCTAGTCATACTACACTTTCAGGCACATGTTGAACATATATTTTCACCTTGACCCTCCATGTCCTTACTCATATTAATTCCTCTGAGATTTCTCCACTTTGTTGTGAGAAGTGGCATATTATCTTCAAAGGAGTCTACTCACCATTTGTAGCAGTGGCTCCATGCAATCAGAAACTGGAAATGAACATAGTGTCAAATGAGGCTAACAAACTTGATTTTGGCATATTTAAGAATGTCATTCCTGATCATTCTCTAGGCATTTACAATCTCTTTTTGAATACTAATGGGTAAAGGGAGGGTAAAGTGATAAATGAGTTGCTTTTTAATTAGCATCAATGTTTTCTGTCTAATGAGGAATAATTGTAGCATTAAAAAGTGCTTGTAGAAATAGTTTCTATGTACTTACAATTATTTTTACTATAAAATGATAAGGCAGAATATAAAGAAAATAAATGTATTTTTGAACATCCTATTTTAGTTCAGTGGAACGAAGAACAATGCAGGAAATGAGCATTTTCTTCTGGGTTTTATTTCCTTCTAGAGAACGTTATAGAGATTCTGTTCTATCAAATCAGGAATCTACAGGTCTGCATTTCTTAAAGCCTTACTCATGCTTATGCAGTGAGTTTCCTCAAGGAGCAGTCCTTCTTTTTGAGATCTTCTCACCTAAAATGTTGGCAGATTATTTTACTATTAGATAGATGGTTTATCTAAACGTGTTTCATTATTGCGTTGATTACTTATCATGCTTCTATATACACTTGTCTGTATGTTTTCAGAGTTAATAGAAAATTTTTTTCTGAGAAAACTTGTGATCCAGAGTTATATTCTCTAAAAAGGAGCATCATTTGGAGTTTGGGTGGTTATGTATCCAGGTTTCTTTCACAAGATATTCTATGAGTTACTGTTTCCCATTTTAGGTAATATCGTGGAAATAAAACTAGGATATGAACAATCTCAGTGAGCAAAACCCGCTGTTTCAGCAGTGATGTAATTTATTTAATTAAATATGATACAATGATAGCAGTTCTAATTTGGAAACATAAAAACTGGATCATATTTGACACCCTGTGTTCCCCAAAACAGTTATAAATCTTGGAAACAAACCTTAGTGGAAACATTGTATTATTTGGCTATATATAACACCCAATGCCTTCTAAAGTAAAAGTGAAGTGGTTTATTTAAAGGTAGAATTTTGGATCTTTTATGAGCCATTATACAAAAATAAGACAAATATTGTATACACACCTGTACTGGAGAATCTGCTTCAGGTTCTTAGCGAGAATCTCTACGTGGCTGTGACATGAGAGTTTATGGGGCTTTATAAACCTTTGAGACCCAAACTCTGAAGCACAAGAGAGTCAAGGATCCACAAATTGCCTTTTACGTCCTTGGGGAAGATGCCACCTGGGGTTGGTTTCTCAACAAGGTCTTCCTTTAGAAGTTCAACCAGATACCCCAGGAGTCTTTGTTGTAATTTGGGCCTACATTATCGAAGTGAGTTCAACTCTATGACAGCTAAGGGGCACGGTGATTAAAGTGTGTCTCTTAAATTAACTCATTTGCTTTAAGAAATTAATTATTGCAAAAGTGTAATATTGAAGGGCTGGAAACCAATGGTCTAGCAGTGAAATTAGGACAAACTCTATCTATAAATAGTATATGTATCATGCTACTCTCTTGTTTTTTCCCTTTCACTTTCCACTTTTACTGTACAATTAGCATAGTCATTATCTCAAGGAATGGGGTAAAGTGGATCTTAAAAGGAGGTTGTGTTCTCAAGAAACCATTCTCTAAGTAATAAAATTATTATTTTTACTCTTTTTTTATGATTATATTTCAGCTGAGATAGGTAGAATATACCTACGAGAGAGGAGCCAAACAGAATATTTAAAATCAAGCCCTTCTGTTATATTTGAACATGTGTATAAATTCCCTGTCACACAAATGCATTTTTATTTTTTTTTTATTTATTTATTTTTCTTGAGGAAGATCAGCCCTGTGCTAACATCTGCCAATCCTCCTCTTTTTTTCTGAGGAAGACTGGCCCTGGGCTAACATCCGTGCCCATCCTCCTCCACTTTATATGGGACGCCGCCACAGCATGGCTTGCCAAGCGGTGTGTTGGTGCACGCCCAGGATCCAAACCGGCCAACCCCGGTGCCGCAGCGGAGTGCGCGCCGTTAACCACTTGCGTCACCGGCCGCCCCCGCATATGCATTTTTAAATATTGAATATTTTAGATATATATATTTTATGAGTGTAATGATGAATAGAATTTTATATTATTCCAATTTTAGTATATGTGTTGCTAAAGCAAACCTATGACTAACAGAACTGTGTAAAAAGCAAATTGCCTTGGGACAATTCTCTTCTTTGGGGCTTAAGTCTTCTTTGCAACAAAATTTTTTTCTTTTCATTGTTCACTGGTTTATTTTTTATTTTTATTATTTTTTATTGTGGTAACATTGGTTTAAAACATTATATAAATTTCAGGTGTACAATATTATATTACGATTTCTGTATAGGTTATATCATGTTCACCACCCAAAGACTAATTATAATCTGTCACCACACACACATGCCTAATTATACCTTTCACTCTCCTCCCTCTCCCCTTCCCCCCTGGTAACCAGCAAACCAATCTCTGTCTCTATGTGATTGTTTGCTGTTGTTTTTATCTTCGGCTTATGAGTGAGAGCATATGATATTTGACTTTCTCCCTCTGACTTATTTCGCTTAGCATAATACCCTCAAGGTCCACCAATGTTGTCACAAATGGCTGGATTTCATTGTTTCTTATGGCTGAGTAGTATTCCATTGTGCATATATACCACATCTTCTTTATCCATTCGTCCCTTGATGGGCACCCAGGTTGCTTTCAAGTCTTGGCTATTGTGAATAATGCTGCAATGACCGTAGGGGTGCATGTATTTGTATGTCTTTATATTTTCACGTTCTTTGAATAAATACCCAGCAGTGGAATAACTAGATTGTATGGTAGTTCTAGTCTTCATTTTTTGAGGAATCTCCATGCTGTTTTCCATAGTGGCTGCAGTAGTTTGCACTCTCACAAGCAATGTATGAGGGTTCCCTTCTCTCCACATCCTCTCCAACACTTGTTGTTTCCTGTCTTCTTAATTGTAGCTGTTCTGAAGAGAGTGAGGTGATAGCTCATTGTAGTTTTGATTTGCATTGCCCTGATAGCTAATGATGTTGAACATCCTTTCATGTGCTTGTTGGCCATCTGCATATCTTTGGAGAAATGTCTGTTCAGGTCTTTTGCTCACTTTAATTGGGTTGCTAGTTTTGCTGTTGTTGAGATGTATGAGTTCTTTCCACATTTTGGATATTAAGCACTTAGCAGATATATGGTTTGAAAATATCTTCTCCTAATTGTTAGGTTGTCTTTTCATTTTGTTGATGGTTTCCTTTGCTGTGCGGAAGCTTTTTACTATGATATAGTTCTTTTCGTTTATTTTTTCTATTATTTCACTTGCCCAGTCAGGCACGGTATTTGAAAGTATGTTGCTAAGACTGATGTTGAAGAGCATACTGCTTATGTTTTCTTCTAGAAGTTTTATGGTTTCAGGTCTTACATTCAAGACTTTAATCCATTTTAAGTTAATTTTTGTGTATCGTGTAAGATAATGGTCTACTTTCATTCTTTTTCATGTGGCTGTCCAGTTTTCCCAACATCATCTATTGAAGAGACTTTCCTTTCTCCATTGTATGTTCTTGGCTCCCTTGTGGAGGATGAGCTGGGCATAGATGTGTGGGTTCATTTCTGTCCACTCAATTCTGTTCCGTTGATCTGTGTGTTTTTCCATTTCTTCCTGTCTTTGTAAATTTCTTTCAGCAATGTTTTATAGTTTTCAGTGTACAGATCTTTCACCTATTGGTTAAGTTTATTCTTAGGTATTTTATTCTTTTTGTTGCAATTGTAAATGGGATTGTATTCTTAATTTCTCTTTCTGCTACTTTGTTATTAGTGTATAGAAACACAACTGGTTTTTGTATGTTGATTTTGTATCCTGCAACTTTACCATATTCATTTATTATTTTTAAAAGTTTTTTGATGTATCTTTAGGGTTTTCTCTATATAAAATCATGTCATCTGTAAATAGTGACAGTTTCTCTTCTTCCTTTCCAATTTGGATCATTTTTATTTCTTTTTCTTGCCTGATATCTCTGGCTAGGGCTTCTAAAACTATGTTAAATAAGAGTGGTGAAAGTGGGCATCCTTGTCTGGTTCCTGTTCTTAGAGAGATAGCTTTCAGTTTTTCACCAGTGAGAATGATATTAGCTGTGGGTTTGCCATATATGGCCATTAGTATGTTGAGATACTTTCCTTCTATATCTATTTTATTCAGAGTTTTTGTCATAAATGGACGCTGTATCTTGCCAAATGTTTTCTCTGCATCTATTGAGATGAACTTGTGATTTTTATTCTTCATTTTGTTAATGTTGCATATCATGTAGATTGATTTGTATATGTTGAACCATCCCTGCATCCCTGGAATAAGTCCCACTTGATCATGATGTATGATCTTTTTAATGTATTATTGTATTCAATTTGATAATATTTTGTTGAGGATTTTTGTGTCTACGTTCATCAGTGATATTGGCCTGTAATTTTCTCTTATTGTGTTTTCCTTGTCTGATTTTGGTATCAAGGTAACGTTGGCCTCATAGAATGAGTTAGGAATTGGCTCTTCCTCTTCAATTTTTTGGAAGAGTTTGAGATGGATAGGTATTAAATCTTCTTTAAATGTTTGGTAGAATTCACTGGAAAAGCCATCTGGTCCTGGACTTTTGTTTTTTTTTTTTTCTGGAATTTTTTGATTACTGTTTTGGTCTTCTTACTAGTAATTGATCTATTCAAATTCTCTATTTCTTCTTGATTCAGTTTTGGAAGGTTGCATGATTCTAAGAATTTATTCATTTCTTCTTGGTTATCCAATGTGTTGACATATAGCTTTTTGTAGTATTCTCTTATAGACCTTTGTATTTTTGTGATGTCCATTGTAATTTCTGCTCTTTCATTTCTGATTTTATCTGAGTCTTTTCTCTTTTATAATTGGTGAGTCTAGTTAGAGGTTTGTCAATTTTGTTTATCTTTCCAAAGAGCCAGTTTCATCAATTTCATCTATTCAATAATTCATCTATTGCTTTTTTTAGTCTCTATTTCATTTATTTCCACTGTGATTTTTATGATTTCCTTCTTTCTACTGATTTTGAGTTTTCTTTGTTCTTCTTTTTCTAGTTCCTTTAGGTGTATTGTTAGATTGTTTATTTAAGATTTTTTCTTGTTTCTTGAGGTAGGCCAGTATTGCTATAAATTTCCCTCTTAATAGCTCTGTTCCTGTATCCCATAAATTTTGGCATTTCGTATTTTCATTTTTATTTGTTTCCAGGTATTTTTTTATTTTCCTTTTCATTTCTTTTTTGACACAATAGTTTTCAGTACTATTTTGTTTATTCTCACACATTTGTGGCTTTTCCATTTTCCTTCTTATAGTTGATTTCTAGTTTCATACTGTTGTAGTCAGAAAAGATTCTTGGTATTATTTTAAACTTCTTAAATTTATTGAGACTTGTTTTGTGGCCTAATATGTGATCTATCCTGGAGAATGCTGTATGTGCATTTGAAAAGAATGTGTATTCTGTAGTTTTTGAATGGAATGTTCTGTATACATCTGCTAAGTGCATTGGCTCTCATGTATCATTTAGGGCCAATATTTCCTTATTGATCTTCTGTTTGGATGAACTATCCATTTATGTAAGTAGAATGATATAGTCCCCTACTCTTATTGTGTTGCTGTCAAATTCTTCTTTTATGTCTGTTATTAATTGCTATATATATTTAGGTCTCTTACGTTGGGTCCATAGTTATTTACTTGTGTTATATCCTCCTGTTGAAATGTTTCCTTATCCTTATGTAATGCCTTTCTTTGTGTCTTGGTACAGTTTCTGTTTTAAAGTTTACTTTGTCTGATATAAGTATTGCTGCACCAGCTTTCTTTTCATTGCCATTTGCATGGAGTATCTTTTTCCATCCCTTCACTTCCAATTTGTGAGTGTCTTTAGGTCTGAAGTGTGTCTCTTGGATGCAGCATATATATGGGTCTTATTTTTAATCCATTCAGCCACTCTGTGTGTCTTTATTGGAGCATTTAGTCTGTTGACATCTAAAGTAGCAGATGATAAGTAGGTACTTATTGTCATTTTGTTACTTTTTTTCTGGGTGTTTTAGTAGTTCTTCTTAATTCTTCTCTTACTCTATTCCCTTGTGATTTGGTGGCTTTCTTTGGTATTATGTTTGAATTCCAATTGCTATATTTTTGTGTGTGTTTATTCTAGGTTTCTGGTTTGTGATTACCATGAGGTTCTTATATAATAACCTATGTAAATAGCAATCTGTATTAAGTTGGTGGTCTCTTCAGTTTCACATTTTACTAAAAGCCTACACTTTCACTCCTTTCCTCCCACATATTATGTTTTTGATATCATATGTAGCCTTTTTGTGTGTATGTGTGTGCATTCCTTAACCATTTATCATGAAATTAAATGTTTTTAGTACTTTTGTCATTTGACCTTCATACCAGCTTTCTAGGGGTTTTATTCACTCTCTTTACTGTATATTTGCCTTTACCAGTGATTTTTTTCTTTGATAATTTTCTTATTCTTATTTGTGGTATTTTGTTTTCCACTTAAATAAACTTCTTTAACCAAGAACCTGAAAGACTTGTACACTGAACACCAAAAAAAAAAAAAAAAAAAAAAAAAAATGATGTTAGAAATCGAAGACACAAGAAAATGGAAAGATATTCCATGCTCATGGATTGAAAGAATTAACATAGTCAAAATGTTTATGCTTCCTAAAGTAATCTACATATTCGATACAATCCTTATCCAAGTCCAAACCATATTTTTCACAGATATAGAACAAAGAATCCTAAAATATATATGGAACAACAAAAGACCACCATAGACAAAGCAATATTGAGAAAAAAGAACATAGCTTGAGGCATCACAATCCCTGATTTCAAAATATACTACAAAGCTATAGTAATCAAAACAGCATGGCACTGGCACAAAAACAGACACACAGATCAGTAAAACAGAGTGGAGACCCCAGAAATAAACCCACACATATGTGTAGAGCTAACTTTCAACACAGGATCCAATAACATACAATGGAGAAATGAAAGTCTCTCCAGTCAGTGGTGTTGGGAAAACTGGACAGCCATGTGCAAAGAATGGAAGTAGGCAATTATCCTATACCATACACAAAAATTAACTCAAAATGGATTAGACTTGAAAGTGAGACCTGAAACCATAAAATTCCTAAAAGAAAACACAAGTAGCATGGTCTTCAACATCAGTCTTAGCAGTATATTTTCGAATACCGTGTCTCACCAGGCAAGGGAAACAAAAGAAAAAATAAACAAATGGAACTACATCAAACTAAAAAGCTTCTGCTAGGTAAAGTAAATCATGAACAAAAAGAAAAGACAAGCTAACAATTCAGAGAAAATATTTGCCAGTCATTTGTATGATAATGGGCTAATATCTAAAATATATAAAGAACTTAACAACAAAAAAGCAGCCCAATTAAAAAATGGGCAGAGGATCTGAAAATATATTTTTCCAAAAAAGATATACAGATGGCCAACAGGAACATGAAAATATGTACAACATCACTAACTATCAGGAAAACACAAAACAAAACTACAATGAGATATCACCTCATGCCAATCAGAATGGCTATAATTAAGGAAAAAAGAAATAACAAGTGTTGGAGAGGATGTGGAGAAAAGAGAAGACTCACACCCTGCTGATAGCAATGAAAACTGGTGCAGCCAGTATGGAAAGCAATATAGAGAGTCCTCAAAAAAATTAAGAATAGAACTACTATATGATCCAGTTATTCCACTTCTGGGTATTTACCCAAAGTACACAAAGCATGAATGTGAAAAGATATTTGCACCCCCATGTTCATTGCAGCAATATTCACACTAGTCAAGACTTGGAAACAACCTAATTGCCCATCAATGGATGAATGGAAAAAGAAGAATGTATACACAATGGAATACTACTCAGCCATAAAAGAGATGAAATCTTGCCTTTTGCAACAACATGGATCTACATTGAGGGTATTATGCTAAGCAAAATAAGTCAGAGGGAGAAAGTCGAATACCATAAGATTTCACTCATAAGTGGAAGATAAAAACAACAACAATAACAAACAAATACATAAATACAAATATTAGATTGGTGGTTACCAGAAGGGAAGGGTGGAGGGAGTATGGCAAAAGGGATGATAGGACACTTGTGTATGGTGATGGATGGTAATTAAAAAGAAAAGTGTTGAGATATATATATATATATATATGTAAAACCACTTGATTGAGGTATATAATTTACATGTAAGGTCGATACCTTATATAAGTGGACTTCTGCAGTATGTGTCCTTCTGTGATTGGCTTATTTTATTTAGCAGAATATTCTACAGGTTCATCCATCTTGCAACATATGGTAAGATTTTCTTCTTTTTTAAGGCTGAATAATATTCCATTATATATGTGTGTGTGTGTATATATATATATATATATAATGTTTTCTTTATCTATTCATCTTTCAAAGGACATTTAGATGGTTTCCATACCTTGATTATTGTGAATAATGCTGCAATAATCATGGGACTACATATATGTCTTTGAGATCCCTATTTCAGTTCTTTTGGAAGGATACCTAGAAATGGGATTGATGGATTAAATAGTTATTAAATTTTTTGAGGAATCTCCATACTGTTTTCAATAATTAATGCCACATTTTACACTCCCAGCAACAGTGCACAAGGGTTCCAACTCCTCCATATACTCACCAACACTTGTGATCTTATTTTTTTAATAATAGCCATCCTAACAGGTGAGAAGTGATGTCTAATTCTTGTTAATTTTTATTTGTTAAAGTGTCCTTATTACCCAAATGATCAACGCAATCCTTATCAAAAAGCCAATGGTATTTTATTTTATTTACAGAAGTAGAAAATTCATGTGATACCACAAAAGACCTCAAATGTCCAAACAAATCTTGAGCAAGAAGAACAAAGCTGGAGTCAATGCACTTCCTAATTTCAAAGTATATTACAAAGCTATAGTAATTGAAGAGTATGGTATTGCAATAAAAAAAAAAGACATATAGATCAATAGAACAAAACGAAGAGCCCAGAAATAAACCCACACATTTATGGTCAATTAGTCTTCAACAAGGGTGTCAATAATACACAATGGAGAAGGGATAGTCACATCAACAAATTGTGTTTGGAAAACTGGATATTCACATGCAAAAGAATAAAATTCAATTCTCTTCTTATGCTATGTACAAAATTCAACTCAAAGAATTAAACATAACACCTGAAACTGTAAAACTCCTGGGAGAAAACATAAGGGAAAAGCTTTATGACATTGAGTTTGGCAATGATCATGAGTATGACACTGTAAGCAAAGGCAAAATCAAACAAGTGAAAATGCAACCTATGGAGTGGAAGAAAATCCAAACCACTTGGATAGACTTTTCTCCAAACAAGACAGACAAATGTTCAACATGTCAATATGAAAAAAACACTTAACATCATGAATCATTAGGAAAATGCAAATCTGAAGCATCATTATAAATCAGAGGACATAAAATATGAATAAATTGAATAAATAAAAGGTTCTATTTATTCAATAAGTATCAACGTGTAGTGAATCATTCCAGAACCATTTTCTTTTTTATTATTGAGTAAATTATCATATTGCAGTTTTGAATCAGAAGAGAATTGGGGCATATTCCCCTTGAAGCATCTCCTGTGGGTTTCATCAACAGTTGAGTAAGTAGATATAAACAATTTAAATTAATCATAGTCATAGTTTATCTAAACCTACTTTTGCTGTTTCACAGGTAAGAGAAAATTTCAGATCATTAGCAGAATATTTTAGGAGACAGATCCTAAAATATCAACATCAAATATGTTACAAAATCCCCAGTACTAAACCCTTTAGTTGGTGCTTATTGCAGGTGAATAAATATAACAGAGAAAATAGAAACTATGGGCTTTATGTCTGTAGAGTTAAGTGAGAGTGCTCCAGATTGAGTGTGTGCTTTCATTTCCTGATATAAGAGGGCAGATCAGAGTAAAGCAAGAGCAACAAGAAAAACTTCTCAATGGAGGGCAAGAAACATTTGATTATTCAACTATCTGGGGGCTTATATTTTGCTATAGTTTTGCTATAACGATAATGACTATAATTATCTTTTTATTTTGCTCATTTTGCAATGTAGAAGCCACTTCAGATTACCACTATTTCATAATGTTTCTCTAGTCAGAATGTTTAAAAAAATATTTTAATATATATCAAGAATCATCTTTTATTTTATTGGGGGTGACAAGTGGGGAAGTCATTTACAGAATGAAGTTGTGGTATTACAGGAGGCAGTGCAAGATAGTGAAAGTGCATCCTTGTGAGGGGGACCTGGGATTGAATCTTGGCTCTGGTCCATATTAGCTGTGAGAGTTGCTATAAACCTGAAATAAAGTAAAGTGCATAAAAGTCCAGTCCTGCTGCATGTGCTCAATATATGGCTGTAATTATTTTTCTCCTTTGTAAACACTGTTTTAATGCTGAGCCAAAGATATTTGGAATTTTCTACCTTCTATTAAAATTGTATTTTTACAAGTGGCTTTACATTATTTTAAAAAGTTGATGCTATACTAGTAAATACTTCAAGAATCATAGTCATTTTCTCTTTATACCTCTGAGTCTTTTCAATATATTCTAATATTGACTTCGTTATACCCCGTATAAGATTTATTTGGCTTCTAGTAGAAATGCCTGCTTCAAGAGAAATTTAGCAGAAGTAGAACATGTCATCTTTCACTATCTTATTTACCCAAGTCAATTTAAGCTCACTGTAATGTAACAAATGAACTTGTGGTGACCTGTGAGTGTTTTTGGTATCAACAGATCACACAATTCACAAAATTTCTTTCTTCTCTAAAGCATAGTCCAGAAACATAAAGACTGAGTATAGGGAAAAAATCCTAAAATATGATTCATTGGATTTAATCCTTATTTAATTCATTGGTTTTTGTGTGTATTAATAATTTCAAAACAGATATATTACAGGTAGCTAAAGAATGAAATATCTGGCTCAAGGCTCTGGTCACAAATGTTTTTCAATGGTTAGTTATAATATTAACTTTGTGACCCAATAGCTGCTAATGTTTTAAAAATATGGACATCAAATGACAAAAGTTCAATTTTATGGTCATCTTAAATTTGTAACTGGAAATGGGCATATTTAAAGGAAATAGTTTTATACATGTATTTAGTCTATGTGGCTGTATATTATTTTTTCTGCTTGGTCATTCAAATATACTACTATTTAAAGAGGATTAACCTTTGAAGAGAAACTCTAACATCACACATAGATTTTAATCATAAACTTGGCTGGTAAACACATACTTTCAGATGCTAAATCCTATGCTATTTGTCTTGAACAAGGCATATCATTGAACTGATGTCAAGAATTGAGTTGGGGCTGACCGTTTTCTTGTGACTCCCAGTCACATTTTGAAAAGACAGATTTCATCATACCCATCAAATTTAGTATTTTACTTCTTTTGTGTCTGCTTTTGTGTCTCATGTCCATAAACATTTTTGCCCCGTATAAACACTAGTCTCACCTCTGTTCAGTAATATTCATGTCACTCTTCCCATGGCTCTTTAAAATAAGCAAAAACACATATTTGGAGGTTTCCAATCAAATTATTAACACAATTTTAATTAAATGGTATATTTAAAAGCATCTTATAGTGTTACAGTTATGCAAATTATTCAGTTACTTATAGTAGGTGGTTTGAGAGCCCTAATTTCTTTTTCTGTAAATTTATTTCCAATGCATAGGATTCAACCTAAATTCTGCCTTCTCTGATGTTGCATGTGAGTATTTCCTGTGTTCTCTGCCTTTTTTCTTTCCAATAATTCTATGAAAATAATTTCTCCTTATGTTGACAATTCTTCTAGGGAATCCTGACTTTGTCTTTCCCAGAAGATTGTTGGTCTGTGCTTTCTTCTCCTTCCATCATTATTTCTAATCCAAATGGCTCTTTCTCTTACTGATGGGATCCATGTCAACGTGTTGAAGCTGGAGCCTGACTTCTATTATGAATTTAAATAATGTGCACAATATTATTTGCAGCAGATTGTGTGCCCTCAAGACTGACTTAAATTTCCTGTGGTGGTTATATAAAAAAAAATAAAAAATAATAATAACTTGAATAAAATCTATTCTTCACCTTGTGCTATATTATGGGCTAATAATTGAGAATTTGGATTCAAGTATAAGTTTGACTCCTAATTTGTTTAACAATGAGATTATCCAGGAAATATTTATGCAATTTCTTCTTTTATTTCTGTTTACTCTTTTGCTCTTAAATATTAAGTTTTATGTCTTGATGTAAGCACTGTTTACTTTTGTTGTTATATTTTAATTACTGTTTTTTATGAATGACTTTGTGCCTCAAATAATAATTATATATTTATTTCACTGAATCCATAATAAAAAATACCTAAACAAGTATAATGCCTTGAAAAAATCATATATTTTTCAGAATAATTTTTCCCTTTTTAACCACAGTTTTTAAGGGAGTTGAAAAGCATATAGAATTTAGATATCCAAAAGTAATTAATATGACCAATTATTTAGTCAACAAAAGGATAATGTAATTCTTAGTATTTGAGAAATAAATTTGAATGAAATATAAGTTGTCAAAAAATTGCTTAACTCAATCATGGCCCATCGTCCTGAAAAAATCTTGATTAGTTCTTTCAGATACACCCAAGAAGACCTATCAGAGTTAGAAAATGTTTAGAGATTAGCTCATAAAATATTACAATCCAAGACGCTGCTGCTCTGTAGAACTAACTTAATTCAGACCATTTTATATTTAATGTATTTGTAAAAATTCAATTTAATTAGAACACTTTGTCTTTCATAATTTACTCCAATATTGTACAATAAATATTAATGTTCAAATTCTACAGGTGAGGAGATTATCACAAATCATTTTACACAATTAGTGAGAGGTCTAGACTGCTTATAGTCTATTCTAATGCTCTGTACACTGATATACTATCTGAAACGTTTGGATGTCAGAAGGAAATTATATTTTAGCCAATCACTTGGTATTTTAATGTGATTTAATATGAAAACAGCTAACAGAATAGAGTGGTAAATTAACCAATTGACCTGATGGTTTTAAAAATTACATGAAATCAGCCAGGAAGTGAACACCCATATTTTCCTTTTGATTCTGCAATGAGTGGCATGAACACTTGACCCACTGTCTTGTCACTGTTTCCTGATCTGCAACCGGGAAATTACACATTGCTGTAAAATAAACATGAAGACATAGCTCACCATCTTTTGAGTCACAATATTGTTTATTTTTTTTGTAGGAAATACATTTTAATTTTATGAATATTTTCAACTTGTTCCATGAGGTGTCAACATGAAGAATGTCACTGATGTTACTATATTTGTACTGAAAGGCTTCACAGACAATCTTGAACTGCAGAGCATCTTATTCTTCCTGTTTCTAGCCATCTACCTGTTTACTCTAATGGGAAATTTGGGACTGATTGTATTGGTCATTGGGGATTCCCGGCTCCACAACCCCATGTACTATTTTCTGAGTGTGTTATCATCTGTGGATGCCTGCTTTTCCTCAGTAGTTACTCAGAATATGTTAGTAGATTTTATGTCAAAGAGTAAAGTCACTTCATTCCTTGGATGTGCAACACAGATGTTTCTTGCTATTACTTTTGGGACCACAGAATGCTTTCTCCTGGCTGCAATGGCATATGATCGCTATGTGGCAATCTACAACCCTCTCCTGTATTTACTTAGCATGTCGCCCAGAGTCTATGTGCCACTCATCATTGCTTCCTATGTTGGTGGCATCTTGCATGCTACTTTACACTCAGTGGCTACTTTTAGTCTATCCTTCTGTGCATCCAATGAAATTAAACATGTCTTTTGTGACATCCCTCCTCTCCTCGCTATTTCTTGTTCTGACACTCACACAAACCAGCTTCTACTCTTTTACTTTGCGGGATTTATTGAGATAGTCACTATCCTGATCGTCCTCATCTCCTATGGCTTCATTCTGGTGGTGATTCTGAGGATGCATTCTGCTGAAGGGAGACAAAAAGTCTTTTCTACCTGTGGCTCTCACCTAACTGGGGTGTCAATTTTTCACGGTACACTTATCTTCATGTATGTGAGACCAAGTTCCAGCTACACTTTTGATCATGACATGATAGTGTCAATATTTTACAGCATTGTGATTCCCATGCTGAATCCCATCATCTATAGTTTGAGGAACAAAGATGTAAAAGAGGCAATGCAAAAGTTGTTTAGGAAAAAAATAGTTTATCAATAAAGTAAATGTTCACAGTAAAAATTGAACTTAAAAAAATTGAGAGTGATATTCTGTGTCTCAATATCAAGAGGATGTGATGAACATCTTTTGTTTTAATTTATTCATGTCTTTCTGTTTCCCTGGATATTTTAAAATAAAGATCAGCGTTAACAGTCTACCTATGCTGTTTTTATATGCAGAAAAAAACTGTATCATCCATTTGCTTCTTAATATGTTTCTACTGATATATGTATACACACATATATGTATGAGAAGCTATACTGATGTAGATAACACAAATACGCACACCCAGGCATATATGTATGTAATCTTTACTTTAGAGTGTTGTGTGTTATTTTCTTTCATCTCCAGATAATTCAAATGTATATGCTCCCGTAGTTGCAATTATAAATAGCATTATAATTATATCTGACTAGCTTGATCAAATACCACCTAATCAATAGGAAAATCATAGCTCACATAATCAGAGACCACTTTCCATTGAGTCATTGCTCTCTGACTCCACTTCAAAGCACTCTGCCTCCATCCTTAGATTTATACTTTGACACCCATCTAATCACAGACAGTGGTTTGAGGATCACAGAGAATGTGTTCAAATTCTTGGCGTCACTACCATGCTGATTTGTGAGGGTGCATTTCTCCTCATTTTGTTATTTCATCCAGAGCATAGGCAATAAACCCATCTTTAGTTTCTCATGGAAAACAAAGTGTAGGCATTAGCATTTATGAATATCATACTTAAACTCAAGTATAACAAAAGTAAAGCACAATTCAGAGAAAAAGCCGTAATTGTCAGGCAGATTGAGGTCTTCCCACAACTAAGCCCTGGCCCATCTTTATGGGGTTCCTTAAGATCCAGCCCTGACTCAGCTTTTAGCTCTCTTTTCCTTTGATCCCTACCCATCTCTGATGCCCTTGCGGATCCCACAGTCCTCGGTGCCCCAGCCAAGAACCAAGACAGAGAGGAGACTCTCTCCTATGTGCATGTTTAAGCCTCGCATCCATCAGACCTCATGTTCATTGCAAAGATGTCTCCCTCAAAGAAAATTTTAAGTTGTAGTGTTCACCCTTCCCTCCTTCATTTTTATTTATTAATTTTTATTGCTTATTAGTGAAAACTCATTCTCTCCCTCAAGGGGTATCATTATTTAATTCCAATGAGACAATCTCCTCAAAATTAGATCCAACCTAAGGATATTTCCCTAATTTGGGATTATTAAATTTAAATAATAACTCAAGAGTTCTTATTCAGAACATTTCTTACCATCATATATTCCTACCACAATTTCTCTGCCTTTATTTTCTCCAGTTTGAAAGGTTCTTCCCACTACTGTTCAAATGATTCCTTCCTTCAAATCTCAAAATGAAACCCTGGTCACTGATTCACTATCCTTGCATACCAAACCATGCAAACGAGGACTGAACCTGTGTGTGTGTGTGTGTGTGTGTGTGTGTCTGCGTGTGTGTCCGTGTGTATGATTCAGCATTGAAAAGATCCTTAAACACAACTTAAAATCACTAAGATAGATAAATTTTATGCTCTAAAATTTTAAGGCTTTGAATGAAAAAAATAATTCCTAATGTAGTAGAAGAAATAGCCTTAGACTAGAGAAAATAGATATAATTACACATCTTTTGAAACAATAAATAATACGGTAAAATTATATAGAACTATGGACAAAGAATACACACAGAATATTCACAAAAGAATATACCTCTTTAGGCCAATGCATGCACTTTGCTTTAATAACGATCTGGAAAATGTGAATGTAAAATGACATAAAACACTCTTTAATACTCATAACACTGACAGAAATTGAACAGTCTGGGACTACCAAGTGATGATGAGGAGATGGAGTAAAGGAAATATTCCTAATCTGCTGTAGGAGTATAAAAGTTACAACCACTTTGGGAAACAATTTTTAAATGTCTAATAAGTTCACATCCCCAGCAAAATCAGGGAACAATCTATAGCTAAACAAGTTAACATGGGTGAGACCAAAACCAGGCATCTGAATAAAAAAAAACTTTACAGAATAAAATATTCAGTATATAATATAAATTGATTAAAATATCTGCAAAATTATAGTGACAAATTGTAGACAGGGTTTACTTCTGGTAAAGAAGAAGTGATGATGACACG
Organism: Diceros bicornis minor; assembly: GCF_020826845.1. Classification (NCBI taxonomy): domain Eukaryota; kingdom Metazoa; phylum Chordata; class Mammalia; order Perissodactyla; family Rhinocerotidae; genus Diceros; species Diceros bicornis. The sequence continues at coordinate 21,837,481 of NC_080770.1, forward strand.
AGTTAAACAATTGTGTCCAGCATCCCTATGGATCAATTAGACTGCTTGAACATTTATATAGAATAATGAGGCATCAGTACAGGGAGTATATTTCATCTTAGTACAAAAAGGAATGTTTCCTGCCTTCAAACTGGAAGAATTGATGGATGTTTTAGGCCAGATAAGAAGCTTCCTAAGTTTCTTTAAAATATAAGATATACTGTCCCCAAGAACTAATAAATGACTTAACATCAGTAAAAGCAAGTAATTATTTTGCCCAGGGTGATAGATCCTGATAGAAGGATTCCTGGTGTCAACTGTCAGTCTCTATATTGCTGGTGGACACTGAGAACTCATATCGAGATACAGTTTGTCCCTAACACAATCCACATTTAAATAAGTTTCAGACAAATTCTACAGTTACAGACTAATGGAACATACTCTCAAAATTATTTCATAAACTATTTAAAAATTAAGAAAAAATTAATAAAACCGAGAGCTGGTTCTTAGAAAAGATAAACAATATTGACCAACCTTTAGCTAGACTCACCAAGAAAAAAAGAGAGCAGGCACAAATAAGTAAAATCAGAAATGAAAGAGGAGAAATTACAACAGACACCTCAGAAATACAAAAAATTATAAGAGAATACTATGAAAAGCTATATGCCAAGCAATTTGACAATCTGGAAGAAATGGATACATTTTTAGAATCATACAACCTTCCAAAACTGGATCAAGAAGAAGTAGAGAATTTGAATAGACCAATCACCAGTAAGGAGACCGAAACAGTAATCACAAACCTCCTCAAAAATAAAAGTCCAGGACCAGACGGCTTCCCTGGTGAATTCTACCAAACATTCAAAGAAGACTTAATACCTATCCTTCTCAAACTCTTCGAAAAAATTGAGGAGGTGGGGAAGCTCCCTAACTCATTCTATGAAGCCAACATTACCCTGATACCAAAACCAGACAAGGACAAGACAAAAAAAGAAAACTACAGGCCAATATCACTGATGAACATGGATGCAAAAATCCTCAACAAAATACTAGCAAATCGCATACAACAATACGTTAAAAAGAGTATACACCACGATCAAGTGGGATTTATTCCAGGTATTCAGGGATGGTTCAACATTCACAAATCAATCAACATGATACACCACATTAATAAAATGAAGAATAAAAATCACATGATCATCGCAATAGATGCAGAGAAAGCATTTGACAAGATACAGCATCCATTTATGATAAAAACTCTGAATAAAATGGGTATAGAAAGAAAGTACCTCAACGTAATAAAGACCATATATGAGAAACCCACAGCTAATACCATCCTCAATGGTGAAAAACTGAAAGCTATCCCTCTAAGAACAGGAACCAGACAAGGATGCCCACTGTCACCACTGCTATTTAACATAGTACTGGAAGTCCTAGCCAGAGCAATCAGGCAAGAGAAAGAAATAAAAGGGATCCAAATTGGAAAGGAAGAAGTGAAACTCTCCCTATTTACAGATGACATGATTTTATATATAGAAAACCCTAAAGAATCCACCAGAAAACTTTTAGAAGTAATAAAAAAAATATGGTAAAGTTGCAGGATACAAAATCAACATACAAAAATCAGTTGCATTTCTGTACACTAACAACGAAGTAGCAGAAAGAGAAATAAAGAATACCATCCCATTTACAATTGCAACAAAAAGAATAAAATACCTAGGAATAAACTTAACCTAAGAGGTGAAAGAGCTGTTTCCTGTTCTCACACGCTTTGGGAATAAGCAAGAAATTACATTCAGGCTCTCAAGGGACAGTCAAGCCCCCAAAGGAGTGTCCAAAGGGAAGAGACGCTCATAAATTCTTCTGCTGCAGTTCAGCTGTTAATCACTTGAGGGAACCAGACTCATCCTCATTTTAGGTGAGCAGATTACTAAATGACTTTTATTGACACTTGTCTTCAATTTAAATTGTAGATATAAGCATAGTCACCAGTGCCAGACTCAATATATTATATACTACATATTAATAATCTCTTTTCATAACTATACTTCCTGTAGTTATGATATGTTTTTACCACTATTATTATGTTGCTTGAGGGTAGTAAGGGGCCTTGTTTCTATTCATTATTATTTCTATACTTACACTGGGATTCTAGACAATAAACATTCTGAAGGGGGACTAAGTATTTTTTGAAAGCTCCACCAAGAATGTTGTCTAAGTAAAAATGTTGTTCATCAGGTCGGGGTTATTGATGCCTCATGAGCATCTATGCCTCAGAGAGTGATAGTTTCTGATAGGGTTTCTGATTATCCAGTAATATGATATTATGATTATCTCTTATTATCATGCATCCATAAAGTGTGATTTGTGATACAGATGTGTGGCCTCATTTTGCTAATACCATACAAGAGACTGAGATTGTCAGAGTGTAAATTCCCCCAAGAGCAGACTCTGAGGCAAAGACCTGATGTTTATTTGGTAGATGTCTATTTGGCATATGACGCTTATTTGGTAGAGGATTTCAGGAATCAAAAATGAGGGAATAGGAAATGTGAGACCGAGAAGGGAGAAAAATAATAAAGTATGCAGTAAAGTATAGATGACCGTTGTAAGCAGCTACAGTTCCATCACTCAAGATGCTTTGAAGTATCCTTCAGAGCTCTTCTAGGAATTGTCCAAAAGAAGGCTAGGAAAGCTTGGGTGTTTATCAACCTGTCCCTTACCAGTTGAGTACTCCTCCTTGACACATTAAATCTCAGGCACTTCCAAACTGCCTTGCATATGGTCTGAGCAAGCTTTCAAGACACTTTGCCCTAGGGAAAAGAAGTAAAACACTTGAGGTGGGAAGCTGCCAGCATGCCAGAAAAAGTCTACCATGGCTGTAGGCCAAATCAGGGGTGGACAAAAATGACAAGGCAGGGGGAGACCGATGTGTCTGATACAGTGACTTTTGCAATAGTAAGATGATGGCAAAGCCAAAATAATATACAATAAACTTTTTGACCTAGGCTAATGTGTCCCTGGCACAACAATACTAAGACGCCTTTGTCCCTACTATCTTTGTGTTAAATTTGTTTTCATTTGGATAGTGAGTCTACAGATTTTGAAGTATTTCCTTACATATTCATAGTGGGGGCAAAACCAAGTTTAAAATCTGTACAATTAAAGAATCAAGGAAGATCAATCCTTGGAAGAATTATTAATTGGCTACATGTGTTCTGTTTTCAGTATTGGCAAACTTGCCACCTTAAACACTTCATCACCCCAGGCTTGTGTATTCCCTTCCCTCTCTCATAATATACCTAAATGTATTAGGGGAAATTTTCTTCTTGATCTGTTGTCCTTCGTGTTATAAATTGCACGTGTCACAAGCGAATAACAAAAATTATTTTTGATGGATGGGAAGAGGAGGGTAGGAGACCTTCCCATCCCTCAGCACAGGTCCCAGTTATATGGCACAGGTACAACACAAACCATGTCACTCAGCACACAGAATTTTGCCCACATGTTTGAGAATCTAGCATAGCAGGATGTAATTATAATCAAGCACACTTTTTAAAAGTTTTCAGTGATCATGACAAGCCACATAATAATTGTTTGGGGATTGGCATCGACTACCACATCTAGTGATTATAATTCTGTACATCTTAAGTTACAAAATTTTGGTATTCACTTAGTAGGATTGGCCAAGCAGCACATTTTGTCACATTTCAAAGTTGTAATTAGAAAAGATTTATATTGATTTCATATCCTTCACTAATGCCACTTTGTTGCAGAGTTAGTGTCCCCTTATGGAGATAATGCAGTGTGTTTTACACAATAAGGAGTGGAAACATATATAAGCACTTAGGGCCTTACTAGCAGTGTTGGATGGGAGAAGTATGAGTGTTTGTCCTCTTTTATAATTTTAAAATAATAGTGTACATATTTCTGCTGATGCTAACTCACCCAAAGACTAATGAACCTGACCCATTTTTAGAGCCATTCAAGATTCTTCCTTCTTCTGTCCTCCCTCTTTCTTTCTCTCCCTCCTTTGAATGGGAGGCCAATGTTCTCAATTTTCCCAACCCATTTATCTCCTTTGAGGACATTTGCACAACCTTACAGAATACTTAGTTGAGATTGGGTATTTGCACTTGCATAGGAGGACATCCTTAGGGTTCAGATAAATTCCCCAAGTCCTAGTGCAGTTCTGGAGTTTGAGCTTCCATCAGGTAAAAGGCTTGTTGCTCAGTTTCCCTGTTTCTTTCCTTTCAGTGCTTGGGTAGGGGTGGTTGTGGGAGGAGCACATACATTATCAACTCAGTTGTGTTTCAGAAGATCTCCAGGGATGTGTAAAATTAGAACACTGTGACATTGGGATGAAGAGGTTGACCAAACTGTACAAACTACTGTGAAATATGTATCATTTTGTGTATAGCTTTTTGTAGCTTAAAGTGCCACACCTTGCCGTTTTCTTTCTTTGGTTGCTGCTAATGAACACTTATTTTTAATTTTTTTGGTTAATATTTTAATATCATGAATAGATTTTTGGATAGAGTAATTTTGTGAGGTAGATTTAATCTGCCTAATTAATCTTGAATTCCTCTTCTGATTTTCTTGAAATTTCTGCTTCTTTAGAGATATCCAGATGTTTTAGTTTTCAAGACTGTAAGAGCTTAAGTACTTTCTTTTAGCATTAAGTTCTTGACCTGTCTAGGATTGATTTTTATACGGATGAGCTAAACATTTAATTTCATCATCTTCTACAGGGATAATCATTTTCTCCAGCTACATTTATTGAATAGACATTTTTGCCATACTGTCCTAACATGCCACCTCTGTCATACACTGCAGTTCTGTACAGTCGTGGGTCTTTTTCTAAAGTTCTCTATTCTGTTCCATGATGTATTTGCCCATCCTCTTGCCAATGCCATGTTGTCTCAATAACTCCAGCTTTAGAAGTTTTAATACCTGGTACCTCAGTTCTTTTCAAAGCTATCTTGCTTATTCTTTATAATTTGCCTTTTCTAAATATATTATAGAGACAGAAGTCAAGATGGCGGTGTAAGCAGACTCTGAACTCACCTCCTCCCGCAGACACAGCCAATTTACACCTACTTATGGAAAAATTACCCTTTAGACAGAACTGAAAACTGGATAAGAGGAACCCGTGCAACAAATAACAATCCTAATTGAGGTAGAAGAGGCAGAAATTCCCTTCTGGAGAGGAAAAACGCTGCCTTCACAAGCCACAGCGACTCACAGCGGCCCGGGAGCAGCGCACAGGTATGCAGCCTCCCTGGAGGAGTGGGGCCCTGAGCCGGGAGCACCCCAGTTGCGGGCATTTTGTGGACCCAGCACAATCGAGACGAGTGGCATAACATCTGACTTTGCCTGCTACTATAACATTGGGGAGTACCACCAGAAAAGCTGGTTCACAAAGAAATTAAAACCGGCTCTTAAAGGGCCCATGCACAAACTAACCCATTTAGAAAGCAACCAAAAATCACCAGAAAGAAAAGTGCACAGTGCTTTGGTGAAAAGAGACTCACCTGATACGCTCTGAGTGCTCTACAGTGCGAGGTGAGACCTCTCCAGGGACTGGGACATTGGCGGCAGCCATTGTTGAGGCCTGGTGTGGGCGTGCTGACACAGACTTCATTGGAGTTCTCCCTGGGGCCTGCTAGCCCGGGGTCTGCCCCACCCACTAGAGCACTCATTTAATCCAGCTTAGTCAGGGCAGGCAGCCCACCCTAGAGACTGGCCCCACCCATCAACAAGCTCTCAGGCAACTGTGGGCCTGCATAGATTGGTGACTGGATTCTCTGCAGCCTGGCAACTGAGCCGACTTCAGTGGGGCAGGGCATGCACTAGGAGCAGGTGGAGAGTGTGGGGCGGTGGTGGAGTGTGTGGGGCTCCTGCCGTGGAGAGACGGAGTCCACTTCAGGAGGTCAGGGCGTGCACACGGGTCAGGATTGTGTTGACCTTGTGTGTGGACCTGTAGGCGGTGGGGCTTTTCAGCTGCAGAAGACTTGTGCTTCTCAAAGACACACATAGGGGGTTTGCCCCACCTTCCACAGCCTATAACAATTGGGTGTTCCCGTGCCAGAGGCCGCCCCACCCAGCTGCAATCCTCAGAGAGCGGACAAGAGTCCTAAGGGCTGGAGGCTTATAGCAATTGTAAGCTCCTGAGCCTAACAACTTGCCACGCTGGGGGCCTACTCACTTAAAAGAAATACTGCAACACAAATGTGCTATTATAACTTGCAGCCAACTGTCCCGGGGCTCCCCAGGCCTGATAAAGAGAATGAAGGGCCCACAACAACTACAAGCAGCGGAGCATTACAACAGCTGGCCAGGAGCATAACTCAGCCTCCCTGGGCACCTACAGGGACAGCAGACAGGACACAACAGAAGGGCACACATAGCCCACATAGGGGTCACCCCAGAAACATTGAGAACTGAGGGAAGCACACTGCAAGCCTCCTAAGGCTTCACTTATATAAGGTCACAAGTCCAAGAACAGGCGACATAATTGACCTACCTAATACGTAAACACAAGCACAGGGAAAGAGGCAAAATGAGGAGGCAAAGGAATACATTCCAAGTAAGGGAACAGGACAAAACCCCAGGAAAGGAACTAAGTGAAACAGAAATGAGCAACCTATCCAACAGAGAGTTCAAACTAAGAGTGTTAAGGATGCTCACTGATCTGGGGAGAAGAATAGATGTACTCAGTGAGAATGTCAACAAAGAAATGGAAGATATAAAAAAGAACCAATCAGAAATGAAGAATACAATACTGGAAATGAAAAATTCACTAAAGGGACTCAAAAGCACAGTAGAAGATACAGAACAATGGATCTGTGAGCTGGACGAAAGACTAGAAGAAATTACCCAAGGTGAACAGGTAAAAGAGAAAAGAATTAAAAAGAGTGAGGACAGTCTAAGGGACCTCTGGGACAACATCAAGCACACTAACATCCCTGTTGTATGTGTCCCAGAAGGAGAAGAGAGAGACAAAGGGGCAGAGAATCTATTTGAAGAAATAATAGATGAAAACTTCCTTAACCTAAGGAATGAAACAGACATGCAGTTACAGGAAGCACAGAGAGCACCAAACAAGATAAACCCAAAGAGGCCCACACCATACACATCATAATCAAAATGTCCAGAACTAAAGATAAAGAGAGAATCCTAAAAGCCTCAAGAGAAAGAGAAGTTATGTAAAAAGGAAACCCCATAAGGCTATCAGATGACTTCTCAGCAGAAACCTTACAGGCTAGAAGAGAGTCACACAATATATTTAAACTGCTAAAAGGAATAAAATTAAAGTCAAGAATACTCTATCTGGCAAGGTTATCATTCAAAATGGAAGGAGAGATTAAAACTTTCCCAGACAAGCAAAAATTAAAGGAGTTTGTCAACAAGAAACCAGTGCTACAAGAAATGTTAAAGGGAGTGACTTAAGGGGAAAAAAGAAGACCGTAATAGGAAAAATTATCTATTTCCATGATAAGAGGGTAATGGACACAAATGCACAAAAAAGAGGTTAGATATGATATCAAAAACATAAAATGAGGGAGGAGGGGAGTTAAAGAGTAGATCTTTCAGACAGAGGTCAAACTAAAGAGACTATCAATTCTGTATAGAAGGAGGAAGGAACAGAGAAGGACTACTAAAACACTGAGAAAAAAAGTGAAAAAATGACAGTAAGTACATACTTATCAATAGCTACTTTAAATGTCAGTGGACTAAATGCTCCAATTAAAAGGCATAGGGTGGCTGATTGGATAAAAAAACAAGACCCATATCTATGCTGCCCACAAGAGACACAATTTAGACCTAAATTCACTCACAAACTGACAGTGAAGGGATGGAAAAAGATACTCCACACAAATGGCAATGAAAAGAAAGCTGGGGTAGCAATACTCATGTCAGACAAAATAGACCTTAAAACAAAAACTGTAAAAAGAGACAAGGTAATTACATAATGATCAAGGGAACAATCCAACAAGAGAATATAACACTTGTAAATATCTATGCACCCAATGTAGGTGCACCTAAATAGATAAAGCAATTATTAACAGACATAAAAACAGAAATAGACAGTAACACAATAATAGTGGGGGAATTTAACACTCCACATACACCAAAGGATAGATCATCCAAACAGAAGATCAATAAGGAAACATTGGCCTTAAATGACACACTAGAACAGATGGACCTAGTAGATATATACAGAGCATTCCATCCAAAAACCAAAGAATACACATTCTTTTCAAAGGCACATGGAACATTCTCCATGATTGATCACATATTAGGCCACAAAAGAAGTCTCCATAAATTTAAGAAGATTGAAATAATACCAAGCATCTTTTCTGAACACAACAGTATGAAACTAGAAATCAACTATAGAAAGAAAATCAGAAAAGCCACAAATACGTGGAGATTAAACAAAATGCTACTGAACAACGACTGGGTCAATGAAGAAATCAAAGAAGATCAAAAAATACCTGGAGACAAATGAAAATCAAAATACGACATGCCAGAATTTATGGGATACAGCAAAAGCGGTTCTAAGAGGGAAGTTTATAGCAATACAGGCCTATCTCAACAAACAAGAAAAATGTCAAATAAACAATCTAACAATGTACCTAAAGGAACTGGAAAAAGAAGAACAAACAAAGCCCCAAATCAGTAAAAGAAGGGAAATAATAAAAATCAGAGCAGAAATAAATGAAATGGAGACCAAAAAAAAATAGAAAAAATTAGTAAAACTAAGAGCTGGTTCTTGGAAAAAATAAACAAAATTGACAATCCTTTAGCTAGACTCAACAAGAAAAAAAGAGAGAAGGCACAAATAAGTAAAATCAGAAATGAAAGAGGAGAAATTACAACAGAGAGCTCATAAATACAAAAGATTATAAGAGAATACTATGAAAAACTATATGCCAACCAATTTGACAATCTGGAAGAAATGGATAAATTTTTAGAATCACACCTTCCAAAATTGGATCAAGAAGAAATAGAGAATTTGAATAGACCAATCACCAGTGAGGAGACCGAAACAGTAATCACAAACCTCCCCAAAAATAAAAGTCCAGGTCCAGATGGCTTCCCTGGTGAATTCTACCAAACATTCAAAGAAGACTTAATACCTATCCTTCTCAAACTCTTCCAAAAAATTGAGGAGGGGGGGAAGCCCCCTAACTCATTCTACGAAGCCGACACTACCCTGATACCAAAACCAGACAAGGACAACACAAAAAAATGAAAATTACAGGCCAATATCACTGATGAACATGGATGCAAAAATCCTCAACAAAATACTAGCAAATCGCATACAACAATACGTTAAAAAGATTATACACTGTGATCAAGTGGGATTTATTCCAGGTATGCAGGGATGGTTCAACATTTGCAAATCAATCAACATAATGTACCACATTAATAAAATGAAGAATAAAAATCACATGATCATCGCAATAGATGCAGAGAAAGCATTTGACAAGATACAGCATCCATTTATGATAAAAACTCTGAATAAAATGGGTATAGAAGGTAAGTACCTCAACATAATAAAGACCATATATGACAAACCCACAGCTTATATCATCCTCAATGGTGAAAAACTGAAAGCTATCCCTCTAAGAACAGGAACCAGACAAGGATGCCCACTGTCACCACTGCTATTTAACATAGTACTGGAAGTCCTAGCCAGAGCAATCAGGCAAGAGAAAGAAATAAAAGGGATCCAAATTGGAAAGGAAGAAGTGAAACCCTCCCTATTTACAGATGACATGATTTTATATATAGAAAAACCTAAAGAATCCACCAAAAAAACTTTTAGAAGTAATAAATGAATATGGTAAATTTGCAGGATACAAAATCAACATACAAAAATCAGTTGCATTTCTATACACTAACAACGAAGTAGTAGAAAGAGAAATTAAGAATACCATCCCATTTACAATTGCAACAAAAAGAATAAAATACCTAGGAATAAACTTAACCAAAGACGTGAAAGAGCTGTACACCGGAAACTATAAAACATTGCTGAGAGAAATTGAAGAATACAAAAAGAAATGGAAAGATATTCAGTGCTCTTGGATTGGAAGAATTAACATAGTTAAGATATCCATACTTCCTAAAGCGAGTAAGATATCCATACTTCCTAAAGCAATCTATAGATTCAATGCAATCCCTATCAAAGTTCCAACAACATTTTTCACAGAAATAGAACAAAGAATCCTAAAATTTATATGGAACAACAAAAGACCATGAATAGCTAAAGGAATCCTGAGAAAAAAGAACAAAGCTGGAGATATCACACTCCTTGATTTCAAAATATGCTACAAAGCTATAGTAACCAAAAGAGCATGGTACTGGCACAAAAACAGACACACAGATCAATGGAATAGAATCGAAAGCCCAGAAATAAACCCACACATCTATGGACAGCTAATTTTTGACAAAGGAGCCAAGAACATACAATGGAGAAAAGAAAGTCTCTTCAACAAACGGTGTTGTGAAAACTGGATAGCCACATGCAAAAAAATGAAAGTAGACCCTTACCTTACACCATACACAAAAATTAACTCCAAATGTATTAAAGACTTGAATAAGACATGAAACTATGAAACTTCTAGAAGAAAACATAGGCAGTACACTCTTCGACATCGGTCTTAGCAACATATTTTCAAGCACCATGTGTGACTGGGCAAGGGAAACCATAGAAAAAATAAACAAATGGGACTACATCAAACTAAAAAGCTTCTGCACAGCAAAGGAGACCATCAACAAAACGACAAGACAACCTAACAATTGGGAGAAGATATTTGCAAAGCATACATGGGTTAAGGGCTTAATCTCCAAAATATATAAGGAACACATGCATCTCAACAACAAAAAACTACCAACCCAATTAAAAAATGGGCAAAAGACCTGAACAGACATTTCTCCAAAGAATATATACAGATGGCCAACAGACACATGAAAAGATGTTCAACGTCATTAACTATCAGGGAAATGCAAATCAAAACTACAATGAGATATCACCTCATGCCCATCAGAATGGCTATAATTAACAAGACAGGAAACAACGTGTTGGAGAGGATGTGGAGAGAAGAGAACTCTCATACACTGCTGGTGGGAGTGCAAACTGGCCAGCCACTATGGAAAACAGTATGGAGATTCCTCAAAAAATTATGGATAGAACTACCATATGATCCAGCTATTCCACTTCTGGGTATTTATCCAAAGAACTTGAAAACATCAATGCGTAAAGATACATGCACCCTTGTGTTCATTGCAGCGTTATTCACAATAGCCAAGACTTGGAAGTAACCTACTTGCCCATCAAGGGACGAATGGATAAAGAAGAGGTGGTATATATACACAATGGAATATTACTCAGCCATAAGAAACGATGAAATCCAGCCATTTGTGACAACATGGATGGACAATGAGGGTATTATGCAAAGTGAAATAAGTCAGAGGGACTAGGTCCGTATGATTTCCCTCATTAAGTAGTAGATAATAACAACAATAAACAAACACATAGAGACAGAGATTGGATTGGTGGTTACCAGAGAGAAGGGGCGAGGGAGGAGGGCGAAAGGGATAATTTGTCACAGGTGTGTGGTGATGGGTTGTAATTAGTATTTGGGTGGTGAACATGATGTAATCTATGCAGTAATAGATTTGTAATGATGTACACCTGAAATTTATACAATGTTATAAACCAATGTTACTGCAATAAACAAAAAATTTTAAAAAAATGCCCATACTACCTAAACCAATCTACAGATTTAATGCCATCCCAATCAGAATCCCAAGGACATTCTTCACAGAAATAGAACAAAGAACACTAACATTCATATGGGGCAACAAAAGACCCCGTATAGCTAAAACAGTCCGGAAAAAAAAGAACAAGGCTGGATGCATCACAATCCCTGACTTCAAAACATACTACAAAGCGATAGTAATTAAAACAGCATGGTACTGGTACAAAAAAAGACTCACAGATCAATGGAACAGAAATGAAATTCCAGAAATAAAACCTCATATCTACAGGCAGCTAATCTTTGACAAAGAAGCTAAGGACATACAGTAGAGAAAGGAAAGTCTCTTCAATAAATGGTGCTGGGAAAACTGGAAAGCCACTTGCAAAAGAATAAAAGTAGACCATCTTCTTTCACCATACACAAAAATTAACTCAAAACGGATCAAAGACCTGAAGGTGAGACCTGAAACTATAAAACTCCTGGAGGAAAATATAGGTAGTACACTACCCGCCATCAGCCATAAAGGGATCTTCTTGAATTCCATGTCTACTCAGACAAGGGAAACAAAAGAAAAAATAAACAAGTGGGACTTCAACAGTTTACAGATCTTCTACAAGGCAAATGAAACCAGGATCAAAATGAATAGGGAACCCACCAGCTGGGAAAAAAATATGTGCAAACTGTATATCTGACAAGAAATTACTCTCTATAGTATATAAAGAACTCACACAACTGAATAACAAAAAAACATACAACCCAATCAAAAAATGGCCAGAGGAAATGAACAGACACTTCTTGAAAGGAGATATACAGATGGCCAATAGGCACATGAAAAGATGCTCAACATCACTAGTCATCACAGAAATACAAATCAAAACCACACTAAGATATCACCTTACACCCGTTAGAATGGTTATAATCACCAAGACGAAAAGCAACAAATGCTGGAGAGGCTGTCGAGAAACAGGAACCCTAATCCACTGCTGGTGGGAATGCAAACTGGTGCAACCTCTATGGAAAACAGTATGGAGATGCCTCAAAAAATCAAAAATAGAAATACCTTATGATCCAGCTATCCCACTACTGGGTTTCTACCCAACGAACCTCAAATCAACAATCCAAAGAGGCCTATGCACCCCTATGTCCATCACAACATTATTCACTACAGCCAAGACATGGAAGCACCCCAAGTGTCCCTCGACTGACAGATGGATAAAGAAGATGTGGTATATATATACCATGGAACACTACTCAGCCAGAAAGAAAGACAAAATCGCCCCATTTGCAACAACATGGATGGACCTTGAGGGTATTATGTTAAGTGAAATAAGCCAGAAAGAGCAAGACAAACAGGGCATGATTTCACTCTTATGTGGAAGATAAACCAACAAATGCACAGATAGAACTGTTTGGTGGTTACCAGGGGCTAGGGGGTTGGGGGGTGGGCACAAGGGGTGGAGGGATGCACTTATATGGTGACTGATAAACAATAATGTACAACAAAAATTTCACAATAAAAAAAGAGAAAACACTTAATATCATGAATCATTAGGAAAATGCAAATCTCAAGCATCATTATAAATCAGAGGACATAAAATATGAATAAATTGAATAAATGAAAAGGCTCTATTTTTTCAATAAGTATCAGCATGTAGTGAATCATTCCAGAACCATTTTCTTTTTTATTATTGAGTAAACTATCATGTTGCTATTTTGAGCCAGAAGATAATTGGGGCATATTCCCCTTGGGGCATCTTCTGTGCGTTTCATCAACAGTTGAGTAAGTAGACATAAACAATTTAAATTAATCATATTCATAGTTTATCTAAACCTGCTTTTGTTGTTTCACAGGTAAGAGAAAATTTCAGATGCTTGGCAGAATATTTTAGGAGATAGAATCTAAAATATCAAGGTCAAATATGTTCTGACATGCCCAGTACTAAACCCTTTAGTTGATGCTTATTGCTGGTGAATAAATATAACAGAGAAAATAGAAACTATGGACTTTATGTTTGTAGAGTTAAGTGAGAGTGCTCCAAATTGAGTGTGTGCTTTCGTTTTCCTAATGGAAGAAGACAGATCAGATTAAAGTAAGAACAGTGAGAAAATTTATCAGTGGAGGGCAAGAAACATTTGACTCTTCAACTAGTTGGGGGCTTATATTTTGCTATAATGATAATTGCTATAATTATCCTTTTCTTTTGCTCATTTTGCAATGTAGAAGCCACTTCATATTATTACTATTTCATAATGTTTCTCTAGTCTCAATGTTGAAAAAGTATCAAAATCTATATCAAGAATCATGTTTTATTTTACTGGGGTGACAAGTGGGGAAGTCATTTACAGAATGAATTCATGGTATTATAAGAGGCAGTGTAAAATGGTGAAAGTGCATGCCCTGTGAGGGAGACCTGGGATTGAATCTTGGCTCTGGTGCTTATTAGCTGTGAGAGTTGCTATAAAGGTGAAATAAAGTAATGTGCACAAATGTCTATTCATATTGCATGTGCTCAATACGCTCCTGTTGTTATTTTTCTCCTCCTTCGCAAACAGAGTTTGAATATTGAGCCAAAGATATTTGGAATTTTCTTCCTTCTATTAAAATCGCATTTTTAGACCTGGCTTTATATTAATTTAAAAAGTTTATGCTATACTATTAAATACTTCAAGAAGAACAGTCATTTTCTCTTTATAATTCTGAATCCTTTCAATATATTCTAATATTGACTTAGTTATACCCCGTATAAGTTTTATTTGGCTTCTAGTGGAAATGCCTGTTTGAAGAGAAATTTAGCAGAAGTACTTAACATTGTAGTCTCTCACTCTCTTATTTACCCAAGTAAACTTAAGCTTACTGTAATGTAGCAGATGGAATAGTGGTGATCTGTGTGTGTTTTTCGCATTAACAGATCACATAATTCACAAAACTTCTTTATTCTCTAAACAATAGTCCAGAGACAGAAAGAATGAATAGAGGAAAAGAATCATAATCAAAATGTGATTCATTGAATTTAATCTTTATTTAATTAATTGGTTTCAATGTGTATTAATAATCACAAAACAAATATATTACATGTAGCTAAAGAATGAAATATCTGGCTCAAGGCTCTGGTCACATATATTTTTCAATGATTAGTTATAATATTAGTTTTGTGATTCAATATTCGCTAACGTTTTAAAAATAAGTACATCAGGGGCTGGCCCAGTGGCATAGTAGTTAAGTTTGTGTGCTCCACTTTGGTCACCTGGGGTTCATGGGTTCAGATCCTAGTTGTGGACCTACACACGGCTCATCAAGACATACTGTGGTGGCATCCCACATACAAAAGTAGAGGAAGATTTGCACAGAAGTTAGCTCAGGACCAATCTTCCTCACCAAAAAAAAGAAAAAGGTACATCTGATGACAAAAGTTCAATTATATGTTCATTTTAAATTTGCAATGAAAAATTGACGTACTTAAAGGAAATTGTTTTATATGTTTATTGCTTTATACATTTAACTAGTCTACCTGGCTGTATGTTATTTTTTCTGCTTGGTCTTTCAAATATGCTACTATTTAAAGAGGAGTAAACTTGGAGAGAAAATCTAACATCACACATGGATTTTAATCATGAACTGGGCTGATGAACAAAAACTCTCAGATTCTAAATCTTACGTTATTTGTCTTGAACAAGATATATCATTGAACTGATATCAAGAATTGTATTGGGGCTGATCTTTTTCTTGTGACACCTGGTCACATTTTAAAAAGATAAATTTTGTCATATTCATCAAAGTTTGTATTTTATTTCTTTTGATTCTCCTTTTACCTCATGTACATAAACTCTTTTACCCTTTTATAAACACTTATCTCAGCCTCTGTTCAGTTACTATTCATGTCACCCTTCCCATGACTCTTTAAAACAAGAAAAAAAAATATTTGTGGGTTTTCCAATCAAATTATTAATGCATTTTTAATTAAATGGTATATTTAAAAGCCTCTTATAGTGTTAGAATCCTTCAAAAATACTCAGTAAACTAGGGTAAGTTGTTTGAGGGCCCTAATTTGTTTTATGGTAAATTATTTCCAACATATAAGATTCAACCTAAATTATTCCTTCTCTGATGTCTTATATGAGTATTTCTTGTGTTCTCTGCCTTTTTTCTTTCCAATAGTTCTATGAAAATATTTTCTCCTGATATCGACAGTTCTTCTAGGGAATCCTGACTTTGTCTTTCCCAGAAGATTGTTGGTCTGTGCTTTCTTCTCCTTCCATCATTATTTCTAACCCAAATGACTCTTTCTCCTACTGATGGGATCCACGTCAGTGTATTGAAGCTGGAGGCTGACTTGTATTATGAATTTGAATAGTGTGCACAGTATTATTTGCAGCACATTATGTGCCCTCAAGACTGACTCGATTTACCTGTAGGTGGTTACTTAAAAAATTAAAATAATAATAACTTGAATAAAATCTATCCTTGACCTTGTGCTATCTTACGGGCTAATAAGTGAAACTTTGGATTCAAGTATAGGTTTGATTCTTAATGTGTGTAGCAATGAGATTACCCTGGAGAGATTTTTGCCCTTTCTTCTTTCATTTATTTCTATTTTTATGCTGTTAAATACTAAATTTTATGTGTTGGTGTAAGCATTGTTTATATTTGTTGTTACATTTTAATTACTGTTTTTTATTACCAACTCTAATTGTGACTCAAATACTAATTATCTAGTTGTTATTTAACTGGATCCACAGTAAACAATACCTAAATAAGTATAATACCTTGAAAAAAATCATATATTTTTTCAGAGTCCTTTCAATATATTCTACTATTGACTTAGTTATACCCAGTATAAATTTTATTTGGCTTCTAGTAGAAATGTCTGTTTCAAGAGAAATTTTGCAGAAGTACTTAACATTGTAGTCTCTCTTTTTTACCACAGTTTTTCACCACAGTTTTTGAGGGAGTTGAAAAGCATATAGAATTTAGATATCCAAAAGTGATAAATATGACCAATTAGTCAAAAATATACAATGTAATTCTTAGTATTTGAGAAATAAATTTTAATGAAATATAAGTTGTCATATAATCACTTAATTCAATCATGGCCCATCATCCTGAAAAAATCTTGATTAGTTCTTTGAGATATACCCAAGAAGATCTAATAGAGTTAGAACATGTTTAGACATTAGCTCATAAAATGTTACAACCCAGGAGATTGCTATCCTGTGCAATCAACCTAGTTAAGTACATTCTATATTTAACATGATTGTAAAGATTCAATTTTATTAACACATTTTGTCTTCCAATATTTACTCCAGTATTGTGAAATAAAATAAATGTTCTCATTCTACAGGTGAGTAGATATTATCACAAATCATTTTAAGCAATTACTGAAAGGTCTAGAAGGCTGATATTTTATTCCAATGCTCTGTACAATGATGTCTCTCTCATTTGTTTGGATGTCAGAAGGAAATTATTTTTTAGCCAATCACTTGGTATTTTAATGTTTTTTTTTTTTTTTTTGTGAGGAGGACTAGCCCTGTGCTAACATCCGATGCCAATCCTCCCTCTTTTTTCTTGGGGAAGAGCGGCCCTGAGCTAACATCCATGCCCATCTTCCTCCACTTTATATGGGATGCCGCCACAGCATGGCTCAACAAGCAGTGCGTCAGTGCACGCCCGGGATCCGAACCTGCGAACCCTGGGCTGCCGAAGCGGAGCGCGCACACTTAACGACTTGCGCCACCAGGCCGGCCCCTTTAATGTGTTTTAATATGAAAACAGCTAGCAGAATACAGTGGTAAATTAACCAATTGATCTGACGGTGTCAAAAATTATGTGAATTCAGCCAGTGAGTGAACACCCATGTTTTCCGTTTGCTTCTGCAGTGAGCAGCATGAACATTTGAACCACTGTCTCGTCACTGTTTCCTGATCCACAACTGAGAAATTATACATTGCCAAAATGTAAATATGAGCACATAGCTCACCTTCCTTTGAGTCACAATATTCAGTCACACTATTGTTTATTCTCTTCGTAGTAAATGAATTATAACTTTATGAATATTTCTAAGTTTGTCCCATGAGGTGTCAACATGAAGAATGTCACTGAAGTTACTATATTTGTACTGAAAGGCTTCACAGACAATCTTGAACTGCAGATCATCTTATTCTTCCTGTTTCTAGCAATCTACCTGTTTACTCTGATGGGAAATTTGGGACTGGTTGTATTGGTCGCTGGGGATTCCCAGCTCCACAACCCCATGTATTATTTTCTGAGTGTGTTATCATCCGTGGATGCCTGCTATTCTTCAGTAATTACTCCCAATATGTTAGTAGATTTTATCTCAAAAACTAAAGTCATTTCATTCCTGGGATGTGCAACACAGATGTTTCTCGCTATTGTTTTTGGGACCACAGAATGCTTTCTCTTGGCTGCAATGGCATATGATCGCTATGTAGCAATCTACAACCCTCTGCTATATTCAGTCAACATGTCACCCAGGGTCTATGTGCCACTCATCATTGCTTCCTATGTTGGTGGCATCTTGCATGCTACTTTACACACAGTGGCTACTTTTAGCCTCTCCTTCTGTGCATCCAATGAAATCAGACATGTCTTTTGTGACATCCCTCCTCTCCTAGCCATTTCTTGTTCTGACACTCACACAAACCAGCTTCTACTCTTTTATTTGGTGGGCTCTATTGAGATAGTCACTATCCTGATTGTCCTGATCTCTTATGGTTTCATTCTGTTGGCAATTCTGAGGATGCATTCTGCTGAAGGGAGACGAAAAGTCTTTTCTACATGTGGCTCTCACCTAACTGGAGTGTCAATTTTTCATGGTACAGTTCTTTTCATGTATGTGAGACCAAGTTCCAGCTACGCTTTGGATCATGACATGATAGCGTAAATATTTTACACCATTATGATTCCCATGCTGAATCCTATTATCTATAGTTTGAGAAACAAAGATGTAAAAGAGGCAATGCAAAAAATGCTTAGGAAAAAATGGTTTCTCAATAAAGTATATATTCACAGTAAAAATTAAATTTAAAAAATTGAGAGTGCTGTTCTGTGCCTCAATATCAAGAAGATATGATGAAAATGTTTTATTTTATTAATGTATTTCTGTTTTCCTGGATTCTTCAAAATAAAGATTATAGTCAACTCTTTATGTAGGCTATATTTCTATGCAGGAAAAAACAGTATCATTCTTTTTCTTCTTAATATGTTCTTATTGAAATATGTATACACACATATATATACATATATATGCATGTAGAAGCTATATAGATTGATATAACACAAATACACACACAAGGCATACATGTATTTAATCTTTACTTTAGAATATTGTATATTGTTTTCTTTCATCTACATATAACTCTAATATATAGGCTCCAATAATTGCAACTATAAATAACATATCTGACTACGTTGATCAAATACCATCTAATCAATAGCAAAACCATGGTTCACATAATCTCAGACCATTTTCCATGGAGTCATTGGTCTCTGACTCCAATTCAAAGCACTCTGCCTCTGTCCTTAGACCTATGTATTGGCACCAATCCAATCATTAGTTGTGGTTTGAGGACCACAGACAATGCGTTCAAATTCTTGGCATCATTACCATGCTGATTTGTCAAGGTGCATTTCTTCTTATTTTCTTATTTAATCCAGATCATGGGCATTAAACCCATCTTTAATTTCTCACAGAAAACAAAGTCTAGGCATTAGCACTTATGAAGATCACACAAACTCAAGAATAACAAAAGAAAAGCAATATTCAGAGAATAAGGCATACCTGGCAGGCGGATTGAGCTCTTCCCACAACTAAGACCTGGCCTGTTTTTATGGGGTTCCTTAAGACTTGTTAATTTCTAGTTCTCTTTTCCTTTGATCCCTATCCCTCTCTGATGCCCTAGCAGATCCCACACCCCTCAGTGCCCCAGACAAGAACCAAGGCACAGAAGAGAGTCTCTCCTGTGTGCATGTTTTAGCGCTGCATCCAGCGGACCTCATGTTCATTGCAAAGATATGTCCCTCAAAGACAATTTTAAGTTGTAGGATTTGCTCTTTCTTCATTTTTATTTTTTACTTTTTAATTATTACTTTGTGAAATTCATTCTCTTCCTTAAGGGGTATCATTGTTTAATTCCAATGAAACATTCTCCTTAGAATTAGAGACCAACCTAAGGATATTTCCCTAATTTGGGATTATTAAATTTAAATAACAGCTTAAAAGTTCTTATGCAGAACATTTCTTACCACCATATATTCCTACCACAACTTCTCTGCATTTATTTTCTCCAGTTTGAAAGATTCTTCCCACTGCTGTTCAAATGATTCCTTCCTTGAAATGTCAAAATCAAATCCTGGTCACTGATTCACTATCCTTTCACACCAAACCATGCAAACGAGGACTGACTGTGTGTGTGTGTGTGTGTGTGTGTGTGTGTGTGTGTGTATGATTCAGTGTTGAAGAGATTTTAAACACAACTTAAAATCACAAAGATAGATAAATTTTATGCTTTAAAATTTTAAAGGTCTGAATGAAAAAAATAATTACAAATATAGTAAAAGACATAGCCATAGGCTGGAGAAAATAGATATAATTACGCATCTGTTGAATTAACAAATAATACAATAAAATTGTATAGAACTATGGACAAAGAATGCACACAGACAATTCATAAAAGAAGAAACTTCTTTAGGCCAATGTTTGAGATAAGCAGGAAGCTATATATGAGCTGGGAACAAGATCACTTCACTAGGTGCAGCGTCCTAATTACCTGGCAGCGGCTCTTCCGACATGCAGTACTCTCCTCTGCCCTGACCCAGAGTAGCCCCAAGCCCCATTATGCCCTCATTTTCATTGTGGTTTTGACCCTCGCCTTGTGGGGGATCACCCCATGACAGTTCTGGAGATGCCTATGTAAGGAAAAAATCTCCCCCTCCCACCATGGTGGTGGAGACAATGCCCCAATTGGTCCACATTCCAAGACCCTCACCTGTCCCTGGGACCCCACATTCCAAAGCCACTGACCACCACAACTTTGGTGCAATTGCTCACCTCCAGCCTGCCTGCCCCTCCCTTTGAGGGTGTACCTTCACTTTGCTAATAAATTCTCTTCTGTCAAAACTTGCTCTGTGTGCCCACTCTCAAATTCTCTTGTGTCTGTGGACCAAGAACCCAGGACCCCACCCCACCAATCTGACTGGTGCTGGGGACTCATGCACTTTGTTTTAATAAAGGTCTGGAAAATGTGAATGTAAAATGACATAAAACATTCTTTCATACTCCTAACACTGACAAAAATGGAAAAGTCTGGAACTACCAAGTGATGATGAGGAGATGGAGTAAAGGAAATACTCCTAATACGCTGTGGGAGTATAAAAGTTACAACCACATTGGGAAATGATTTTTAAATGTCTAATAAGTTTACATCCCCAGCAAAATCAGGGAACAATGCCTAGCTAAATGAATTAACATGGACAAGACCGAAATCATACATCTGGGTAAAAGAAACTTCACAGAATAAGACATTCAGTATATCATGTAGATTAAATATCTGCAAAATTATAGTGTTTTATTAGCAATTACATAAGTATGTAGTTAACCCATTACAACTTACATATGAATGACAAATGGTGATAGAGTTTATCTCTGGTAAAAAAAATAACTTGATGGGATCAGGACCAGGATTAATGGGAAGAGGAAGGAGGGTACAAAAGTTTTCAACTTTAAAGAAAAGAAATTTTTATGACAAAAATAAATCGAAGACTGACTAATGTGAATACCTAAAGTAAATTTTATTCCTGCTCAATATTCATTATGAAAAACAAGTGTGTTTTAATTTAGGAAAATTCATAGTTACATTGTTAATATTAAAGTTAATAGATTCCCCTTAGTTTTTTTTTTTTTATTTTTTGATTATTGCAGAAACATTGGTTTATAACATTGTATAAATTTCAGGTGTATATCATTATACTTCTATTTGTGCATGGATTACATTATGTTCTCATATTCACCACCCGAATATTAATTACAATCCATCACCACACACGTGCCTAATTATCCCTTTCGCCCTTTCGCCCTCCTCCCTCCCACATTCCTCTCTGGTAACCACCAATCCAATCTCTGTCTCTATGTGTTTGTTTGTTGTTGTTATTATCTACTACTTAATGAGTGAGATCATACGGTATTTGACTTTCTCCCTCTGACTTATTTCACTTTGCATAATACCCTCAATGTCCATCCATGTTGTCACAAATGGCTGGATTTCATTGTTTCTTATGGCTGAATAGTATTCCATTGTGTATATATACATTTTCTTTAACCATTCGTCCCTTGATGGGCACTTAGGTTGCTTCCAAGTCTTGGTTATTGAGAATAATGCTGCAATGAACACACATGTATCTTTACACATTGGCGTTTTCAAGTTCTTTGGATAAATACCCAACAGTGGAATAGCTGGATCGTATGGTAATTCTATCCTTAATTTTTTGAGGAATCTCCCTACTGTTTTCCATAGTGGTTGCATCAGTTTGGACTCCCACCAGCAGTGTATGAGAGTTCCCTTCTCTCCACATCCTCTCCAAAACTTGTTGTTTCTTGTCTTATTAATTATAGCCATTCTGATGGGTGTGAGGTGATATCTCATTGTAATTTTGATTTGCATTTCCCTGATAGTTAGTGATGTTGAACATCTTTTCATGTGCCTGTTGGCCATCTGTATATCTTCTTTGGAGAAATGTCTGTTCAGGTCTTTTGTCCATTTTTTAATTGGGTTGTTAGTTTTTTTGTTGTTGAGATACAAGAGTTCTTTATGTATTTTGGAGATTAACCCCTTGTCAGATGTATGGTTTGCAGATACCTTCTCCCAATTGTTAGGTTGTCTTTTCGTTTTATTGATGGTTTCCTTTGTTGTGTAGAAGGTTTTGAGTTTCATGTGATCCCATTTGTTTATTTTTTCTATCGTTTCTCTTGCCTGGTCAGACATGGTGCTTGAAAATTTGTTGCTAAGACAGATGTCGAAGAGCATACTGCCTATGTTTCCTTCTAAAATTTTCATAGTTTCATGTCTTATTCAAGTCTTTAATACATTTGGAGTTAATTTTTGTGTATGGAGTAAGGTAATGGTCTACTTTCAGTATTTTGTATGTGGCTCTCCAGTTTTCGCAACACCATTTGTTGAAGAGAGTTTCTTTTCTCCATTGTGTGTTCTCAGCTCCTTTGCTGAAGATTAGCTGTCCAAAGATGTGTGAGTTTTTTTCTGGGCTTTCAATTCTATTCCATTGATATCTGTGTGTCTGTTTTTGTGCCAGTACCATGCTGTTTTAGTTAGTATAGCTTTGTAGAATATTTTGGAATCAGGTAGTGTGACACCTCCAGTTTTGTTCTTTTTTCTCAGGATTCCTTTAGCTATTTGGGGTCTTTTGTTGTTCCATATTAATTTTTGGATTCTTTGTTCTATTTCTGTGATAAATGTTGTTGGAACTTTGGTAGGGATTGCATTGAATCTATAGATTGCTTTAGGAAGTATGGACATCATAACTATGTTATTTCTTCCAATCCAAGAGCATGGAATACCTTTCCCTTTCTTTGTGACTTTAATTTCTTTCAGAGATGTTTTATAGTTTTCCATGTACAGATCTTTCACCCCTTTGGTTAAGTTTATTTCTGGGTATTTTATTCTTTTTGTTGCAATCATAAATGGGATTGTATTCTTAATTTCTCTTTCTGCTACTTCGTTGTTAGTGTATAGAAATGCCACTGATTTTTGTATGTTGACTGTCTATCCTGCAAATTTACCGTATTTGTATATTACTTCTAAAAGTTTTTTGGTGGATTCTTTAGGATTTTCTATATACAAAATCATGTCATCTGCAAATAGTGACAGTTTCATTTCTTCCTTTCCAATTTGGATCCCTTTCATTTCTTTTTCTTGCCTCATTGCTCTGGCTAGAACTTCCAGTACTATAGTAAATAGCAGTGGTACAGTGGGCATCCTTGACTGGTTCCTGTTCTTAGAGAGATACCTTTCATTTTTTCACCATTGAGGATGATATTAGCTGTGGTTTTGTGATATATGGCCTTTATTATGTTGAGGTACTTTCCTTCTATACCCATTTTATTCAGAGTTTTTATCATAAATGGATGCTGTATCTTGTCAAATGCTGTCTCTGCACCTATTGTGATGATCGTGTGATTGTTGTTCTTCATTTTATTAAGGTGGTGCATTACGTTGATTGATTTGCGAATGTTGAACCATCCCTGCATAACTGGAATAAATCCCACTTGATCACAGTGTATAATCTTTTTAACGTATTGTTGTACGCCATTTGCTAGTATTTTGTTGAGGATTTTTGCATCCATGTTCATCAGTGATATTGGCCTGTAATTTTCATTTTTTTGTGTTGTCCTTGTCTGATTTTGGTATCAGGGTAATGTCAGCTTCATAGAATGAGTTAGGGAGCTTCCCCCCCTCCTCAATTTTTTGGAAGAGTTTGAGAAGGATAGGTATTAAGTCTTCTTTGAATGTTTGAGTCTAGCTAAAAGATTGTCAATTTTGTTTATCTTTTCAAAGAACCAGCTCTTGGTTTTACTAATTTTTTCTATTGTTTTTTTGGTCTCTATTTCATTTATTTCTGCTCTGATTTTTATTATTTCCCTTCTTTTACTGATTTGGACCTTTGTTTGTTCTTTTTTTTCAAGTTCCTTTAGGTGCATTGTTAGATTGTTTATTTGAGATTTTTCTTGTTTGTTGAGACAGGCCTGTATTGCTATAAACTTCCCTCTTAGAACTGCTTTTGCTGTATCCCATAAATTCTGGCATGTCGTATTTTGATTTTCATTTGTCTCCAGGTATTTTTTTATTTCTTCTTTGATTTCTTTGTTGACCCAGTCGTTGTTCAGTAGCATTTTGTTTAATCTCCACGTATTTGTGGCTTTTCTGATTTTCTTCCTATAGTTGATTTCTAGTTTCATACCGTTGTGGTCAGAAAAGATGCTTGGTATTATTTCAATCTTCTTAAATTTATGGAGACTTGTTTTGTGACCTAATATGTGATCAATCCTGGAGAATCTTCCACGTGCCTTTGAAAATACGTGTATTCTTTGGCTTTTGGATGGAATGCTCTGTATATATCTACTAGGTCCATCTGTTCCAGTGTGTCATTTAAGGCCAATGTTTCCTTATTGATCTTCTGTTTGGATGATCTATCCTTTGGTGTTTGTGGAGTGTTACATTCCCCTACTATTATTGTGTTACTGTCTATTTCTGTTTTTATGTCTGTTAATAATTGCTTTATCTATTTAGGTGCACCTACATTGGGTGCACAGATATTTACAAGTGTTATATCCTCTTGTTGGATTGTTCCCTTGATCATTATGTAATTACCTTGTCTCTTTTTACAGTTTTTGTTTTAAGGTCTATTTTGTCTGACATGAGTATTGCTACCCCAGCTTTCTTTTCATTGCCATTTGTGTGGAGTATCTTTTTCCATCCCTTCACTGTCAGTTTGTGAGTGTCTCTAGGTCTGAAATGTGTCTCTTGTATGCAGCAAATATATGGGTATTGTTTTTTTTATCCAATCAGCCACCTTATGCCTTTTAATTGGAGCATTTAGTCCATTGACGTTTAAAGTAGCTATTGATAAGTGTGTACTTACTGCCATTTGTAAAATTTTCTTTTTTCTGAGTGTTTTAGTAGTCCTTCCCTGTTCCTTTCTTCTTCTCTTGTTCTCTTCACTTGTGGTTTTATGGCTTTCTTTAGTATTATATTTGGGTTCCTTTCTCTTAGTTTTTTGTGTATTTATTATAGGTTTCTTGTTTGTGATTACCATGGGGTCCATATACAGAATTGATGGTCCCTTTTGTTTGACCTCTGTCTGAGAGCTTTGCTCTTTAACTCCCCTCCTCCCACATTTTATGTTTTTGACATCATATCTAAACTCTTCTTTGTGCATTTGTATCCATTACCATCTTATCATGGAAATACATAATTTTTCCTATTTGTGGTCGTCTCTTTTCCCCTTAAATAATTCCCTTTGGCATTTCTTGTAGAACTGGTTTCTTGGTGACAAACTCCTTTAATTTTTGCTTGTCTGGGAAAATTTTTTATCTCTCCTTCCATTTTGAATGATAGCCTTGCCGGGTAGAGTATTATTAGCTGTAAGTTCTTTCCTTTTAGCAATTAAATATATCATGTCACTCTCTTCTAGCCTGTCAGGTTTCTGCTGAGAAGTCAGCTGATAGCCTTATTGGGTTTCCTTTGTATCTAACTTGCCTTTCTCTTGTGGCTTTTAGGATTCTCTCTTTATCTTTAATTCTTGACATTTTAATTTTGATGTGTCTTGATGTGGGCCTCTTTGGGTTTATATTGTTAGGTAATCTCTGTGCTTCCTCCAACTGCATGACTGTTTCCTTCCTTAGGTTAGGGAAGTTTTCATCTGTTATTTCTTGAAATAGATTCTTTATCCCTTCGTTTCACTCTAATCCTTCTGGGCCACCTATAACATGGATGCTAGTGCGTTTAATGTTGTCCCAGAAGTCCTTTAGACTATCCTCACTCTTTTTACTTCTTTTCTCTTTTACCTGTTCAGCTTGAGTGATTTCTTCTAGTCTTTCGTCCAGCTCGCAGATCCATTGTTCTGTATCCTCTACTGTGCTTTTGCGTTCCTTTAGTGAACTTTTCATTTCCAGTATTGTATTCTTCATTTCTGATTGGTTCTTTTTTATATCTTCCATTTCTTTGTTGACATTCTCACTGAGTTCATCTATTCTTCTCCCCAGATCAGTGAGCATCCTTAACACTCTTTGTTTCAACTCTCTGTCAGATAGGTTGCTCATATCTGTTTCACTTAGTTCCTTTCTTGGGGTTTTGTCCTGTTCCCTTACTTGGAATATATTCCTTTGCCTCCTCATTTTGCCTCTTTCCCTGTGCTTGTGTCCTCGTATTAGGTAGGTCAGCTATGTCTCCTGCTCTTGGATAGGTGACCTTATATAAGTGATGCCTTAGGAGGCCTTCATTGTGCTTCCTTCAGTTCTGAATGTTCCCGGAGTGACCCCTATGTGGGCTACATCTGTCCTTCTGTTGTGGTGTGTTTGCTGTCCCTGTAGGTGCCCAAGGAAGCCGAGTTAAGCTCCTGGCCAGCTGTTGTAATGCTCAGCTGCTTGTAGTTGATGTGGGCCCTTCAGCCTCTTTATCAGGTGTGGGGAGACCCAGCAAAGTTGGCTGCAAGTTCTAATAGCACATTTGTGTTGCAGTATTTCTTTTAAGTGAGTAGGCCTCCAGCATGGCAGGTTGTTAGGCTCAGAGGCTTACAATTGCTATAAGCCTCCAGCATTTAGGTCACTTGTCAGCTGTCCAAGGATTGCAGCTGGGTGGGGCTGGCCTCAGGCATCGGAGCATCCAATTGTTTCAGGCTTTGGAAGGTGAAGCAAACCCCCTGTGGATCTTTGAGAAGCACAAGTCTTCTGTAGCTGACAAGCCCCACTGCCTACAGGTCCACACACAGTCAACACAGTCCTGCCTCATGTGTGTGCCCCAATCTCCTGATGTGGACCCAGTCTCTCCAAGGCGGGAGCCCCACACACTCCACCACTGTCCCACACTCTCCACCGGCTCCTTGTGCACACCCTGCCCCACTGAATTGGGCTCAGTTGCCAGGCTGCAGAGAATCCAGTCACCAATCTATGCAGGCCCACAAGTTGCCTGAGGGCTTGTTGTTGGGTGGGGCCAGTCCCTAGGGTGGGCTGCCTGCCCTGGTGAGCTGGATTAAATTGGTGCTCTAGTGGGTGGGGCAGACCTTGGCTAGCAGGCTCCAGGGAGAACTCCAATGGCCTCTGCCAGTGTCTGTGTCAGCACGCTCACACCAGGCCACAACAATGACCGTCGCCAATGTCCCAATCCCTGGAGAGGTCTCACCTCTCACTGAGATGCACTCAGAGCCTATCAGGTGAGTCTCTTTTCACCAAAACACTGTGCACCTTTCTTTCTGGTGATTTTAAGTTGCTTTCTGAAACGGATGAGTTTGTGCGTGGGCCCTTTAAGAGCCTGTTTTAGTTTATTTGTGAATCAGCTTTTCTGGGAGTACGCCCCAATGTTTTAGTAGCAGGCACAGTCAGATATTATGCCACTCATCTCAGTTTTGCTGGGTCCACAGAATGCCTACAGCGGGAGCACTCCCTGGCTCAGGGCCCCGCTCCTCCAGGGAAGGCTGCGTACTTTGGGGCTGCTCCCAGGCAGCCGTGAGGTGCTGCAGCTTGTGAAGGTGGCATTTTTTCTCTTCAGAAGGGAATTTCTGCCTCTTCCTCCTCAATTTGGATGTCGTTTGTTGCAGGAGTTCCTCTTATCCAGTTTTCAGTTCTGTCTCAGGGGTAATTTTTCCACAAGCAATTGTCAGTTGGTTGTGTATTTACATATACAATAGAGTATTGTTAACTGCAGGCACAATGTTGTATAACAGATCTCTAGAACTAATTTATCTTGCATAATTGAGACTTATGACCATTGGTTTGCAACTCCTAATTTCCCCTCTGCCCCCAACTTCTAGGCAACCATGATTCTACTTTCTCTTTATGAGTTTGACAATTTTAGGTAAGTCATTTAGATGAAATTTTTAATATTTGGTCTGGGACTGGCTTCTTTTCCTTAGCATAATATCCTCAAGGTTATCCATGTTGTAGCATATGGCAGGATTTCCTTCTTTTTTTAATAAAAATATTATTCCATTGTATGTATATACCACATTATCTTTATCCATTCATCCACTGATGGACCTTTAGGTTGTTTCCACATCTTGGCTACTGTGAAGAGTGCTGCAATAAACATGGGAGTGCAAATAGCTCTTCAAGATCCTGATTTCAATTATTTTGCATTAATACCCAGAAATGGAATTTCTGGCTTATATGGTAATCTATTTTTAATTTTTTGAGGAATATCCATACTGTTTTTCATAGCACTCCTAACAACAGTGTACAAAAGTTTCAATTTCTTCGCATCCTCATCAATATTTGTCTGTCTTTTGTTTTTTATAATAGCCATCTTAACAGGTATGAGGGGATATCTCAGTGTGATTTTGACTTGCCTTTCCCTAATATTAGTGATTTTGAACATATTTTCACACACTTGTTGGTCAATTATATATATTTTTTGGAAAAAGCTCTTTTTAAGTCTTAAACTCATTCTCAAATA
The DNA here is from genome assembly GCF_020826845.1 of Diceros bicornis minor. Classification (NCBI taxonomy): domain Eukaryota; kingdom Metazoa; phylum Chordata; class Mammalia; order Perissodactyla; family Rhinocerotidae; genus Diceros; species Diceros bicornis. The sequence continues at coordinate 21,866,421 of NC_080770.1, forward strand.
GGTTTATTAAGTTTATTATCCTACTGAGCTGTAGGATTTCTTTATATATTTTGGAAATTAACTGCTTCTCAGATATATCGTTTGCAAATATCTTCTCTCATTTAACAAGTTGTCTTTTCATTTTCTTGATTGTTTCCTTTGCTGTGCAGAAGTTTTTTTTTCTTTTTTAATTTGATGCAGTCTCACTTTGCCTCTTTTGGCTTTTGTTGCCTGTGCTTTTGGTGTCATATCCATGAAATCATTCCCAAACTCAATGTCATGAAGCTTTTCCCTTATGTTTTTTTCTAGGACTTTTACAGTTTCCGGTCTTATGCTGACGTCTTCAATCCGCTTTGAGTTGATCTTTGTGTATGGTGTAAGGAGGGGTGCAATTTCATTCCTTTGCACTTGGCTTCCCAGTTTTCCCATTACAATTTATTGAAGAGACTATCGTATCCATATTGTATATTCTTGGCTCTTTTGACAAAAAATTATTGACTATATATGCATGCGTTTATTTCTGGACTCTCTATTCTGTTCCATTGCTCTATGTGGCTGTTTCTATGTCAATGCCATACTGTTTTGATTACTATAGCTTTGTAATATATTTTGAAACCAGGAAGTGTGATGCCTCCAACTTTCTTCTTCTTGTTCAAGGTTGCTTTGACTATTCATGGTCTTTTCTGGTTCCATATGCATTTTAGAATCGTTTTTTCTACTTCTTGGAAAAATGTCGTTGGGGTTTTGAACGTTATTACACTGAATCTGTAGATTGCTTGTAATAGGGACATTTTAACAATATTAAGTCTTTCAATTTATGAACATGGGATGTCTTTCCACTTGTTTGTGTCTTCTTTAATTACTTCTTCAACGTTTTGTAATTTTCAGTTTATAAGTCTTTCACTTCCTTAGTGAAGTTTATGCCTAAGTACTTTCTTCTTTTAAGTGTTATATTTTATCACTTCCATAGATTAATAATATCCCATTGTGTGCATATATTGGAATTTATTTATCTATTTGTCTGTTGATGGGCATTTGTCATCATTCTACTTTTTGGCTATTGTGAATAGTACTGCCTGTACGTATCTTTGTTTACCTTTCTCAATACTTTTGAGTATATATGGGTTGGAATTATGGCGTCATATGGTAACTCTATGTTTAAGTTTTGAGGAATTGCCAGAACTCTTCCCGGGCAGCTGAACTACTTCATATTTTACATTTTCGCCAGCAATGCACGAGTGAACCAATTTTTCCGGATCTTCATTAACACTGGCTATTTTCTGGTTTTCTTTTTTCTGTCCTAGTTGGCATCAAGTAGTATCTCACTGTGGTTTTGATTTGCATTTCCTTAATGATTAATGAGTTGAGCATCTTTCCATGTGGTTATTGGCCATTTGAATATCTCTTTGGAGAAATTTCTATTCAAATCCTTTGTCTATTTTTTAATTGATTTATTTGAGATTTTGTTGTTGAGTTGTAAGAGTATTTTACATAGTCTAGATATTCACCCATTATGAAATATTATATGCAAATATTTTCTTCAATTCTGTACCTTGTCTTTTTATTTTCTTGATAATGTTTTTGATGCACAAAATATTTAATTTTGTGTAGTCCAACTTATCTATTTTTGATTTTGTTGCTTGTGATTTTGGTGTCATGTGTAAGAATCCATTGCCAAACCCAGGGTCTGAAGATGTACCCATTTATTTTTTCTAAGAGTTTTATAGTTTTAGCTTTTATATTTAGGTTATTGATCCATTTTGAGTTAATTTTTGCATACAGTGTGAGTTAAGGGACTGACATCATTAATTTGCATGTGGATATTCAGTAGTCTCAGTAGTCTAAACTCATCAGTATTTAAAGTAAAACTATAATACTATACTATTACTTCTTTTAATTTAGCAAAATTTGAGTTGCTTAGCATTATTAAAAGCTGCTAAAGATGTGAGTAAATGCCGCCAAATTCTTTCTGTGGATATAAATTGGTAGAATCAATTTAAAAACATCTTTGTTGTGTCTACTAGATTTGAAAATATTTATATCATATGACCCAATAATTTTCAAATAACATCCAAGTATATAGACTAGATGCATTATTGTATGTGAGCAAAATGAGGAATAAAAATACGTGAACTGCATTATTTTTCTTAACAGAGAAGACCCAGAAGCAACCATGATGGCCATGTAGTTTAAATGCGTGAACCCAATCCAGTGCAAGCAAGAAATTAAATCTCCAAATCTTATGTTTGAACTATATATATGTATATAATATATATATATGTCAATCACAAAATAATGTAAACATCATAAATCCACTACTCACAGAAAGACAAATGCTGTGTGATACCATTTATCTGAGATATATAAAATAGTCAAACACACAGAAATAGAGAGTAGAATGGTGGTGTCTGGGGACTGGAGTAAGTCGAAAACGGGAGCTATGCAAGAGGTATAAAGTTTCAATTATACAAGATAATTGTTACAGAGATTCGTTATACAACATTGTGTCCATAGTTAGCATTACTGTATTGTATACTTAAAAACTTTTAAGAGTGTAGATCTCTTGTTAAAGTGTTCTCACCACAATAAAAAAAAAAAGATTTGGAAAAACAGAAAAAGATTGTAATAGTTAATAGTTGTTGCCTGTAGATGGGGTAGGGGGAATGGGAATGGGGAGGTTGAGTCAGTGCAAATTTAGCTTATATGTAATTATGTATTACTTTAAAATAATAAATATCATAAGGTAAAACTATTGTTTATTATGGGTAATGGAAATATGGTCTCTATAATGTCATTTTTTGCATGTGTGTGTATGTGTATGTATGTAGATGTGTGTATGTTTTTTACATATATTTTGAAAGGTGAAATTTTGTGATCCAATGATGGTTCTGTGTTAGAATTTCATCTGCTTGACCAAGGTAAATTTATTAAATAGCATACTACAAACTTAGGAAATGAAAAATACTTCTTGCATAATACCCAATAAACTTTAAATGAGAGATCAAGCTGTAATATGAGGCATTAATAAAAGTTAAAAGTGTAAAAGTGATAGTTTTTAAAAAGATCTTTACAGTATTATGGGAATGATAAATAGATGAGGAAGCTGGCAGAGCTGATGAGGGAGTGAAAGCACTGTTAGCTGAGCATGGTACGGACTGTCATTCATCACGTGAGAGACAATATACAAAGGCCATGACAGGGGAAGCAACAACATAAGTTTCATGTGGATATTCGGACTCTGGGAAGAACCTCAAGGATTTAAAATCATTGTAAGGAGTAACAAGATTGGTAAAAATCTTTTTAATTTCTTCTTTATTGTCCACAATTTGTCTGTTGCTTCCTTAATTTTGGAGCCTAGAATGTGCCACATCCTTCTTAGATATTGGAACACCAAGATGATGACAGAACGATTGTGTGCAGCCCGAAAGTAGTGAATATTCTAGAGAATCATATGCAAGTTACCGCTGTTTCTTTACCAAAGTTAAATTCAAATTAAAGATAAATTACAGCACTGAGAATAGAAACTTCATATTTTATTTCAGAATTTGAAGATGTATATTGTATTCATTCACTCACTTATTCATTGTTCATTCCATAAGTCAGTCAACAATGTCTTTGGAACATCAATTCTTTCCTGGATATTATTTTATTATTATTGTTTTATTGTCCTTTAATTTTATGCTTTTTTAAAAATTTTTATTGTGGTAACATTGGTTTACAACATTGTATAAATTTCAGGTGTACATCATTATACTTCTATTTCTGCATGGATTACATCATGTTCTCATGTTCACCACCCAAATACTAATCACAATCCATCACCACACACGTGTGCCTAACTATCTCTTTCACCCGCCTCCCTCTCGCCTTTGCCTCTGGTAACCACCAATCCAATCTCTGTCTCTATGTGTTTGTTTGTTGTTATTATCTACTACCTAATGAGTGAGATCATATGGTATTTGACCTTCTCCCTCTGACTTATTTCACTTTGCATTATACCCTCAAGGTCCATCCATGTTGTCACAAATGGCTGGATTTCATTGTTTCTTATGGCTGAGTAGTATTTCATTGTGTATAAATACTGCATCTTCTTTATCCATTCTTCCCTTGATGGGCACTTAGGTTGCTTCCATGTCTTGGCTATTGTGAATAAGGCTGCAATGAACACAGGGGTGCATGTATCTTTACACATTGGTGTTTTCCCATTCTTTGGATAAATACCCAGCAATGGAATAGCTGGATCATATGGTAGCTCTATCCTTAATTTTTTGAGGAATCTCCATACTGTTTTCCATAGTGGCTGCATCAGTTTGCACTCCCACCAGCAGTGTATGAGAGTTCCCTTCTCTCCACAGCCTCTCCAAAACTTGTTGTTTCTTGTCTTGTTAATTGTAGCCATTCTGACGGGCATGAGGTGATATCTCATTGTAGTTTTGATTTGCATTTCCCTGATAATTAATGATGATGAGCATCTTTTCGTGTGCCTGTTGGCCATCTGTATATCTTCTTGGGAGACATGTCCGTTCAGGTCTTTTGCCGAGTTTTTAATTGGGTTATTAGTTTTTTTTGTTGTTGAGATGCATGAGGTTTTTATATATTTTGGAGATTAACCCCTTATCAAAAGTATGGTTTGCAAATATCTTCTCCCAATTGTTAGGTTGTCTTTTCGTTTTATTGATGGTTTCCTTTGCTGTGCAGAGGCATTTTAGTTTGATGTAGTCCCATTTGTTTGTATTTTCTACCATTTCTCTTGCCCGGTCAGACATGGTGCTTGAAAATATGCTACTAAGACCAAAGTTGAAGAGCATACTGCCTATGTTTTCTTCTAGAAGTTTCATGGTTTCAGGTCTTACATTCAAGTCTTTAATCCATTTTGGGTTAATTTTTATGCATGTTGTAAGATAATGGTCTATTTTTATTTTTTTGCATGTGGCTGTCCAGTTTTCCCAACACCATTTGTTGAAGAGATTTTCCTTAATCCATTGTGTGTTCTTGGCTCATTTGTCTAAGATTAGCTGTCCATAGATGTGTTGGTTTATTTCTGGGCTTCAATTCTATTCCATTGTCTGTCTGTTTTTGTACCAGTACCATGCTATTTTGGTTACTATAGCTTTGTAGTATATTTTGAAATCAGAGAGTGTGATACCTCCAACTTTTTTCTTTTTTCTCAAGATTCCTTTAGCTATTTGGGGTCTTTCGTTGTTCCATATAAATTTTAGGATTCTTTGTTCTATTTCTGTGAAAAATGTTGCTGGAACTTTGATAGGGATTGCATTGAATCTATAGATTGCTTTAGAAAGTATGGACATCTTAACTATGTTAATTCTTCCAATCCAAGAGCACAGAATATCTTTCCGGTTCTTTGTGTATTCTTCAATTTCTTTCAGCAATGTTTTATAGTTTTCAGTGTACAGCTCTTTCATCTCTTTGGTTAAGTTTATTCCTAGGTATTTTATTCATCTTATTGTAATTGTAAATGGGATTGTATTCTTAATTTCTCTGTCTGCTTCTTTGTTATTAGTGTATAGAAATGCAACTGATTTTTATATGTTTATTTTATATCCCCTGGATATTATTTTAGAGGCTGTTAATACAAAAGCAAACTATTTAGACATGTCCTTTTCAGTTATAAAGTTTATAGACTAGAAAATGCCACACAAAATTCAAACAAATAATGTTATCAGTATTTAATTATAATATTTATATATGCTTGGGAAAAGATCACAATATTGTATGAAAAAATATATTTTTCATCTAAATAATTTTAATTAAAAACTAGAAATAGGACCAGTAAATGATATGTGCCTTATGAATTTCCATAAAATAATTGATATTCCATCTTCTTACAACCATTTGTATTTTGAATTTATGTTTTATGTTATCTGATTTTTATGGCAAATACACCAGGATTATTCTTGACACAAAAGTGGAGGTTTTGCATTCAATTTTATTCCCAATATTCACATGAAAATTGAACATGGGGTCCAGAATCCTGTGCTTTCTAACTGCCAGATTTTCTTCCACTCCAGGGCCAGCAGCAGCACTTCTCAGCAAATATAGAGGTGCAATTCAAAACAAGCAAATACTCAGAAAGTAGAATCATTGCATGTGATTGTTATTCAATATGATCACCTAAGAGAGTCCTTGGTCTATCTCCACATTTTCACACTTTGGATGAAATTTTGAGTGGGGACTTGACTAATGGGCATTCAATTTGTCTTTCTTTCCCTGAGGAATCAGACCTTTATCTGGAAAGTCTGCTTCTAGTGTTCAGGGATGGGGGCTGTAAACAAACGTATTTCAGTGTGAAGGTCTTCAGGGATTTCAAACACTGGTAAAACTCTTTAGCATGCTTCATGTAGCCACCTGAGTGGCTCTCAGCAGATCTCTGAGTATAGATAAGCTAAACCAAGTAATTCAATTATTAGTAACTCTCCATGTGAAGACCAAGTATCTTGGAAGCTTTATCAATCCAAATCAGACTCAAGACTGAAGCGATATCTGCTCTGTTCTCTTTGCCTAGACTCAAATCTCTGCCCACTTATTGCTAAATGTAAATGATGGTGATATGATTTAAATAATAGTGTTCAGCATCCCTACTTATAAATTAGATGCTTGGGCATTTATTCAGAACAATGAATAGTCATTACACGGAGTATATTTCACCTTAGTATGAAGAGAAATTTTCCACCTTTGAACTGGCAGAATTGATGGATGTTTTAGGCCAGATAAGAACCTTCTTATGTGTCTTTAAAATATAAGATACTGTGTCTCCAAGAAAGACTTATTAAATTACTTAACATCAATAAAAACATGTTTTTATTTTGTCTAGAGAGATAAATCCTAAGACAGAAAGATTCCTGGTGTCAACAGTCAGTCTCTATGTTGCTGGTGGACACCGAGAGCTCATATCAGGATGCAGTTTGTCCCTCACACAACCCAGGTTTAAATAAGTATCTGACAAATTCTATACTTAGAGACCAATGGAACATACTCTTGAAATCATTTCAGAGGCTATTTTAAAAATTTGCAATATTATTTCCCATCCAAATTGTAACATAAAATAATTAACACTAGGTGTGTTTTTAAAGTTTATTTACTGAGAATTTATTATTTTGGTAGACCTATAAAATATTTCTTTTTAGAAACTTACTTGAAAAAATTATATGTAAAAAATTAAAAATAGCTCTTATCAGGAAGAAACGCAAAATCAAGTAAGGTTCTGAAGATACAGGAAAATACTGGGGCTCTTCTACAGAAACTTTATTTCAGTGACATATACTTGGTGAAATAAAAAGCAACCTTAGCTTTGCCAACAGTTATATTTCAGTAGAAAAGAGAATTCACAATAGGTAAGGATATATACAAATAGGGCCACCCTTGATGGTCTAGTCGTTAAGACTCAGCACTCTCACAACGTGATCCAGCTTCCTTTCCTGGTCAGGGAGCCACATCACCCATCTGTAGGTTGTCATATGTGACAGCTGTGTGTTGCTGTGATGCTGAAAGCTACGCCACAGGTATTTCAAATACCAGCGGGGTCCACCCATGGTGGGCAGGTTTCAGTGGAGCTTCCAGATTAAGACAGACCAGGAAGAAGGACCTGGCCCCACGCTTCTGAAAAAATTGGCCAGGAGAACCCTATGATTAGGCAGCAGAGCATTGTCTGATACAGCGCTGGAAGGTGAGAGGATGGTGCATAAAACAGGGCGGGGTTCCGCTCTGCTGTACACAGTCACCAGGACTCAGGAATCGACTGGCAGCACTAACAATAAGTATACAAATATTCTCCTTTTCAAAAGCTAACTGTCCAAAATTCATAGTAGACAATCAATAATCACTGTTGTTGATGCTCTTTTTTTTGTTCCTGTTAATTAAGGACGTTTATTAAATATACTATGTCTCGGAGTAAAACATGCACTGAGTTGCTTTAGGTAGCAAACAAGCAGAAAATATTTTGATCAAAGTGAATACTGCCACAATGTTTTCCATCAAAAGTGTACCCATGCAATTCTTTCTAGATGCAGTGGTAGGAGACAAGAGATATAGGATAGCTGGTGCAACACCTTCAGATCAGCTCCAGATACATTTTGATGTAGGGAATAAAGCATCTGTAAATTAAAACAGACAAACACACACCACTGATTTGGGAGAATCAGGTGTGGGAGAGCACAACCTGATTTGCTTGTTAAACGTATAGCTAGATATCATCTGTACCAATTTTTTGAATATACACAATTATAATCCACTTGCTATTTCTATTTCGACTATAAAAGCCCTCAGTAAGGTAAAAGGAGTTACGGGGACTGAAATACGAAACCACATTAAAAGATCATTCAAACATACTAAAAACAATAACTACTGGTAGCAATTATTTTGCATTCATTGTTACCAGGCTCTGTGCTAACTAACCTACATATGTGCATTATTTCGTTTAATTCACACAAGAATATACTTGGTAGAATTCACAAAGCTAGTAATGGGTGGGCTAACAACCAACCAACCAACCAAATCAACAAACAAAACACAAAAAACAAAACCGGAGAATCATGCCATTAGCCAATATCTTTTGAGTAACTTGTTCTCTTTGAATCTCAATTGTCTCCTCAGACACAGAAGTAGTTATATCCGTTTTCCGGCACACTGCTGCAGAATAATGAGATCATTATTTCAAAATGTCCAGCATAGTTCTGGGCATAGAGAACGCTAACTACTGTTAGCACTCTCCTCCACTCATTTCTCTATGCAAGTAAAACAAAGTGATTAAACTTTAACCAATTAACACTGTAAATAATATTTTTAACAAACCAAACAGGTTTTAAACTATTTTAAAGGAAAGAGCTATAAGTTGGAAAGGAAAGGAATGGATGCCAGAACAAACTAATAGAGGACTCTGAGCAGCTAGAAGTCAGAGGGATAGGACAGAACTGGCTTATTTGGCAGAAGAAGGAAAATGTGATTAAATAAAGACAATTCGGAATTCCTGAATGATACCAAGAAGGAACAGTATTGAGGTATACTCTGTGGGTAGGTGAAGCAGACTGGTGTGGTAGAAATTACTAAGGAAAAACCCAGCATAATGAAAATGTTTTCCACAGAAATACTGAAATTCCCAAGGATGATGACAGGGTATGGGCTGCAGAGAAGGTCTATGATAGTTAAGGAAAAGTAACTGTAAGTCACTCTGACTCATCAATTTCTTATAGGTAGCTCTCTTTTATCACTGGAAACATGCACACACAGAGGCATGTGTGCACAGATGTAAAAATACAGATACATATATGCATGGATGTACATATGTTCATGCAATATCCCATATTAATATGATTAATATATGCATATAAATGTTAATACATACAATAATATAAAAATTAATGTATATTCATCCAATATAAAATATATCCAACGGTGAATAAAGAATATAGTAGCTGTGTCAAACAGTTCTAAGATTCTGAAATTACTCACTGGAAGGTTTCTATTTCTGAATTTTGTGAAAGGATGGAGAGAAAAGCAATTAAGATCTGAAAATTTTACGTGTTTGTGAACAAAAATAAATTTTATTTATTTATTTATTTATTTATTTTTAAGATTTATTTATCCCCCCCCCAAGCCCCAGTAGATAGTTGTATGTCATAGCTGCACATCCTTCTAGTTGCTGTATGTGGGACTGGGCCTCAGCATGGCCGGCGAAGCAGCGGGTCGGTGCGCGCCCGGGATCGAAACCCGGGCCACCATCAGCGAAGCGCGTGCGCTTAACCGCTAAGCCATGGGGCCTGCCCAATAAATTGATTTTAAATGAAATATTTAACAACCTGGTATCTAAGAGAAAAAAGCAGTTTTATCATCTATTAATCTCTTTCCATTTTCCCCATTAAAAAATGAAAGCAAGAGAATAAATGGCTCCAGGGAATCAAACTCGAGTGACTGAGTTCACCCTCACGGGAGTCTCAGACCATCCAGACCTCCAGATCCCACTCTTCTTTGTGTTCCTCGTCATCTATGAGCTGACGGTGGAGGGAACCTGAGCATCATCACTCTCATCAGTGCTGACTTTCGACTTCAGACCCCCATGTATGTTTTCCTCCAGCACTTTGCGATCATCAATCTTGGCAATTCTACTGTCATTGCCTCTAAAGTGCTGGTTAACTTCTTGGTTTCAAAGAAAACCATATCCTACTGTGAATGTGCAGCCCAACTGGGTGGAGTCTTAGTTTTTATTGTGGCTGAGATGTTCACGCTGGCTGCAATGGCCTATGACCTCTACGTGGTTATTTGCAACCCCCTGCTCTACATGGTGGTGGTGCCCCCACAGATCTGCCTTCTGCTGGTGTCCCTCACTTACCTCTACAGTCTGACCACAGCACTGACTGTCTCTTCCTGTGTCTTCTCGGTGTCATATTGCTCTTCCAATGTTATCAACCATTTTTACTGTGATAATGTCCCTTTGTTAACATTATCCCGTTCTGATACCTACATTCCAGAAACTACTGTGTTTATCTTTTCAGGGAGCAACTTGTTTTTCTCTATGATTCTTGTTCTAATATCCTACTTCAACATGGTCCTTGCCATTTTGAGGATACGTTCCTCAGAGGGGCGACAAAAAGCCTTTTCCACCTGTGCTTCTCACATGATGGCTGTCACTGTCTTCTACGGGTCTCTCCTCTTCATGTACTTGCAACCAAGAACCAATCACTCATTAGATACTGATAAAATGGTCTCAGTATTCTATACCCTGGTGATACCAATGCTGAATCCCCTCATTTACAGCCTAAGGAGCAAGGACGTGAAGGATACATTGAAGAGATATCTGATAACCCACGTCAATCATTCAAACTAATGTAAATTTAAAACTAGAACTATCTTCATTTAAGGGTTTTCATTTGCTCTTGAACATCCTTCTGTTAAGTGAAGAGGCACTAAATAGTTAAAAATTCCATTAATTTCAATGGGAAGAATGTTAATCTTTTTTACCCAATCCTAAATACCCAATTTTTCCTACAGAAAAGTCCATTAATTGACCAAAGATAACACACTTACATAAGTAATAAACAATAATTGGAAAATAAATATATTTTAAAATAAAATGTAAGTTATTAAAGGGTTTTTATAACTTCTAAACAAGGCAGAGAAAGCCTGAGAGCGGGTGGTCGAGGACCATGAGAGTCACTTCCTGGAAGGTGGCCAAGGGAGATGATCTTCCTTGCCACAGATATCTCTTGCTCAACTATACAAAAGGTTTATTATTTTTTGCAGCATTTTATCCATAAATTTCTCAACCTTTTTCGACTCATTTTTATCTTGTGCTTAAAATAAATTTATATCACAGAAAAAATAAACTTTTAGGGCAAAATGAAAACTAAACAAAGTGCTTAGATATACAAGGAAATAGGACATGTGGCAAAACAGATTAAAAAATATATAAAAGGGGATTCTATCTTTTTATCTCTCTCACTTGGTGCAAGTACACAAAGCAAAATCTTGATATTCATCCAAATATAATGTCTATTTAATTTATTCCCTTGCATATTTTCATCCTAAAAATGTCTGTGTAGAGTTAATTGTCTTTCTTATGAAATCATAACAACAAATATGATTTATTTTAACATTTTTATTTAGTGTGTTTTTGCAGTGAAAAGTTATTAGACAAAAAAAAGTCATTGTCCTCAAAGTGACACCAATTCTCAAGGGCACTCACGGCCAAAAAAAAAAGACTCAACAGTCCTTATGTGCCCTATCTCTGTGTGCACATGTAAAATACTACTAAATGGAGTGAAGGAGAGTGGGCAGGACATGTGAAGTAAAGATAACAGAAATTGTCATGATTTCAGATTTTTTTTAATTCAAAAGTAAAATTGAGGAATTATAAGGTTTCCAATGGAGATTTTTGTGTCCCTTAAGGTCTAGATAAGTTTGGTTTTAGCAACGAATGCCCGTCCCCAGAAGTCCACAGGCCATCACTCCAGTTGTCTGCATTGTCACAGGTCACACCTATCATCTCTGCTTTCTGAAAGGCTGTTTCCACAAGCACTTCCATAGAAACGAAAAAGTCCTTTCAAAGAAATGATTCAAAAAAGAAGTAAACTCCACTGCACACATGCGGGGAAGATGGCAAAATAGAGGTTTACATTACAGCGTCGGGCCTCCTTACTCACAGAGTAACAACTCTGCCCCACAAAAGGAGTTTCCACTTGCTCTTCTTATTCTTCCCCCAGCCTTAAACCATTACACTGGCTCCTCTCTCTAACTGCTTCTTGCCTCTCCTTTCTGTTCTCTCTGCCTCTCGATTAAAGGCTATAAATGTTTCTTTCCTTTTATTAAACAGAGCTATTACTTTATGAAGCTTGAGATCTTTTCATAAATTATGCCCCTAGTTTTCACCTTCTATTCCAAGCTTCTGTCCAGGATTGGCTTTGACTCTTTCAATACTTATAAAGGCACTTTTATAAACAACCACCATTATCTGGGTTGGAGCAATTTTGTTGACAAAAACAGCTGAGATAACAAACTCTTTACCTCATCTCACAAAATGTACATGAATTTGGGTTAATTAAAATAGCACACGCAATATTAAGATATATAATAAGATGTATAATAATAACTAAATATCGAAATGTCTACTGCTTAAAAAGCAATTCTAACCACAAAAGCTATTTGAGCTATCATGGTCAGAAGAGGTCACTAAACATTTAAAAAGAAAACACTTCGTAAAATGTATATTTCAAAGACCTACTAGACTATATTACTGAATGATAAAGGTTATTAATGTTTACACAATCATAAAAGTGATAAATTTAAGATATAGATTCATGAGATTTCATTATATTAATTTAAAACCTTTTATGAAATATCTAATTTAGAAACTTTCATATTAAGATATGGAGGCTTAAAATATTGCTTTTTGATCGTTGAATAACCAATATGGCTACAAACAAAGAGTTCCTTGATTGTGGTAGCATCTTCACTTCCAATATAATCAGTTTTCTCACTGATTGCTTTCTTTCTCACAATTTTTCAACATTTTATGGTTCAGCAATAGGAAACTACAAGCTCTAAAACAGAGAGGCTCAGTGGAATGCCGTTTACAGGACAAGCTCACAGTGGTGAGAGAATGGCTTACAGAAAGACAGAGACTGTGATACCACAACTAACTTCAAGGAGGATGAGAAATAGTTTAGCCATGTGTGTGTCAATCTGCCTCAGCTACACGGTGTGTCAGTTTTTTGTGTCACTTCAATAGCTACTTCAATGGTATTATTCAAAACTGTCAATCATATCACTATTATAGACACTCAAATATAAAAACTACATTAAAATCATGTGTTTATCTGTCTATTACAATCTCTGAACTTCTTGGTTGAAATGGATTGTACTTAGTGCATCTTTCTATTTCAAATCCAAACCAATATTTAGATTATTTAAAAAAAAAATTAAGACAAGTAAAACCATTTTAGCTCTATAAAATTAAATCTGAGTTAATTTTTATTACAATTCCTTACCATATGTATAAGCAGTACATATTCATAATTTGGATATCCAGAGTAGGAAATTCTTGCGTTCTGATGGTGGAATGTATATAGATTAAAAAAAAAAATCTAGATCTATACTTATTTAAGTAAATTAAATGTGCTTATTTTTCGATATCAAGGACCCACTCTAGGAGATATTTCACGCACAGTTTCATTCATGGTTCAGCGGGGACCAAGAGTAGGTAAATAACTAAATGCCTATTCCTATGGGAACAAATGTATATTAAATGAAAGTAGACCCAGATTACAACAACAGAAGTCAGCATAATATTGGTGTTTATGTAGTAAAATGAATATAATTCAAAAATATATAGTTGAGTGAGAACATTCACGTATCAAAATAAGATATAACAACATATATCAACATACATGTTGTTATATATCTCAACATGTGCACGTTGAGACATACATTATATTTACTTTATAAGGTTGTGTTTTCTTTTAAGAGCATATATCAACTTTGTAGTTGAGGTACCCATAGGGGAAAGGGAAATTGAAGTGCAGATGGGGAATGAGGACTGGTGATGATTATCGGATATGGCATTAGGGTATCATTAACTCAATTTAGTTCCTTAAGTCACAAAAAGAAATAAAAATAAGAGTTAAACACATATTCATAATTTTTATTCTTCCCCAAACTTTTAAAAACTCTATGGAACATGTTTAAAGAGTTTTGTCATCATCCTCAAGCATAAAACTTGAGAAGACATTGTGGAAAATGCTGAATGTTGAAGTAATTTTTGGGTGATTAAAGCATGTATCCAACAAATAATATACGTACACCCAGATATTTGAGTGGATGCTGCAAAAATAGTAATAAAGGAAAGTAGGTGAATTGGATATAAATGAACATTTCCTCAATAGGAAAATCAAAGGTACTCTGGATAATTAACAAAGATAAGAGTCATCATTTCCTGTTCTCACACGCTTTGGGAATAACCAAGAAATCGCATTTAAGCCCCCAAGGGACATTCAAGCCCGCAAAGGAGAGTCTCAAAGTGGAGAGACACTCATAAATTCTTCTGACTGCAGTTTGGTTATTAATCACATAAGGGAACCAGACTCATCTCCATTTTAGGTGAGTAGATGGCGCTGATTATCATGATCATTAGATGACTATTTTTGATGCCTGTCTTCAATTTAAATTGTAAATATAATTATAGTCACCGATGCCAGACTCAATACATTATCCCAGGTATATTAATAATCTCTTTTCATAACTATGTTTTCTAGAGTAATGATATGTTTTTGCCATTATTATTATGTTCTTTGAGGGTAGTAAGGGATCTTGTTTCTATTTATTATTATTTCTATATTTACATTGGGATTCTAGACATAAAACATTCTGAAGGACAAGTAAGCATTCTTTGAAAGCTCCACCAAGAATGTTGTCTAAGCAAAGATGCTGCTCATCAGGTCAGGGTTATTGATGCCTCATGAGTGTCTACGCCTCAGAGAGTAACAGTTTCTGATAGGGCTTCCAGTTATCCAGTAATATGATATTATCATTATCTCTTATTATCATGCATCCATAGAGTGTCATTTGTGCTATGGATACATGTGACCTCATTTTACTAATACCATACAAGAGACTGAGATTGTCAGAGTGTAAATTCTGCCAAGAGCAGACCCTGAGGAAGGACTTGATGTTTATTTGGTAGATGATTATTTGCTATATGATGTGTATTTGGTAGATGATTTCAGGAAGCAAAAATGAGGGAATAGGGAATGTGAGACAGAAGGAAAAAAGTTAATAAAATGTGCAATAAAGTATAGATGACCGCTGTAAGCAGCTAAGGCTCCATTACTCAAGATGCTTTGAAGTATCCTTCAGAGCTCTGCTGGGAATTACCCAAGAGAAGGTTAGGAAAGCTTGGGTGTTTAACCATTGATGTCTGTCTCTTACTAGTTGAGTACTCCTCCTTGACACATTAAATCTCAGGCACTTCCAAACTGCCTTGCATATGGTCTGAGCAAGCTCTCAAGACACTTTGCCCTCAGGAAAAGAAGTAAAACACTTGAGATAGGAAGCTGTCAACATGCCAGAAAAAGTCTACCATGGCTGTAGGCCACTTCAGAGGTGGCCCAAAGTGACAAGGGATGTGCAGACAGATGTGTCTGATACAGTGATATTAGCAATAGTAAGATGATGGCAAAGCCAAAATAATATAAAATTGACTTTTTAACTTAGGCTAATACGTCCATGACACCACAATACTAAAATGTCTTTGCCCCTACTATCTTTGCGTTAAATTTGTTTTCATTTGGATTGTGAGGCTAAAGGATTTGAAGTATCTCCTAACATATTTATGGTGGGGACAAAACCAAGTTTAAAATCAGTACAATTAAAGAGTCAAGGAGATCAATGCTTAAGAATTATTAATTGGCTACATGTGTTCTGTTTTCTCTGTTGGTGAACTTGCCACACCTTAAACACTTCATCATTCAAGGCTTGCATAGTCCCTTTCCTCTCATAATGTACCTAAAGGTATTAATGCAAATTTTCTTCTTGATCTGTTGTCCTTTATGTTATAAATTGCTCATGCCACAAGTGAATAACAAAAGCAAAGTGACAAACCATGGCACAGAATTTTGCCCACTTGTTTGAGAATCTAGCATAACAGGATGCAATTATAATCAAGTACACTTTTTTGTGTGTGTGTGTGAGGAATTCAGCCCTATGCTAACATCTGCCAATCCTCCTATTTTTTTGCTGAGGAAGACTGGCCCTGGGCTAACATCCGTGCCCATCCTCCTGCACTTTATATGGGATACCGCCACAGCATGGCTTAATAAGCAGTGCGTTGGTGCGCGCCCGGGGTCCGAACCGGCGAACCTCGGGCC
Organism: Diceros bicornis minor; assembly: GCF_020826845.1. NCBI lineage: Eukaryota > Metazoa > Chordata > Mammalia > Perissodactyla > Rhinocerotidae > Diceros > Diceros bicornis. The sequence goes on from NC_080770.1 coordinate 21,882,770, forward strand.
GCCACAGCAGAGCGCGCGCACTTAACCACTTGCGCCACCGGGCCGGCCCCCATCAAGTACACTTTTTAAAAGTTTTCAGTGATCGTGACAAGTCACAAAACAATGGTTTGGGGATTGGCATTAAATCACGCAGCTGGTGAGTATAATTCTGCACATCTGAAATTACAAAATTTTGTTATTCACTTAGTAGGATTCACTTAGTAAATGTGCCAAGCAGCACATTTAGTCAGGTTTCAAAGTGATAATTAGAAAAGATTTACACTGATTTCATATCCTTCACTAATGCCACATTGTTGCAGAGTTAGTGTTCCCTCATGGAGATAATGCGGTGTGTTTTACACAATAAGGAGTAGAAACATATATAAGCACTCATGGCCTTACTAGCAGCGTTGGATGGGAGAAGTATGGGTGTTTGTCCTTTTTTATAATTTTAAATAGTGCACATATTTCTGCTGAGGCTAACTCACCCAAAGACTAATGAGCCTGACCTATTTTTAGAGCCATTCAAGATTCTTCCTTCTTTGTCCTCCCTCTTTCTTTCTTTCCCTCCTTTGAATAGGAAGACAGTGTTCTCAGTTTGACCAACCTGTTTATCTCCTTTGAGGCTATTTGCACAAACCTCACAGAAGACTTAGTTGAGATTGGGTGTTTGATTTGCATAGGAGGACATCCTTAGGCTGAAGATCCATTCCCCAAGTCCTAGTGCAGTTCTGGAGTTTGAGCTTCCATCAGATAAAAAGCTTCTTGCTCAGTTTCCCTGTTTCTTTCCAGGCAGTGCTTGGGTAGGGCTGGTGGTGGGAGGAGCACAGAAATTATCAACTCAGTTGTGTTTCAGAAGAGCTAGAGGGATGTGTAAAATTACAACACTGTGATGTTGGGATGCAGAGATTGGCCAAACTGTACAAACTGCTGTGGAATATTTATTATTTTGGGTATAACTTTTTGTAGCTCAAAGCATCACACTTTGCCATTTTCTTTTTTTGGTCCCTGCTAATGAATGTTTATTTTTACTTTTTTTATTGATATTTTGTTAATATTGTGAATAAATTTTTGGATAATTTCATGAGGTAAATTTAATCTGCCAGATTAATCTTGAATTTCTCTTCTGACTCTTGAAATTTCTGCTTTTTTAGAGACATCCAGAGATTTTAGATTTTAGTGCTATAAGAGTTTAAACATTTTCTTATAGCCTTAAGTTCTTGACAAGTCTAGCGTTGATTTTTATGTGGATGACCTAAACATTCAATTTCATCATCTTCTATAGGGATAATCACTTCCTCCAGCTACATTTATTGAATAGACGCTTTTCGCCTCACTGTCCTAATATGCCACCTCTGTCATACACTGCAGTTCTGTACAATCACGGATCTTTTTCTGAGTTCTCTATTCTGTTACACTGATATATTTGCTCATCCTTGTGCCAATGCCACATTGTCTCAATAACTCTGGCTTTGCAAGTTTTAATAGCTGGTACTTCAGGTCTTTTCAAAGGTGTATTGCTTATTCCTTATAGTTTGCATTTCCTAAACACATTTGAAACCAGTGTCAACTTCTACAAAGTCTCCTAGTGAGATTGTGGTTGGAAAGGCATAGAGCAAATAGATTAATTTGAGCAGAATTAACATTTTTATAACACGGAGGTGTGCAATCCAGGAAAATAGTATTTCTATCAATTTATTTAGAACCTCTATAATGTTTCTCAATAAAATTTTAATTACTCTCCTTTTAAGAGTAAGTTGTCCAGTTTTTATAAGATTTTCTATCTTTATGGAACTTCCATTTCAATCTAAATTTTTTTTGTTTTTTTCCTATCTAAATGGTATTACTTCCTCATCTATTCAAATGCTTATATTATTTTTCCTAATTCAGTCTGATAATGTGGTGAATTATATTTATAGATTTTCCAGAATTAAACCATTCATCTCAACATGGATCAACCCAGCTTGAATATAATGTACTATAATTCAAATATATTTTTTAAATTGATATAATGTATTAATATTGTTTAAGATTTTTAGATCTATATAAGTGAAATGATAGGCCTGAATACATTGTTTTTTACTGTATATATACTTTTTTTTTTTTTTGAGGAAGATTCGCCCTGAGCTAACATCTGTTGCCAATCTTCCTCCTTTTGCTGAGGAAGATCAGCCCTGCACTAACATCTGTGCCCATCTTCCTCTACTTTACATGGGACGCCACCACAGCATGGCTTTAATAAGCAGTGTGCAGGTCTGTGCCTGGGATCCAAACCTGCAAACCCCAGGCCGCTGAAGCGAAGCACACGAACCTTACTACTACACCACCAGGCTGGCCCTTATTATATATATTTTTTACTCAGGATTTTTCTGGCCCACTAGAATGACTTGTCATGAGGTCTACATTTTGTAAACTCTGGAAGAGTTTCTCATAAATATGGAGGATCTTTTTCCATGAATGTTTGGGAGCACCTGCCTTTAAAACAATCTGAAGGGGAAAGGAGTTGGGAAAGTAGAGGTAGAGAAAATGCAATCCTTACATTAAAATGTGTTAATTCAAAATATTACACACATTCTTGATGACAGCTGAAATAAAGGTATAAGAATAACATTCTAATCGAAATATAGTACATAGACTCCATTTCTAGCAATGACATATCCAATTGGCTCTATGTGGATCAACTAATTTTCTGTTCTGCTCATGTACATTTAAATAGATAAAATTGGAGAGAATTTTCAAATGTATCACTGAACATCTCATTCCCCTTGTTCCCCATCACTTTATCATTCCTCCTTAGATGTCATACTGTTTTCTAGCCCATGAGGCATTTGAGACAGCATTCTCTACTGTAGAGTGATGTCTCTCTTTGTTAGTAAGTATATTCATAGTGTAGCTGGAAAAACCTGGGACCCTGTCACCGCAGCCGAATCATGAACACAATGACAAGGGATCGAGGAAAAGAAAAATGGTTTAATTTTGCCAGCAAAATGAGGCTGGAGTGGGCTCATGCCCAAAAACCCACAGTCCTCCCGAGGAATTAGGAGTTGGGGTTTTTAAAGGGAGTGTGATTCTTTGCTGAGGGGGAATATTGTGGGGGTCCCAGACATTCTGGCGCTGGGCCAGGTGTTATCTCTATCGACAGCAGGAGGTTTAGGGTTCCATTGATCAATCTTCCCACGCCACCTGAAATTGGGCCCTGGGGAGAGGAAGGAAACTGCCCCCAATTGACGATTACAAAATTTACAAAGTTTTAGACGGGAGGGTGAGCTGTGGGTGGCAGTTCTGTGTCCTCCCATCAGCCTGCATTTGGCCGAGATAAGGGAAGCTGCAGGTGTCCTCCGTTTGTCTGTCTCCATGATGAAGGGGGGATTCCGTGCCAGGAACAAGGAGTTGGGGAGCTTCAGCTTCTTGATAATTTCTGGATATTAGTTTCCCTGTAATAAACCTCAAGAGCTGATAATTAGCCAGAACTTCAGTGTGAAGCCACCTGGGTTTTTAACAATTTATTACTTCCATTTGCCTTGTGGAATTCAGGGATAGAAAGGTCAAAACAACTGATATCTACATGTGAATATAACTTAGAATGAGCGCTTTTTGGTTTTTAACACCATATATGCTGAGTTCAATGTAGGGGAACCGATATCAGGGCCGGCAGCAATAGTAGTTTACTAGATGATTTTAGGTTGTACATTAAGAAATGTGTTTTAATAATTATTTTACTTGTCTTAAAATGTGTTAGAAAAATGTAACTACAGCATTAAACCCAACATTTCAGAGATTTTAGTGCTAAGGTCAAAGCAAATGTGGGGATACCTGCTACATATTCTTTCTCAGATTGAATAAATTATAGATGCAGACCTTACTTGATGTGTAACATAGTAAAAGTCAGAAACCTCAAAAATCAACACACAAGTACTGAAGTTTCAAATACACTGTTCTAGAGGAGCTAAGAGTCATTTGTGTGCATTAGAGTGGCATGTGGGGGACTTCTGCGAGGTAGTGAAATTATTTTCTATCATTCTAAAAAATCATTAAACAATGTTTAAAACTCATAAAAGCATAGCAGAATGAGAATACAATTTTAAAAAATCAAATGGGTAGTGGAATGAGAATACCACTTACATATGTGGGATCATAACAAAGAGGAGTAATCAAAGTCTATTAAATAGGTTAATTGTGGTTTTCTTTGGAGATTGGGATTGAGGGTGCAGGGACAAGAAGCAGAGGGCTATTCTTTTTTAATATAATTTCTTCTAAAACTTGATATGTTTTAACTAATTATATGTATTTGAAATGAAAAACATTTTTGAAAAAAATATTAGGATTCTCACTCTAGACCAAACTTTTCTAATGATATATTGTTGACAGAACCATAAAGGGACTGTATATACCTTTTAATGATAAGCAGTATGTGGCATAAAATATAAAATGGCTTCTATATATCTTAGGCTGTAATGGTTTCTAAATTTGTTTCTAGGTTTAATGATGGGGGTGAGTCTTATTTTAAGTCACTTCAGCTAAAAAAGATTAGATTTGCCTTACACATAATTGCTTTGCATACTAAAATTTTAACCAATGATAGCTCCTGAAACCCAATGACTCTTCTGATGGTTCTTCCCACAGTAATTTTCCATAATGGCCTGGATGGACAAACACAATCACACAGTGCTGAAAGAATTCATTCTAATGGGAATCACAGACCGCCCTGAGATGCAGGCTCCATTATTTGGGCTCTTCCTCATCATCTACATCGTCTCAGCGGTGGGCAACTTGGGCATAGTCATCCTCACCAAGATGGACGCCAGGCTACAAACCCCCATGTACTTTTTTCTCAGACATCTGGCTTTCATTGATCTTGGTTATTCAACAACTGTGGGACCCAAAATGTTGGCAAATTTTGTAGTTAATCAAAATACAATCCCCTATAACTGGTGTGCTACACAGCTAGCTTTCTTCATCTTGTTCATCATTAGTGAACTTTTTATTCTGTCAGCAATGTCCTACGACCGCTATGTGGCCATCTGTAACCCTCTGCTCTACACAGTTATCATGTCACAAGGAGTATGTTGGGTGCTGGTAGCAGTCCCCTATCTCTACAGTGCCTTTGTCTCTCTGATAGCCACCATAAAGATTTTTATTTCCTCCTTCTGTGGCTATAATGTCATTAGTCATTTCTACTGTGACAGTCTTCCCTTGTTAACTTTGCTGTGCTCAAGCACACGTGAAATTGAGTTGATAATACTGATCTTCTCAGCATTTAATTTGGTTTCATCTCTTCTGACAGTCCTTGTGTCCTACATCCTGATCCTTAAGGCCATCCTCAGGATGAACTGTGCAGAGGGCAGACACAAGGCCTTCTCCACCTGTGGATCTCACCTGACAGTGGTAGTTGTATTATATGTGACTCTATCCCTTATGTACGTGCAGCCCAAGTCCAGTCATTCCTTTGATACCGATAAAATGGCCTCTATATTTTACACTTTGGTTATACCCATGCTAAATCCGATGATCTACGGCTTGAGGAACAAAGAGGTAAAAGGAGCCCTGAATAGGATATGGAAAAATCTGTGAAACTCCCTATGTAAAGATCAATAGAGAATGTCTATACAATAAATTAGGTTCTAGTCAACTGTTTATCATATATAACAAGAATTTAGAAAGCAGTAATGTGTAAAAGGCATGGGAAACTAGAAATGTTTTTCTTATTTTCTACTTATAGATGTTCAAGCAGTGGTCATCCTTCTGGTATCAACTTTGATTTGTCCTTAAGTTTCAGTACAAGACACTGAAATCTGGATCACTGTTCTCACATTGCCAAGTGCTTATGTTACAATTGAAGGCAAGTCTTTGTTAATGCATCTCCCAATAGATAATCTTTTTTCAAGGCAATCTTGTGTCCTTTAATAAAATATTTTCTTTGCATCTCACATACCATTTAAATACCAGTACCCATAGTACTGGCATACTGACATATAGAAGATGGCAGGTACTGTTCTATGTGCCGGGCATATATACAGCAATGAAGAATACATCAAAATATCTGCCTTAATGATACTGTAACTCTATCTCCCTTGTGATGGGTGGCATCTCAGATTTCTGTTAAATTATGATATATGAACATGTAAATGCTTGAGGAAGCAGAAATAAAAGTATAATTATTTTTGAGTGGCATAATTGTGTGCATTAAAAATTCAAAAGGATCTTCAAGATAAAACATTCTAAATAATAAGTGAATTTTTCAAGGTTGTGTGATATATGGTAAACATATAAAAGATGAATTATTTTTCTATATACTAACAAAAATAGGTAAAAATGAAATTTAAACTATCAATTACACTAGAAAAACATCTGTTAAATACTTGGGAATAATCTAATGAACAGTTTGCATGACTTCATTGCTAGAAACTACAAAAAAATTACTGAGTTATTAAAGAATACATAAATGTAGAAATATATCATGTCCATTGGTTGGAAAAAAATAAATGCTGTCAGTTCTTCACAAATTTTGCTATAAATTTAATGCAGTAATAATAAAAATTCCAATAGTATTTTCTAATACTTAAGTTGACATCAAAACTTATGTGAAAATACACAGGATCAAGACAAGGACCAGGGCAATTTCTTTGAAGAAAATAGAATATGGAGGACTTCCAATGACAGATATCAGTTCCTTTAACTGAGTTAGATTATTTTAAAAAATATTTCACTAGTCACATATGGACAGATAGACCAATAAAATAGTTAAAAATAAAGTCCAAAAATAGACTCACATGTGTAATTTCACTTGATTTAAAACAAAAGCCCACTGCGATGTTGTGAGGAAAGGAGGGCTTCTTAGAAAATTGACCCAGTTTGATCAGGTTTCTTATGTAAAACATGAACTTTAGTCATTTACTTGCATTATATGTAAAAATTAATTGAGACGTATAATGAATACAAGTGTGAAAGCAAAAAGCATAAAGTTTCTTGAAGAAAAGTAAAATAATCTCTTCATGACTCAGGACAAGCAAAGATTTCTTAAACAGAGTACACAAAATAATAACACTAAAAGTTAGATAAATAGCACTTTATCCAAAATAAAAACTTGTATTGATCAAAATATATCATGGGAGAGTGAATAGGAAGCCCCAAGAGACACATTTGAAACCCATACACCCTAAAAAGTACTGATATCAGTAATTTGGAAAAAAAAAACCACCAACAAATTGCCTAACTCCTAAAAGCAGTGTGATCGGGACAGTCAACCTAAAGGGAAAAAAGAAAAAAAAGGACAAGACACCTGAATAAATACTTAACAAAAGAGGATATCATAACAGTCAAAAATCCATAAATTTGTTTAAAAAAATCATTAATCAGATAAATGCAAGTTAAGGCCATACTGTGACATTACTACACACCCACCAAGATAGCTAAAATTCAAAAGTTTGTTTGAACAACAGTTCAAAATGTTGATGAGAATGTGGAGAAAGTAAAATTCTTTTACTTTTTTGAGAAAGTGTGCATTGCTATAAAAACTTTGGGAAACAAGTGTGGTAAATACTGAATTGTAGTGTGTGTCTCCTCTATGATGCAACTCCATTCCTGAGTAATGAGGTCCACTGGAGGATAAGTAATACAATGTTTTTGGAAGATATCATCATAGATGTTAAATGCTTATCAAGGGTAGAATGGGTGAAAATACAATGGAATTTTCAAAAAATGTATTCTACACAACAGTGCAAAGAAGAAGAGGAGGGAGGAGAAGAAGGAGGGGAAAGAAGACGAATAAATATAACATTAAGTGAAAGACACTAGCCTCATAAAACTTAGCAACCGTATATACGAATATAAATGATACTGAGCTGTACTCATAAGATTCGGGCACTTTATATGTTATGCATTTTGTTTTAGAATGTGTGATACAGGTAAAGAGGTACTGCATATAAGCAAGAATGCAAGGTTGATTTCATATTTGAAAACCAATAACGTAAATTATGTAATTTAATATTATTAAAAGTAAAAATAAAATTGGTTTATGATAAAACTCAACAGCGACTTGTAATAAACTGTAGAGCAGAGCAGAATAGAAGAAAACAATGTTATAAATGATATCTATAAAACTCCTACTGAGGCCGACCCTGTGGCATAGCAGTTAACCGTGCACACTCTGCTGTTGGCAGCCCGGGTTCGGATCCCGGGGGCGCATGGGCGCACTGCTTGTCAAGCCATGCTGTGGCGGAGTCCCACATAAAGTGCAGGAAGATTGGCAGGAATATTAGCCCAGGGCCAGTCTTCCTCAGCAAAAAGAGGAGGATTGGCATGGATGTTCGCTCAGGGCTGATCTTCTTCACAAAAAAAAAAAAAAAATCCTACATATGGAAGAGATAATGAATAAGTTGAAGACAGGATTTTTAGGGCAGTGACATTACTCTGTATGGTATTATGATGATAGATACATATCATTACACTTTAAAAACCTACATAAAACCTGAAAGGTAATATTGAAACATTGAAAACTTTCCCTCTGAAATTGGCCCTAAGATGCAGAGACCCAGTCTCACCATTTATATTCAGTATTTATTGGGCATTGTAGCTGGTTCACTATGAAAAGGTAAGAAATAAAATGTATAAAGATAGGAAATCACAAACCTCCTTTTTTATTGGTAAATGTTATGATTAAAAAGATAGAGGAAAATCTGTAGATAATTTATTAGTGGTGGTTGGAGCATAAAATATGAAGTAGAAAAGATAATGATAGACTTGTAACATGGAATCCAACCTTGTAGGTCTATATAGCCTATTGTAAAACTTGCCTTTTATTCTGATTGATTAAAAAAATGAAAGATTTTGAGCTAAGAAGTGATTTCATCTATCTTTGATTAAAGGACAGCTATGACTATTGCGTAAATAATAGACTGTAGGATACTACCGTTTGGAAATGGAAAATCCTGAGGGGTTTAATCATGATAAATTTGGGAGAGAACAGAAGCTTAAGCCAGGGTGGGAACAGTCAGACAACGAGAAGTGATTAGATTCTTGACATGTTTTTAGAAAATGTCAATAATATTTCTTTGTATTTATACGGCACGTAAGAGGTTTACAAAAGAAGAATAATGAATTTAGGAAATTTGCTGGAAACAAAATAAATTTAGAAAAATCAACTTTATTTCTACATCCCACCCGCAACTAGAAAATAAAATCGAAGGAAATATAACATTTATGAAACCATTAAAAAATAAACCCAATTTGGAGCCGGCCCGGTGGCGCAAGCGGTGCGCGCGCTCCGCTGCAGCGGCCCGGGGTTCGCTGGTTCAGATCCCGGGCGCGCACGGCCACACTGCTTGGCAAGCCATACTGTGAAGGCGTCCCATACAGAGAGGAGGAAGATGGGTATGGATGTTAGCCCAGGGCCAGTCTTTCTCGGCAAAAGGAGGAGGATTGGCAGATGTTAGCTCAGGGCCGATCTTCCTCACAAAATAATAAATAAATAAACCCAATTTAAGAATAAATCTAATTTAAAAAATATGACTTCAGTAATGATATGTATAAAATTTTAACAAGGCATTTAAAAGAGACAAATCAACGAATATTTAACCAAATATGATCATGGAGTGGAAGACAATATTGTTACAACGTCCAATATCTTTAGATTGCTCTATAGTTGCAATGTAATCCCAGCATCAATCCTTTCCTCCTGCTTTCTTGCCTTCCACCTCCTTCCCTCCTTCTTGCCTTCCTCCCTTCCTGCCTTCCTGCTTCCTTTTAGAACTTTGAAAGCTGGTTGTAAAATTTATTCAGAAAAGCAAAACACCAAAAATAGTAAAGATAATCTTGAAGAAGGAGAAGAAAGTTGAAGGAATTACACTACCAGATGCCATAGCCTATTATAAAGCTACAGTAATTCAGAAAACATTTTCCTGAGGACAGATAGAGTGATCAAGGGAATAGAATGGTGACTCCAGAAACAGATCCACACATACACTGTTACCTAATTAATGATAGAGGTCTCACTATTTTCCAAAGGAGAAAGAATAATCTTTTCAATAAATGCTATCAGGTAAATTATATATTTATATTAAGGAAAAGAAAGAATCTAGACACCTACCCATACTCTATACAAATTCAATTCTACCTGGATTAAAGATCTAAATGTGAAATACAAACAATAAACATTTTAGAGGAAAACATAGTGGGACATCTTTGTGATATTGGAAATGTTCAGATTTTCAAATTGAACACACAAAAAAATAACTACATAAAATTTAAAAAGATTAATTGAACTATTTCAAGAAATTCTGTCCATCAAAATTAATAGTGTGGAAAGGGAAACTCATAGCGAGAGAGGATATTTTTATCAGACCTATATAATCAGATTTATTATCTGACAGAGGACTCATGCACAATATAAAAATAACTCTTACAGATCAATATAGAATTGACATGAAATACAATACAAAGATGACAAAAGACATGAATGAACACTTTTCAAAAGAAAATATCTAAATGACCATAAACATATGAAAAGTTTCTCAGTTTCATTCAGCATTAGGAAAACGCAAACTAAAACCACAATGATGCCCATACATAATGATACTCATACATGGTATCTAGAGTGGCTATAAAGAAAATAATAGAAAATATTAGATCTTGACAAGGATGTTGAGCAATCATAACTATTTGCACTGCTACTAGGACTGTACATTGTTATAGCCACCCTGGAAATTCATTTGGCAGCATTTACTAATGCTGACTATGCATATCCTATGACTCAGCAATTTCAGTGTAAGGATTATACCCAAATAGAAATACATTGAAGATTGAGCCAATCTGGATTGAATATTGTTGTGGACACGAGGGATGTTTTTAATTACCATTATTAGGAAATTTCTGCGTACATCAGGTTTTTTCTACAGGCTACAAATGATTAGCTTTAATATATACCTGATGAAATCTGATTATTATTATTTTATAAAGACCCAAAAATGTGAAAAAAAAAAGTTTTATGTTCATCAAAACATAGATTTGAATAGAATGTTTATAGTATCACTAATTACAAAACTTCAAAATTGGAACCATTCTAATATTTAACAATAGAATAATAGATAACTAATTTGTGATATATTCATAAAATGGAATTGTATACAGAAATGAAAATAAGCAATCTAGAATTACCAATAGAAATATATTAAGTCAAAGAACCCAGACCAAAAAAAAAACACGTACAGAATTTCTTTTATACAAAGTAACAAAAATAGGTGAAAATAATCTATGCTCTTAGAAGTCAGAATAGTGGTTATTCGTTTGTGTTTGTATGTGTGTGCATGTAAGGGGACAGTATATGGTAGAAAGGAGAATGAAGGATTCTTCTGTGGTCTGACACTGTTTTATTTTACTTTTATTGCCACAGTTGTTGTTTAATTTGGATTCTGATTATACAGATGTGGCAAGTTTGTAAAAACTTACTTATGATGTATGCATTTATTAATATGCACATTAAGCTTTAATAATAAGTTAAAACACCACAAAACACTAAGATTAAAATCTGCACAAACATGAATTTAAACCAAGAATAGTCTTTGCGAAATTATAAAACATGAATGTGTATTTTACCTAAAATTAAAGTGTCTTTTCCACTCATTTGTTTAATAGCTCTTCCTAAAACTTTCTTTGTTCCCACTCCAAAATTACTTCCATGTTTAAATATATGCATTTAAATGCGTATTTTACTGATCTCTTATTGTAGAATACATATATTGTCACTTATTTTAGTGTTGAAAGCTGTATTTGGCAGGAGGAGAGGGGCAGGGCTGGGGAATGATTTAACTTCTCCAACCTCTGCGCTTAGGTTGGTTTTAGTGAAGATCCAATGCTCAGCTCTGCCCATAGTATTGTATACATGTTTTGAGAGTCTTGAGAGAAAAAAAAACAGGTTTAAAATGTCAGAATCAGATCATATTCAATAATCATATAAAATAATGTAAATATAAATAGAACCATACTAAAAAAAAGAGTTTACTGCTTTACATAAAACTCTAAAGATGGTGAGAAAAATATCTCATATCTTTTCTCACATACAGGGAGACTAATATTTACTGGCATAGATTTAGAAAAGAGCAGAGTTTTTCAACCTCTCATTTATTCAGTCAGATGACATTTATAATGCTTTGTATATCCACCAAAATTGTGTCCCTAAATGCATTGTCTCTGACAATTAAATCAATTTTCTTGAACAAGTCACAACTAATCTGATTTCTGTCTCTATGGATTTGTTATTCTGGATATTTCACATAATGGAATTGCACACTATGTGGCTTTTTATATCTGGCTTCTTTCACTTAGCATAATGTTTTAAAGGCTTATTCCTGTTGTAGCATGTATCAATACTTCTTTTCCTTTATGGCTTATTAATATTCCCTTGTATCGATATACCACATTTGTTATCCATTCATCAGTTGATGGGCTTTTGGTTTGTTTTTACCATTTGATTATTATGAATAATGCTGCTATGAACATTTACCTACAAGGTTTTGTATGAACACCTGTGGGTTTTAACACTTTTGGGTATATATCTAGGAGTGGAATTGCTAGGTCATAATAGTAATTCTATGGTAAACTTATCGAGTAACAGTCAAACTGTTTTCATAGTGGCTGTACCATTTTACACTCCCAACAACAATATACAAATGTTTTAATTTCTCCACACTGTGGTCAGCACTTGTAATTTTCCTTTTTTGTTAATAGCCTTCCCAGGGGTATGAAGTGGTATCTCACTGTGGTTTTGATTTGCATTTCCCTAATGACTAATAATTTTGACCATCTTGTTGTGTGCTTATTGGCCATTTGTATAGCTCCTGTGAGAGATGTCTGTTCAAGTCTTTTGCCTGTTTTTTAATTTAGGTTTTTGTTTTTTGTTGTTGACCTGTAAGAGTCCCTTGTATATTCTGTATTCTAGACTCTTAACAGATACGTGATTTGTACTTTTTTTCATTGTGTGGCTCATCTTTTCATTTTTTGATAATGTTCTTTGATGCACAAAAGTTTGTTCTTTTAAATTTTGATAAAGTCTAATTTATCTATTTTTACTTTTTTTGCTTGTGGTTTTGATGTCCTATCTAAGAAACCATCAAGAGCTTCTCATTAATCTCATCAAATAAATATATATTTTAACATATTTTAAGAAAATATCAATAATATTTCTTCATCCTTATATGGCAAGTAAGAAGTTTAAAAAAAGAATTATTATTTTAAAAGAATGGGAAGACTAGTTCCAGAGCTCACTTTAAGATATGCAAATATGGATCTTCCTCAACTTATGATAGAATTATGTCCCAATAAACCCATCACAATTTGAAAATATCATAAGTCAAATATGCACTTAATACACCCAACATACTGAACATCATAGCTTAGCCTAGCTTACCTTAAATGTGCACAGAACACTTACATTAGCCTACAATTGGGCAAAATCACTTAACGTAAAGTCTATTTTATAGCAAAGTGTGAATATCTTATGTAGTTTATTGAAAATTGTACTGAAAGTGAAAAACAGGATGGTTGTATGGGTCCAGAATGACTGTAAGTGTATTGGTTGTTTACCCTGGTGATGGCATGACTGACAGGGAGCTGTGGCTTGCTGCCACTGCCAAACATCAGGAGAGATTATTATACCAAATACTGCTAGCGAGGGAGAAGATCAACATTCAAAATTTGAAGTACAGTTTCTGCTGAATGCATATCACTTTCACACCATCCTAAAGTTGATAAATAGTAAATCAAATCATCTTAAGTTGGAGACCATCTCTATTCTTTTCTGCATCCAACTAATATGGAGTAAAAGAGACTGGATTGACTCACCCATTCAAACAAGAAAAACAAAACAAAACAAAAACAAAGATGAAATATAAGAAACAATAATTTTTCAAAGTATTGACTTTGGGCAATGAAGGACAGTTTCCTTGAGAGATGAAAGACAAATGAGGTGAATCGTATGGTTGCTCCACCTTCCTGTCTTAAGAGAGTTTCCAGGCTGCATTGATAAATGGGCAAACCCAAGTGAACCTAGAAGAATCCTTGAGTTGAAGAGATCCAGAGTTGAGTGTCCAGTGAGACGAAGGTAGCTAGAGTTTGCAAGACAGAGCACCAAAGATAAGGCATTACAGGGAGAAAGGACACTGGATCTCTGCATAGAATCCCCCTCAGTTACTCAACCGATGAACGATCAACATATTCAAGTGGAAACCACCCAAGGGCAAAGACAGAATCCTATGAAAGGATTAAAGACAGAAGTGCCCAGAACTCAAACCAAGGCAGGAATTGTGTCAATTTGTTACACAGAGAGCAGAAAAATTCGTAGTTCATGGGGCTTTAGGTGGCATACTCAAGAAGGTCTTACTCCAGTAGAGGAGAATAAGTAGCCCTAAATAGAGCACTGGTCTGGACTCACCTATGAAATTATAAAAGCAATATCTGAAAAATTAAACTATTACCAAATAACTGTATCCCAGAACAAATCTCAAGAACATTTGTAAAATACAAAATTATCCAGCATCTACCAAGGAAAAATTCACAATCTATGAGATATATTTTACAATTTTCAGGCATACAAAGATGCAGGAAAGCATGATTCATGATAAATAGAATAATCTATCAATCGAAACTGACAAAGAAATTACACATATGTTTGAAATGTCAAACAAGGACCAAAAAACGATTATAATTGTATATAATATTTTCAGAAAGGTAAATAGAGATCTAGAGGGTGTTAAAAAAAAAAGAAATTGAACTTCCAGAGAGAAAATGTACCTGTTCAAGATGTAAAATACGTGGGATTGTATTCACAGCAGATTAGCCATTATAGAAAAGATCAGTGAACCTTCAGGTATAGCAATAGAAAGTATCTGCAATGAAATGCAGAGACTGAAAAAATCAAAAACATGAAAAGAACAACAATAAGCTGGGAGATAACTTCAAGCAGCCAAGTATCCATGTGATTGAACTCCTCAAAGAAGGAGTTAATTAAAATTATTTGAAGAAAATATAGGTGAAAATTTACAAATATGATAAAAATTAAAAGCTCTCAGGTTCAAGAAGATAAACAAACGTCAGACACAAGAAACATATAGACTTCAAGTTTAGATACAGTAAAATCAAATTCCTCAAAGCCAGTGATAAATACAAACATTAAGCAGTGAAAGAAAAAAGATACGCTGTATAGAGGGGAACAAAGAAACAATAACATATTTATCATCAGAAACATTGCAGATGAGAAGTCATTGGAGAAACATCATAAATTACTGAATTAAAATAACTGTCAACCTAGAATTCTGTAACCAGAAAAAGATCTTTCAAAAAGGAATGCAAAATAAAGACTTTTCAATGTAAAAATGCTGAAAGAATCCATCACGAGCAGACCTGCTCTGTAAGAAATGATAATGGAAATTCTTCAGTCAGAAGGAGAATGATACCTGATGAAATGCGAATCTAGACAAAGGAATGAAGAGCACCAGAACTAATAACTACATATATGATTTCTAATAATTTAAATCTCAAAGAAAATTGTTTAAAAATAATAAAAATATATAACAAAATGGTATAAAGGATGTGGTGGGAGTGGTTAAATATTGTAACATTCTTATTTTATATGTCAAAGGGTGTGATTATGCTTGAAGGTAGACTGTGACAAGTAAAATATCTATACCACATACCCTAAAGAAAACACTAAAATAACAACAAAAAAAGTTATAGCTGTTAAGTCCACAGTGAAATATAGAACAGAAAAAAAAAGGAAAAATGGAACAAAAAATAGAGTGGATGAATAGAAAACAAATAACAATGCAATAGACTTAAACCTAATGATGTCAGTAATCACATTACTAAAGTTCTCAAGGAAACTACAAAAAACAGTTACAAAAACCCTAGACCCAAAAAGTGAGTTCAGTAAGGTAACAGGATACAAGATCAGCAAGCAAATACAAATCAGGTTTCTACATACTAACAATGAAACAGAAATGAAAGACACACGATCACTCCAAGGGTGATGAATACTTAGGCAGGAACCAACAAAACATGTACACGACGTGTTTGCTGAAAACTACAAAATGCTAAATAAAGAAATAAAGATCTAGACAAATGGGAAACATTTTGTTTTCATAGATTAGAAGACTAAATATAGAAAAGATATAAATTTTTCCCAAATCAATCTATAGGTTTAATGAAAACCCAAATTCTATCTCAGCAATACTTTTTGCAGATAATAGATGATCTAATATTAAAATTTATATGAAATGCCAAAGATAGAGAATAGCTAAAACATGTTTTTAAATCACAATACTGTGGAAAGAATCAGCCTGTTAATATTTATTATATAGTGATAGTTATCAAGAGTGGGTGGTATTGGTGAAGGGACTGACAAATATATCAATCTAATAGAATACAGAAGCCAGAAATAGACCCTTTTGAAAAAGTCCAACTAATTTTTCATGAGGTACAAAGGTAATGCAATGAAAGAAGGATGGCCGTTTTAACAAATTTTGCTGGAAAAATTGGATGTTCATAGGCAAAAAATAAAGATAGAAAGAAAAGAAATTAGAATGATGACCTAAACTTTACAGAAAAATTAAATCAAAATAAATCATCACTTAAATATAAAATGTAAATCTATAGAATTTTAGACAAAAACATAAGAGAAAATCTCTCGGCAGGACCTAATACTAGGTGAATAGTTCATCAACATGACATTAAAAATATGATCCATAAAAGGACAAATTATTAAATTGCACTTTAAAATTAAATCAAACTGCTGATTACATTCTCAGATATTCATCCCAGAGAAATGAAAACTTATGTCCACACAATCACCTTTGCACAAAAGTTCATAGAAGATTTATTTGTAATAGGTTAAAATTGGAAACAGCTTAAATGTCTTTCAATGGTTGAATGGGTAAACAAACTCTATAATCAGTCACATGAAATAATAAAGGAACAATAATCATAAAGCAATGAAAAAGGAACAAGCAATTGATACATAAGAACACAATGGACCCCGAGAATTACGTTGACTGAAAAAAGTCAATCATGAAACATTTCAAACAATATTTCATGTATACAACATTCATCAAATGATAAAATTATAGCGATGGAAAATGGATTAGTGGTTGACGGGGGTTAGGGAGAGGATAATTACTGAAGACGAGGGGGCATGACTATAAAGGAAGGGCATCACCTTGATGGTGATGGACTAGGTCTGTATTTGACTAGCGGTGGTTACACAAATATACACATATGATAAAATTGCATAGAAATATGTATATATACACACCCACAATGACACAAATGAATAAATGTAAAACTGGTGAAATCTGAACCCAGTCAGCGGATTATACCAATGTTCATTTCATGGTCATGATATTGTACTGTATTTACGTAAGTTGTTACCACTTGGGGAAACTAAGGGGACACAGAAATTCTTTTTACTGTTTTTTTTGCAAGTTCTTGTAATTCTATAACTATTCCAAAACAAAAAGTTAAAAAAATTAAATCTAAACCTGTCTCAGACAGTGTGGGGCAGAAAGGGGCAGAATAAAAATATTGCATAGAAAGACACTTAGAAACTTTGGGGTGATGGACATGTTCATTATCTGGATTATTTTGATGATGTTCAGATGTATACATATGTCAAAACTAATCAAATTTCACATTTCATATATGTGCAGTTTAAAATTTTCAATGAAACCTCAATAAAGTTATTTTACCTAATTACTAAACACACCAAGGAATCAAACCATAAACAAGGAAAAAGTCAATAATAGGAACACGCATTTTACAATATTACTCAATTAACAAGAAAGAACATAATTTAGACACCTGCTATAGATGTGAAGATCCAAGAACCTCATCTATTTGCTGGTGGAACAGGGTATTGGTACAACCAATCTGAGATATTTAACAAAATTAAATGTCCCATTATATTTTCTCTTTCTAAGAGATCTCAATACTTTGTTTGTACTTACGTATGGGTATACGTGTAGGTGTAGGTGTATTTGTATGTATATCAACACACACAGAAAGAGGCAAATATATAAAATAATTACCGTGAATAATTTTTTTTTACAACACATTAACATGGTGAACTTAAGGCTTTTCATTGAACTATATGTTGTAGTAGTGCTGGTACTAATTGAGGTTGGAGACAAACATCTACTCATAAAGAATAGATCCATGAAATTGATTATATATTATTGATTGTAATGAGGAAAAGAGTAAAAGTCACAACATGAATACGTCAAAAACAATTAAGTGATTTAAAATGCAACAATACAATTTATTACAACAAAATAATGTAGTGAAACATATACACATAAAATAATACATTTTTTACAGAATATATTGATCATGTAGGCAATATATCAAGCATAGTAGAATATGTGTCAAGGTAGACAAGAAGAATTGGAGTATTGGACATGATGGAAAAACAAGAAATATTGAAATGTAATACAGACTAATATAATGAAAGAAAAGATCTTAACAAATGATGACAATTCACTGTGAAATGCGAATGAGAAGTAGGAGTAACTAATTCCTCTTTCTATGGTCAAAAAGAAAAAAAATACTAGAACAATAAAAAAAAAATAAGGGAACAATACCTTATATACACAATATATTGTTAATTTTAACTCATCTGATCACCTGAATAATGCAAAAGGACAGCATTTAGAAAGTCTCCATTGTGTCCTCCATTTGAGGAGACCGTTGCAGAACTGGAGGAATACTGACAAGCTGGTTGTAAATAAAATATATGAATCCATTTCCTTATACGGTTGTATTAGCAAGGGTACTTCAGAGAACAGAACCGAAAGGAGAAGATTACATTTATGTATATAACATGTATGCATGTAAAATGTATAATGTGTGTATAAGGACAGAAAGGGTTTTAAGGAATTGACTCGTGGTTGTCGGGAGAGGCAAGGCAGGAGTCTGTGAGCAGGCTGGCGCTGCAGGAGATGATACCGCAGTCTTGAGCGCAAAGGTGGCAAACTGAGGTAGAATTTCTATTTTGTAGTCTGGAGTAGAATTCCTTTTTCTTTGGAGGACCTGCCTTTGCTCTTTAAGGCTTCGACTGATTGAATGAGGCCCCCTCACATTCTGTAGGGTAATTGGCTGTACTCAGTCTACTGATTTAAATGTTAAACACATCAAAAAAACACTTCATGGCAACATCTAGACCGATGTTTGACCAAACAACTGGGCACCAAGCCTAGCCAAACGAGCACAAAATTAACCTTCAAAGCATAAAAAATGTTAATCAAGAGTAAAAGATAGGAATGTAATACACAAACAAATAAATCTAACTCGCTTGCCGGTAAACACAAATCGTTCTGGGCTATCAATAAACACATCCTCTCCTTTGCACTCTGTTAAGCTTTCAAATCCTTTAGGGATAATCACTAAATTGTTCAGCATCTCCTCAGGGAGAGTCTCAGAAGGTGAAAGAGAATCCATAAATTGTTCTCACTCTGCCATGTTATGAAGCACGTGGGGGAGCCCAGACAGAGTTTCATGACAGGTAAGCAGAATGTTTCATGTGGCACCATATTATACTAATATCTAAATAGTTTTTGTGACACTTGCAAGACAGCACTTTTTCCTATGGCAAAGCATAGCAAAATATTAGGATTTATGATTCACTTCAGAGTGCATTCTGCTATTGATAATGCATAAGTAGAATAGAACTGCTCTTTTTTCTTCAGATTAATTGTTAAAATATTTTCAAAAATACTGTTAAGAGTATTTGAAATGTCAATGCCATATTGCTTATGTAGTGTTAATGTTTATACAAATACTTAATCATATGAATAATCAAGAGACAAGCAAGTCTAACAGAAGAGTCATGAGTAAAAACTAAAAATTATGGCAGAATTATGAAACTGCAAGTATTTAGTTTCTAATTTGATATCTTTCCAAGTCTTGTCATTCAGTGACTCTAGACTCTTATTTCCTTCTCAAAAATATTGTAATAATTAATACAAATATATATCACTGTATAAATGCGATTTTTTTTCTAATCACTTGATGAGCAAAATGGGGATTTCCACCTTACGTTGAGATGTGAAAAACAATCTTTTGGAGTTTAGGACACCTGTAAGTACACACTTCTATGGTGATGGTACAATGTGCAGCATGTTCAGTTTCCAGTGGAATCTGTCAGAAAGCACATATAATTTTCTCAAAGAGTATAGCTTTAAAAAACAAAAATCTCATAATCCCCACAGATAGTAAACAAAGAAAAAGTAATTTGATGCTTTCCATAGAACTCTAAAGCTGATGAGAGAAAGTCCTTCTATCCTCCCTCATCTTACAAGAAATCAGCACTTAGCAATATGATTTGTTTTCTTTAGCTTTCCATTGGACCTAAACAAGATTTATATTGCTTCTTGTTGCCTTGATTGAAACCATTTTTCCTAACAGTAGTTCAGTATTTCTGACATGTGAAAGTATGTTCACGGGAACAGGATAGGATATCAGAAACTCACAACCTTATAAACAATGTTTTATGTGAGAAAGTTTGGTTTTCCTGTTAGCACATTTATGATTCAACATTTTGAACACTGTATTTTTCTATTTGTTTTCTTAGAGCTCACTCAGACTCCCGACAATAGTATTTTCCTTGTAGCCAGCATCAGTTCTCTTTCTTTCTTTCTTTCTTTTTTTTAAGGAGTCATAGATACAATATTTGTGTGCATCCTTCATTATACTTATCTATGTCTGCATTAAATGCTATACCATATTATGGAGGAGTTCTTTGCGGCCTTAATGTGCAGACTTAAAATAACATCATGAAATCCATACATGCATATACATGCATATATGTATTTGTGTATTTTATCTTGCCAGTACTATGTATAATATAGTGATTTTAAACATTTTCTGTTTTCTGTAGAGGCTGTCTTTATCCAAAGGAATGTTGATAAAAGGTCATTATATAAAAACCTATTCCAATGGCCTCATTTTCTCTCAATTTGCTCCATTTCCTCATACTAGCCTAGATTCCTCCATGACAAAATATACTTTATGTGTTACACAACTTAGTATATGTCAGTTATAATGAAAATGCACCTCAGGAGGAGGGAATAATGTTAGGTTTTAAGTAAATTTTTATTAAATATTTTAAGTAAGGTAAAAGAAAAATTATTTAAAAGAAGAGCACATTGATGTTCCAGTTGTAGTCATGGAGTTGGGTCATGGGGGGGATACACTGGGGACAGTTACCTGGGTAACACACTACACGATATATTCATCATTATACCCCTGACAAAGAAGTTAAGTCACACACGAAAAATGTATATGTACATATGTAAAGATACTCCACTTCGGACAACATACTGTCTCCACTTAAAAACATAAACACAGGGGCCGGCCCGGTGGCGCAAGCGGTTAAGTGCGCGCGCTCCGCTGCGGCGGCCCGGGGTTCGCTGGTTCGGATCCCGGGCGCGCACCGACGCACTGCTTGGTAAGCCATGCTGTGGCGGCGTCCCATATAAAGTGGAGGAAGATAGGCACCGATGTTAGCCCAGGGCCGTCTTCCTCAGCAAAAAAGGAGGAGGATTGGTGGATGTTAGCTCAGGGCTGATCTCCTCACAAAAAAAAAAAAAAAAAAAAAAAAAAAAACAAAACATAAACACAAACACACAAAATAACCCTTATGCACGTGATGGTGGAGGGATATTTCCAGGTACCATAAACACATTAAGCATTTAATTCTCACTTATCTTCCCCAAAACCCTACAAGAAACAGGTGATTTTGTTGATGTGTATAGAGATTAAGAAATCTATCATTTGCTAAAGTACTTCTTTTTATATACCAGAAATACAGGTATAGCAAAGACTATATCAACCTCTGTATATTTCACTATAAAGATAAATAGTCTCTACTACGATCTTTTAGAGTTTCCTTATTTATACACCTCCGTCTAATATTCGTCGCCTGTTAGTTGTTTCACCATGTGCCACCTGTAGGCATAATAACTTTCATAGCAATATGTTTTAAAGTAGGGGCCTCTAAATGTTTCCACACGTAATTAGAATTTGAATTTTAAAAATTCTATTATGTAATTAAAATATATATTGCCGTGTTATTAGATTGTAATTTTGTGAATGTGGTTATGTATTTGTCATTATATAAATGACAAAGAAAAGTTTAACAAACACCTACAAACCTAATGCCTAAAGATTAATAAGTTTTCAATTTTGCTTTCTTTATCTACATTGATATCTGTCTGTATCTAACCTATTATCATATATCAGGGTTTGCCAACCTTGGCCCATTGGCATTTGGGGCCCTATAGCTCTTTGTTCTGGAGGCTACCCTAATATGGGAGGATAATTAGCAGAATCACTGGACCATTAGACGCCAGTAGCACCCTTCCTGCAGGGGTGACAACTAAAATTCCTCCAAATATTATCAAATGTCTTTTGGGGGACAAAGTTTCCCCAATTGAAAATTACAAATCTCTCTCTATCTCCAATTCTCTCTCTATTTCTATTACTAAATATATATGTTTTATTTGCAGGAAGTGGATTATTTTATCAGTCTGCATGGTAAATTTGGATTTATTTTATTTATACCAACTTAGTATATCAAAATTTGCCAGATTATACTACATGAAAGCTGTTGACTATACTGATGTCTCTATCCAGAATAGGTTTTCCAGTGAAATGTGGATGGAAACACACAATCGAACAGTGCTGAATGAATTCATTCTCATGGGAATCACAGACCGCCCTGAGCTGCAGGCTCCATTATTTGTGCTCTTCCTCATCATCTATGTCATCTCAGTGGTGGGCAACTTGGGCCTGGTCATCCTCACCAAGATGGACTCCAGGCTGCAAACACCCATGTACTTCTTTCTCAGACACCTGGCTTTTACTGATCTCGGTTATTCAACAACTGTGGGTCCCAAAATGTTAGTAAATTTTGTTGTGGATCAAAATACAATCTCCTATTATTTTTGTGCCACACAGCTGGCTTTCTTCACCGTGTTCATTCTCAGTGAACTTTTAATTCTGTCAGCAATGTCTTATGACCGCTATGTGGCCATCTGTAACCCTCTGCTCTACACAGTCATCATGTCACAAAGGGTATGTCATGTGCTGGTGGCAATACCATATCTTTACAGCACACTTGTTTCTCTTCTAGTCACCGTGAAGATTTTTAATTTGTCCTCCTGTGGCTACAACGTCATTCATCATTTCTACTGCGACAGTCTCCCCTTGATATCTTTGCTGTGCTCAAACACACGTGAAATTGAAATGATTATTCTGATATTAGCAGGTTTTGATTTGATAGCCCTTCTCATAGTTCTTGTGTCTTACTTGCTCATTCTCAGAGCAATTCTCAGGATGAACTCAGCTGAGGGTCGGCGCAAGGCTTTTTCCACCTGTGGATCCCACCTGACAGTGGTCACAGTGTTCTATGGGACTTTAATATTTATATATGCACAGCCCAAGTCCAGTCATTCCTTTGACACTGATAAAATGGCTTCCATATTTTACTCCCTCATTATCCCCATGTTGAATCCCTTGATCTATAGCTTGAGGAACACAGATGTTAAATATGCCCTACACAAGCTGTGGAAAAAATTGTACAATATCTTTTCTTAAAGTTCACTGTCCAACGGGATTCCTATAAATTAGGTTATGACTTTAAGCCTTGTTGTTTGTGCCTTCACAGGGAAAAGTGAACACAGATAAGTCCATCATATATCTAGAAATTGGCTTCCATGGGCGATTCACATTTCTAAGTGCTGTAAATACATTAGTGAACAAAACAGTAATAATCTTTGCCTTCTTTGAGGGAGAAAGATAAAATTTAAGCACACTAAGTAAATTTTATAGTGCAATAGAATGGGTTGAGGCCCATATACCATAAGAGCAGGCAAGGAGAGTGGGTATGCTGTGTGGGAGTGAGGAAGAACAGGAGGTACAGAAGGAGAGTCCATACAACTCTTGTGTTATTCTCAACCTTTAGAATAAACTTTAAGTGTCTATGTGTGTTTATGCATGTGTGTGTTTGTTTTATAAGACATTTTTCTGTTTTAGCCTTCATACTCTTCTGTGTGGAGTGTGAAAATCAAACATGATTATTGTTTCAAGTCGGCTCACCATAGTGCAATGAATTGAAGTCAACAGTCATCTGAATTTTCAAATTCCCCCACTCCAGTGAGGATCTTAGGGTCCTGTTCTTTGCTCATCGGTCTCATTATTTCACATTTGGGCCCTAGAGAGTCCATTAACTCAGCACACTTGACATTTCAGCAACTCAGAAGGTCTAATTCTGTCTAAACCCATTTGTCTGTAACAGTGGATACATCAATTCTTGTGGTTTCCCATGGAAGCTTTCAATTTTTAACAAAATTTTCTTTTTTTTTCCTTTTTTACCAGCTTGATCTTGATTCCTAAATGCCTATTTTTGTGTAATGGATTGTTACTTTTCCCTACTTCTCTGAAACACAAGAATAATCTTTTAAAGACAAGCCTTAAATGTATTTATATCTTTGCACAGGAGGTCTACTTTATGATAAATTAGATTAGCCATACTTCTGACTTTCCTCAAATTTGGTTCATTGCGTGTGTGTCATTTTTGGATGAGGATCCATTGTTTGAAAGCATTGTTTTGGTAATTCCTCTTTTAGGAAGTAAAAAGAGACAATGCCATGATTTGGTCTATGCTATATTTCTAGCAAAATTGTAGTATGATATGTAGCAATTTATATACATGTTATGTCTTCTGAACAAAATTCCTCCTAACCTTCCCTAAATTTCTGGAAACTTGTAGAATTTCAACATTTACAGGACTTTATTTACATCATAAAGAGGCTGTACTGTTTCTTTGCCCACGTCAAGGAATAAAATTTTCCATGTAGTACATCAAATTTGAATAAAATTATTTCATGAAAATAAAAAAGATATTAGTATATTGTCATGTGAAGATAAATATTACTAAAAAGTTTAAACAGTTGTTTTTTAATTATTATGAAAAATTATACACCAAAATATGAACTATGCATATATACATATAAGAAATTATTTTTGTTTCCTAAGAAATGTATAATGGACAAAAATATAGTGAAATATTAATTAGTTATTGGTGGCTGCTGATGAATTTTTTAATTTAATATATTTGCTTATCTGTTATCCCCAAAATATCTTCAGTGAATAATTACGACTATTATAACAGAAAGTAAAATTCTTTAATATCTGGATTTGAAAAAATAAACTACTAAACATGACCCAATATCTCACTATAAAATAAGCCTTGGTGTTCCTTTTCATAGTCTTTCAAAAAGATAAACCAAAGAGAGAACAAAATATATTGAGATTTTACTCATTTTAAAAGTTATTCTCTTTTTGCTATTAAGTAGACATATGTTATATCAGAAAGTTTTATATTTTCCATAAATATTAAAAATTGAAAAATCAGGAATTGATACTAACTGAAATTTTTGATGGAATATTTTGAAGACCTGTAAAATTTAGCATATTATACAATAATGACATTAAAAGATCAATAGTCATCATTAGAATAAGAAAAGTACAAATGAAATTTTACTGACACTAAGATTGTCTATAAGTAAAAAACAATCTGTGCTTTAGATCAGGATGATAAGAAGATAAGAAAGGGTACATATATATGTATACACATATATACATATATGTACATGTATACATATATATATGTATATACACATTCGTATATATGTATGTATACTTGTATGTATGAATCTAATATACATATATTCATGTATATGGGCACTAAGAGACACCATAGAAAATTTCAAGAATGAAAGAATTTCAAACCTAGACTTCCTTAACTAGGAACACTCTTTAGGGAAAAAGAAGTACCCAGTTATCTACATATTTTTTTAGAAAACTAAAGAGGAGGTGTACGTCCCAACTTTCTTTATGAGGAGAGAGTTCTCCTGAGGTCAAAAGCTGACAAAGGCATTATAGGAAAAGATAACAGGGGCCAACTCCGTGGCCTAGTGGTTAGGTTTGACACACTCCACTTTGGTAGCCTAGGTTTGTGGGTTTGGATTCTGGGTGTGGACCTATTCCACTTGACAGCTATGCTGTGGTGGTGACTCACATATAAAGTGGAGGAAGACTGGCATAGATGTTAGCTCAGGGCTAACCTTCCTCAGCAAAAATAAAAAAGAAAGAAAAGATAACAACATAGCAATGTCAGTTATGAACATATATTCAAAAATTCTAGGGGCCGGCCCAGTGGCGTAGCAGTTAAGTGTGCACGTTCTGCTTCAGTGGCCTGAGGGTTCACAGGTTCGGATCCTGGGTGTGCACAGATGCACCACTTGTCAAGCCACGCTGTGGCAGAGTCCCGTATACAGTAGAGGAAGATGGGCTTGGATGTTAGCCCAGGGCCAATCTTCCTCAGCAAAAAGAGGAAGATTGGCATGGGATGTTAGCTCAGGGCTGATCTTCCTCACAAAAAAAAAAAAAAAATTCTAAAGAAAATTTTAGCAAATCAAATCTAGCAATATGTACAAATAATAATGCACAATCATTGGTTTACCCCAGAAATATTTGGTTGGTTTAACATTCAAATTCAATTCATGTCATTCATCATATTAAGAAACTAAAGAGTCAAAGCTATATGACATCTCAATAGATACAAGCATTTTAAAGTTCCAATTTCCAATAAGGAGAAAAACTTTGACAAAGTGAATATTAAAATTACACCTCCTAAAACTGATACAAGATATTGATGAAAAACCTGTAGCTAACATCATACAAAACAGTGAAAGATTAAATACAGGTTCAGTAAGATCAGGAACAGGGCGAGTAGGATTTCTCTTCTTAGTTGTCTTCAGCATCGTACTGAAGATTTTCTCCGACTCTGTAGGTCACGGGAAACCAAGAATAGAGAGCATCCATATGGGAAAGGCAAAAGGGAAGCCGTTTGTATTAGCAGATGACATGATTATGCATATAGAAAATCTAATGGAATCCACAAAAAATTAGAACAAAATGTGAACTTAAAACAGTTTCAGGATGAAAGATTAATAGATATAAATAATGTATATTTCCACATACTACCAATGAAAGAGAAATGGAATTTTAAAATATCTGCTTTACCAAAGCATCTAAACTACAAAATACCTAATGATAAACCTTATCTTCCAGTATATAGAAAGCTGTACTGTAAAACTTAGGAAACACTGATAAAAGAAACTAAAAAAGATCTAAATAAATGAAAGATATACCATTTTTCTTGCTGAAATATTCAATATTGTCATGATAGCAAATTTCCTCAAATGTATCAGTACAACTACAATCAAAATTCAAATAGGCATTTTTTTGGTACAAATAGAGACACTGAAACAAAAATATGCAAAGAAATGCAAAGGACCAAGAATAATCAAATCAAAAGAAGAAAAAGTTGTACTACAACATCAAGAAAACACTCATCAATTTCTAGTCCTATTCTAAAGCTACAGTTATCAATACAATGTAGTACTTCCATAAAAAAATGACAAATAGATCAATGAAAAAGTATTGATAGTCCAGAAATAAATATACATGTGTGGGCTAACTGAAAAGCTCATTTTCCACAAAAGCAAAGGAGTAAAAGCAATTCATTGGAGAAAAGATAGATTTGTCAACAAATAGTCTTGGAATAATTGAATATATGTGTGCAAAATAATGGACATTGATTCATAACTCATTCAAAGATTAACAAAATATGGATCATAGATGTAAATGTAACACCTAAAAGTCTAAAAATTCTAGGAGAAAAGACAGTAGAAAATCTTCATGACCTTGGGTTAGGTAAAGATTTTGTAGAAACTAAACCAAAAGCAAAACTATCTGACAAAGTAAAAATGTGATACATTTGACAACATCCAAATTTAAATCTTCTGATCTTCAAAAGATCATCTAAAAGTTTGCAAAACCAAGTTATATTCTGGGAGACAGTATATTCAAGTAATGTCTCTAATAAAAGACTTGATTCCACAATACATACGGGGGTCTAAAAACTATATAATTTTTGAAAAAGACTCCTAGAATGGACAAACCATTTAAGAACCACTTCACCAGATAAAGTAGAAGAATAACAAATGAACACATAAAACATTGCTCAGCATTATTATTTTTTAATGAAATTAGGTTTAAAACTTCAATGCATTGTGACTATAGTTAACAATACTGTGTTGTATACTTGAAAGATGCCAGAGAGTAGGTCCTAAGTGTTCTCACCAAAATAACAACAAAAAAATGGTAATTATTTGAGGTGATGGAAGTGTTAGCTAACTTTATCATGGTAATCTTTTCTCAGTATATACATATATCAAGTCATCATACTGAACACCTTAAACATACACAATGTAATATGTCAATTATATCTCAATAAAGCTGTAAAAAGTTCAATAACATAACATTGTATATTAGAATATCTAAGTAGTGAGTATGTGGAGGAACTCAATCTTTCATACATCACTGATGGAAAAGTAAAACGGTATAAATATTAGAAAAATCCTTTGGTACAGGCATCACTGTCTTAAAAAGTAAACATGCATCTAACATAATATTTAGCCATTCCACTCCCATGTATTCACCAAAGAAACAACACCACATTTCATTACAAATGCTTGAATGCAAATGTCCATAGCAGCTTTATATGTAATAGCCAAAAATTAGAAACAACCCAAATGTTTATCCATTTGAGAATGAATAAACAAATTGTGGGATTTCCACGCAAGTGAATACTACTCAGAAGTAAAAAGTAATAAATAATTGTTACAGACAGAAATATAGATGATTTTCCAAATAATTATGCTGAGTGAAAGATATCAGACTGAAAGAGTGAATAATGTATAATTACATTTACTAAAACAAATACAAAGTGATCTATAATTACAATAAGTAGATCAAACTATATGTCTCAGAAAGTGCAAGAAAAGACCATAAAAGGCATACAGCTTAGAAAGGAAGAAACTAAGCTGTCCCTGTTTGTAAATAACATGATATCTAATAGAAAAACTCACAGAATCCACATACACAAAGAAAAGAACCTAGAACAAACACATGAATTCAGCAAGGTGACAGGATACAAGTTCAACAACAAATATCAAACAAATATCAATCAGATATATATATATATATATATATCCTTCAATAAACCAAAATATAATAAAAAAATTTTAAATCACCCCAAGTGTAATGAAATACTTATCTAGAAACTGAAAGAAGATATACAGGATCTGTATCCTGAAAAGTACAAAATACTGATTAAAGAAACCAAAAAAAGTCAGAGTGAATAGGTAGGCACACCGAGTTCATAGACTAGAAGAGTAAATATAGTAAAGATATCAGTCCTTCCCAAAATGATCTATAGCTTTGATGCAAGCCCTGTTAAAATTCTAGTAAGATTTTTTGCAAATATAGCCGAGCTGATACTAAAATTTTTATGAAAGCACAAGGACCTAGCATAGCTAAAACACATTGGAAAATGCAGAGTAATAAGGAAGGATATACTCTACTCCATGTTAAGACTTACGATATAGCTACAGTAATCAAGGCTTTGTGGTATTGGTGGAGAGATTGAAACATAGCTCAATGGAACAGAATCAAGAACCCAGAAATAAACCTTTGAAAAGTTTGATAAACTCATAATGGTACAAAGATAATTCAATAAAAGGATAGTCTTTTTAAAAATGGTGCTAGAGTAATTGGACATCCACAGGAAAAACAAACAAAAAAATACTGTTGATCTAAGCCTGATGAAACTTAAACTAATTTAAACTAATTCAAAATAGAACACAAATGTAAAATATAAAACATTCAGACAAAAACATAGGGGAAAATCTGTATCTATGACCTAGGGCTAGCGAAGAGTTTATAGACATGACGTCAAAGCACAATTGATAAAGTAAACATGCATCAGAATTAAAACAACTTACAATCACACCTTTGGACACTCACCCCAGGGAAATGAAAACTTATGTATAGATAATCATCTTTATGAAAATGTTTATAGAAGCTTTATTCATGATAGTTGAGAAATGGAAAGAACCCAAATGTCTTTTAACTGGTGAATGGTTGAACAAACTGTATCATCAATACCATGAAATACTACGCAGCAATAATAAAGGAACAAACAATTGATAGACACAAAAACATGGATGGACCTCAAGAGAATTAAGTTGAGTAAAAACAGCCTACGCAGAAGGTTACAAATGGCATTTCATTTATAAAACATTCTTCAAAGGAAAAAGTCATAACAATGGAAAATGGATTAGCTGTTGACAGGGGTTAAAGACACAGGAATGAGAGAAGGGAAGGGATGTGGCTATAAAGGAAGGGCATAAGGAGCCTTTGTGGTGATGGACTAGGTCTGTATGTAGACTGTTGTGGTGGTTACACAAATGTACGCATATGATAAAATTGCATAGAACTGTATGTACACAACATACAAATGAGTGTATGGAAAACTGGTGAGATCTGAACAAAGTCAGTGGATTGTACCAATGTTAATCTCATGGTTGTGACATTATACTGTATTTATGCATTGCATTTATGACATTTATTACCACATGGGGAAACTAAGCGGGACACAGGAACTCTCTGTGCTTTTTCTTCTGCAAGATCCTGTAACTCTATAATCACTTTAAAAAAAA
The DNA here is from genome assembly GCF_020826845.1 of Diceros bicornis minor. Classification (NCBI taxonomy): domain Eukaryota; kingdom Metazoa; phylum Chordata; class Mammalia; order Perissodactyla; family Rhinocerotidae; genus Diceros; species Diceros bicornis. The sequence goes on from NC_080770.1 coordinate 21,913,417, forward strand.
AGGTAAAAAAGCAAACCAGAGGCTGCCTGCCACAGCCTGGGGCAAGAAGGAGTAGAATGAGAGTGTTACTAGTCACAAAGAAACTTTGAGAGTGCAGATATGTTCATTATCATGATTGTTTTAATTGTTTTTCAATGCATACCTAGGTCAAAACTAATCAAATTTTAGACTTTATACATGTTCAGTTTATTATTTGCAATGATATCTTAATAAAGTATTTTATTTATTTACTAAATATGCCAGGAAATCAAACCAAAAACAAGAGGAAAAGTCAATAATAGAAACATACATCTTATAATAATACTTAATTAACAGGAGACAACATAATTTAGGCTCCTGTCATCAATGTGAAGGTTAAGAAAACCTCATGTATTTACTGGTGGAAAAATATGTTGGTAAAATCAATCTGAAATATTTAACAAAATTAATTGGCATTTATATCTTCTCTTACCAAGAGGTCTCATTACTGTGTGTGTGCATAAGTGTGGGTAGACGTGTAGATGTAAGTATATTATATCTATAGCCACATAGACACACACAGAAGCAGGTATTTGATATGTATCTCATGAAGAATTTTTCGCCAAATATTAACGTGGCAAGCTCAAGGCTTTTCACTGGACTTTATGCTGTAGTAGTGTTGGTGATAGCTGAGGTTATAGACAAACAAAATATCTATCAATAAAGTATAGATCAATGATATTTTTTATGTATTATTGACTGAATGAAGAAAGAAACAAGAAAAGTCACAACATGGATTCATCACCAATAATTAAAATGAATTAAATCAACAATACAATTTACAGCAAAATAACATAGTAAAACATGTAAACAAAATACTACAGATTTGCAGAATATGTTGATCACGTGGGCATATATCAAGCACAGTAGGATATGTGTGAAGGTGGACAAGAAGATTTGGAGTGGGTACTGGAGAATAAGGAAAAACAACAAAGATTGAAAGATAAAGGCAAGTATAATGAGGGGACGCACTAACCAGACAGGTGAGGACGATTCACTATGAAATGAGAATGAGAAAGAGGAGTAACTGACTCCTCTCCCAATGCCCAAAAGAACAAGGAAAAAATCAAAAAAAAGAGAGGGGGCTGGGCCTGTGGCTGTGTGGTTAAAGTCCAAGCGGTTCAAGTTCCGAACGCCCTGCTTTGGTGGCCCAGGTGGCGGGTTTGGATCCTGGGCACGGACCTACTCTACTCATCAGCCATGCTGTGGAGGCACCTCCCACACAAAATATAGGAAGATTGGCACCAGTGTTAGCTCCTGGCTAATCTCCTTCAAGTCTTCAGGTCGAATTTTCACCACCAAAAAAAAGAGAGAGAGAGAGACAGAAGGAAACAAACAACACCTTATACACTATATATTATTATTTTTGGTTTATTTACATTTTAAATAACACAATAGCACAATGTTTAACTAGATCTCCACGTGTCATCTATTTGAGGAGATGATTGTAGAACTATTGGAATATTAACAAGCTTATTGGATACAGAAACTATATTAACCCAATTGCCTATATGGTTGTATTAGTAAGGGTACTCCAGAGACACAGAACCAAAAGGAGAATACACACACACACACACACACACACACACACACACAGACATAGAGAGAGAGAGAGTGAGAGAGAGATGGAGAGACGGAGAGACAGAGAGACAGAGAGAGGGAGACTGAGGTTAAGGAATAGGCTCAGGAAACCATCAGGGCAGGCAAGGCGGAAGTCTGTGAGCATGCTGGCGCTGCAGGAGTTGATACCGCAGTCTTGAGCACAAAGGTAAAAAACTAAAGCAGAATTTCCATGTTGCAGATGGTGCAGTCTGGAGTGGAATTCTTTTTGCTGGGGGGATGTCAGTCTTTGCTCTTTAAGGCTCCAACTGATTGGATAAGGCCCACCCACATTCCAGAGGATAATGGGATTTACTCAAAGTCTACCGATTTAAATGTTGATCACATCTAAAAATATCTTCATGGCCACATCTAGACTGTTGTTTGACCAAACAACTGGGCACCAAGCCTAGTCACATGAGCACAAATGTATCCTCAAAGTGGGACAAAAAGGAAGTTAATCAAGAGTAAAAAGTAGGACTGTAGTACACAAACAAACAAGTGTAACTCCCTTACTGGTACATACAAACTGTTCTGGGCTTTTAATAAACACATCCTCTGCCTTGCATTCTGTCAATTTTTCAAATGCTTCAGGGATAATTATGAAATTGCTTGGCACCCCCCCAGGGATTGTCTCAGAGGATGAAAAAGAATCCATAAATTGTTCTCCCAATGCCATGTTATAAAACACATGGCAGAGCCAAGACAGAGGTTTCATTGCAGGTAAACCGATAGAATATTTCATGTGGTGCCATACTTTACCAATATGTGAATAGTTTCGGTGACATTTGCAAGAACACCTTTATTCTGTGGCAAAGCATAGGGAAATATTAGGATTTCTGGTTCACTTCTGTGTGCATTCTGCTATTGATAATACATGAACAGAATAGAACTGCTCTCCTTTTTCTTCAGATTAATTGTTAAAATACTTTCAGAAATACTATTAAGAATATTTGAAATGTCAGTGCTGTATTGCTTATGTAATACTTATGTTTATACAAATGCTTTATCATGTGAGTAATAGAGGTCAAAATCAAGACAAAATCAAGGTCAAAAGCATGACTAAAGAGTCAGAATTATGAAGTGGCAGGTCTTCAGTTTCTAGTCTGATGCACTTCCAAATCCTTAGTCATTTAGTGACTTTAGGCTCTTCTTATTCCCGGCTCAAAAATATTGCAATGATTAATATATATTTAGTTCACTGTATAAATGGGAATTTTTTTCTGATGTCTTTATGAGCAAAAAGCAAATTTCCACCTTACATTGACATGTGAAAAGCAAATTTTGGAGGTTAGGAGACTTTTAAGTACCGAGTTTTATGGAGATGGTACAAGGACCAGCACATTCAGTCTCCAGTGGAATCTAACAGAAAGCAGATATAATTTTCTCAAAGAGTACAGCTTTAAAAAATAATAATCTTATAATCAACACAGATAGTAAACAATGAAAAAGTAACTTGTTGCTTTCCATAGAACTCTAAAGCTGGTGAGAGGAAGCCCTTCTATCTTCCCTCATCTTACAGGAAACCATCCCTTACCAATGAGATTTGTTTTCTTTAGCTTTCCATAATTACACCTAAACAAGATTTATATTGCTTCCTATTCCATTGATTTAAAATATTTCCTTCTAACAGCAGTTCAGTGCTTCTGACATAAAAAGGTGTGTATGTGGGGACAGGATAGGATATCATAAGCTCACGACATTATAAGCAACGATTTATGTGAGCAAGTGTGGATTTCCTGAAAACACATTTATAATTTAGTCTTATAAACATTGTATTTTTCTATTTGCTTTCTTAGAACTCACTCAGAGACTCCTGACACTGCTATTTTCCTTGCTATTAGTGTCAATTCTACTTATTTCTTTTTCTTTTAAGTGCTTATACTTAGGATGTTTTAAGTTACTAATTCTTTACCTTAGCCCGCCATCATCATTCTGCTGTGCAGTGTGTTTTAAACTTGGTGGTTTATTAGGGATATTCATATACCTCTTTAATCCTTTACACTTATTTATGTTCACATTAAATGTATAGTGGATTTCTTTGTGGCCTTAATATGCAGATACACTTAAAATAACTTCCTGGAGTCATATATAATATATATACTATATATATGTGTGTGTGTGTGTGTGTGTGTGTGTGTTTGTGTGTGCGTGTGTAGGGATATATTCTGTATATTTTGTCTTCCAGTATGCTGTTGTGTAATATAATGATTTTAAACCTTTTTTTTTTAAATTAGAGAATCTCTTTATCCAAAGAGAATTTATATGTAACTTTATTATATAAAACCAATTCCACAACCTCACTTTCCCCCAATTTGTTCATTTCCTCACGCTATCTTAGATTCCTCCATGAGAAAACATACCTTATGTGTTACAAACCACTTAGTATATGTCAGTTATCATAAAAATGCACCTGGGGCAGAGGAAATATGTTAATTTTTAGGTAAATATATATTGAATATCTTAAGTAAGGTAGAAGGTAAATTATCCAAAAGAAGAGAACATTGATAGTGGAATTGTAGTCATGGAGTTGGGTTGCGGGGGGGGGGTACCCTGGGAATAGTTACCAGAATAATACACTACTTGATCTACTCATCATAATACCCCTGACAAAGAAATTCACACAAAAAAGAACTTATGTGTACATTTGTAAAGATAATCCATTTCAGACATCATACTTAAAAAAACAAAAATAAACACGCAAAAAATCCCACTATGTACTTGATATTTGAGGGATATTTCCAAGTGCCATAAACACATTGAAATATTTAATTCTCATTTATCTTTCCCAACAACACTGCACAAAAGAAAGAGTTGATTTTGCTGATATGGAAAAAGAGAGTAAGATAATTTACATCATTTGCTCAAAGTACTCCTTTGCAGATACCACAATTGTAGATGTAGCAGAGACTCTATTCACTTACGTATATTTCCTGGGCTATTTCCCTATGATCTGTTAGAGTTTCCTGCTTATACACTTCTGGCCTGTATCAGTCAGGTGGGTTATTTGTTTCATCCTGTACCAACTGTAGGCGTAAGGGGGTCTCACAGGACTATGTTCTACAATAGACAGTTTTACATGTTTCTGCAGATTACTATTATTGTTTGTAATTTGGATTTTAAAATTGTTTAGGGGCCGGCCTGGTGGCACAAGCAGTTAAGTGCACTCACTCTGCTGCGATGGCCCAGGGTTCACTGGTTCGGATCCCGGGCGCGCAGGGATGTACCACTTGGCAAGACATGCTGTGGCGGCATCCCATATAAAGTGGAGGAAGATGGTCACAGATGTTAGCCCAGGGCCAGTGTTCCTCAGCAAAAAAAAGAGGAGGATTGGCAGATGTTAGCACAGGGCTGATCTTCCTCACACACAAAAAAAGTTGTTTACACGTAATTAATATATTATATCCTGTGATTGCAATTTGGTAAATGTAATTGTGTATTGTCATTATACCAAAGAAAAATGAAAAGTTTAATAATTATCTATATACACCGAACTCATAAAGTTTTTACCATTTTTTTCATTTTTGCTTCCTATATCTACCTATATCCCTATTTATACCCATATCTATACCTATACCTATACCTATACTATCTGTATCTCTATCTCTGTCGCCTATACCTAAGTGTTTGCCAAACTTGGCCCTATTGACATTTTGGGCTGGATGATTCTTTTTTTGTGGAGGGGCAACACTAATATAGTAGGATAATTAGCAGCATCACTGGACCATAACCATGATATGCCAGTAGCACACTCCCTCCAGTTGAGACAACCAAAATACTTCAAAATATTGTCAAATGTTCTTTGGAGGACTACTCTGTCACAGTTGAAAACCATTGATCTATATCTCCAATCCTGTCCCTACCACTGTTTCTATCTCACTATTTATAGACATATGTTTTATTCTTATATGTTTTATTGTGGGAGGTGGATTTATTTTTAAATATCCTGATTGGAAACTTGGATTTATCTTATTTAAACTAGCATTGTATACTAAAATACTAGCAGGTGATACTACATGAAAGCTATGTGTGTTACTATGCTGATGTCTCTTTTCCGTATAGGTTTTCTGATAAACCTGGATGGAAAAACACAATCTAACAGTGATGAATGAATTCATTTTCATGGGAATCACACATAGTCCTGAGCTGCAGGCTCCATTATTTGGACTCTTTTTCATCATCTACATGGTCTCACTGGTGGGCAACTTGGGCATGGTCATCCTCACTACAGTGGACTCCAGGCTACAAACACCAATGTACTTCTTCCTCAAAAACCTGGCTCTCACTGATCTTGGTTATTCAACAACTGTGGGGCCCAAAATGTTAGTAAGTTTTGTTGTGGATGAAAATACAATCTCCTGTTATTTTTGTGCCACACAGGGAGCTATCTATATTATGTTCATCATTAGTGAATTTTTCATTCTGTCTGCAATGTCCTATGACCGCTATGTGGCCATCTGTAACCCTCTGCTCTACACAGTCATCATGTCCCAAAGGGTATGTAGGGTGCTGATGGCAGTCCCCTATCTCTACAGCACATTTGTTTCTCTTCTAATCACTGTAAAGATTTTTAATTTATCCTTCTGTGGCTACAATGTCATCCATCACTTCTACTGTGACAGTATCGCATTATTATCTTTGGTTTGCTCAGATACTCATGAAGTTGAATTGATGATTATGACCTTCTCAGTTATAAATTTGATTTCATCTCTTCTGATAGTTCTTGTGTCTTACTTGCTCATCCTTGTATCCATTCTCAGGATGAACTCTGCTGAGGGCAGGCATAAGGCTTTTTCTACCTGTGGATCCCACCTGACAGTGGTCACAGTGTTCTATGGGACTTTGATATTTACTTATGTGCAGCCCAGGTCCAGTCATTCCTTTGACACTGATAAAGTGGTTTCTATATTTTATACCCTCATTATCCCCATGTTAAATCCCTTAATATATAGCTTGAGGAACAAGGATGTAAAATATGCTTTACACAGGTTATGGAGAAAATTGTGCAATATCTTGTCTTAAGTTCATTGTACTATGTGGTTCCTATGAATTAGATCCTCAACCTTAAACATTATTATGTGTTCCTTCAGAGTGAAAACAAGGAAAAATGAGTTTGACATGTATTTAGAGACTGACTTCTATGTACCAGTCATACTTCTAAGTGCTCTAAATGCGTTAGTGAACACACAGTAAATATATTTTCCTTCCTTGAGGAGAAGAGATTAATTGTAAACATAATAATTAGGTAATGTTTAGTACAGGGGAATGGGTTGGAAGACTACAGACTGTAACAGCAGGCAAGGAGTGTGGGTATGCTGTGTTGGAGTAAATAGAGAACAGCTGGCACAGAAAGGGATTTAAAATGACTCTTGTGTTTTCTCAACTATTAGAATAAACTTTCCAGTGTCTATATATTTGTGTGTATATATGCGTATTTTTCTGTAAGCACATCCTTTCTGTTTTACCTTCATACACTTCTGTGGGGTGTGTTAAAACATGCTTGATTGTAGTTTCAAGGAAGCTCAGTGTATCACATTAATTTGAAGTAATCAGTCACCTGAATTTGCTCAAATATCTCTATTTCACGTGGGGGTCTTTGCGTCCTGCTCTTTTTTACACCAGTGCCATTGCTTTCATATACGAGCCCTAGAGCATCTATTAACTCAACATACGTGGCATTTCAGCAACCCAGAAGATCAGCACAGCTTTGAATTTTTCTACGCCAGTCCATTTGTCTATAACAGTGGATATATCAATTGAGTTAAGTTTCTTGTGGTCTGTCATAGAAACTTCCAGGTATTTACTTTTATTTTTCCTACCAGTTTGATCTTGATTCCTAACTGCTTGTTTTTGTCTAATGGATGGTTACTTTTTATCTCTCTGAAAAATAAGAATAATTCTTATTTAAAAGTTGTGTTCTAGTTGTTTTTGTATCCTTGTATAGGAAGTCTACTCTATGATAAATTAGAGTGTTGCCTTTCCCTTATATGGCAGATTTTCCAGAAATTTGATTCAAACAGTGTGCACTATATTTTGATTAGGGTATATTGTTGGACTACATTGATTTGACAATCCTACCTGGAGGAAGCAAAAGGACATGACCCCATGACTTGGACGATGCTGTACTCCGAGTGAACCTGTAGTGTGTATGTATCTATTTACATACTTGTCATAACTTTTGAACATATTTTCTACATAACCCTCTTTCAGTTCCCTTATTTTTCATTTATTTTTATTATTTTTTAACATTAATAGACTTATTTACATCAACAAGAGACTGGATTGTTTTCTGAGTCCACCATCATGGAATAAAATTATCTGTGAAGCTAATCAAATTTGAATAAAAGTAATTCATAAGAATAAAAAATATATGTACAGTCATGTGAGGATAAATATTACTAGTGATTTACAGTTTATTTTTCAATTACTAAGAAAAAAAATATATACCTGATTTTGAGCTATGTATATATGTGTTTCCTCGGTCATGTTGGACAGAGATACAGTGAAATATTCATAATATATGGATTTGAAAAAAACAAACTGTGAATAAACATAACCGAATATGCCATGCCTAAAATAAATTTTGGCGTGTTTTTGATTATTCCTCAGATTATAGACCAAAAGAAGGAAAAGATATATTGAGATTTACATATTTTGATAATACATTTCTTTCATTTAAAAAATAGTCTCTATTTCATTATTAAGTAGATATATAATTTATATCAGAAAGTATTACATTTTCTATATAATATAAAAATTGAAAAATCAGAAAATAAGATATAACATAAAAAGTTGCTTGGCATCTGTATTCATTAATGAATTTCAATTTAAACTTCAATGAGATAACATGATATTTCAACTAGAATATCTAGTTTTTGGTGAGTATGTGAAGGAACCTAAACTTTCATACATTGTTGGTAGAAAAGTAAAATGATATAAATATTTAAAAACCATTTAGTTTGATTCATTGTCTTAAAAATTAAACATGCATCTAATAATTTTTAGCCATTCCACTGCTATGTATTTACCCAAGAGAAATGACAGCATACTTCATTATAAAAATATGTATGTAAATGTCCAAGAAGCTTTATTTATAACAAGATGCTGAGAATGACCCAAATGTTCTTCTATTTGAGAATGGATAAACAAATTGTGCGATATGCAAGCAAGTGAATGCCACTCAGCTATAAAAAACAGAGAATGAGTGGTACACAAAAATATGGATGACTCTTAAAATTATTATGCAGAACCTTGCAGGACATTGGTTCTCTCCAAAACATCCAAAAAGCATTTGGTTCATGCCAAAATGTCCTTGATTTGGTAGCATCCAAAAAGTTCATAAGACAATTTGGTCCATAAGACTTTGGTCCTGTCCAAAATGTCCATGAGCATATTTGGGCCACAGCAAAAGGTCCTTGATATCTGATAATGTTTGGTCTTGCCCAAAACATCCAGGGAAGCATTTAGTCCATACCAAAAGGTCCTTGATATTTGCAGGACCATTTGGTCCATGCCAAAAGGTCCTCGATATTTGGCACTGTCAAAAACTATTTGGCATGGACCAAATATGTTCATGGATGTTTTAGACAGGACCAAGTGTCAAGGACCTTTTGGCGTGGACCAAATGTCTTATGGAACAAATGTCTTATGGATGTTTTTGACAGGACCAAATGCCCTGCAAGGGCACTGATGTAAATGTGATAAAATGCAGAGGGGTGAATATACACAAACACACAAAAGAGCACATGCAAAACTGGTGAAATATGAACAAAGCATGTGTATTACACCAATGTCAACTCCTGGTTGTGAAATCACACTGTGGTTAAGCAAGATGTGATCATTTCAGGAAAGTGGGTCAAGATGACACAGAACATTTCTGCATTTTTTTTTACGACTTCCTTTAAATCTACAATTATTTGAATACAAAGTTTTTCAAAAATAGCAAATTAAAGTTGTCTTGGTCGGGTAAAGGGCACAAAGGGTAGAATGGAGTTAATATGTGTCAACCCTAAGAAATTTTGGGAGTGATGAATATATTCATTATTTTGATGTTTTTGATGGCTCCATGGGTATACATGTATGTCAAAATATCAAATTTTGCACTTTATATATATGCAGCTTAATCAATGTCCAGAAACAAAGGCAACATGACACTAGAAACAGACCACTAATACTTATGTGAAATGTCAGCTGTTGGATAACTAGAAAAGAAAAGGAAAGTAGCAGAATACTAAATTATATGAAAGATACATATAATAATATAAATGTCCAATTAATAAGAGGGATACAGTTCATGCACCTGACATGAAAAAGAAGATCAAGCATAAGTCTTGCATTTATTACTAGAAGAGTATGTTAGAATAAACAATCTGAAATACTGAAGAAAATTAATAAGTATATTCTACTTCCTTATATAAAGATTATATATATATGTATATGTAAATATATATATATAGATGTCAACGTTAAGCGAACAAGCTCAAGGTTGTTCATTAAGGTTAGGGAGCTGGCCTGCTGGCGCAAGCGGTTAAGTGCGTGCTTTCCGCTGCCGCGGTCTGGGGTTCGCCAGTTTGGATCCTGGGCGCGCACCAATGCACTGCTTGTCAAGCCACGCTGTGCCAGCGTCCCATATAAAGTGGAGGAAGATGGGCACGGATGTTAGCCCAGGGCCAGTCTTCCTCAAAAAAAAAGGGGAGGATTGGCAGATGTTAGCACAGGGCTGATCTCCTCACAAAAAAAAAAAAAAAAGGCTGTATGTTGTGGTGTTGACAATAGCTGAGAGGTGGAAACAAAATATCTACCAGTAAAAAAAATAAGTGAAATTTGTTAAATACATATCATGAATTATAATGCAGAAAGAAGCCAAAAAAGTCATAACATTGATGCATAGCAAATAATTAAGTGACTTAAATGCAATGAAATTTACAGAATAATAACATATATAACATAGTTATATATATATAAAATATTACATTTTACAAGGATAAATTGATAATCTATGCAGATATCAAGCACAATAGAGCATGTTTCAAGGTGGAAAAGTAAAATTGGAGTGGGAGTTGGACAGAATGGAGTAAATGAAATGCTGTAATACGCAATTAAGGAAAAAAATCAAAAGAGAAGTTGTAACTAGTCAATGATGGCAACTCATTATGAAATGAGAAGAATGAATGACTAATTTCTGCCTCACAATGGGGGTAAAAACAATGAAAACAGCAATGAAAATCAAGGAAACAGCACATCACATTTGCATAATGTGTATTTTTTCTTCCATTAAAAAATTTAAAATAATGTAGCGGAACAGAATTTTAACCTTTCTCCACTGTTTCACTGATTTGAGGAAACCGCTGTGGAAGTGGGGACTGTTGATGAGCCAGCTCCAAATACATGACATTGTAATCAAGAGTCCTGTGTCGTACAAATGGAACGTTAACTAAGAGCGAAAAATAGGAGTGAAATAAATAAATAAATAAATAAATAAATAATAAATAATAAATAAAAAGCAAGTAAAAACTTACTGGTGAATACAAATTATCCTTGACATCTAGTAGACAACCTCCAGGCATTTTGTTATGCTCTCATATGCAATCTTTTTTCTTAAAGTTTATGGACAATATGGCTTCCATAAATTAGGTTCTGGGTTTCAAACTCTGCTCTGTGTGTCTTTAGAAGGAAGAGCAAGCTCAGGTGAGGTCGACATACATTTAGAGATCACTGTCCTAGTGCCAGTCACGCTTCACATGCTATAAATACATTAGTACACAGAATAGGAAAGATATTTGCCTTCCTCGAGGGCAAGAGATAAATTATAATAATATTATAACAATATCATAATATATAACATATATTATAACTATAATAACAATATATAATTATATAATATATTAACTACGTAAATTTTATGTTTGGTAGAATGGATTAGGGCGCTGTAGACCATAAGAGCAGGTAAGGGGGGTGGGTAGGCTGTATGTGAGTAAGGCAGAATGGTGGGTGTGAAGAGAAGTTCAAATGATTCTTGTGTTATTCTCAACTATTAGAATAAACTCCCCAGAATCTATGTGTGCGTTTGTGCATGTGTTTTTGTGTAAGTACATCCTTCTGTTTTAGCCTTCATACCCTTCTATGGAGTGCATTGAAATCAAACATATTGTGGTTTTAAGGAGGTTCATTGTAGTACTATGATTTTAAGTCATCAATCATATGAATTTGCTCAAATGCTCCCCTACCATGTGGGCAAACTTAGGGTCCTGCTTTGCTCATCAGTGCAGTTGCTTTCATATATGAGCCCTAGAAAGTCTGTTAACTCAACATACTTAGCAATTCAGTAACTCACAAGATCAGCACAATATTTTATTTTTCTGAATCGGTCCACTTCTCTACATCAGTGGCTACACCAATTAGGATAAATTTCCCTGATGATAGTTAACAATACTGTATCGTATACTTGAAAGTTACTAAGAGAGAAAATCTTAAACGTTCTCGCAACAAAAAAAACATGGTAAACATGTGACGTGATGGAGATGTTAGGCAGTGCTAAGCTGTAATCATCTTACAGTATGTAAGTGTATCAAATCAACACATTGCACACCTTAAACTTATACAACACTATATGTCAATTGTATCTCAATAAGGCTGGAGAAAAAAAGATAAATTTCTTGAAGGCTCCCAAGGAAGCTTCCAATTTTTTATTTTATAATTTATTGAGATCTTGATTCTGAACTGCTTGTTTTTGTCTACTGGGATTGTTATTTATCTTTATCTTTCTAATAATCAAGACTACTTCTTGTTTAAAATTCATTTTCTAATTGTTTTTGTGTCTTTGCATAAGAGATCTACTCTATGTTGAGTTAGATTTGTTGCCTTCTTCACAAGATGACTTTCCTCAATATTGGTTCATATGAGTATAATATTTTTTTTTTTGAGGAAGATCAGCCCTGAGCTAACATCCATGCCAATCCTCCTCTTTTTTGCTGAGGAAGACTAGCCCTGAGCTAACATCTATTGCCAATCCTCCTCCTTTTTCTCCATTTTTCTCCCCAAAGCCCCAGTAGATAGTTGTATGTCACAGTTGTACATCTTTCTAGCGGCTGTATGTGGGACGCCACCTCAGCATGGCCAGACAAGCGGTGCATCAGGGTGTGCCCTATTTTTAGTAGGATCCATTGTTTGCATCGATTTGATAATCCCTCTTGTAGAAAGCAAAAGAAGATAATCGCATGATATGATCTGTACTATATTTCCAGTGAAAGTGTAGTAAGATATGTAGCAATTTATATATATGTTGTGTCTTCTGGACAAACTTCCTCTTAACTCATCTTAATTTCCACTTTTTTGTCTACTTTTAGTATTTTTCACATTCATGGAATTTTATTTACATCATAGAGAGACTGGACTATTTTCTTTGTATACCATCATAGAGTAAATTTTTCTAAGTAGTCAATCAAATTTGAATAAAAATAATTCATTGGAATAAAACAATGTATATTTTAATGCGAGGATAAATGTTACTAAAACGTTTATACAGCTGATATTCTTAATTGTTAAGAAAAAGCTTGTACTGAACATATGTATGAATTTTGAAAATATAAATATAAGAAAATATTTTTGCTTTCTAGGAAATGTATATTGGACAGAGATACAGTGAAATGTTAAAATTAGTTATAAGTGACTGCTAAGATTACAAAAATGTTTAAGTTAATATTTTCTGGTTATAGGTCTCCCCAAATTATCTTCAGTGAATAATTATGACTTTTTAATAGAAAAAGTTAAAAATCTCTAATATCTGGATTTAAAAAAAGATAAACTATGACTAAATATAATCCAATATCCCCCTTCTAAAAGATTCTTGGTGTGTTGAGGTTGGCCCAGGGGTGTAGTGGTTAAGTTCGCACACTCCACTTTGGCAGCCCGCAGTTCACGGGTTGGGATCCCGGGTGCGGACCTATGCACTGCTTATCAAGCCATGCTGTGTTGGTATCCCATTTGAAGTGGAAGAAGACGAGCAGGGATATTAGCCCAGGGCCAGACTTCCTCAGCAAAAAAAGAGGAGGATTGGCAACAGATGGTAGCTCAGGGCTAATCTTCCTCAAAAAAAAAAAAAAAAAAGTTCCTAGCGTGCCTTCTATAGTATCTCAAATGATAAACCAGAAAGAGCACTAACTATATTGAGATATACAAATTTTGATGATATATTTTATGCATACTAAAAGTTAGTCTTCATTTCACATTTAAGTACACACATAAGTTATTTCAGAAAATTTTGTATTTTCCATAAAATATAAAAAATTCAAAAATTCAAGAATCGGTACATAAAGTTTTCATATGACATTATGAAGAATATCAGAATTTAATATATTATGCAATAATGATTTAGAAATGTTAATAAATTGCAGAATAAGAAAAGTACAGAAAATTTAGAGACACTAAGGATGTGCATGAAAAAAACAATCCATGTTTTAGGTTAGGATCATAACAATGGTTGTACTATATATTTTCATGTATACGGACACAAAGAAACAGTATAAAGAATCTAAGATGAAAAGGATCTCAATATGGAAATATGTATGAGACATAACCCTCACTAAATCAAAATCAGGCCAAGCATCTTGCCTGGGAGAGTCTACTAAATATTTAGGGAAAATGAAGGAACCACTTATATGCATTTTCTTTTAGAAAACTGAAGTAGAGCTGAATATCCCAACTTTCTTTATGGGGAGAGTTTTCCCCTAATATCAAAAGCAGACAAAGGCATAAGAAAAGAAAACAACAGAGCAATATTAGTCATGACCATATATGCAACAATTCTGATAAAAATTTTAATAAATTGAATCTAGCATATGTAGAAACAATAATGCACCATGTTAGGTTTACCTCAGAAATGTACAGTTGGTGTAATATTCAAAATAAAACCATCATATTAAGAAATTAAAATATTCTGCTGCATTTATTAAGATGTCAGAAAATTTTTCCTTTTTAAAGTTCTAATATCCACCAGGAATAAAAAGTTTGACTGGATTAGTATTAAATAGGACTTCCTAAAACTGACAAAGGACACCAATGAAAAACCTACAACTAGTATCATATACCATGGTAAAAAATCAAATACATTTCCACTCATATTAGGAACAAGACAAACAGGATCTTTTTCTAATTCTATTCAACATTGTACTGGAGGTTGTATCCAACACAATATGGTAAGAAAAAAAGTAATAAAAAGTATCCGGTTTGGAACGGAGGAAGTAAAACTGTGTTTATTAGTAGATAAAAAGATTCTCCAGGGGCCGGCCCCGTGGCGTAGCGGTTAAGTGTGCGTGCTCTGCTGCTGGCGGCCCGGGTTCGGATCCCAGGCGTGCACCAACGCACCGCTTGTCAGGCCATGCTGTGGCAGCATCCCACATAAAATGGAGGAAGATGGGCACAGATGTTAGCTCAGGGCCTTTGTCTTCATGTAAGGTGTTAAATAGCATCTTTGGCACAATGATCGTGGAATAACAGAAATCCACAAATGACAAGTGGCTAAGGAAAAAGTACATGGGGGTGTGAAGTCGAGAGCTGACCTGAATCAGTGCGATCATGCCCAGGTTGCCCAAAACTGTGACTCCATAGATGAGAAGAAACACCAGGAAGAGAAAGACCCTCAATTCAGGGGCATCTGCTAATCCCAGGAGAAGGAACTCTGCCACAGTGGTGCAGTTCTCCTTGCCCATGTCTCTGCTTCATTGGGATTGGAGAAAAATATTAATAGTTATTTTCCATTATATGATCCCAAATTCAGTTTTGACTGTCTCCTAAAAAAGACATGAGAATAAGTAGGATAGGTAATATTTTCAGCAAAGAAATAGGGCATTGCTTTAGTGAAGTTCAGGAAACTTCAGACATTGTGGCAAAGAAATGCATGGAGCTCATGGTTTAATTCACAGATAACACAAAAGCATTCACGTCCATAAGAGCCTATTTGATTCCTTAAACTAGTCCTGTACAACTTAGAGCTTGAAACTGAATCATCAGAAAGACAGCACATATTGTTTAATTAGCCATATTATTTTGTGAAATTCAAATCTCTTTTTCCTTTTAATCAGTACTGGAAATATTGGGATCCCAGGAAATATGTTTTTATAATACATAGTATCCTTCTCTGTTTTCCACTGAAATGATGATAAACATGCTTATTTAAGATTATTAACCCACAAGTGTTAATTTTTTTCAATATGTTTTAGAGGGAGTAAGTGGCTTTTATACTTTATATTAGCATTTTTTCTATAAAATTAGTATAGTGGTTTTGTTAATTATGCAATTCGGTGTTGACTATTGTTCATGGAATTGGTGCTTGGATTCAAACTTCCTGTAACTATGACTCCGAAGACTTATAAAGACCTATTTGACAAATGAATTCACTGCTTTAAATCTATTTGTAGAACTAATCAAAGATGTGAACATGAAATTATTAACACAAATGCTTTCTGCTGCATTGCAGCATTATTTCTGATAGTAAAACTTAGAAATAAAGTGTCAAACAAGAGGAAAATGGCTAAAGTTATGGTACATATGTATTATGGAAAACCATGCGGCTGTTAAAATTATATTTTTGAAGAACTTTTAATGACCTGCAGAATGACTATGATAAAATGGTAAGTTGAAAAATGGTAAGCCAGATTGCACAGACAGAATATATGTTTACATAAGTTGCATTGTATATTTAATCCTCACAACATCCATGATACATAAATATTATATTGCAATCTTTAAAAAAAAAAAAAACAATGTAGAAAGTTGCTTGAATTCTCACAAAACATAGTGTGTTTGGAGTAGAATGGGGAAGGATGGTGTGATTATTTTAACAAAGGGTGGATGCATTCAAGGCCTTTGACGCATAAAAAATGCCAACAAAGGGTGAGAACACTCTCATTCATCCTCTCTCCCCTGACGCTTGGTGGATACATACATGACTGTAGAGGTGTTGGTTGGTTATTCCTGGAGGAAAGAGAATCTAGACTGAAACTCAACATAGCCAAGTATTTTCCTCATTCTTCAAATGATTTCAAAGAAGCAAAGGTATGTGCGTTAAGAAATCCCAGTTTGAAAACAAATAATTATTCTGATGATATGATTTTTCTCTTCAATAGCCAGTAAAAGTGAGTTATTTGTATTTTTCTGAGTTCAAAGTAGTTCATAATTTTAAAAACCTCTTCCTGTTTTCAAGTCTAAAGATGAAAAATCAGTCTGTTTATTACTTTTAAAGAAGTGGTTCTCAAACAGGAATTATTCTGATCCCCATTGGAATTTGGTTCTGTCTGGAGACATTTTGGTTGTCACAATAGGGAGGGGTGCTCCTGACATCTAGTGGGTAGAGACTAGGGATGCTGCTAAAGACTCTACGATACACATGACAGTCTCCCCCCCACCACACCCCCAGACACACCTACAAACAGCACATGCAAACACCAAAATATTGTCTGGTCCAAAATGTCAATAGTATCAAGGTTGAGAATCTGCTATGGAGAGACACTTCAAAGTGTTTTGCACAAGACCAAAATAATTCCTCTCCTTTCTGCTTCAGAGGAGGTTCCCACATCTGTGTCCCCATGTGAGCAGTCCTGAGGACGCCTTACTGCCACTCTCAGTGTCAGAGTGACTGTCAGGAGAACTTCCATGCAGTGTTCACCAGGTTCCATAGAAGGAGTTAGTGTGAGAGAGGAGGAAGAGGGAAGGAGAGAGGAATCAAGCATTCTTCCCAATTTGTTTGTACTCTTTTCCCTCTTACACTAATAGCTGTTACAAGATACTTGGTTCTGCAGGTTAAATTGTTCCCATTTCCCATTAAGCTTGCTTTCCAATATAGAAAGGAAACTTACTTTCATAAAAGGAGTGCTCAAAACATGGTATTTCTGAAACCACTCTCTAAAAGAAGGCTGAAGACAGATTTTTAAAAATATGTTTAATACCACTGCCCTCATTTACAATTCCTTCTTCTCTTACACATGGCTATAATAAATTACTCCCATGAGAA
This sequence comes from Diceros bicornis minor, assembly GCF_020826845.1. Classification (NCBI taxonomy): domain Eukaryota; kingdom Metazoa; phylum Chordata; class Mammalia; order Perissodactyla; family Rhinocerotidae; genus Diceros; species Diceros bicornis. Next base: position 21,931,040 of record NC_080770.1, read on the forward strand.
AAAAACATAACAAGCTTCCAGATCTCAGAAAACATCATCCATGTCCCTTTGCAAAAACCAGAGTGTAGTCCAACCAACCAGCCTGTGCGATGGATGTTGCTTCCCCTGTTTCTGAGGATGCTATGATGGAAAATGTTTTAGGCTTTATGTTTTTGTATGTGTGTGTATCTCTGGAGCACAGATTCCTTAAGCTTCCCAAAACAATCATTGACTCTCTGGGACATCAGCAAGATATCAAGAAAACAACACCATCTTGGGACTCAAACAATTAATGACTTCTCTGAGATATAGACAGGGGAAAATACTACCCCAACTTGGTACATATTGTTATAATTCAACATGATTCCTTCCAGAGTTTATGACGAATTGCAGAGCATTGTATGCTGCACCCAAGCATTGCTCTGTGAGCCAGGCATCGCATTGCCATTGTGAAATATATGAATAGGTCTTACAAACATTTCCTGTCTTATATTCAAAACCTCCTCTCTGGAGGGCATAAGGTCTGAAGCCACACCAGAGTTCGGCCCAATACCAGAAAGAGGTGGGGATAATGAACATCTTTTACTGAGAATAACAGTAATTGCTCACATTTATTGACCACTTTCTATATGTTAGGTACTGTTCTGAATACAACTATTAACATATCTCACCTTCATAAAAATAAGTGAGATTGGTACAGTTAGGTAACTTTATGAATGAGGTGACTGAGGCACAGACAGGTGTAACTTCTCTAAAGTCACACACAGAATCACTGACAGAATGAGAGCACATGGTGATTTTTGGGTTGTGCCACACATATGACTCTTTGAGGAAGAGCAGAGCTACTGAATGATGCTGGGATGGCATAGTCCATACAGTGCCAGAGACCATTAAACAGGATTGCCTCAATGATCTGTCCCAGGTCTGCTCCTTTTCTGACCATGTAATGTCTCCCTAAACCAACAGTATTCAAACCAATGTCTGTGGTTTGTGCCCTTGGACATACTGAACATTTCAAGGATTCCATGGATGTAATTAGTTACAGGTAACCGGTTTCCATATTCTCAACAGCCTGTCAATGTTTTCCTAAAATTGATCCATCTAATAATTTTCTGAGTTTGAGGAGTGTTTCTGGGTCTCCTTCCCACCTAGCACTCTCACAATTCCATTTCGCTTATTTATCAAAAGTACAGGATTCCTCTTATCCATTCACATATGACTATGTGAATTACCCCAATTAGAAAAACAAAAGCAAACTTTATGTTCTTAAAACATGAGAACAATTGGAAATATTGTTTTTCATGAAGGCTGAAGTTTTCTTTAATCAAGACACTTCAAACCGGTGGTATGCCTTCTTGTCGCTACTCTGGCACATAGTACATATTTCTTTTCGTGGAAAATGATGGCCTGGACATGTATTTTAGCCAACACGGCGATGTTTGGAAATCAGATATATAGTAGATTGATGACAATATTTTTTTAACATCTATTCCTTTTGTTCTTAGTGCACCCTGAAACTGTTGTCACAAAATGCATCCTCGTGAAGGAGTCTCATGACAGAAAAAATAAAAGAGTATCTATAAAGAGTATCATTGGCAGCGATGTTTTATATCATCTGGGCAACACACCCACAGGAAAGCCGCTGTGTTCATCTATTTGCCTTAAACTTAAAGACATGGCAGTGTTTTTAAAAATTGATTGAAATGTAAAAATTTTATTGAAATTGATTTCATAGTCATTCTCCATAATTGAATAATATCAATATGAAGCTCTAAATTGTTGTGTTTTTTTTTTGTGAGGAAGATCAGCCCTGTGCTAACATCTGCCAATCCTCCTCTTTTTTTGCTGAGGAAGACTGGCCCTGGGCTAACATCCGTGCCCACCTTCCTCCACTTTATATGGGACGCCGCCAGAGCATGGCTTGCCAAGCAGTGCGTCGGTGCGTGCCCAGGATCCCAATCAGCCAACGCCAGGCCACCGCAACAGAGCGCGGGCGCTTAACCGCTTGCGCCACCAGGCCAGCCCCTGAAGCTCTGTGGGATATTATCCAGGGTTGACAGAGAGATCAATGCTCAGAACATAATTTATTGAAGAATTTAATATATGTTAATGGATATGTCACATATCAATAATGAAGAAAAGGATTCTTAATAATTGGTGTTGTAAACATTACTATATAGTTTGGGAAAGGAAGTTGGACAATTACTTTGTACACCTACATTCATTCAGCAAACAAGTACAAAATAAATAAAAACCAACAAATTTTTTTTTTTAATTTTTTGTTTATTTTTCCCCCCAAAGCCCCAGTAGATAGTTGTATGTCATAGTTGCACATCCTTCTAGTTGCTGTATGTGGGACGCGGCCTCAGCATGGCCAGAGAAATGGTGCGTCGGTGCGCGCCCGGGATCCGAACACGGGCCGCCAGCAGTGGAGCGCGCACACTCAACCGCCAAGCCACGGGGCCGGCCCATAACCAACAAATTTAATACTTAATAAAATTTAAGTTAAAAAATCATACAAATATGAGATAAAATATAGAATGGAGCAGGATTTATTTTCACTGCATTAATTAATAAGCTGTGAAAAATTGAATATAAGTATATAAAAAATGTAAATTATATATCAAAAAGCATGCCTAATACATAAAATTAAATGCCATTACCAAATTATGATATTTTGCAAATATTATCCTCAGAGGTTAATGTTTTTAAAATAAAATGTCTTGTAAATTATTATGAATACATTAACACCCAGTGGAAGCAGGAAAAAAGTGGACAGACACCTCACAGAAAAGAGTTTAAAAATCATTGAACATTAAATGCTTCCATTTTTCTAATTCTTCTTGTTTTTTTGTTTTCCTCTTCTGTCCCTAATTTTTAGCTTGACACCGAAATAAAGATCTCTTGGATAAAATCCGCATTAGGATGTTTTCTAAGCCTTATTATATATAAATATATATTATCATAGAGGAAATGTTTCTTTATACACTTTTTCATGCTGTTTTATGTACTTTGACTATATAATTTTATTTGACCCAAGACATAAAATATAGAAGTCAAGTTTAACGCTGTATCTACGTCTCTGTGATTCAGTACTTCATGTAATGGAATTCAGTAATTCATGCCTCTCCCTCATCACCTTCCCAAATTCTGAATGGTGCATGTGGATCAGAATTGAATGAAGAAATGTGGTTTAGACACACAGAGGAAGGATGGAAAAAGGTCATTTCATCAAGAGCCAAGACACAGCAAAGAACATAAATGGAGGTTAGAAGTCCACTTACCAGTCACAGTAAGCATTTGATCCACAATATTGTAAAATAAGCATGAAGATAAAAAGTGAAAGATAAAGTGAAAAAAGAGACAAGACAGAAATGTTGCCACTTGTAACAACGGTTATTAAGTGATTGCAAATACATATAAATATACTCCATATAATAGAATATATTATACGAGAGAGATTGAGAGACACAGTGATGCAGAGAGAGAGACAGAGAGAGAGTGACAGAAAACTAATTATATGCCAGGGATTATTCTAAACTCTTTGCAAGTGACATGCAATTTAATTTTTCTAAGATTTCTGTGAAATAATTATTACTAATGTCTTCATTTTTCAGATATGATATTATCTGAAGTTCCAAAAACACTGGACATTCCAATGATAAAAACAAAAAAATTAGTAAGGAAACAAGAAATAAACAACAGACAGGATGTATACACATACAGGCATCTCATTGTGTGCATAAACTGACAAAGGTCTGTTCTTCATCGTAAAATAACAGGAATTCAATTTGGAATTGAATTGTAATTTCCATAATGGAGACTGAAATAAAATGTGACTCTCCTGAGTTCTTCATTAAGCTTATGAAGGTTTATAGCAAACTAAACGTGTGTGTCTTAACAGTCCATTAACTATACTCATTTAAATCATTTCAGATTAAATAAAAGCAAAGAAGTAGCCTGAAAACTTTGAAATATGCTCAATCCTACCCTTGTAAATGGAAGAGGCACAAAGATAAGTGAATTAAAAAGACTGACTCATAATTCCCTACCTCTTGACTGTTATCTCCACTCCAACACTAAAGCTCACTGATTCAGCCCTCCACCAGCCTCCACTTGGGGACTCTGAGTCCTGTTAAGACAATATTCTCTAGGAAAATATTTTGGAGCCCACCACTTTTCTCAGAGCTTCTTTTACAGCCTTGTTTCTCAAGCTGTATATCAGAGGATTCAGCATGGGAATCACTACTGTGTAGAACACCGAGGCTGCTTTGTCAGTAAACATACTGTTGCCAGAACTGGGCTGGCAATAAATGAAAAGGATTGTTCCATGGAAGACAGTGATGGCTGTGAGGTGGGAGGCACAGGTGGAAAAGGCTTTGCATCTTCCCTCTGCAGAGTGCATCCTTAGGATGGTGATGAGAATAAACAAGTAGGAGGTGAGGATGATCATGATGGTGATGATCTCATTGAAAGTGGCCACAATGTAGAGAAAGAGTTCATTCATAGTGACATCAGAGCAAGCAAGAGATAAGAGAGGGGGTAGATCACAAAAGAAGTGGTTAATCACATTTGACCTGTAGGATGGGATCTCAAGAGCTAAACACAAGTGGATCAGAGAACACACAGTCCCACAGAGGTAGCAGCCAGACACCAGCTCCACACAGAAACTCCGGGACATGGCGACCATGTACAGCAGCGGGTTACAGATGGCCACGAAACGGTCATAGGCCATCACAGCCAGCAGGATGACCTCAGTTACCACACACGTACAAAACTAATAGAATTGCACAGTGCAGCCCAGGAAGGAAATGGCTTTGTCTTCATTTAAGATGTTAGCTAGCATCTTTGGCACAATGATCGTGGAGTAACAGAAATCAACAAAGGACAAGTGGCTGAGGAAAAAGTACATGGGGGTGTGAAGTCGAGAGCTGACCTGAATCAGTGCGATCATGCCCAGGTTGCCCAAAACCGTGACTCCATAGCTGAGAAGAAACACCAGGAAGAGGAAGACCCTCAACTCAGGGGCATCTGCTAATCCCAGGAGAAGGAACTCTACCACAGTGGTGCAGTTCTCCTTGCCCATGCCCCTACTTCATTGGGATTGGAGAAAAATATTAATAGTTATTCTACCCTATATGATCCCAAATTCAGTTTTGACTGTCTCCTGAAAAAGACCTAAGAATAAGTAGGATACTTAATATTTTTCAGCAAAGAAATAGGACATTGCTTTGGTGAAGTTTAGGCAAAGTTCAGACATTATGGCACACAAATACATAGAGCTCATGGTTTAATTCACAGATGACACAAAAGCATTCACATCCAGAAGAGCCTATACGATTCCTTAAACTAGTCTTGTACAATTTAGAGCTTGAAACTGAATCATCAGAAAAACAGCACATATTATTTAATTACCATATATCTTATGAAATTCAAATCTTTTATTCCCTTTAATCAGTACTGGAAATATTGGGATCCCAGGAAATAATTTTTTATAATACATAGTACCCTTCTCTGTTTTCCACTGAAATGATGAGAAATATGCTTATTTAAGATTGTTAATCCACAAGCGTTAATGTTTTCAATATGTTTTCGATGGAGAAGGTAGCTTTTCTCCGCTATGTTAGAATTTTTTCCATAAAATTAGCATAGTGGTTATGTTAATTATGCAATTCGATGTCGACAATTGTTGATGGAATTGGTACCCAGATTCAAACCTCCCGCAACTATGACTCTGAAGCCTTATAAAGACCTATTTGACAAATGAACTCACTGCTTTAAATGTATTTGTAGAACTAATCAAAGATGTGAACATGAAATTATTAATACAAATGCTTGCTGCTGCATTGCAGCATTATTTCTGACAGTAAAGTTAGAAATAAAGTGTCAAACAAGAGGAAAATGGCTAAAGTTATGGTACATATATATTATGGAAAACTATGCAGCTGTTAAAATTATATTTTTGAAGAACTTTTTTTCGTGTGAGGAAGATCCGCCCTGAGCTGACATACATGTCAATCCTTCTCTTTTTTTTTTTTTCCAAGGAAGACTGGTCCTGAGCTAACATCCGTGCCCATCTTCCTCCACTTTATGTGGGATGCCGCCACAGCATGGCCTGACGAGCGGTGCATCGGTGCATGCCCGGGATCCGAACCTGGGCCGCCAGCAGCGGAGTGTGTGCACTTAACCACTAAGCCATGGGGCCGGCCCCTGAAGAACTTTTAATGACCTGCAAAATGACTATGATAGAATGGTAAGTTGAAAAATAGTAAACCAGATTGCACAGACAGAATATATGTTTACATGACTTGCATTGTATATTTAATCCTCACATCCATGACACACAAATATTTTTTTCCAATAATTTTTTTTTTTAAAAATAGCAATGTAGAAACTTGCTTGAATTCTCACAAAACATAAGGTGTTTGGAGTACAATGGGGAAGGATGGTGTGATTATTTTAATAAGGGGTGGATACATTCAAGGCCTTTGACACATAGAAAATACAGACAAAGCCTGAGAGCGCTCTCATTCATCCTCTCCCTCCTGAACTTTGGGGGATATATACATGACTGTAGAGGCGCTGGTTGGTTATTCCCAGAGGAAAGAGAATCTGGACTGAAACTCAACATAGCCATCTATTTTCATCGTTCTTCAAATGATTTCAAAGAGGTGAAGGATATGTGCATTAAGAAATCCCAGTTTGAAAACAAGTAATTATTCTGATTACATGGTTTCTCTCTTCAACAGCCAGTAAAAGTGAGTTATTTGTCTTTTTCTGAGTTCAAAGTAGTTCATAATTTTAAAAACCTCTTCCTGTTTTCAAGTCTAAAGATGAAAAATCAGTCTGTTTATTACTTATAAAGAAGTGGTTCTCACACAGGAATTATTCTGATCCCCATTGGACATTGGGCACTGTCTGGAGACATTTTGGATGTCACAATGGGGAGTGGTGCTCCTGTCGTCTAGTGGGTAGAGATTAGGGATGTGGTTAAACACTCTATGATGCACATGACAGTCTCCCCTGCCCCACACCCCCAGACACACCTACCAACAGCACGTGCAAACACCAAAATATTGTCTGGTCCAAAATGTCAATAGTATCAAGGTTGAGAATCTGCTATGGAGAGACACTTCAAAGTGTTTTGCACAAGACCAAAATAATTCCTCTCCTTTCTGCTTCAGAGGAGGTTCCCACATCTTTGTCCCCACGTGAGCAGTCCTGATGACCCCTTACTGCTACTCTCAGCATCAGAGTGACTGTCAGGAGAATTTCCATGCAGTGTTTACCAGGTTCCATAGAGGAAGTTAGCGTGAGAGAGGAGGAAGAGGGAAGGAGAGAGGAATCATGCATTCTTCCCAATTTGTTTGTACTCTTTTCCCTCTTACACTAATAGCTGTTACAAGATACTTGGTTCTCTTGGTTAAATTGTTCCTATTTCCCATTAAGCTTGCTTTCCGATATAGAAAGGGAAATTATTTTCATAAAAGGAATGCTCAAAACATGGCTTTTCTTAAAACACTCTCTAAAAGAAGGCTGAATACAGACTTTTAAAAATAAGTCTAATTCCGCTGCCCTCCTTTACGATTCCTCCTTCTCTTACACATGGCTATAATAAATTACTTCCAAGAGAAAAAAACATAACAAGCTTCCAGATCTCAGAAAATATCATCCATGTCCCTTCGCAAAAACCAGAGTGTAGTCCAACCAACCAACCTGTGGGATGGATGTTGCTTCCCCTGTTTCCGAAGATGCTATGATGGAAAATGTCTTAGGCTTTATGTTTCTGTGTGTATCTCTGGGGCCCCGGTTCCTTAAGCTTCCCAAAACAATCATTGACTCTCTGGGACATCAGCAAGATATCAAGAAAACAACACCATCTTGGGACTCAAACAATTAATGACTTCTCTGAGATATAGACAGGGGAAAATACTACCCCAACTTGGTACATATTATTATAATTCAACACGATTCCTTCCAGAGTTCATGATGAGTTACAGAACATTGTATGCTGCACCCAAGCATTGCTCTGTGAGCCAGGCATCGCATTGCCATTGTGAAATACATGAATAAGTCTTACAAACGTTTCCTGTCTTATGTTCAAAACCTCCTTCCTGGAGGGCATAAGGTCTGAAGCCACACCAGAGTTCGGCTCAATACCAGAAAGAGTTGGGGAAAATGAACATCGTTTACTGAGAATAACAATAGTTGCTCACATTTATTGACCACTTCCTATATGCTATGTACTGTTCTGAATACAACTATTAACATATCTCACCTTCATAAAAATAAGTGAGATTGGTACAGTTAGGTAACTTTATGAATGAGGCGACTGAGGCACAGACAGGTGTAACTTGTCTAAAGTCACACACAGAATCACTGACAGAATGAGAGCATATGGTGATTTTTGGGTTGTGCCACACATGTGACCCTGTGAGGAAGAGCAGAGCTACCGAATGATGCTGGGATGGCATAGTGCATACAGTGTCAGAGACCATTAAATGGGATTGCCTCAAGGAACTCTCCCAGGTCTGCTCCTTTTCTGACCATATAATTTCTCCCTAAACCAACAGTGTTCAAACCACTGTCTGTGGTTTGTGCCCTTGGATATACCGAACATTTCAAGGATTCCATGGATGTAATTAGTTACAGGTAACCAGTTTCCAAATTCTCAACAGCCTGTGAATATTTTCCTAAAATTGATGCATCTAATAATTTTCTGAGTTTGAGGAGTGTTTCTGGGTCTCCTTCCCACCTAGCACTCTCACAATTCCATTTCACTCATTTTGCACAAGTATAGGATTCCTCTCATCCATTCACATATGACTATGTGAATTACCCCAATTAGAAAAACAAAAGCAAACTTTATGTTCTTAAAACATAAGAACAATTTGAAATATTGTTTTTCATGAAGGCTGAAGTTTTCTTTAATCAAGACACTTCAAACCGGTGGTATGCCTTCTTATCATGACTCTGACACATAGTACATATTTCTTTTCACGGAAACTGATGGCCTTGACATGTATTTTAGCCAACGCAACAATGTGTTGAAATCAGATATATAGTAGATTGATGACAATATTTTTTTAACATCTATTCCTTTTGTTCTTAGTGCAACCTGAAACTGTTGCCACAAAATGCATCCTCCTGAAGGAGTCTCATAACAGAAAAAATAAAAGAGTATTTGTCAAGAGTATCATTGGCAGTGATGTTTTATATGATCTGGGCAAAACACCCACAGGAAAGCCGCTGTGTTCATCTACTTGCCTCAGACTTAAAGACATGGCAGGTGTTTTTAAAAATTGATTGAAATGTAAAAATTTTATTGAAATTGATTTCATAGTCATTCTCCATAAATTGAATAATATCAATATGAAGCTCTAAATTGTTGTGGGTTTTTTTTTGTGAGGAAGATCAGCCCTGTGCTAACATCTGCCAATCCTCCTCTTTTTTTTTTGCTGAGGAAGACTGGCCCTGGGCTAACATCCGTGCCCATCTTCCTCCACTTTATATGGGACGCCGCCAGAGCATGGCTTGTCAAGCGGTGCGTCGGTGCGTGCCCAGGATCCGAACCAGCGAATCCCAGGCCACCGCAGCAGAGCGCGGGCAATTAACTGCTTGCGCCACCCGGCCGGCCCCTGAAGCTCTAAGTTTTTGATGAAATGTATTTAAAACACATACGATACCATTTTAGTAAAATATTGTATTGTCAAGGTTCAATGAAATCAACAATATGTCAAATTTTCTAAACTTTTTAACTCCATTGTTTTAATCAAGGTGCCTCTAAGTGGAAGAATAACAGATATGCTTAATTGTTATACGATAAGACTTGGAAGGTCTTTGTGGTAACTTTTTCAGAAATTAGGAAAGTGAGTGGTTCTAATGATTGCGTAAGAAACCACTCCAAAACGTATTAGATAAAAGCAGCAACTACTTACTGCACTGGTCACTACCGCCTGAGTTGGTAAGTTAGTTCGGCTGATCCGATACCGACATGGCCGATCTTGGCTTGGTTTTCTCTGTGTATGATGTCAGCTTGGCAGGTTAGATGATCTAAGAGGCTTCACGCTCAAGTCTGCTGGTTTGGCTGAATGCCAGCACATGTGATGGGGTGTGGGTTGTTTCTCGTTATCCAATATGCTAGCCTGTGCTTGTTCAAATAACAGCTTTTCTAAGAGACTGAAAATTCCAAAAGATTGTGAGAAGGTCACAAGGTCTCTCAGAGGCTTGGACCTGGCAGTGTCGCTTCAGCTACCTTCTGTTAGACAAAAGCAGCCTACGTTCCAGCAGTGGAGAAATTGACTCCACCATCTGATCAGAAAAGTTGCAAACCGGCATGGATATGGAGAGGACTAAAGAATTTGGACCATGTTTTCTACCCCACTGGGTAACAAATACTTTTGAAAAATACGATTTCCAAAATTTTGTCCTTCAACAAAATTGGAAGACAATCTAATTTTGTTTAACACGTTGTTTAAAAAAATTTTTGTTGAAAGATCATTGTGCTAAATTGGCACGTAACTTGGATGGAGTTGAAAGAGCTGAGTGATATTCCTGTTACAGCACAATTTCTGGCAGAGTTTCTAGTCCTATTTACAGTTGATGTGACCAAATAGTCTCCATATTTTCATCTGTTAAAAAGTACACATAGAAATGATGCTGAGTCCTCTTGTTTTCTAACATTATGTGATGTCTTTCCAAGGATACATTAATTAATTGAAATGAAAAATCCAAACACATACTCATAATATTTATCACACAAAGAAATATTTCCAAAATTTTTTCAATTTTTATTAATTATATTTTATCCAAATTTGCAATACAATTGTATTTTTAATTAGTGGTGTAATTGTTATATCATTAGAAGGTTAGCTTAATACAGAAAGAAAAACTTTTGATTTTGCCTAAAGCATTATGATCACAAGAAATAAAAAGTATGAATGTGATTAATAAAATTATAATGTTCCGTGGGGGAGTAGAATTGAATTTAAGTTCAGGAGAAGGAAAGGCACAAATCTGTTTCAGATGTCATTATTTATGTATTTTAAATGAATTATGCTATGCAATGGAAATTATACTTTTTGCTGCTATTTAAGTATATGATGAAATATTTTATATGTAAAATTATTTCTTGGCTTATATACCTTTTCAAAACTAATTGAGAAGCATTTGGTCCAAAAATGTGAAGACTAGTAATATGAGTCACGTTCTATATAGAAGCAACAGAATCTACTATAAAGAATCTGAAATGTCACAACTTGAAAATGAAAAAAAATGTGATTATATGCCAGTGTTTAGCGGATAATGTTCTTCTCGTGTGTCTGTAGTCTTGAAGGATTGAATTAATTCTATCAACAATTGCTTTTGCAATGTTGGCCAGGTCACTTAAACATCATGGGCCTTGGTTTCTTCAAAGAAAAAGCAAAATGGGTTGTGTTAATTATACCACAATATGAGCATGCTTGGTCCAAGCAGGACAGAAGTAAAACAAAATTCTCTATAAAGAGGCACTAAGCATCATTGATTCGATTTAAGATTAGTATAGATAATTTCCTAATTTCGAAGAAAATTAGAAATTGTATAATTGCCAGATGTATAGCAAAGGATAAATTTTTGAATACCCAGAGAAACAGAAGTCAACAGAAGAGAAAATCTTTCCCTCATCAGACATCCAATGTCTAAAACATTGTTTCTTATGTACTTTATCTTTCGATATAAAATGGTTATTTTTGATTCCTTATCATATAATGGAAGATTATATGAACGGAACATTTTGACAACGATCATACGTTTAAAATAATATAAACATTCCAAATAACTTTATTGAATCCATGTAAAATTATTCCCTACCTTATTTTTTCTCTCATACCAAAATAACTGGAAATTTATTTCTTCTATTTTATTGATGATTAGTTTGGAATTTTATCTAGACATGTTGAGTAAAGAGAAGAAGAAGGATGTACAAGTTATCCAAGAAAAGTGAGTTATTAATGTTAGAGAGATCTAGTATTTTTAATTGACCAGATTAAATAGGTCTTAATGCTAACAATTGTCTGGTTTTTATTTTATTTTGAATAAAGTTATATAGTGAGTTAGTTTTCAACATTTGAGGCAACTGCAAACATTTTGTTTTTTTTGGGTGGGAGTTCAGTTGGGAAGGATTCAGAGATTATGCTCATGTTCAGAAAAAAGAATCACAAAGAATTGATCATGTTTTTGATGTCTTTATAAGCAGAATGATAGCACGAAATACAGGTTGGGTAGACACTCATCCTGCTTACTTTTTGCCTATAAGATTTTTTGAGATCCAATCTACTATTTCTAAGCCATTGGTGGATCCTATCACAGCTTATCATACTACCACATGGGAGCTCCTTTGAAACAAATTCAGAATAATGACCGTATCTTATCAACTTTCCATTCATGCCAAGTAACCTATGTACACAATACAACACACGCACATAAACACACATACACGCTATAAAGTATTTGCTCAATAAAAAATTCATTGCATCATTGACTCAGTATTACATTCTGACCTCCTTTATTTTGCCTTGCTTTTGTCTCCTGAATAAAACTCTTTGTTGAAATGTGTCTCCTAAAATTCTGTCCATTCTTTTATCCAACGACAAGTTCAAACAATGCCTATTTTATGAAGGCATCTCTCTAAAGTTCCTAAATGGATTTGAACTTTTCATTCTCTCAAATCCCCTATGATGCTTATTTTCTACCTTATACAATGGCCACTTTTTTCACTGCCATACTGTCAACACTAGATTTTGCATCCTTGAATTATGAAGACTAGTCTTATTTTACCTGCTGTTTGTACTTTTATAAGAGAAATGCATATGTTTATTGAAAGTCTAGTCTATTCCACATGCATTATAAGAGAGGGGATGAAATTGTTTATTGAGATTACACAAGGTTTTACACATGATGTCTATATAGTCTTTTAATCTTCACAATCAGATTAAGAGCTAGTTTATGTTATCTCACTTTTGTAGATGAAAAATTAAAGATGAGAGAGATGGTTATTTTCCAGGAAGACATAGAGCTATGTTTAGTCTCTTTGAACCAAAATCCATGACCTTTCCATTGTACAACATGAACTCTTCATAGTTTTAAAGGTATCTTTAAAATCAACGTTTAAGGGCACACTATATTTACACGTCAGGGACCAACTCTACTAAAATAATATATACTTAATAAGAAAGACTTTAGTGTCCATTATTTTGCTGACTGTATCCTTGACATCTTTATTTCTCAGACTGTAGATCAGAGGATTCAACATGGGAATCACCACAGTGTAAAACACAGAGGCCACTTTGACTGTGTGTCTGGAGTTTTTGGAGTTTGGCACACAGTAGAGGAAGAGGATGGTGCCATGGAAGATAGTGATGGCGGTGAGGTGGGAGGCACAGGTGGAGAAGGCTTTGCGGCGCCCACTGGCTGAATGCATCTTGAGGATGGTGACAATGATAAATACATAAGAAATGAGAATGATGAATAGTGTGCTGACCACATTAAAGGTGGCAGAAATGAAAAGGAGCAACTGATTGACATAAGTATCAGAGCAAGAGAGGGACAGCAATGAGGAGAATTCACAGAAGAAATGATTAATTGTGTTGAAATTCTGAAATGATAATTTGATAGCAGAGCATGTGAGTATCAAGGAACAAGCTACTCCCCATGCATAAGATCCACCCATTAGCATGGCACAGAGTTTCTGGGACATGGCAACTGTGTAGAGCAGAGGGTTACGACTGGTCACAAAGCGGTCATAGGCCATCACAGCTAATAAAAAGAATTCAGTTACTGCAAAGGTACAAAAGAAAAAGAATCGTACTACACATCCTGAAAGTGAAATGGTTCTGTCTTCCGCAACTAGGTTCACCAGGGTCTTAGGAGTAATGCTGGAGGAAAGGCAGAAATCCACAAATGAGAGGTGGCTGAGAAAAAAGTACATAGCGGTGTGCAGTTTGGGGTTAATTTTGATTACTACAATCATCCCAATATTCCCTACAACAGTGACAATGTAGATGGCCAGAAAAATCAAGAAGAGGGGATTTGCAGTTCTGGGAAATCTGAGAAGCCCAAGAGAGTGAACGTGGCCCCAGTTTTATTTCTCTCTGACCGTAACATGGTTGCTGTTTCTTAGAATCTGAATCAGTCCTGGAAGCAAAAATATTAAGGAGAGTGAGGATGTAAGAAGCTTGGTTAACTACCTATTACCACAGGAAGATGAAGCAAAATATCTCTTTCAGAATTTCTCTATGTATTTTTAATGCAAGATATACTAAGTATCTAAAATTTTAAAACATGATAACTATTTAAAATTTTTCTTTAAGTTAATACAATTATTGAATTACTATTTTAGTTCTCAGTAGTAATTTTTAATATTTGCAAATAAGAATATGAAATCGAGGGATTTATGGTTATTTTAAATCCAGTCCTCCCATAATACTGTCAGCTCCCCTTGAACATTGTAAGTTCATAAAAGATAAGCCCAGCATAACACGATGACAGATAATGTTAGCCCTGTAATCAGTAATAAAATGAGAAATTTCTAAACAAATTAATTTTTGCATTACATGTTCACACTGTGACATTAAGAATGAACACCACTAACGCTTTACATTTGGGCCTTTATTGTTAATTCCATACAGCACTTTAATCTTTGCTGTTCTCTCTGACTCAGTAAAATTAATCTTAATTAATTTTTTTCAGAGAGTATGCTCCTCAGCTCAGGAAGTCCCAAATGTCAATCCTTCCTCATTGCTTAAGGAATAATAAAATTGGAACAGATAATGATAATCTAGTCTACTTCTTTATTCTAGAGGTGACAAAACAGAAGCTGGAGAAGCTTGGTTTTCCCAATGACATGCAAATAAGGACCAATCTACACATCTGTGACTAGATCCCAGAGCCCCAGACTCCCAGTCCTGGATCCACTTTATTACACCAGACTCTGATCCATTGTCTAGTCTAGATACTAACATATTTCCTTTATTAAATCATCATATTTTTAATTGACAAACTAGAGACCCTAAAACTATGGGAAATAGTCCAATGACAGCGTATATGCCACAGAGTTCTACTAGAAAGCAGCATCAAAATGAAATGAGAATGGGACTTAGGGACATTTTCTCTCCCAGAAATAAACTAACTGTAGGGAAGACTATGACTTAGAAAGTTCTCTTTCCTAAGCCTCTCTCTCTCTCTCTTTCTACTCTCTCTACAAGACATATAGGATATTCATTCTGTCTTCTATTACCTGTGAGGGAGAGGGATTGGAAATTGGAGGTAG
This sequence comes from Diceros bicornis minor, assembly GCF_020826845.1. Lineage (NCBI taxonomy): Eukaryota > Metazoa > Chordata > Mammalia > Perissodactyla > Rhinocerotidae > Diceros > Diceros bicornis. Next base: position 21,946,326 of record NC_080770.1, read on the forward strand.
TACTGCCCTATAAAGATATTTCATGAGAAAATAGTAATACAAAAGAATTATATTTCTCAAAAAGTTTGCCACCACTTCTAAGATCTTACCGTCCTGGAAAACTCTCTCTCTACCATTTCTCGTAAGATTGTCTCTGGTCCCACAACCCAAGAAATGGATTTCAGATGGCTCATCAATAAAAATCAGATCATATGCAAAACTGAGACACTCAATGGCCCTATCTGTTCCCATACCCATAAATTTGAGTATTAAAGACAATCTCAAAAGACAATCCATCGCAGTGCCAGACATTCTAATTATCAGACTTTTTTCTTAATACAATATTTAATTTAGCTAGGGTCCTTAGGCATTCATGTTAAATTAATATTATATTTAATATAATGGCTCTGGTGTCTCAAATGCTGTATAGAAAATACAACAGGTGAAATCTTCTTTCCTGAATTCTTTTCCCCATTTTGCTATAATTTTTGCTCTCAGGGCACACGTTTTTCCTGCTTTATACTCTTAATTAAAGCTGGTCCCTTTTAATTGTTTTCACTAGAGAGTCTATTCAATTTCTGATTGTTTCATTTTATTGAAATATTTGTCTATTCTACCTTGAGTCCCCTTTCAAAAATTTATAGAATCAAGACAACACACATTCTCTCAAATTCTCAGAGCTCTTCTCTCCCCACCCACACTGGTACCTGTTGTTCACGGGCTGTTAGTGACGAGCTCAGCTGAGCCAGGCCCTCTAACACAAAGCTCTGTAGAATAAGAGCATGTCCTCTTCCTTGCATGTTCAGATATGTAACTTTTGTGGCGGCTAAATATTTCTCAAGAACTGCCTAGATCTAAAGGGTAAGTTCCTCCCTGATGTTTTTTCTACACACCCCGCATTGAGATTAATATCAATCTGTCTCTAGAAACTTAAAACAAACCTGGTGAGGGAAAAGGGAGGACCTCTGCGGGTTGGGAGTGACACGTGTTCTAGAGCTATAGTCACTACCTTTGGGACGTGAACCCTAGAGACCACCTATTGCCCTGTTCTCTTGAGGTCATTAAATAAACAATTAAAATTAACCACCTTTCTCTGATGTAATTCTTGTGTACTAGAAAACCTGGAGCAGCATGAGGGGCATTTCAGACGAAAATTTATAAAGTCACTTCCCCCAGTCCCTTGATTACTCCTATACCTTCCTACGGTTATCAAAATTACATAATTACAAAAGTCATCATTATCAAGTATTAATTGAGTGACTGCTATATGCATAGCTCTCTTCCTCCATACCATCCCCTCTCACCATAGTGGAAAAGTGTGAAGATCCATCTTTTAGGTCATCATGATTTCATTGAGAGTTAAAGCAGAAATATTTACGAAGTTAAATATTAAGTTGGATTATTAAGTCCATTTGAAATCTCTGTCCTATTCTATCACTCTTTCTCCCCTCTGCTTTCTCCAGCTAGTCTGACCTCTTTGATTCTGTTCCTTGCTTTTCGTTTCTCAAAAAATATCACACACTCCTTCCTTAAGGTCTTTTCTACCATTTTTTCTCTACCCTGGAATGCTTTCCCTTAAGTTTTTGCTGAAATGCACCTTCTCAGTGAACCCTTCCATGAACATACTGTTGTACTGCAGGGGCTACTCCACCACCCAACTTAGTGATTAAATTACTTAATATGGTTCAAATATATTTTTAATCAGTATTTATTGCATTCTTTCATATTGTTTGTTTCCTCCTGCTAGAACAAAAGTTCTAGGAAAGCAGAGCATATGTTCACTGATAGAGTCTAAGCTCCTAGATCAGTGACTAGCATAAAGTAAGTGTACCATAGACCTTTACTGAATGATAAATATGATCTTCCAAGGAACTGGGAATAGAGCCAAACATACCAGATCTGTGAGGAATTTAAGAGCATAGAGGAGAAAGTTCATAAAGAACAATAAGGATGTTTTTAGACGTGATTATTGCAAATGGGCAGTCAAAATAAAACAAAAGAAAAACAAACTAAAACAAACATCCATTCTGCTGAATTTTCTGTCTCTAATCAGAAACCAGGGAAAGAAAGTTGAATACATAATGAGGATACGCTGTTACTCATTTTTTCATTCATTCATTCAATACATATTTATTACAAGTTTACCCTGAACTTGGTGCTAACTTAGGTATTGGGGAAAAAGAGAAAGAACGTCCCCTTGTCAATAAATTTATATTTAACGGGGGTTACAAAAAAACAAATAAATATATAATAATTTTCCAGTAATTATAAATGCAAAAAATATAAAATTGAAGGTGTCATTTTAAATAGGGAGGTCAGAAAAGACCATTGTGAGGTGGTATTTGAGTGTGGGCTGTTCTGAAGTGAGAGAGCAGATTATGCATATACCTGGGGGAAGAATGTGGAGTTTGGGGAAGAGGGAACAGCAAATACAACTGATTTTCAAATCCACAGTCAGCTTTTTTTATGCTTCCCCAAAATTTTGCAGTTTGTGGTGATGCTTCATGTTTTCTAAGATCCCTTTGGCAAAAATATGACTTGGATATTTCAGGATGACATTATTTATGGCGGAAAGAAAAAGAAGTCAGCCTAACTTGATATATCTATGGGTGTCCTTTAAAGTTGTATTTATGCCCCTATGACAGTATTTCTCTGAAAAGTAACAAAATATGGGCTGACATTGAGTATTTTTGCAGTACATTTTCATTAATAAATTATCACTAAATAATTTCAGGTCTGCAAAATAATCTGGGATGATACAACTATAAAAGTTTTACCAACGTAATTTTAAAACTTTAAGTCTTTTGAAGATATTCAAGAAAAGAAAAAGTGCTTCAGCCAATGCTACAATCCTCAAAATGAGAGACTACAAGAATTGCTCGCTACACTGATTTCTTTGCTGTCCCAAAGGTATTTTTGGCCAAAAGTGCTGTGTGCAGCCTGGAAAGCAAGACTATGTGTGGTGTTCTTTGTCCTGACGGGTCAAGACATTTTAGGGACAGTGAGCCCCTGACTTCCAACCCTATAGATCTGCGTCATTTAAAATATAATGATATTTATAGGATATTATATTTCTCTATCAATCCACCTACTAACAGAACTAAGTCATTAATAGAAGTTTATATAAATATAACCATCGATAAACATTTGAATAAACACTCATGCCAAAATTGTGCCTAACAAAAATATTAACATATTCTTATATACTTTAATACCAAATCTATGTTTAAATTTCCCCAATTGCCTTAAAGATATATTTTTACAGTTAGTTTGAGACAAGAATCACACAAATTTGGTTGTTATAACTAAATTTGTTTTATTATGTGACAATTCCATGTATTGTAAAACATTATGTTCTGTGTAGTATGTAACAGTTCCGTGTGTGTGTGTGGGTGTGCATGCGCACGTGAGTGTATGTACATGTATATGTGTTCAGGTAATGTTTTGGAAAAATTAGACCGTTTGTAGAATGCTGCCTGTTCTGTATTTGGCTTATTGCTGTATTTGTCATAATGACTTCTTCCTGCACCACTTCTCTTAAACTGATACATCAAGAAGCCTTCCTAGTTCAGGTTCACTCTTTCTATCTTTTGGGCAAGGATTCTTCATAGGTGGTTCTGACTACTGACAGTCATATCAGATTGCGGCGCACATGTTCACTAGCTGTCTGACTTTTAATGCTGTTTAGGCTGATCTGTGGATGCAGGTAACATCAGCTTGGTTTCTTCCTTTTAACATTTCCCACCAACTTTTCACTTAATGACTGTATAGCTACTGAAATCATTGCCTGGATCCATTTTTTTATTAGAGTTTTAAAATTGTGATTTTCTAATTCCATCCTTTTTTCTACTTTTATTTCTTCCGAATTTCCCCTCATAAACTATTAGGTAACCCTGCAATACAAATATTAAAGGAAAGAGAATAAATATTTATCTCTTTTTTTAATCAATTTTCAGAGTAATGATTTGATGCCCCCAGCAACTATTAATAGTAACCAATGATTCATTATTTTCCTTTTTTAGAATCTAGATTCAAATTTTTAGGTGTAAATATATTTGATTCTTTTAATTGAATGGCAGTCAATGTTCATTTTTATGTTAATCATAAGCCAGTGGGAGCCATTTCAAATTGCATCCTAAGTCTCTTTGAAATGATCCAACCAGCTGTTCATAGCATTCTTGCCTTCTGGGTATTAAGTTGCTCAAGGCCCATTACATTTTCTACCTCAGACTTCAAAATAGCTGTTTCTCCAAAAAGCTCTGGTTTGCTTAGAGAGCAAAGATTTCATTTCAGAGAAAATTTTGGGAATAGAGATGTTCATTGCCGTTTGGTTATCATTATGAGTGGTACTATTTTTAAGAGAAAAAAATTATTTCAAAATAAATTTCTATTTCAAATTAAGAGGAAAAGTTTTTTACTTACCTTCTCTTACTTTAGAGCTGCAACTCTTCTTTTATGCTTGCAACTCTAGTTTCAATGACATTTCAATAATTATTTATTTAATTTATGCTAAAATAAACGTTGCATAATGAGGATGTACACTAAAAATTCTGTGTTTCAAGTCCTTCATAGAAAATGTTTTACACTGTGTGACCACGTGTCCAACATTATAGGTTCATTTGTTTTCATTTGTTTTCAAATTTTAGAGATTTTTTGTTTACTTTTGGACATAAATATGTCTAGTGAACTGCGTAAAATATAAAATATTCCCCTAAAGCAGAGCTATATTATAATGTACATTCCTAAACGTTATCTTTCATCTCTTCCTATCTTTACTAGTATTTGCTTCACCTTTCCGTCTTCTCTCAACAATTTATGGTGCTATACAACATTCCTGCATCTTGTCTTTACTCACTTAAGAACATTTTCTGGAGGCCACTCCATAGCGGTATATAGAAACCAGCCTCTCTCCATTTGCACAGCTGTGTACTTCTTTATCGTGACCCACAGTTTAATCAACCACCTTCATACTGGATTTTATCCAGTCTGTTCTCATTATAAATAATGTTTGGAATATGTTATTTATACATATTTTTGCTACTCTATCTTTGGGGTAGATTCCTAGAACTGGAAATGCTTTGAAAGAGGATAAATGCATATGTAACTTTGCTAGTATTTCAAATCACATGTAACGTGTTACCTTCCTGCCCTCAATGTATCAAAATGTCCATTTCCCTGCAGCTTCACTTACAGGACACGTCATTAAACTTGGATTTCTGCCGCTCTGAAAGGTGAGAAATTATAGCTCAGGGCAGTTTTCACTTGTATTTCTATTATTACAGGTTAGATTGAACAACTCTTCACATATTTAAGGGCTATTTGTCTTCTTGTATATAGACTGTTAATTATATCTTGTGTATATTTTTATAGAGGATATTCATTTTCTCCTCTACTATATGTAACATAAGTAGTGATTTCTTCTCAGCTTTTGTCATTTTAATTAATTAATTAATTTATTTTTTGCGAAGAAGATCAGCCCTGAGCTAACATCCGTGCCAATCCTCCTCTTTTTGTTGAGGAAGACCGGCTCTGAGCTAACATCTATTACCAATCCTCCTTTTTTTTCCCCTCTTTTTCTCCCCAAAGCCCCAGTAGATAGTTGTATGTAATAGTTGCACATCCTGCTAGTTGCTGTATGTGGGGCACCGCCTCAGCATGGCCGGACAAGCCAGAGCGCACGCACTTAACCGCTAAGCCACAGGGCCGGCCCTTAATTTCTTATCTGTTATTTTGCCAGGAAGCTTTGTGTATTCATAAGTTTTAAACTTGTTTTGAATTTTTATTTGTTTTCAAATTTTAGAGATTTTTTGTTTACTTTTGGACATAAATATGTCTAGTAAACTACATAAAATATAAAATATTAGCCCTAAAAGAGTGTGTGTGAAATAAAGAAGAGATGTAATTTTATCTTCTTTCTCACATGGTTATCTACAATCCAAATGACACTGTTTTAATAATAAGGACATTAAGTTTATTTCAAATTCTATAGGGTTAGCCTCCCTACTATAACTTGCTTTAATTTTTAGGATGTTTGTTACCACATATTTGTGCTTGTTTTGGCTTTCATATAAACATTAGAACAGAAATGTTGTAATATGATTCCTCAATATTCCCAGATAAAATGTATATTCCATTTCTCCTGGTCTGAAAATATATGAACTAGACTAGATAGTGCTTGTAGTGATCTCCAGACCTGTTAATAGGGAATAACAGGGAATGCAGCCTTTTGAGTAATAATATCCAAAGATAATCTAGGAATATTGCAACGACTCCAGAGATTCTCCTTTCTGAAGGACAAAACTAATTCTTATGACCTTCAGACTAATAGCCTCATAGGAACTATAGTGAAAGAGCACTGGATTTAGAGTCAACAGAGATGAGTTCCTCTCTTAAATTAGTGATTTCAGTCAATTCAAGGCTCATTTCTTGAACCTCTGTGTTATCATCTACACAGTAGATGTAACTGTCATTGCCCAATGTACCTCTCAGCATAAGCTGACTATTAGAAAGAAGAAGACTGTGCTTTCATAGAATTCACAGAACCCAAGGAATGGAGGTGTCAGAAAAGTATCATTCCCCCTTTATCACACAGCATGTCCATCCATATCTCCCAACAAAGACACAATGCTTCAGAGACATACAACACAAATAACTTCAAGGGATTTCAGTTTACCAATTCACAATATATTAACATCACAGTCACCAACAAAAACCTCATAAAAATATATGCTATAGGTTTTAAAAAGCTCTGTTCCTATTACTCTTGGGATTAAACACATCTTTTGAGTTTGGTTCAGAGAAATGGGCCTTTTGTGTCCATTAATTTCTGGAAGGCATCCTTCACATCTTTATTCCTCAGGCTGTAGATCAGAGGATTCAACATGGGGTTGACCACTGTGTAAAATACAGAGGCCACTTTGACAGTTTGCCGGGAGTTTTTGGAGTTGGGTACACAGTAGAGGGAAAGAATGGTCCCATGGAAGATGGTGATGGCGGTCAGGTGGGAGGCACAGGTGGAGAAGGCTTTGCGACGCCCGCTGGCAGAATGGATGTTTAGCACAGTCACAAAAATCAATATGTAAGAAGCAAGGATGATGAGTAGTGTACTCACCTCATTGAAGGTGGCAAAACCAAAGAGCAGCAGGTGGGGGATGTGTGTATCAGAGCTCGAGACAGCAATGAGAGCAGTGTATTCACAGAAAAAGTGGTTGATTATGTTATGTCCAGAAAAGTCTAGCTGGAGAGCATAGCAAAGGAGTACCAAGGGGCCAAACATACCCCAGAGATATGACCCAGCCACCAGCAGGGCACAGAGCCTCTGTGACATGGCCACCGTATAAAGCAGAGGATTACAGATGGCCACAAAGCGGTCATAGGCCATCACCGCCAGCAAGAAGGACTCGGTCACCACAGCAGTGCAGGACAGGATGTACTGCAGCATGCAGCTAGAGTAGAAGATGCTTTTATCAGCCACGACCAAGTTCTCAAGCAGCTTGGGAGTAATGATGGAGGAGTAACAAAAATCAACAAAAGAAAGGTGACTAAGGAAAAAGTACATGGGAGTGTGAAACTTTGGGTTAATCTTGATGATTATTATCATCCCAAGATTTCCTGCCACAGTGATAATGTACATGATCAGAAACAGGAGGAAGAGAGGAATCTGAAGCTCTGGGTAATCTGTGAAACCCAAGAGGACAAAGGTCATCTCCGCACTCAGATTTCTTACAACCATCACCACATTGCCTTTAAGGGGAGGGGGTGGGGGAAGAGAGTTGTTTCTGTAGAAGAGAAGATTTACGGAGGTGAGTGACAAACATGCCATGACTTTCTATGGTAGACAAAAGAAAATGAGAAGAGTCATTGGTGTTAATTTTGTCCATGTAGAACGAGCCTCATGGAGGTAACTGCTATGGATACAGCAAACCAAGCTGAGTCTCTGAAACATCTTTGCGTTTCCATTGCAATTTGTGTTTCCATAAGAAATACTTATCATATTTTAGTGTGTACGTCCACACATTAGCTAGTATCATAACATGCACATAACTGATAGGAAATGTTTGCACATAAATGCTTAAAATAGTGATGGAGTCTGTGAAAAATGTGAAATGTTTGCCTCAGAACAACATATATTGCTACTCTATTTTACCTGTACACAAAAATCAACTAAAATCTTCAAGAGAATATGCTTTTATTCCAAGAATAAAGTAAAATAAAGAGAAATCTAGGAAAAGAATATATCAGTCCAATTTAAGCACCTTTTTTCGGTAAAGGCTACGTCTCGCATTGAATAGCTTAGCTGCTGAGGGTTGAGGAGGAAAATAGCTTCTTTTGACCTCTGAGTGTCGTGTGCACTTTACTAGGGTTTATAGTCTAAGGGTTAACTTCTGTTACAGCCTAGACATTGTATAGATATCTCTTAAGAGTCTCAAGATTTATCAGGTAAGAATTCTCTCAGAACTAATTCTCATTCTTGTGAAAGCTTATATACCAATTTAAGATGCATATAAAGAGATATGGATAAATATTCATTTCCAGGGGAAAGTTTATTCTGTTCTTCATGAAATGTTTGTCAATGGACATGAAACCAAACATTTCCGTGAGCATTAACTTTTTTCTTTAATATTATTGGACTCAGAATTGGATAGTATATACAGTGACTTAACCTAAAAATAAAAATAAAAGAAGACCCAAGTTACCATATCAGGAAAATAATATAATATTTTAACTGTTTCATAAAAAACTTGAATAAACTTACCTGCTCCAGAGAAACAGGTCACCACCCTCCTGTTTCTCTGTGAGCTGAGTATAACTGGGGCCCGAGGCTCTTACATTCAACTCTTTAGCCCTGGGGACTCAGACTCTGGAGAATCACTAGCAAGTTATTCCTCTCAAGAATCAAAACAAGTCGTTAAGGCAAATGCCAGGTCCCTTGTACCATTTTTAATGGCTGGAATTTCCTTGAAACTACACAGAAAAGTTGCATCTTGAAACTGACTACCAGGCCTTGTTTGCACATAATTAAAATGCCCTCTGGAGTTAAGAAAACTAAAATAAAACTAAAGTAAGGTAGTGTTTCTCAAGTCCTGCTTCATCTACAACAAAATTCAGTGGGCCTCTTGACTTTGAGGGCAGTATATACAAATTTTAGGCAAGTTATTCCAAACATTTACGAAGTTACCCAAAGAGTTTTCCGTTTTGAACGGATTTCAAAACAAGAGAAAACTCTAACAAGTCCAGTCTGCCATGCCAGCTGCTGTGCTATTCGGGTCACATGACCCAGCATATGTGATTGTCCTTGAAGTGTATTTGCAGATAAGAGTTGTTCAGAAACTTGGATAAGTCCCTAGAGTGGATTACAGATCAGACCGTTAGGATTTTAAAGAAAAACAATAGCTTCCTCTGCAGATAACTCTTCCCCATTTGAGAAACAGCTTCTGATTTTTTAATGGGCCCTAAGAGAGACTGAATGATTGACAAGAGGCTACTAAGTTACTATGCAACCTACACTTCCCATCATGAACTGGCTGTTCTCTATCTCACCAATCCATAACATTAGGCACGTACAGCAGTCAACAGCACTCCTGTTCCTGAGCAAGTGGTCCAGATGTCTGTGGTCCACACTCTTGTTGCATTGCTTTCACTTTCACAGCCTGAACTTGTAGCCTCGTAAGGTTTCCCTATGACAACCTGAATATGGAAGAAAGCATTGGGGCCTTATCTTCAGATGATTCTGCATGATATGCTGACATCACACAAAAGTGGACATTTGCACCACTACAATCCTGCCTTGGGGTGTTCCTGAAAGACAGTGGTGGAGGAAAATTCATCTAGCATTCAGAAATTCAAAAAGCGTGCCTGGAACATTGGAATAGGCTTTTTAACACTCAGTTATGGGAAAAGCTTGTTGACAATACTTCAGAAGGATGGAATAATTGCCTCCAGAATCTGCTATATGCTCTAAATCGGGAACTAGTATTCATTGCTGTTTCTCCAATAATCTACGGGACCCAGAATTTTGGGGTCCAGGGTGGAATTAGGGATAGATCTGTCCTCTATTATCCTTAATGATCAGCCAGCTAAATCGCTGCTTCCCATAAGTGAAACTATGAGCTTTGGTGGTTTGGAGGAGTGATGCTTCCACTATGGAACACAGTGATGGATCTGTTAAGCTGGAATTGTGACATGTTTGACCACAAAAATGTGGTGGCAATGATGTTAAGTAAATTCTGCAGTACAGGCACCAAGACGCCTTATAGCTTCTACTTCTAGTCTCTTCAAGCACTGTTCTGAGATCAGCACATAAGGAAGCCAGTGTAACCTACCAGCAGATGAGAGACTCTGTGGGAGAATACTGAGGCACCCCAGCTAATAGCCATCACCAGCTCACCTGACCAAAGAGTGACATCATTTTGGAAGTTTTAGCCCCAGCGGAGCTCCCAAAACATTGCAACCGCGTGATGAGCCCAGGTGAGAGAAGAATCATGCAGTCAGCCCACAGAATGGTGAGAAATAACAAATTGTTTTTAGCCACTAAGTTCTGGGATGTTTTTTCCTCAGCAAAAGGTGAATGAAATATGCTCCAAGCTACACTTTCAACTTTAAAGCACTGAGAGAATGAATTGAAAAAAAATGGACATGAGCCTGTTTATTTTGGTGAGGAAGTTTGGCCCTGAGTGAACATCTGTTGCCAATCTTCCTCTTTCTGCTTGAGGAAGATTGGCCTTGAGCTAACATCTGTGCCAGTCTTCCTCTATTTTGCATGTGGGTTGCCACCACAGCATGGCTGATGAGTGGTGTAGGTCCGTGCCTGGGATCCAAACTCGCAAACTGGGGCTGCTGAAGTGGAGAGCGACAAACTTGACCACTACACCACGGGGCCAGCCCCCAAACTTGCCAATCTTCTTTAGAACATTACATCACAGATTGGACTAAAGACTCTTTCATAAGCTTCTGCCATCTCAGTCCTTTCTCTCCTTACCTGCTGATAACCTTCATCTTTAATATGGTGATTTTCATACCCATGATATTATTTACTGTTTGTCAATATCCATAACCAATATATAGTATCCATTGCACTTTTGAACTATATAAACAATATTGAACAAGTTTTCTGACATTTATAACTAACTGATATATTTTAACACAATCATTTTAACTTATACAGTGTTCAATTGTATGACTATAATCACATTTTATGTCTATTTAGACTATTTCCATTTCTGTTATTACAAGCAATATGCAACTGGACATTTTTGTATAGCTCTTTTTGGGCTTATGTAGTTAGTTTCTCTAGAGCAGTGACTTGCCCCAATTTTTCATGTCATGGTATACACAGAAAATACGATTTGGAGAATATACAAGGATGAACCGAAGATGATTTGTTTAGTATATTTTTATAACACTGTTTTATTTACTCTTTCCCTAATTAACTTGTCATAGATATTTCTATATTGTGGATATTGGTCTTTAATCGGTTAAATATGGTGCAAAATTTTTCTCTCATTCTGAGACTTCTCTTTTCAATGTTGCCATGTATTTCAGTGGAATATGATGTAACTTTACTGTGGTAACATTTGTTTTGCTTTCTGAATGTTTGCCTGCTCTGAAATCATAAAGAATTCTCCTTTATTTTGTCATCAAAGAGGCCAACTTTTATAAGAATTCATAATCGAAACAATATAACAAGTAAGTATATATTGCTTTGAGAGAGATTTCCACAGATATTTTGCAATGTATTTACATATTTCAGATACTTTTTCTTCTGAATTATGCATGATATTCCTGAAATCTAAGCATTTTTGTGATGCAATACTTCAGAATAATGGTAGTGATATATTATTTCAATCTTTCCAATAAGCAAGAATTATCGCTTGGCCAGTGCCCAAAAGCAACTTAGCCTGAAATGTATGGAATGATTTAGAGTATTCTGACACTTAACTCTAGCGGTAAAAGATTTCTTCCATCATGGTGAACCAGGACCATTCTAATCCGGGGTTATTATTTATCAATTATATCCAGAACCCTTCACTTTTCAGTTTCTGAGTCTAGGTAACCCAAATGAAACAAAATTGCCTGAAATATTAACTATAATATACTGCATAAACTCTTCAATTTTTCTGTAATCTGAAATAAGCTCTGAAAGAGGAAGACTCTAAATTGAACGTGACCAGTTTTCAAAAATCAATCTCAAGTCTGGTTATGAGAGATATTGTTGATGATGGAAGCATCATTTTTGTGGTTCTGACAACTGTAGGATAGTCAGGTGGTTATATAATATCCAACTAAAACTAAATACTTAAAATTAGACAAGGAAATATTTTCCACAGTACAATAATCAGCAGTAGAAGCATTCATATAAATAAGCATGGTCATCTTTGAGTATACTATTTCTGTTCTTTTGGCTTTTTGAATCAAGTGGGAGCTATATTCATTGAGGTTTCATCACCCGACATCTTACCTAGATAAACAGGACATAACACTAAATATTATCAATTTAGTTTGAACTTTTTATTTCCTTCCTTCTTTTATTCATCCAGTAAGAATTCATTGAAGGCCTGATACGTTTCTAGGCACAATTTCTAGGCATTAGAGACATAAGATACAAAAATAATACAAGAAATTTCTGCCCTCTTGAACTTTATATTCTACTGGGAGAAAGAACTAACAGACAAATAAATTATTGTATGCATTTAAAATATCTATTGCAGAGAAAAAATATGAATCAGGTTAAGGGGCTAAGGAGTGACTATCTCATTATATCAGGTTTTCAGGGAAAGATTCTCTGGGAAGGTGACATTTGAACAGACACATAAATAATTTCATAGAAATATATTTATTAAGATTGGGTTGAGTGTTAAAATATTTTGGAACCTATCTATTAACTTCCTCACAGGCTCTTTCATAGCTGTAAGTCAGTGAGTCCCACATGGGAATTAGCATGGTATAAAACACAGACCCTACCTGAACAATTACCCATGAGCTTTTGGAGTTGGGCGCACTGCAGAGAGAAAAGGTGCTGGTGAGGTGGAAGGCACAGGTGGCGAGGACTCTGTGATGCCCACAGGTGTAATTATCTTTAGGACAGTGATGAAAATGAAAGCCAGGAAGTGATGACTATGACCTTTCTTAATTTATTAAAATTGGCTCAAGTTAAAAAAAACACTATCTGGATGAAGTGAACAGGATCCAAAAGGGAAACAAAATATTCTAAAAAATATATTAATTGTTGGACTCACCATAGGCAATACAGTGAGAGAATGAGTGTCAGGTTACAGACTATGCCCAGATGGAGCGTCCAGCCAGAAGATGGAGCTCAGCTTCTGGGACATAGCGACCATGTAAGGCAGAGGCTCACGAACATCAAGTGAGTGGTTATAGACCAGCACTGCTAAGCATGATATTTTGTTGTCTTTTTTTATAAGAATTGCGTGTGGTTTAAGAGGAAAGAGAGAGCAGCAGAAATCATCATCTTTTGCACATCATATAGGCCCCTAAACAGGTCTCCAGTTTCTACTCTTTCTCTTCTCTCAGGCTTTGTTCTCAACATCAGCCAGAGTTTTTCTTTTAAAATTTAAATCAGATCATATCACTCTTCTAAAACCCTGCAGTGCTTCCCCATTTCACCTAAAGTAACAGTCAAGGTTCTTAAAATGTGCTACGAAGCCCTGACTGATCACGTTTCCTGCTGTCTGACTTCTTGTCCCACTGTGCTCCAACTGGCTCACTCTTGTAGAAACTTTGTCTGCAAAGGTTTAAACAATTCAAAGAAATTAATAATGGAGAGTATACTAAGACCACAAGGATTATGAGCATTTTATTTTTCTAATTTAAACGTTTCATATTTTTAAAAACCTGTGGTATTATAAAGTTTGTGCAATTATTAAAATTGGCTGAATTTTCTCCAAAATAAAAACGTTTGTTTAGATTCTTGTTACTCAGAGTCTGGTCCAATTGCTGGTAACACCCACATCACTTGGAAGTCTGTTAGAATGTAGAGTCTTGGCCCCCACTGCACCCCAATCTGCATTTTATAGCACCCCTGGATAATTTGCATGAATAATAAATTTGAAAATCTCTGGTTTGGATTATCTTTGGTTTTATGGAAATGCTTGCAGCTTGACAAGATATTCCACTAAATTAAAAACAAAGAAATGAACATACTCAAATATTTTTTCTGCTTTTTTCTATGTTGTCATTTATTATCTGCTTTCCACCTTTATTCAGAAAGCCAAGTCCAAAGAGAATTTACTTTTCTCCATATGCAAGCCAGTGCACCACATAGTATGTAATAAAACAACTCATTCTGAAGGGTACTGATTGACAATGTTTACTTTATTATAAGTCTGTTGGAAGAGGGAGTGTATATATTTTGCATCCTTTAATGGCACAACACCACACATACACAGACACACGCACACACACACACTCAAAGAGAGAAAAACATACAAGCCTCCCTGGTGGAATTAAATGGAAAGTTTTTATTTCATTCCCCAGAGTGAACAAACCTTGAGTAGCATTATCTGGAAAACGTGCCACACAGCATATGAGCAACTGGTCAGAATATTACGGTAAAGTTATGTGGAATCTCTGTTTTAGATCTAAGGAAAATTAAAAGTAAAATTTCCGTTTATTTTATGTTTTATAATTGCCTACTTACACATGTAAGACAAGGTTTGTGGTATACCTTTATAGTACAAAGGCGACGTTAAAAAGTTTTATTTGAGATCAACACACTTGCTCTGAAGATGCAGTTATTTAGTCACTAAAGTGATGTGGAGCAACAGTATTGGGTATCTGCACAGGGCAAGGGCATATTCTGGGAACCTTGTGTGATACAAACCATGATTAACAAGAGGTAAACAGAGATGATATTTTGATTATTTTTCTAACTCAGTCAGTCACTGTATTATTAACAAATGAATAATCAATATAGAGGACATTTCAATCAAAACAGTTGCAACCACACCATATTTGTCTGGCAGGTGAAGCTATGCCATGCAGGTAAGATGTGTAATTAACTACAGATTAACCTTTAAAAGCAAAACAAGAATTATACAAACTATTTTTGCAATGTATTATGATATCCACTGTGTTAGTAAATAGAATTTACAAAATCAAGTGAGACACATCAGATTGTGAGATATATGAGATTAAATAACTGTGAATTTTTCATTTTTGATCTCCTTGGTAATCCTTCCAGAAATTCATATAAAAACAACACTTTTACATACTTGAAATCGTCACGTTTAATATCACTTCTCATACTATAATAAAGTACAAGAGACCCTTGGGGAGAAAGGAGTAAAGAACTTTGCCAGATCTTAGAGACAGAGCCTCCAGGCTGTCATTGCTAATTCTTCCATATCACACCCCTAGTCAGCTACAGCTTTTTAGAATTCTGCTATAACTCTTACATTCTTATTGCTTAAATGGAATTGAAGAATGTTTTAAAAAATGATTTACCTTGCTAATATATACGTCAACAGATTTGGATTTTTAACGGTCTGATATTTACTGTGAAATAAACTTCCTAGGGTTGTTGCAGTAAATCACCACAAACTAGGTGGCTTGAAACAGTGGATATTTATTCCTTCACAGTTCTTGAGACCAGAAGCCTGAAGTTAATGTACTCGCAGGACCACGCTCCTTCTGAAGACGCTAGAGGAGAAACCTTGCATCCTCCAGATTCTGGTGGCTCTTGGAGCCTCCTTGTTGATAGCAACAAACTCCAATCTCTGCCTCAGTCTTCACAGAGCCTTCTTCCCTGTGTCTCCATGTGCCCTTTACTCTCTCTTACAAGGACACACTTGTTGGATTTACGGCCCACACTAATCCAGTATGATCTCATCTTGATCCTTACCTTTATTACATCTGCAAAGACCCCATTTCCAAATAACATCACATTCTGAGCTTCTTGGTGGACATGGATATTTTGGGGACACTTCAACCCACAATGCTTACATTATTTCACATATGGTTCACAGCTATTTTACTAAACAGTGGAGTGAATAGAAATCAAATGATCAAATAACAAGTTATTACAATGGATTTAAAAATCTGGTAAATTGACTAGATAATTTGAATCATCATCTCTAATAGAAGCATTGAACAATCCTCAGTATAATAAATCAAGTTCTTTTTAGAAATGTAAATCTTCAACAAAAGTGGATTGAATGATTCATTAATTTCCTGACACTCTCCTTCACATCTTTGTTCCTGAGGCTATAGATCAGAGGATTCAGCATGGGAATCACCACTGTGTAAAATATAGAACCTACTTTGACTATGAGCCATGAGTTTGTGGAGTTGGGTACACAATAAAGGAACAGGACAGTCCCATGGAAAATGGTGATGGCGGTCAGGTGGGAGGCACAAGTAGAGAAGGCTTTTTGGCGTCCACCAGCAGAAGGCATTTTTATGACAGTCACAAAAATGAAAATATAAGTGGTGAGGATGACTACCAGGCTGCTTACCTCATTGAATATGGTGATGACAAAACAGAGCACTTGGCTGATGTAGGGGTCAGAGCAGGAGACAGAGACGATGACTGAGTGCTCACAGAGAAAATTATTTATGATGTTAGACCCACAGAAGGATAATGCCAGGAGAAAATATGTGAGTGTCAGGGAAGAGACTATACCCCATGTGTAGGGCCCAGCCACTAATGATGCACAGAGCTTTGGGGACATGACTACTGTGTAGAGCAGAGGGTTACAAACTGCCACAAATCGGTCATAGGCCATCACTGCCAACATGAATGTTTCTGTCACTGCAAATATACAGGCCAAGAAGAATTGCATGATGCATCCTATGAAAGAGATGGTTCTGTCTTCCACAACCAGGTTCTCCAACAGTTTAGGTGTAACTGTAGTAGAATAACAGAAATCAACAAAGGACAGGTGGCTGAGAAAAAAATACATGGGGGTGTGGAGTTTAGGACTGATCCTGATGGTCACGATCATGCCCAGGTTCCCCAGCACAGTGACTGTGTGGACGGTCAGGAACACCAGGAACAGGGGCCCCTGGAGGTCTGGATATTCTGAGAATCCCAAGAGGGTGAGTGTGGCTCCAGCACTCTGATTTCCTTCAGCTAACAACATGATCGTTGTTGGAGAAAATCTGAAATAATGATAATAAAAATTATCATAATGATAGCACATTTATATAACATTTCCCATGTGGCAGGCATTGTGCTAAAATATTAAAATATATTAATTTATATCTTCAAATACCACTGTGAACTGTAAAACAAGTAGCCCCATATTTTACATAAGGAAACTGAGGCATATATGAGTTAAGGAACTTAGAGGTTACACAGCTTATTAGTGATGAGTTGGGTTTTGAAGTTGACCCTGAGTGCCAGAATTTGAACTAAATTTAAGGTTAGACAGAAAAGTATTCTACATTGTTGTAGAAAAATGTGTGTCTTTCACACTTCCATCATTCTGAGGATCTGTGTTTTTTTAATAGCAGTAATATAGCAGTGAATATAAATTTAGCACTAAAATTTATAAAGGAAGGATCAGGAGAAGTAAAGCATTAGAGGAGATAATAATTATATAGTTATGATGTTCAAGCTGAAGATAATAGGAAAGGCAGCATTTATGAGTCACCACAAGACTTTGAGTTTTGAAAAAATATATAGATGTTGAAGGAAACATAGCCCTGTATTTCTTCATGCTTTCTATTGATTTAATCCTCATGTTACACTAATTGCTTTAGTGTTCTAAAAACAATGTAGCAACCTGGTAAAATGATGAAGTTGCATTTATGACATGTTGTTCCCTCACTCCTGTGTTTTTTTCCTACTAAAGTGTTTTCTCACTTAGTGTCATGATGCTCTAAACATACTCATCCAGATTCCTCAATCATTATCTTCAAACTTTGTATTATTACTCTTTAATCTGATAACTTTACTAGGTATATTATAACATTAAATACTCACCGAATATCTGAATTGGAGAGTAACCTAAAACGTGTTTTGCTCAAGCCTTCTGTATTCTCTAGAGAAAGCTAGAGAATACGGTAATAAACACCAATGGTTACGGACTCACCTTCAAAATTTCCAGTGATGGAAACATTGGTTCTGATTAAAGCTACATGTGATTATCTTGTTTTGAGCTGTGCAACCTTTGTTATATTTGTGTATGTTATTGTGAGAAAGCAAAAGCATCTTGTGTTCTCAAGTGGTTCACAACCATAGGTGTATCTTTAATCATTTACCAATGATTAAAAAAATTAGTTTATAGTAATAACTTGTGCCAATAACAAGCACATGTCTGAAATTTTCAGGTTAACAAAAGACTACTAGCATGACTCTCATAGACAAAGACATCATATTTAGTTTTGTCTGACCAGGTCAAGGTAGAAAGAAACTATTATCTCATTCATAGCTAAATGATTTTTTGACGTTCAAAAAAATGTATTTCCTACATGTAGAAAAGAGAATGTGCAGGAAAGTGACAAAGAGCTAATGACAGATCAGCATAATGAAAGAAGCATGGGATTGGAAACATATAGTTAAATTCAATTTCAGGCTTTGTCATTTACTGTGTTATCTTTGGTGAATTTCTTGAATTTTCTGAGCCTCAACTTCTTTATCAGTAATAATGACATAATGCATATTTCACAGATGTGTAAGTATTAAATCAGGAAATGATATTAATATACTTAGCGCAGAGTCTGACAGTTGTGGCATCCAGGAGATGTAAGTTTCTCTACTCTCATCCTTTTTAATTCGAGTGCTGTGACTAATTGACATTATTTTTAAATCCTTATACTATTTTTAAAAATCAGAAACAGATCAAGAGCCAAAGTGTGCAGTAATCAACACTTGGACACAATTTCAAATGTCAAAGGTTAACTCAGCTTTCATTCTTTTGGTCTTGTCCTCTTAATTCACCACTTACCATCCTTCAACAAATTGTTGTTCCCTGGCTTTCTCATTATTATCTGACTCTCTTGTGCTCCCTTTCTAATTTCAGGTTAGTGTCTGTGGGAGACTTAGCAAGCTGCAGTCATTACTCAGGTGGATTACGGTAGCTGAGGCACAGCCAACTTCCCCTAGTGCTGCTAGCTTGTGCTGTGAGATCAGATTCTCCTTCCCTTGATTATCATGGTTATTGTGATAGTCTTTGGCTCTTAAAAACTTTGATTTCTCCCTATTAGCTAATTCTAAATGTCTCTGCTCAGTTTTACCTAAAAGCCTTACACTAGCTGCTCCCTAGTGTTCAACCTTCTTCAATCATGCCAATATTCTCAGTTTATAATGAACAACACTTGCTCATTTATTCCTTGGTTTATTTGATTTTTCTCTTCTTTCACCTGGAACACCCTCTTTTTCTAGTGGACTGATGCAGCACTTGCAATATATAAAGCTTTAAATGAAAATCACTATCGCAAAGAAGCTTTCCCTTTTCACTCCAGCAATGTTTTTCACATTCTTAGTGTACCTACAGACATTCCTATTAGCAAATCAAAATTTTCATGATATATTGTCTTCACTATTTTTTATACATATTATTCTTATCCCTTTCTACAAGATTTTGAGATGTTGAGGACATTCTCAGATTTTATAATATATATTTTTTAATTTTTCAACATGACTGTACTATGGCACATGGTGAATATCCTCAAAGTAAAAATCAGGATGATAGCACAGGGAAGGGGGAAGAGGTCAAAGCTCAGCAACATGAGCCTTTGGGAAGATGGACTCAGGAGATATCATGGCATTTAGACTAAGAGTGTTTCCTGCCTCAAAGATTGTCGGACTTCAGTGTCCCCATATAAGTGAAAGATAACACAAGATAGATCACCCAACCTGAAACCCACTCACCTGAAGATGCTGTTCCTATTAATAGTCTCCAATGAAGTTCCAACTCAGAATTCAAACATTATTGAAATATTAAGAATTTTGGAAATATAGAAGGAGTTCACAATAAATTTTAATTAAAGTGAAGGGAATATATTTTTTTTAATATCTAGAAAAATTCAGAGAGAGAGAGAGAAAGAGAGGAAGCGGGGAGAGAGACAGAGATTGGGAAGCTGAATCTAACTCCTAGGAACAAACCGTAGGGCTTATGTATGCCTCCATAACCTCAGGGATTTAGACTCTAGAGAATTTTTAGTGAACTAGTTCTTTTTATATCACAAACAGAAATTATTTTGAATGCTCCCCTATGAGGCATTTTACAAGAATGTAATTTCTGCTAAATTGCTGGAGATAATGCTTCATCAAGCCTACCTCATGATTTTCTCTTAAAATATTAGTTATAGAAAATATACAACTTAGAAAACATGTTGACTACAGTAAGTGGGAAAGATAAGTCAGCTATAATGAAACCATTCAGAGACCAGTAAAGCAAAGGGAAAGATAAATCAGCTAAAATGAAACCATTCAGAGATAACTTCTGTTAATATTTGCTGTATGATTTTTCTGTCTTTTTTATGCATTATGTGTGTGTCTTGAAATGTATAAACAACATAAGTTGGATTCTGTCTTTCTCATTTAACACAAAATAATCATTATTGTCCTTGGAAACATTGATTCACTTCATTAAAACTAATTTGCATTTTCTTACAAATATGGGCAATCTACTCTTCCAAGCTCATATTACTACAATTGAATAATATAATCTCTTTGTGTTCATACATTCTTAAAAGTGGCAAATGAATTTTGGAAGCATGTCCAAAATTCACTCTCTAAAACCACTAGGCGTCAACCAATCTACTACATCCAAATATCACCCTATTAGATCCACTTATACTTTCCCTGACAACCTGACTAAACCTTGCCAGACATTACCAGGAACCTCTAACACAGCAGAGGCTATTCATCACAAGGCATAGAATTATTTACTGTAGATGACATGGCCTTGCTCCAGAATACCAGGGGTCTGCACTGTTATTTTCCCACTGGGATTGGCACGAGTTCTACATTGCATCTGCTCCCCACCTCTGCACCCTGGACCTGTGGGTGGTGGGGCTTGCCAGCTGCAGCAAACTTGTGCATCTCAAACAGGCACATACAGGAAATGCCCCAGCTTCCAAAGCCCGAAACAACTGTGTGCTGCCACCCCTGGGGCCAGCCCCATCCAGCAGCAATCCTGAGAGAGCTGACAACAGCCTCACAGGCTGGAGGCCTACAGCAATTGTGAGCCCCTGAGCCTAGCAACCAGCCGTGCTGGGGGCCCGCTCATGTAATAGCAAAACAGCAGCAGGTATATGCTATTATACCTTGCAGCCACCTGTACTGAGGCTTCTCCCACCCAATAAAGTGACTGAAGGGACCATGCAACCGTGTGCAGCTAAGCCCTAATACCAGCCAGCCAGGGGGACAGCCTAGCCTTCCCAGGCACCTGCAGTAAGGGCAACCCTGCCACAACAGAAGGACAGATGTAGCCCACACAAGGGACACTCCTGGGACATTTGGAACTGGTGACAAGAGGGAAGCACATTGCTGGGCCTCATAAGACATCTCTTACATAAGGCCACTTCTCCAAGATTGGAAAATGTAGCTGATCTACCTAATACATAGATATAAGTGTGGAGAAATAGGTAAAATGAGGAGACAAAGGAATATGGTCCAAATAAGGGAACAGGACAAATCCTCAGCAAAAGAACTAAATGAAACAGAGATAAACATCTACCTGATAAAGACTACAAACCAATAGTCACAATGGTACTCACTGATCTTGGGAGAAGAATAGATGAACACAGTGAGAGCTTCAACAAAGAACTGGAAAATATAAAAAAGAACCGATCAGACCTGAAGAATACAATAACGCAGATGAAAAATTTCCTGGAGGGAGTCAAGAGCAGAGTAGATGATACAGAAGAACAGATCAGTGAGGCGGACAAAAGACTAGAAGAAATCAAGCAAGCTAATCAAAGAAAAGAAAACAGAATTTAAAAGAATGAGGACAGTCTAAGGGACCTCTGGGACAACATCAAGCGCACTAACATCCACGTTATAGGTGTCCCAGAAGGAGAAGAGAGAGACAAAGGGGCAGAGAATCTAAAGAAATAATAGCTGAAAATTTTCCTAACCTAAGGAAGGAAACAGACATCCAGGTACAGGAAGCTCAGAGAGCAGCAAAAAAAATAAACCCAAAGAGGACCATAGCAAGACACAATATAATTAAAATGTCAAGAATTAACGATAAAGAGAGAAACTAAAAGCTGCAAGAGAAAGGCAACAAGTTATGTTCACGTCTTGTACCTATTTTGAGCTAGTTTTTGTGTATGCTGTAAGATAATGGTCTATTATTATTCTTTTGCATGTGGCTGTCCAGTTTTCCCAACACCGTTTATTGAAGAGACTTTCCTTTCTCCATTGTATGTTGGCCCCTGTGTTGAAAATTAGCTGTCCATAGACGTGTGGGTTTATCTCTGGGCTCTCAATTCTGTTCCATTGATCTGTGTGTCTATTTTTGTGCCAGTACCATGCTGTTTTGGTTACTATAGCTTTGTAGTATATTTTGAAATCAGAGAGTGTGATATCTCTGGCTTTTTTTCTTTTTCCTCGGGATTCTTTCGGCTGTTTTGGGTCTTTTGTTGTTCCATATAAGTTTTAACATTCTTTGTTCTATTTCTGTGAAAAATGTTGGAAATTTGATACGGATTGCACTGAATCTGTAGATTGCTTTAGGAACTATGGGCATTTTAACTATGTTAATTCTTCCAATCCAAAAGCATAGAATATCTTTTCATTTCTTTGTTTGGCTAAGTATTGCTAAACTCTCATGTTTTCTCATTCAGGACCCAGGCTGAAAGACACTCACTATTTGCAGCATGCTTTTTTCCAAGTTAAATGCATAAACTCAAGAAGGATAGATTGAAATCATGCAGGGACATGGGCCAGCCCCGTGGCTTAGCGGTTAAGTGCACGCTCCGTTACTGGCGGCCCGGGTTCGGGTCACGGGCGCGCACCAACGCACAGCTTCTCCGGCCATGCTGAGGCAACATCCCACGTACAGCAACTAGAAGGATGTGCAACTATGACATACAACTATCTACTGGGGCTTTGGGGGAAAAAAAAGAAGGATTGGCAATAGATTTTAGCTCAGAGCCCGTCTTCCTCAGCAAAAATGGGAGGATTAGCATGGATGTTAGCTCAGGGCTGAGCTTCCTCACCAAAAAAAAAAAAAAAGAAAAAAGAAATCATGCAGGGACAATTAAAGCTACTTCTGTGAGGTAACTTACAGCAAATTCATTAACTTTCCATTGTCCCAAGAAAGTCAATGGGAATTATTCTCTCTCTGCCTACAGAGAAGCATGACAAGGATGAAGAGAGAATAAATAATGTTGAACAAATAAAACCATCTATCACAGACCCAAACCTCACACCTTCCACAAAAATGAATTTTAGGTGACTCACAGAGCAAAATATGAAGGACAACAAACATTCTTGAATATAATAAAGACAAATGGCTTCCAGACCTTAAGGGTAGTTAAATATCATCTTAAACAATTACAAAAACATTACAAAGGTAATATATTTGACCGAGTTAAAGTTCAAACTTGCTCTTTATCAAAGGACATTGAGTAAAAAGTAAAGCCAAAACACGAAAATATTTCAAGATACGTAATGGCCAAGGGAATTATAGTCACAATATGAAATAAATTTTCAAATAAATAAGAATAAAGACAAATAATTGAAAGGAAGATTGGTAAATGCCACACAAATGCATTTTATAAAAGAAAAAAATCCATAAATGTATTAAAATGTCCCTAATCTCAAAAATCATAAATATTCAAATTAAAACTATAAATTAAATATTCTATACCAAGTAAATGTGTAAAAATCATAACTTCTAATAATACTGAACACTGGCGAGGAAGGGAATCATAAATTTAGAACTTTCAAACATTGCTTTTAGAAGTCTAAATTGATACACTTGGTTTGAAATATTGAAAACTAAATAAATGCATATTACTTCTAAGTATAAACCCCATTCTAAGGACTATTTATGTGCAGTATAATGGTATATATACCTCAGACTTGAAGATTCCCAAGTGTCCATCATAGTAGACTGGATTAAAGAAAAAATCTGAAATATTTATTCCACAAAATATTAAATAGGAACAAAATTGAAGATCTATAACTGTATGCAACAACTTGAATGATTTGGAAAGACACAATGTTCATTTATAAAAGTCAGATATATGGAATGCATAATGCATGATTTCCTTTACATAAAGTTTGCAAAGAAGGAATATTATTTTGTATTTTTTGAGAGGCGTGGTTAGATGTTGAATCTATATAGAAAAACAAATGTATCATTATGACAAAAGTCATCTTTTTGTATCCTGTTGAGAGCGTTAGGAAAGAGCTAGTCATTGAATCTGGGGTACTGGTAGTGTTCTATGTGTTGATGTACTTGGGAGTTACATGGGTGTTTGTTTAAAAAATATATTTCAGTATGTTTTAAATTTAAAATGGTGAAGTCAGAGAATTAGGCAGATGCTACATTTTGCAAAGAGCTAGATTTTCATCATAAACATAATAGAAAACTATTGCACAATTCTAAGCTGGGGAGTGAAATAAATTGATTTTATGTTTTTAAAAAATCGCTATAAGTAATCTGAGATTCACACCTTATATAAGGTTAAGAAATATGGGAAGTATGTTAATTAGGTATTAATTGCTAAAAACTAACTTAATGACAATTTTGGCTCAGACAGCAGAGATAAGGAGACATAGCTCTGTTTTGGAGATAGAACCAACATAACTTACTGACAGATATTTGACAGAAGCTATGGAATAATAAATAATGATTTCTCCTTTGCTTTGTTTAAGCAGCTGAGTAGATGTGGATGTCATGTACCTACACAGAGAAAATTGGTAGGCAGGAAAAGTTTATTGCTGAGAGTGGATGAGCGAACGTATGTTTGTTAATCTTGGACTTTTATCAATGATTAACGGATATGTCCTGATAGAACAAATTAAACTTTTTTTATTATTCACTATTATTTTCAACATCTTTTATTGACTATAATATATTACATTGAGACTCAAAAACAAGTGATGCATATAGAGAATAGTCAATATTTTCAGCATCTACTTGCTTAAAGTCAGATAGTATTTCTCATAATGCAAACTCCCTCATTTTACTTGGAAAAAATTAAGTTTTGAGAGGAAAAAAAGTTGTGTTTTATAGAAACTTTCTGAGTCAAAAGAGTTGGTTATGAAAACCTGAGTACAGATCCAATAAAGACAGTTCTCATCTGTTATTTGCAGCACTTTTATAAAGCACAACTTAAATTATAACATAAGTATTGAGTTTCTAAATATATATCCCTTCTTCATCATTCTGACTTCTACAGTGTGTAACTGGGAGATTTTGAAATATATTTATTTCTGAAACCAACCGGGATGGAGTGCATCAAAATGGATTATTTCTATATTAATCCAGAGCATCCTGGTCACTGAAAAATGTGGAAAGTGCAATATTTACTTGACTTAAAACATAATCATATATTTACTTAAAATAAAGGTAAACTGGCATCAGCAATATATATGAAAAGTTATTGGACATAAGTAGAACATAAATACATATATTAATTTTAATTACATTGAGTGAGAAAGCAGTTTGGTGTTGATTAAATTCCTGACTGTCTCTTTCACATCTTTGTTCCTAAGGCTGTAGATAAGAGGGTTCAGCAAGGGGATCATGACAGTATAAAACACAGTGCCCACTTTAATCAGGAGCCATGAGCTTTTGGAGCTGGGCACACAGTAGAGAAGAAGGATGATCCCGTGGAAAATGGTGATGGCAGTCAGGTGGGAAGCACAGGTGGAGAAGGCTTTTCGGAGTCCACCAGTAGAAGGCATTTTGATGATTGTGACAACTATGACAATGTAGGAGGAGAGGATAATCAGGAGGCTACAAGTCTCACTGAATATAGAAATGACTAAGCATGTCATCTGACTGAAGTTGGGGTCAGAACAGGATAAAAAGAGGATGGCAGAATACTCACAGCCGAAGTGATTGATTATGTTAGAACCACAGAAAGATAGCTCCAAAAGAGAATATGTGATTGTCAAAGAACATATTCCACCGCATGTGTAGGTTCCAGCTACAAGGAGGGTGCAGAGTTTATGAGACATGGCAACTGTGTACAGAAGGGGGTTACAAACAGCCACGAACCGGTCATAGGCCATCACTGCTAACATGAACATTTCTGTAATCACAAATGTGCAGCCAAAGAAATATTGTGCCATGCATCCTTTAAAGGAGATTGTTCTGTCTTCCATGACCAAAATTTCTAGCAGTTTGGGTGTAAACACACTGGAATAACAAATATCCAAAAAGGACAGATGGCTGAGAAAAAAGTACATGGGGGTGTGGAGTTTGGGATTGATCTTTATGACCACAATTATGCCCAGGTTCCCCACCATAGTGACCATGTAGATGGTTAAGAAAACCAGGAAGAGGGGTGCCTGGAGGTGTGGGTATTCTGAGAAGCCCAGGAGGACGAACGTGGTCACAGAGCTCTGATTTCCCTCATCCAGTATCATGGCTTTTGATTTTAAAAAATAAATAAATAAAGGAAAAGAAAAGAAAATTGAGCAGCAGAATTTAAGAAGGTGGAATAGGAGGAACCCAGCAATGCTCAACATAAACTAGTGAGGGCAATGTGGTCAGCGTGCGCTGTTGAGTGTTCTGATCCACTTTGAAGTCTTCATTGACAACTTTCTGACTTTTTGATTCTGGACAATTAGCTTTATCATTCAGTACTTTGGTTTCTCATCTAGAAAACAAGAAAAAATAGTATTTATCAGTAGTGATATTTTATATGTGATCCATGAATGTGTGTGATACTTGCAGCATTGAATACCCCATGATAAAGTATAATTATATGAGATCAAAGGAGACATAGAGCAAAATGAGAAAAACATTGAGCAGATCACAATAGTCATACGATCATGGCAGAAGTGGCCTTGGGAAGATTAAACACTTTTAATATATAAAGGAAAAAAATAGTAAATTTCTTTGGGGAAAAAATGTATCATCAGTTATTCACAATTCTGTATTGATGTATTGAATATTTATGTATTCTAAGTATATTCCAATATCAAGGAGACACAGAACATCTACTTAAGAAGATCTTTAAGTGGTCTGGTGAAAAATTCCACAGATAACTATGTTCTCTCAATTACATGCCCACCATATGTTCATTTATAAGGCTCCAAATGCTCAATGATTTAAAACTGTCTTCTGAGGAAGTGTTTTGGAGATGTTCTTGAAAGTTTCACATTGACTATCTTTTGTTGGTTATACAGTCAGTTTGTAATGCATATTGTATTAAAAAGAAAAAAAAACCTATTTATTTATCAGTTATTATAAAACACACAAAAAATAGTACTAAAAAAGAAATATCTCTTACAACAATAACCACAACCTTTTCCTGATGTGGCATACTTAGGTTTGGTGGCCAATGAGGAATGAAAAAATGTGTAAGATTTCAAAAATATAAATATTTTATTTTTGTAAACCAACAGGAGTTTGAATATTAGAAATTTCACATGATTAAAGCTAAAAAAATTGATTCTAGAAATGAATATGGAGATGCAATGAATATGATGCTACCATCTTGAACCCACCTGTGAACTGGCACCACTTTTAGCTTTTTTTGTAACAAGCCACACCCTGTCATCAAATCTCCCGCTAATCCCAGGCTCAGAGCATCAGCTGTGCAGCTATATTCTCCACCACTTAGAAGACAGGATCGATCTTCTGTGAACTGCGTGTATTTAGTCACATATATTGATAAAAAAGGCTTCTGTAAATTCAGGAACTTAGGTTTCTTTTATTGGGTCACATCCATGCAGGTTAAGAATTTTGAGATACAATCTGCTACTAGAAAGTAGAAAAGAAAGAAGGCTAGATGAATCCATTATATCAGTAAAGGTTCCAGAACTTGGAATGGGAAAGAATTCCTGGAATTGTTAGATCATGTTCTACCTACTAGAAACTAAGTAGATCTTTGTTAAAGATTCTAAACCAAGATTAAGACAAAACTTGGTACAGTTAAAAAGCAGAGAATTCCTGAATATTTTCACACAGCTTGTATTCAGTCTTCATTAGCAATACTTCTGCCGCCCCTTCCTTACATTAATGCTCCTGTCCTCACAGCTGATGATCCCTCTTCAAACTCTGTCAGTGAAACTTACCAAAGCAATAACCATTATAGTTGATTCTGTGTTGGAAAATTTCTTTTAACTAGTATTCTTCCTATTGTATATTCTGGTACGTTCCAGGTCCAAATGGATCTAAATCTATCTCTGGAGTTCACAGAAATTAAATCTAACACCCTTTTATATTATAGACCTTCAAATATGTGAAGACACTTAAAATGAATCTCTTGTTCTTTCTCTCTAGGTACATATTTTTAGTGCTGGTTTTGTGTATGTGTCTGTTTTCCATTTTCTTCCTCACACTGATTTCTAAATACTCCAGAAAGTCTACTCAATGTTCTGGGTATACCCTTGACCCCTGTGAACTGATACTGAAGCTAGAACTAAACATATCTTCTTAGGAATATCCTTCCAGGCTAAGAGATAATGAACTCAGCAATATGTTTTGACTTGCTACACACCTAATAACAATGCCTAACCGAGCACTTGTTGTCAAGCATTTGTGTGAGGTCAATTTACTGCCTTGCCAAGCTTTGCCCATGATTTACCAGTGAGCAACAAATCCCAGGCATTGAACTTGAAGTTTTCAGACAAAATTGAGGACTGTGCATTTATTACTAAATTTCATGCACTGTTTGATTCTTTTATTCTCCTCTTGCTGCCTGCATGATCTTCCATTCTAATTGGCTTCACTGCTGATCGCATTGCTTCTTATCTGCACTCAGGCCACTCTGTTTGCCTGAAATGCCTTTGCTGTTTCTTCAGTGTTCGTCAATATTACCAATCATCAGTGCCCATTCCATTCTCATTACTATTTGGGCTATTTGTTATATTTTTGATAAATATTCTTTCACCTACACTTTTGAAGAGCACACGTGTTCTGTTCATCATGTTGTGCTCAACACAAACTTGAAGTAAAAGAGTTACGAGGAGTCTTAACAACCTAGAAGAGTTCAAGGTCACTCACAATGAACGTGACACTTCCTCACCCATCTCACAATCATTCGAGGGCCAGGCTACATTGTATATTTATTAGTTTAAACGTAAAGCAGGTACTAAAAATGCATTAAGAAGATAATACTTGTTAAGATAATGTTATGGTGATAATTCTATCAAAGTCTTTAGAGTATTGTTTTTAACTAACTTAGCTTGGTACCTGAGTGTATGATGGAGGTTGAATGAACAAATTGCATCTTTATTCACAGCACAGAAAAAGGAAAATAAACATCCCACTTATTTTTTCTTGTCAGAAACTTTTCTTATAAAACTCAAATATCAACCTTTTTTTTTTCTTCTCATTCAGAGAAGAGACTAATTTGAATGGATGGAGAAAAGGCACCATCACATCCTGCCATTTTGTAAAGAACATGGACTTAACGAAACAGTTTCCATTAGTTCAGATTCACCCTTTGTCATTTATTATATATGTAGCTTCAGCAAATTGTTTGATTTTATGAGCCTCAATTTTATCATCTATGAAATGTGGACAATAACACTATGCTAGGTCATTTAATATTTTTAGCATGAACATCTTAAATAAGGTTTGACTTTAATATATCTGAGAACAAATTCTACATTTAGCTAAAGCCTCCACAAATATCAGCTCCCTTCTGCCATGATTTCTTAATGCTGTTGTTCTCCAAAACAATAGCATCAGTTTCAAGTTTTAAAAATGTTGGCAGAACAAATTTGGAAAGTCATTTTAAAAAGGGTTTTATCTCCTGAACTCCTTTTAATTTCAGATTTTTCATTCAGTCTGGGAGTCACAATTGTATCCATTTCTAATCCACTGAGATATAATCTTCATTGTCCTTCCCTTTGCTAACCCCATCTGATTCTTTCTGACTCTCTTTTTGCCATCTCATGTCTTTGACTGTGGAAAAGGCAATCAAGAAAAAACTAAAAAAGAGAAATATTCAAAATGTACCTTTCTCTTCGTTTCCACTGTGATCGACTATCCACTCTTCTGGATATAAGATTTCTAACTATGCTGCCACACTACAGTGCAATCTGTAAGATTAACTTTTGTTGACCCTTACTCAGCCTGGCTTGCAATAGTGTAGAGGTTTGGGAAGGCATTTTATACTAAAGGAATCCGATTGGAACTCATTAGCCTGGATTTCTATATTTCTAGGAACTATATAACCATATCCTTTTGTCACCTCAATACATTGTTCACACAATATTTTAAGTCCTTACTGTACAAAAAATAGTCATTTCTATCTTTTAATCTTCCACTGTGTACGCCTCTGAAATGGCACCTCTCGCCTTGTGCTCTCACAGTGTCGTCACTTCACGAGTTACTACACAGCTCTTCCAGGAGAACATTGCTGGTTAATCTAAAGGTCTTTTCTCTTACTCTATTTCCTTTCCCTCAATCATCACAGCATGTCTGGTCTGGGAAACTTTGCTATTTTTACGGGTATGCGTATGTCTGTGTTCATATGGGTGTGTGTGTGGGGGGGGGTTGGTAGCTTTTTCCTTGAAGAATATCACTCCTTTAGGACAAGACTTACTCTTAACGTTTCTTCCATGACCCCTAATGTGCTTAACATAGGCATATTTTCAAGTTCAGGACAATGGTCCTGGGAATAATAAAAGTAGAATTTAGGCTGTTGATGATAACCAATAGCCAGTGGATATTGCTGTTAGCTCATATAGATTTTTCCTGTCAAAAATTTGCTAGATTCCAAGATCCCTCACTTCAGAATGAAAAGACGATCCTATGTAGAATCAACTCACCAAAAGCCATATATTCCTGATGTATTTTTTCTTGAGGTCCTCCTTGCTAGTATTAATAAGCTGCATACATATTCTGTTACAAAACTGAACTTTTCCTTTAAATTTTTCCAGTCCTTTAGTCAGACAGTTGATAGTTCTTGCAAGATATGACTTAATGAAGATACCAATAAATGTCATTTTTGCCTCTGCCAAGAAATTTTAGAGGAGACATAGAGATGTCCTTGAGGACTAGACACACCTGGAAACTATACTCCATGATCGTGTTTTTTTGTATCTAACTACCTGACCTTGGGGACACAGGCCCTGGAGACTCCTGACAGAGCTTGTTATCGTGAGCTACAAACAAAATAATTAGGGGAAACTTCCTCTTCTACAACTTGAAATATAAATTCTCCTAAATCATTAACATGTGAGTCTTTATGTCTTAAAAAATACTTTACTTCTGTATAGAGGCTATAATTCTTCAAATCATGAAAAATTATAGTCACATCTATTCCAATGACTCCATAATTATAGTTGATATGAGATGCTTTTTAGTCTCTTTATTTTGCTTAAGTGTTGGCACATGTATTTATATAGAAACACATTTAACATTTTACTGTACATATTTTTACGTTCAACTATTTAGGCTTATTTTTTGTTACATCCTGAATATGCATTCCTTCAACTGGGTTTGGGAGAGTGGGGTTGTGTAGTTTATCCCCATCTTGGCTATAGACCCAGCTGTATTCTTCATTTCGGCCAGAGGGGTCATAGTGTTGATATTTTAAATCCATCTATGTGATTCCTGCACCTACTCCTCCAGGACACAGATCAGGAAAGAAAGAAAGTGGTGTTAAATATTGACATATTCTGACACAGGCCTTCAAGGAAAAACAGTCACATTTATGCGTATTACAGTCAAAATTGTAAAAGAAGAATCCATAGATTTTTTAAAAAAATTTTTGCATTACATTTTTGTAAATTAATTGCTCATTCAAGAATAGTTACCAAAATAAATGAACATCTTGTTCTACAAGGATTTTGCAACTATTCACACTTTTTTGCTTTTGTTTTATTTTCCACTAAAAGACAGAAAACTAGAGTACCAAATTATGTTACTTAACTTTAAAATATGTATTTAAGAAAATTATATTTTAATTTTTATCCTCGAAACCTTACTGAATATACCAAATGTGGCATGATGCATGCTCAAACTTCCTAAATCCTTTTTGTATTTTTAAAGATCTTTACTAAACTACACACACACACACACATAGATTTTTATAGTACCTGATAGGAACAGTTACTTATGTCCCCCGGTTGATAAACAACTAAAAATTAAAGTAAATCCTTTGTTACTATTGCAATACAAGTGTTGAGAATGTTGCCGTATGCCCCTAAAAAGCAAGTTACATAAGACACATGATTTGATGTAAAGCATTCTGGTAAAGACCATTCAATTTCCATACAGAAATAAAACTCTAAATCGTGGGAAGAAACAAGTAACATTTAATGGGTTGAATTAGAACCATAACACATGGATATTGCTCTACTCTCTGCTTGTAAACCTTCATCATGATTAGCAAGACCCACGTAGAAAAGATAAGTTCTTATGTTTAATCTCAACCTGTCATTTGCTTAAAGCAATGCAATGACTTATCAGTTATTAGAAAACTTTGGTAAAACCTGTCCCAGTCATGGCTTATCAGTTACCTGCCATCGAGTTACTTGGCATTATCAAGAAAGACTGTGTTCCTTGAGGTAAATGTTTTAGTCAACCTTCAGTAGAGTTTGAGCTAACTTCTACACTTCTCTCTATGCTCCTGGCCACTGACTTGTAATTTTACAGTTCTACAAGAGGTGGATGACTTTCTCACACTTTGACTTTGGACTTAGCAGTGTGTTTTGCTTTTATTCAGAAAATATTAGCAGATGAGACCCAAACAGGGGCTTGAAATATGCTTTTGTTGTTGGGCCTATTTTACTGAGACTCAGCCTTCAACATAAACCATTAGCCAAATGGTCCAACAAAGACGACACACAAACAGGCCTGTAGACTGAAGGTTAGTTCATCTGGTTAGTTCAGTCTTGACACTCAAGTGACCCAGTTGGTATCAGCAGAGCTACCTCAACCAAGTGACTGATTCAAAATGATTGTCATTGTTGCATCCCCCTGGAGTTCATGATTGTTTACTTTCTGTCTATAAATCACTAGTGCCTGAATAAGATCTATGCATTGTATTATATATACTGGTTGCTGTATTGTACTATCATGGGGAAAACTGAGTAAAAGACACTGGAGTCTGTCTATATTATTTATTACAACTTAAAATAAATCTAAAATTATATCAATAAAATTTCCATAAAATAAAAATTATACAACCACATTGACATGAATGGAAATCCAACGTGATGGGCACATTTCCAAAATGTGTGTCATTATCTTGTGCTAGTACATAGAAAGAAAATATTATATATTTGGTTATACTGACAATTATAATTTAACTACACCATATTCTGGACTTTATAAGGGAGATACATTTTTTATTTACTTTTGCTTGTCTGTGAAACTTTCAGCGCTAATGTGGTTCTTATGGAACTAAATAAAATCATTTTTAGATATTTAGGGTTTTATGTTGAACAGCTTTTAATGTACTACTTTTATATGAAGAAGTAAACTTCCCCACTGTAAGCTATAACCCTTCAGATCATCTCAAAAATCCCACGTGACTTAAATTGAACTTAAATCTGTCCTCGACAATCAGACAATCATGTATACTAACACAGAGACCTTTATATTCCAATTTCTGAACCAAAAACTTAGTTTATGTAGGCTAAACTTTTACCCCTGACATTATTATTAATGTTAAAATTATTTTACTAAACATTAGAGGGACCAAATATTGGACTGTCAGTTACAAGGTTACCATAGATTCATGCACTGCTTTGTTATTGAAAAACTCTTACCAGTAACCTCAAAAGGAAATAATTAATATTTCTCTCTTTACATTTTATTACAGAACAATTTAATATTGATTAACTTGTTGACTGTATCTTTAACATCTTTGTTCCTGAGGCTGTAGATCAGTGGGTTCAGCATGGGGATGACCACTGTGTAAAAGACAGAGGCTACCTTGACCATGAGCCATGAACTTTTGGAGTTAGGTGCACAGTAGAGAAAAAGGATGCTTCCATGGAAAATGGTAATGGTGGTTAGGTGGGAGGCACATGTGGAGAAGGCTTTGTGGTGCCCCTCAGTTGAAGGCATCTTCATGACAGTGATAAAAATGAAAACATAAGAAGTAAGAATGATCATCAGGCTGCTTATTTCATTGAATGTGGCAGAGACTAAAATGATCTTCTGGTTAATATATGGATCAGAACAGGAAGCAGCGACAATAGCTGTGTGCTCACAGCCAAAGTTATTTATGAAGTTACTTTCACAAAAGGATAAGGTCAACAAAAAGTATGTGTATATTAAAGAACAGGCTATACCCCAAGAGTATGAAGCACCCACCAACAAGGAACAAAGCTTCTGAGACATTACAACTGTGTAGAGAAGAGGGTTACAAACTGCCACAAATCGGTCATATGCCATCACTGCCAACATGAACGTTTCTGTCACCACAAGTATGCATGCAAAGAAGAATTGCATGATGCACCCTGTGAAGGAGATGGTTCTGTCTTCCACAACCAAGTTTTCTAGTAATTTGGGTATGACTGCTGTAGTGTAACAGAAATCAACAAAAGATAAGTGGCTGAGAAAAAAGTACATGGGGGTATGGAGTTTGGGATTGATCTTAATTATCACGATCATGCCCAGGTTCCCCAGCACAGTGACTGTGTAGATGGTCAGGAACACCAGGAACAGGGGCACCTGGAGTTCTGGATATTCTGAGAAGCCCAAGAGAACAAAGGTGACTCCACCACTCTGGTTTTCTTGGTTCCTGTGGGCAAAATATGAAAGATGATCCAGAGAAGTAAGAGCCAAAATTTGAAATAGGTAAAAGAATAGAAAAAATGTCAAAAGGCTCAGGGGGTCTCTATTAAGAGTGTTGCTGAAAATGCTATACTTCCACTGTTACATTATTTCAAAGGTAGTCTTCACTTATGTGATGATTACACAGTGAATAAGAATTTTGTGTGAGTGGAATAACCAAAAACAAAATTAAGACAGGAAGAATGAAAAACAGAGTAGATGCCACTATATTTCAAATAATAAAAATTAGTTTCATCGTGGAAAGCTGATGTCATGGGTAGGGTCTATCTAACTCTACTGAATCTGAGTTTAGTAAAAATAATTGTATTGGAGGTAATACATATCATGAGTTTCTGTAGTTTCTTCCCTGCCTCACCTCTTAAGCTGTGAGACAATTAACTGATATCTGTTAAAAATTTTTAAAATGCTAACATTGCTACCAAATGATCAGTTTAATAGTTTCTTGGTTGTTCTATATTCTTTTCAGTGCTCTTCTTACTCCTAGTAACACAATAATCTCAACACACTCTGTGCTGTAGAAGTCTAATCTTTTCACTCATGTTGAACTAATTTTGAAAATATTTAAATGTTATTATGCATGGAATATTATATTATTCATCAGGAGGTGTTCACAACAAAATATATGCTGTGTCTGCACTGATAATAGTTGAAAAAATATTGAACACAAAAGTCTTCATTTTCCAATGTAGTAAACTTTGGAAGTCGGGTACATGACAAACAGTAAGCACTACGGAAGAACTGGACAGTACGTATAAATTTCAGACTGCAGGAAAAACACATTCTGTGATTATGAATTAAGTTTAAAGCTTTTCCAAGGACCAGTGTCAGGATAGAGACCCATCTTAAATAGGACACCATAATATTTCTTGAATATTACTTGATGCCAGAATGTATTTCCTCAACAGTAAAATGAACATAGTAATAATATAAAATTTAAGTCACTAGAAAGGAAGTAGGTACTTTGGTAATGAATTTAAAAGCTATAAGACATGATATGATGCACAGTAGCTAATCAGCTTTCTTATTTATTGGATTTATGAGTAATCGGCATCATTTCAAAAATCTTATTTGGTTATGAATATCAGGCCCAAGCATGGACAGCTATCACAGTCAGTGAAGTTTGGGAGTACAATGTAGAAATTCTTTACTACAGAACCCACACAACAGAAGTACTGTAGGATTTCTTTGGGCACGTCATCAAAAATGCAAAATAAGTGTTCCCCATTTTCCTATGGGTTTTTTCATTACATTATAGCTTACTTTGATTCCTACATGTTTCTGCCTGTAGGAAAGATATCTTCCAAAAACCAATTCCATGACAGATATCTCTCTTCTGTAAAAATTCTTAATAAACTTTTAGCACTGGAAAACTAGATTATGGCCACATTTTTCAGCCCCAGTCCTTCAATTTAAAATATTCTATGCAAAATTACAAGAATAATTCTCCACGATTAATTTAACCTAACAGGCAATGACTTTTAAAATTCCAAATACTTTTTATTAGCTAATAAATGAAATTTACATTGTTCAGTCTGGCTGTTCTAACAATTCTTGTATCTATAAACTCAACCTCATTACCACTTACATTCTTTTTTAGTCATAGTGGATTTATCAAGCTCTGTTACATAGCACATGGTTATTTGCATATAATTTCTTTTCCCATTTTATTGTCATTCTAATAATGCTTTATTTTACTACCTACTATTACCACCATTGCTCATTGTTTCTTCTCCTTTTTATACATAGAACCATTAATATTTATAACTCACAATTACTATATGCCATATCATATCATTTACAAACATGGTTGGTATTGGCACTTCCTTCCTCAGAGATTAAAAGAAATGTGAAGACAGGGCCAATTTTTTTTATTATTCTCTATTTGCCAAAATTTTTATTTCATTGCTGGCTACATTCTGGATACCCAATGAGAAAATTAGGATGAATATCATTTGAAAGAAATAAGGAATCAGAATATAGTATCATCAATCCTCTCCTAGCCAAACTAAGTGGATTTGTGAGCACTTAGTTCTACACATGTGTTTGTCTACTGCAAAGACTACCGGGACTCCATATTTTCCTTCTAAAGTAAAACAAAAGACAATTGAATCAACTCACCTAAGTACAGAAGCACTTGAGTGAGTCATTTACTGAAGAATTTTTTGCTAAGGTTAATGAACTCCAGGAGTGTTCCTGCTTGGCATTTAATTAATAGAAACAGGCCTGAAAAGAGTAGTAGGATTCCACAGAATATTTCATTAAATATTTGCTATAAGTTACTTTTTTTCCAAGCTACGAGGAAAACTTAGAGATACCAGAGATAAGATCACACCTTACAACCAAATTCTAGCACCGAACTGTGTTACGAATATAAGAATCAAGATCTTAAGGATGTGGGGACTAGAGACTATCACTGAGGTATTGCTTTGGAGACTGCAATTTGAGTAATTAGATGTAACACTGTCCCATGTGATATCTTAACTGTATATTATTTTCCTAAAGACCTCCTGGGGCATTTGTATTATCAACTGTACTCAATTAATCTTAAGAAAAATAAACAAGACTGTGTATATCTTAACTTTATATAGATGTATAAAACAGAAACATACGAGGGAAAAAAACATCCATAAGACAATAGCTAGCGAGAACAATTACTAATTCATGCTGAATTTATTTTTCTAATTTCTTATGAAGGTATATTTGTGTTCCTATGTTTCTAAATGTAGAGCTGCCTAAACAATGTCACATTGTTTATTTTTTGTTTGTTAATTAGTAATATATTGTACACCATTTTCTATTTACACTCGGTTTTATTAATAGAAAACAATTTGTGTTGGCCTTTTAAATGCAGTACAGTGCTCTCAGATGTTCATACTTACTAGTGAATCTGGAAAACAATTTTGGATTACATGTTTTCTAAAAATAACAGGTTATAGAAAGGATGATGTATTCACTAATTTGGTAAATCTATGCATCATGCTTTTAAAGACAAATCAAACTTCCCAGTGGCTTGGTGCAGTAGATGATATTTCTCACTAGAGCAAGGCCACATGCGTTCTTGCACACTGACAGCTCTGCTCCTTAGAGTGTTACAGGGGCTCCGGTTTCTCCCAACTTGTGGCTCACCATCACTATGGTGCTTCTGAGTTTATGGTTCTCTTTTGTAAGTGAAGAAGAGGCAATCATGGAATAACTCTGTAAATACCTCTTTAGAAAAGCTGGATCTCATTGAAGCTGACCTCACACGGCACAGAGGGAAATCAAGGTCAAGACATAGTCAGCAGTCTCAGAAACAGTACAGCTGAGGAACTACAGATAAAAAGTGATATGGATCTATGTTCATCAGGGACATTGGCCTGGGCTCATAATGCTGGGCTCATAAAATTAGTTTGGAAGTTTTCCCTCTACTTTTTGGAAGAATTTAAGAAGGATTGATGTTAATCCTTCTTTAAATATTTGGTAGAATCCTTAACAGAAGACCAGCAAATTGAATCTGACAACATACTAAAAGGATTATTTAACATGACCTGGTGAGATTTTTCCAGGAATACAAGTCTGATTCAACATATGACAACCAATCAGTGCAATATACAACATTAATAGAACAAAGGAATAAAACCACTTGATCATCTCAATTGACAGAGAAAAGGCATGTGACAAATTCAAACACTCATTCATGATAAAAACATTCAGAAAACTAGTACTAGTAGGGATCTTTCTAAACCTAATAAAGGCTACTATGAAACAAATAAAGGCCATTTATGAAAAATCCACAGGTAGCATATAAAATAGTTAAAGATTGAAATTTTCTACTAAGATGAGGAAGATGGCAAGGATTCAGGTTTCACCACCGTTGGCCATATTGTACTGGAAGTTCCAGCCAGTGTAATTAGGCTATAAAAAGAAATAAAAGGCATCCAAGTTGGAAAGAAGTTAAACTATCTCTATTCATGGGATATATCTGTATCTATATCTATATCTCCCAAAGAATTAACAACAAAAAACTGCTAGCACTAATAAACAAATTTCCTGGTACAAAATAAGCATACAAAAATCAGTTGTGTTTCTATAAGGCAGAGATGAGCAATCTTTTAAGGAAATTAAGAAGATAATTCCATTTAAGTAGCATCTAACAGAATGAAATACCTAGAGACAAGTTTAACTGTGAGATGAAAGACTTGTACACTGAAAACTACAAAACACTGCTGAAACAAATGAGAGAACAACTAAGTAAATGTAAAGACAGTGTGTGTTCATAGTGAAGGAAACTGTAATATGTTATCCTAAAACATTCCCCTTTGACATAAAAATTATTTTGAGCTGAAGGCAAGCAGGAAGCAGCAAATGCAGGAAAAGCTCTCTCTACTCTCTCTGCTTCAACCTAAAGGCAGGATATAAATTCTCCATTACTAGAGACAGACTCTCACCAGCTCAAAGGCGCCGAAAGAATCTGCGAACAAACCTTACTCTGTTGGTTTCCATCCATGTATTTACCTTCCCACATTTGCCACCCTGCGAAGCCTAAAAGGCTAAAAGCTTTCCTTTGTCCTGTCATTTCTTCTAAATGTATTGTTCTTGAAGATGCTACCTAAGCTACAGTTCTAGGGCCCACCTTTAAGCTTCTCTGTGTTGAGCTTTCTCTCATGTGATGTGCACTGCAAGCATTAATTGTTTGTTTCTCTCCTGTTAATCTACCTTTTCGTTAAAAAGCCCCAGCTAAAAAATTAAAATGGATAGAGGTACAGTTTTGCCTCCCCTACAATAGCTTGGAAGATTTAATATTGTTAAGTTGGCAATACTACCACAAGTTATATATAGTTGCAATGCAATCCTTACAAAAATTCCAAAGGTAATTTTGTGGAAATAGAGACTGATCCTTAAATTCATAAAGAATTCTAAGGGGCCTGAATAGCTAAAACAACCTTGAAAGAGAAGAAATTTGGGGGACTCACAATTCCTGATTTTGCAACTTAACCACAAAGCTACAGTGTAGTACTAGGAAAAGGATAAATATATCAACTAAGAGAGTAGAATTGAAAATATAGAAATAAACCTGTGTATCTATGGAGCATTGATTTTCAACCGGGTGCCCAGAACATTCAATGGGGAAAGATAGTTTCTTCAATAAATGGTGCCTGGACAACCGGATATTCACATGTAAAATAAGAAGGATGGACACCTACATCATATCATATACAATAATTAACTCAAAACTGAACTGACAAGAAATTTCCACATATTGAGGTATATGGATTGGCTATTCTGGTTTAAAACTGATTCAGCTTGAATTATAGAAGGCTGACTTATGGCCTGTCAAACATACATTGTTCATCTGCTTTAACAATTAAAATAAAAGAATGCACTCTTTGAAGATAAGAATGCATACTTCCCCTCCTACAATGCCAGTGTCTGTAACACCTGCATCAGTACTGCTGAGGATAAGTTCCCTTTCCCAGACATCAGGGACAAGTTGTCTTGCTAATTTGCAACTGAATACCTCTTTGAAACATTGATGAATATGTATCCTGGGCATGTGTAAAGTATGTTCGTTGTTCTAAACGGTATAAAACTGTGCTAAAAACCATGCTTCTCTGGAATGCTTTCTTCCTTTGTGGAGAGTGTCTTCCTGGGTTATAATCCTCAGCTTTGCTCAAAAAAAACCCCACATTGGGGGCTGGCCTGGTGATGTAGTGGTTAAGTTCACGTGCTCCACTTTGGCAGCCTGGGGTTCATAGGTTCGGATCCCGAGTGTGGACCTACACACTGCTCATCAAGCCATGCTGTGGCAGCATCCCATATACAAAATAGAGGATGATTGGCACAGATGTTGGCTTCAGGGCTAATCTTGCTCAGCAAAAAAAAAAAAAGAAAAAAACTCACCTTATCTCTCTCATCTATAGACCTCTTATTGGTAAATTGCACTGACAGAACAAATGTCTAAATATAAGAGCAAAAACTATAAAACTCTTAGAAGAAAAACAGGGGTAAATTTTCGTGGCCTGGGATTTGGCAATGGATTCCTAGATATGAAAACAAAAACATAAGCAATGAAAGAAAAAATAGATAAATTGAACTTCCCAAAATTTAAAACATTTGTGCATCAAAAAGC
Organism: Diceros bicornis minor; assembly: GCF_020826845.1. Lineage (NCBI taxonomy): Eukaryota > Metazoa > Chordata > Mammalia > Perissodactyla > Rhinocerotidae > Diceros > Diceros bicornis. The sequence continues at coordinate 21,987,279 of NC_080770.1, forward strand.
ATTATCAATAAGGTGAAAAAAAGCCTACAAACAGGAGAAAAGATTTGTAAATCATGTATCTGATAATAGTCCAATATCCAGAATATATATAGGACTCTTAGAATTCAACAACAAAAAGTCAAACGAGATATATAACAAGGTTCACAAATGCCTAACACGCACGTGAAAATAAGCTCAACATCTTTGGTTTTAGGAAAATGCAAATCAATATCATAATGAGATATCACTTCATACCCACTGGGATGACTCTAATTAAAAAAAGAAAAAATATATTTATAATAGCAAGTGTTGGCAAGGATGTGGAGCAACTGGAACTGTCATACATTTTTCATGGGAATCCAAAATGGTTCAGACATTGTGGAAATCAGTGTTGTAACTCCTAACATAGATAAATATAGAGTTACTATTAGACCCAATGCATAGTAAAACATTTTTGCCTTGCACAAAGAGAAGTTGGCCTTTGCCCTAGGTTTCTGGAAGGTAATTATGTCTACCTGGTAGTAGTGTCTATTTAGGGAAGGAGACTGGCCACACCTGATATCAAGGCAGGGCTGGCCATGTTAGACAATCTTAAGGCAGGGGCTGCCCAGGCCAGAAAGATTAACCATGTGATTTAGGGTGGAGGCTTCTATGTATGGCATATCAGTCAACCTGGAGGCTGAGATCAACCATTTGGACAATCAATCAATTGATCAAGGATATGTAACAGAGTCCTAATAAAAACTGAACACTGAGGCTTGTGTGAACTTCCCTGGTTGGCAATAATCCACATGTACTGTACAATGTTAATGCTAGGATGATAACAAATCCTGAGGACAATGGAAGTTTCTCTCTTGTACCCCTCCTAGACTCTGTCCAATATGTCTCTTCCCTTGAGTTATTGAATGGTATCCTTATCCTGTGATAAACCATAACTATGAGCATAATTTTTGGTGAGTTGTTTGAAATATCTAGGAAATTAGTGTACCTAAGAGTGGTTTTGGGAATTTCTCAGACTTGCAATTTGTGTCAGAAACAAGTGCAGTATTAGATGTTGCGCCCTTAAACCTCAGAGTTTGGCTAACTCCAATCACCCAACAATTCCACTCCTAGGTATATACCAAATAGAATTTGATAACAGGCACTCAGACAAATACTCACACACGAATGTTCTTATCAGCACTATTCAAAACAGCCAAAAAGTCAAGCAACCTGATGTCCTTCAATAAATTGATGGATACACTGAAGGTGGTATATACATATGATCCAATATTATTTAACCATAAAAAGGAATAAAGTACTGATACATGTTATAATGTGGATGAACTTTGAAAACAGTATGCTAAACGAAGGAAGCCGGGCACAAAGGTCACATGTTGTATGATTCCCTTTATATGAAATGTATAGCATGGGTAAATACATAGAGACAGGAAGCAGATTGCTCATTATTAGGACCTGGGAGGAGGGAAAGACTGCTTAAAAGATATGACTTTTTGTTGAGATGATGAAAATATTTTGGAACAAAGTAGAGGTGTGGTTGCACAATATGGTGAAAGTTTTAATGTCACTGAATTTTTTACTTTAAAGTGGTTAATAAATGGTTAATAAAAATGGTTATGACAGGAATGACGTCAGTGTCATGGCAGAGTGAGCTTTCCTGTAAACTCTTCCCCTGATAAGATACAACAAAAGGAACAGTCACAGACCAAAAACAGAATCCTAGATAGTGAAAAGCAAGATTGGAAAGATCCACACTGCCGCACATCTGAGAGTGGAACATGCTGGGCCCCCGGAGGAAGTGGGGAGAGGTAAGGAGAACTCCTCTCCTTTCCCATCAGATCAGCCATCCAGGTCCGCGAGGCTCCCAGAGAGGGGGGAGGGGCAGCCTCTGCAGGGACACCATAGCTCTTTGGGCACTCTCAGCCAGTGGGAAACTCCCACACAGAGAACTCAGAACTGCTATGGGGTACCATCAACATCTGTGGACCCCAGGGAGCAGATAATGAGGGGCAAATGAGAAGCCCCCCACACCAGGGACCCAGCAGGCAAAAGAGAGAGCTCCACCTCCTCCTCGCAAACCAGACCCTGCAGCTCAGCCGACCAGACCAGACCCAGCGACCTGTGTGGATTGCAGCGAAAAACTGCAGCAGAGCACAGGGGTCTCAGATTACACAGCCCTTTACCCCCACACAGTGGTGGCAGTGGAAATTGCAACCAGAGATTTCCAGGATGAGGAAAAACAAAGCCAATACAGGAACCACAATGCAAAGATACATGAATTCACCAGACCAGAATGAAAATGACAAGCACTCAGAAACCAACCCTGAAGACACAGAAATCCATAACCTAAATGACAGAGATTTCAAAATAGCTATCATAAAAACACTCAACGAAATACAAGACAACACAGACAAACAATTCAATGAGATTAGGAGTTTCTTCACAAAAGACATTGAAATCATAAAGAAAAATCAATCAGTGCTGATGGAGATGAAGAACACAATGGAGGAGATAAAGGAGAACCTGGAATCTTTAAAGAACAGAGCTGACAATATGGAGGAAAGAATTAGCATTTTAGAGGATAGGAATACAGATATACTCCAGATGGAAGAGGAGAGAGAACTAAGAGTAAAAGGAAATGAAGAAAGTCTCCGAGAAATATCTGACTCAATTTGGAAATGTAACATAAGAATTATGGGTATTCCTGAGGGAGAAGAGAGGGAAAGAGGAACAGAGAGACTATTCAAGGAAATAATAGCTGAGAATTTCCCAAATCTGGGGAAGGAGCAGGAAATACGAGTAAGCAAAGCCAACAGGTCATCTAAATATGTCAACAGTCAGAAGCCCACTCCACGCCACCTAGTGGTAAGGCTAGCCAGAGTCAATGACAAAGAAACAATATTAAGGCAGCTAGACAAAACCAAAAAATAATGTACAAAGGAACTCCCATCAGGGTCTCAGCGAATTTCACAACAGAAACTTTACAGCCTAGGAGAGACTGGAATGATATATTCAAAATACTGAAAGACAAAAACTTTCAGCCAAGAATACTCTATACAGCAAAAATATCCTTCAAATATGATTGAGAAATAGTAACTCTCCAAGATAAACAAAAGCTAAGGGAGTTCATGGCCACGAGACCCCCAATACAAGATATACTCAAGAAGGCCCTCAGACTTGAAAAAAAGAAATGAAAGGGAATACAAAGCTTGGAGCAAGGAGAAAAATAGGTAGATAAACTCAGAAAAATAGTAGATCTTTATCGGAATAGGTTAGCAACCACTTAAATACCAAAATCAAAGATCAAAGGAAGGAATTCACCAAAAGTAAACTTAACCTCATCACTGTAAACACACAGCCACAACACAAGATAGAATAAAGTATAACAAGAACGACTTACAAGGGGAAGAGGAAAGTGATTGAATTGACTTAGTACAAGGAAATAGGAGACCATCGGATAATGGACTATCTCATACACAAGATTTTTTACACAAACCTCAAGGTAACCACTAAACAAATAATCAAAACAAAATCACAAATGATAAACAAAGAGAAAACTAGAAGAACCATAAGACAGAACAACCAAACTGAATTGGCAGTCAGAAACAAATGGGACAAGAAACAAAGAAAATGCAAAAGAACCAGAAAATAAGTGACAAAACAGCAACATTAAGCCCTCATATATCAATAATTACCCAAATGTAAATGGATTGAACTCTCCAATCAAAAGATACAGAGTGGCAGGATGGATTAAAAAGCAAGACCCAACAATATGTTGCCTCCAGGAAGCACATCTCAGCTCTAAAGACAAGCACAGGCTCAGAGTGAAAGGATAGAAGACAATACTCCAAGCTAATGGCAAACAAAAGAAAGCAGGCATTGCCATACTCATATCAAACGAAGTAGACTTCAAGATAAAACAGGTTAAGAAAGACAAAGAAGGGAAATATATAATGATAAAAGGGACACTCCACCAAGAAGACATATCACTTTTAAATATATATGCACCCAACACAGAAGCACCAATGTACATAAAGCAACTATTACCAAATCTAAAAGGAGACATTAACAACAACACAATAATAGTAGGGTATCTTAATACCCCACTTACATCAATGGGTAGATCATCCAGACAAAAAGTCAATAAAGAAATAGTAGACTTAAATGAAAAACTGGACGAGATGGACCTAGTAGACATATACGAGCACTCCATCCAAGAACAGCTGACTACACATTCTTCTCAAGTGCACATGGAACATTATCAAGGATAGACCATATGTTGGGAAACGAAGCAAGCTTCAATAAATTTAAGAAGATTGAAATCATAACAAGCATCTTTTCAGACCATAAGGCTATGAAACTGGTAATGAACCAGGAAAAAAAAAAACTGGGAAAGTGACAAAAATGTGGAGATTAAACAACATGCTACTGAACAACCAATGGATCATTGATGAAATTAAAGGAGAAATCAGAAACTATCTGGAAACAAATGAAAATGAAAATATGCCATACCAAACCATATGGGATGCAGCAAAAGCGGTCCTGAGAGGGAAACTCATAGCAATACAAGCCCACCTTAACAAACAAGAAAAAGCCCAAATAAGCAACATTAAATTACACCTAACAGAATTAGAAAAAGAAGAACAAAGCCCAAAATCAGCAGAAGTAGAGAAATACTAAAAATCAAAGCAGAAATAAATGAAATTGAGACCAAAAAAACAATAGAAAGGATTAATGAAACAAAGAGTTTGTTCTTTGAGAAGATAAAAAAAATAGACAAACTCTTAGCCAGACTTACTAAGAAAAAAAGAGAAACGGCTCAAGTGAATAAAATTAGAAATGAAAGAGGAGAAATTACAATAGATACTGTGGAAATACAGAGGATTATAAGAGAATACTATGGGAAATTATATGCCAACAAATTGGACAATCTAGAAGAAATGGATAAATTCTTAGACTCATACAACCTCCCAAAATTGAACCAAGAAGAAATGGAGAATCTGAATAGACCGATCACAAGTAAAGAGATTGAAATAGTAATCAAAAACCTCCCAAAAAATAAAAGTCCAGGACCAGATGGCTTCTCTGGTGAATTTTACCAAACATTCAAAGATTAATTACCCATCTTTCTCAAACTATTCTAAAAAATAGAGGAAGATGGAACACTTCCTGAATCATTCTATGAGGCCAACATCACCCAGATAACAATGCCAGACAAAGAGAATACAAAGAAAGAAAATTACAGGCCAATATTGCTGATGAACGTAGATGCAAAAACCCTCAACAAAATATTGGCAAACTGAATACAGCAATACATTAAAAAGATCATACACCATGATCAAGTGGGATTTATATCAGGGATGCAGGGATGGTTCAACATCCTCAAATCAATCAACGTGATACATCACAGCAACAAAACAAAGAATAAAAACTACATGCTCATCTCAATAGACACAGAGAAGGCATTTGACAAGATACAACATCCATTTATGATAAAAATTCCCAACAAATAGGGAATAGAAGGAAAGTACCTCAACAAAATAAAGGCTATTTATGACAAACCCACAGCCAACATGATACTCAACGGGGAAAGATTGAAAGCCATTCCTCTGAGAACAGGAATGAGGCAGGGTTGCCCACATTTGGCCAGAGTAATTAGGCAAGAAAAAGGAATAAAAGAAATCCAAATAGGTAACAAAGAAGTGAAACTCTCACTATTTGCAGATGACATGATTTTATATATAGAAAACCATAAAGAATCCATTGGAAAACTATTAGAAATAATCAACAACTACAGCAAAGTTGCAGGGTACAAAATCAATCTACAAAAATCAGTTGCATTTCTGTATGCTAATAATGAACTAACAGAAAGAGAGCTCAAAAAGATAATACCATTTACAATTGCACCAAGAAGAATAAAATACCTAGGAATAAATCTTACCAAGGAGGTGAATGACCTATGCAATGAGAACTACAAGACATTATTGAAAGAAATCGATGATGACATAAAGAAATGGAAAGATATCCCATGCACGTGGATTGGAAGAATAAACATAGTTAAAATGTCTATATTACCTAAAGCAATCTACAGATTCAATGCAATCCCAATCAGAATCCCAATGACATTCTTCACGGAAATAGAAAAAAGAATACTAAAATTTATATGGGGCAACAAAAGACCCCGAATAGCTAAAGAAATCCTAAGAAAAAAGAACAAAGCAGGAGGCATCACAATCCCTGACTTCAAAACATACTACAAAGCAATAGTAATCAAAACAGCATGGTACTGGTACAAAAACAGACACAGATCAATGGAACATATTTGAAAGCCCAGAAATTAAACCACACATATAAGGACAGCTAATTTTCAACAAAGGAGCCAAGAACATACAATGGAGAAAGGAAAGTCTCTTCAATAAATGGTGTTGGGAAAACTGGACAGCCACATGCAAAAGAATGAAAGTGGACCACGTGCTATCGCCATTCACAAAAATTAACTCAAAATGGATCAAAGACCTGAAGGTGAGACCTGAAACTATGAAACTCATAAAAGAAAATACAGGCAACACACTATTTGACATTGGTCATAAAGGAATCTTTTCAGATGACATGCCTACCCAGACTAAGGAAACTAAAGAAAAAATTAAAAAGTGGGACTTTATCAGATTAAAGAGCTTCTACCAGAAAAACGAAACCAGAATCAAGATGAACAGACAACCCACCAGTTGGGAGAGAATATTTGCAAAACATACATCTGACAAGGAGTTGATCTCCATAATATATAAAGAACTCACACAACTGAACAACAAAAAACAAACAACCTGATCAAAAAATGGGCAGAGAAAATGAACAGACACTTCTCCAAAGAAGATATACAGATGGCCAATAGGCACATCAAAAGATCTTCAACATCACTAATCATCAGGGAAATGCAAATCAAAACACCAGTAAGATATCACCTCACGCCCTTTAGAATGGCTATAATCACCAAGACAAAAAAGAGCAAATGTTGGAGAGGATGTGGAGAAACAGGAACCCTCACACACAGCTGGTGGGAATGCAAACTGGTGCAGACTCTATGGAAAACGGTAGGAGATTCCTCAAAGAATTAAAAATAGAGATGCCCTATGACCCAACCATCCCACCACTGGGAATCTATCCAACGAACCTGAAATGAACAATCCAAAGAGGCTTATGCACCCCTATGTTCATTGCAGCATTATTCACCATAGCCAAGAAGTAGAAGCAACCTAAGTGTACCTCAACTGACGATTGGATCAAGAAAATGTGGTATATATATACAATGGAATACTACTCAGCCATAAAAAAGACAAAATCGTCCCATTTGCAACAACATGGATGGGCCTGGAGGGTATTATGTTAAGTGAAGTAAGCCAGAAGGAGAAACACAAACACTGTATGATCTCACTCATATGTGGAATAGAAAAAAAACACATGGACAGAGAAAACTGTATTGTGATTACCAAGGGCAATGGGGGTGGGGGGTGGGCACAAGGGGTGAAGGCAGTCATATATACGGTGATGGACAAACAAAAATATACAACCCAAAATTTCACAATGTTAAAAACTATTAAAACATCAATAAAAAAATGGTTATGAGAATTTCACTTCAATAAAAAAGAAGTCAGTTATGAAAAAGAAATGAGGTTTGATCCTATTTTTTATCTCGACCTCAGTCGCTGCAGTAATTGATGCAAATTTGTCAAAGGTAAAAAGCTTGTCCTTCTCCCAACTAACATTCCATTGCTTCAGTCTTCCATACTACTGGTAATTCATTATTCAGAAAGAAGGAAGTAAATGAGTTCTTTGTTTTAACACTCTGGCTCTTCTATTCCTAGTTTGCTGAGTATTTTTACCATGAATATAGCTTAATTTTGTTAACTATTCTTCACATCTCTGGAGGTGACTATATGTTCTTCTATTTTATTTTGTTAATGTGATGAATCACATTGATGGATTAGAAATGATGTACCAAACTTGCATTCCTGGATTAAATCCTTGGATTAAATAAGATTGTCTATTTTATATATCAACAAATTGATTTGCTATTTTAAGTATTTGTCCATGTATACTTATGATATATTGTTCTGTAGCTTACCTATCTGGTGATGCTGGCATCATAAAATGAACTGGAAAATGTCCCCTGCTTATTCTTTTGTTGAGGTAAATTTATATAAGATCGGAATTACATTTTCTCTAATGTGCCATCTACATTAAGGATAAGGTTGTAATTTTTTATAAGGCTTTCCTGGAATTTTGATGATATCAGTAGGGAAATAAACACCAAATATAACTAGAAAATCACTCCTACATATTGCTTCTCTAAGATCCACAAGCTCAGAACTATTTTCATACACTTTTTGTTGGGTTTTACCCTTGTGCTTAGAAAACAACTTTTTTCATCAACAAGACTGTCTTTGAGCTTGAATGAACTACGTGTCTAGGCAGCAATATTCAGGAAAGACAGAGCATTAATGTTTCAGCTCCACAATACATTCCCCTAACTGGCTACATAAATTTCCTTTTTCTCTTTCAGGGTCAATATTTTTCTAAGATGATGAATAATAGGGAAGATCTGTTGGGCAGTGAAAATATCACTTACTACCCAAGGAATACTCATATCATAAGAAAATTGTCCAGCATTGCAAATTTCCCGAAGTATTATTACTAAACATTATATGAAAATTGATATTTACATAATATAGTCTACATTCAATTTATAACACTTTGTCTATTAATCTTGGAGTACATTCTTCCTTTAATCTTGTGAATACCTTCACCAAAAATCTTGACACAGCTCTTCAGAAATGAAACAAAGGAGCTGCACCTATCCAAACCACTAATAAGAATTTAAAGTAAGAAAAGTATAATTCATACACAGAAGTGAAGAGCCCATCACTAGCACTTTGTAGAACCCTCAATGAAATGGTTTATATTAACAAACATACACTCATTTCATCTTTTAAAATGTGTACATCCAGATTAAAATTATAATTTTGAAATTCTTGGAGAATATCTGCATTAGATTTGTGTAAATAAATGTTCATTCAAAAGCATTTTCCAGAATAACTAACAATCTATTCTAAAGGAGTTTGCAACTATTCAGAGTTTTTTTCTTTATAATTCATTTTATTTTCTCCTTAGGATCTTAAATCCAAGGACCTATGGCATATGTCAAATATAGTTCACTCTATACTGTGTTCACACCTTCTAAATACATTTTTCTGTCATTAAAATATTTTATTAACATACACACAGCCTATTAAAGTACTTGTGGACTAGAACACAGTTCAGTGTGTATGACAACTGGTGGACAGAGAATTAAAAGTTAAATAAATCTATAACTCTATGATTATATATCCTGAATTGTTAAAAATATTGTTGTATATTGCTAAACAATCAAATAAATAGGTTAGGTTACAAAGTTTGGTAGCAATCTTCATTATAATGGAAATTAGAATTTTTTTATTTGGAGATAAAAAGCTTATGATTTGGGCGAAGCCAATAACATAACTCACAGTCTACAGTTGAACTGAAACCATGATACTTGGAAATTTACCACAACTTTGTCTATACTGTGAGACATCCACCAAGATCAGCAAGCAACAGCTATCAATGACAGCCCTTTAGTGAAGCTAATCAAATGACCCATCAATTTAGGGAAAAGTCTGTCAAACTAGAACAGATATTTTTATTTTTATTTTTGTATTATATTTTTTATTTTTTGCAGGAAAAGATTTGCCCTCAGCTAACATCTGTTGCCAATATTCCTCTTTTTTCTTCTCCAAAGCCCCAGTTCACGGTTGTATATTCTAGTTGTAGGTCCTTCTAGTTCTTCCACGAGAGCCGCCACCACAGCATAGCTACTGACAGATGAGTGGTATGGTTCCACTCCAAGGAACAAAATCCGGGTGACCAGAGTGGAGTGCACCAAACTTTAACCACTAGGCCATCAGGGCTGGCTCAAGAACAGGTATTTTTATCTGAAATATACAAAAAGAATATTTTCCATTAGGTAAAATTGACTATAAACTTTAGGGATATTGAAATATTGGTCCCAATTCTTCCTTCTGTTCTCTATCTATGCTCATTGTCATGTAATTGTTCAGTTCTACAAAAGACAGATATACTTTCTCAATCATTGGCTTTGTGCTCAGGTATATGATTCGCATTGGCTAATAGAATGTTAACAGACATGAAACAAATAGGCACTTGAATCAGCTTTTGTTATAGCACATTCTGTCTTGTGACTCAGCCATTCACAATGCAAGAAGATAGTCTAACTAGCCCAATGGCACACAGAGCAGAGCTATCCAATCACCATCCAGATCTACAGACTAGAGGTGACTTTGTTAGTTAGGCAAGACTATATCAGGTTAACCAAGATGCTCTAGCTGATATTAGCAGGGCTGCTCCAACAAATCCCCCAATAAAAAGTGAAAAGTGCCTAATGTTACATATCACTGAATTTTATGTTCATTATTATGCATCAACAGTTATAGTATACACAACTCATATATCATCTCGCACCCTTCTCTTCTGCAGGGTTTCCACTGATAAATGCAGGGAGGACAAATTTACGGCTCTGGTTAAGAGCAGAGTTGTTTCTGGGTGACCCACTTCTTTTTTTCTGAATGATACTATTTTTATTCTTTCTGTTCTTTACCACCCTCTCCACCATTCATTTGTTTTATTCTTCTTTTTCCCTGGTACTGTTGGTCAGTCTGAAGCAACTAAAAACTCCTAATTCTTGTTTGTATGTGGTTAATGAGCATGAGGAGGACTAACTTGCTATTCTTATATGCTGAATAGACACATAAAAAGTTAAGTTTATTAGATATGAGTCTGAATAGCAAAGTAAGGAAAACTTTAGGGAATAATACTCTGTAGGATGCTAATAACTTATGTCATTATTTCTTAAAGTAGTCTCCCTGGAATGCAGATAAGAACATTATTTTCAGTGCTCCATGAGGAGGCTGCTATGAAAAAAGGATAGTCAGACTCGACTAATTCAGAGAGCCTTCTAACAAGTAAGTGACAGATTATCTCCATCTTTTTACACAGAGAGGCATCATTACAAATAATCCCAAAAATTTTCTAATATATTTCCGTATTTATTTATTTATCTACTTTTTTTTTTTTGGTGAGGAAAATTAGCACTGAGCTAACATCTGTCGCCAGTCCTCCTCTTTTTGCTGAGGAAGATTGGCCCTGGGCTAACATCCGTGCCCATCTTCCTTTACTTTATATGTGAGAGGCCTGCCACAGCATGGCTTGGTAAACAGTGCATAGGTCCATGCCTAGGATCCAAACCTGTGAATCTGGGCCACCAAAGCAGAGTGCATAAATTTAACCACTATGCCATTGGGCTGGCCCCTTCATAGTTATTTTGATTATACTGTTTCCACATATTCTGAGAAAGGAACAGAAAAACAAAAAGAATAATTCAAAGTTTTTTGATGTTTAGTGTTAATATAGGAAATAAATAGAATAAACATAAGTGTTGGGGAAAAATGATATTTTGAACTCAATAAATGTTTTATGAGTACCAGGTATGTGAAAAGCCATCATTGCAGTGTAGGAATAGATGAATGCATTCCATGTGGTAAGGCTTATTACAGTTTCTAGAGATGGCAGAGTGTTAGAAAAGTTCACAGATGATTTTGATGTGAGTTAGTGTGACAAGACAAGTCCTCACTAAGAGGTATGGGTTCTAGAGAGTTAGAAATGATTGCACCTCGTTAGAAATTGTAGAAAAGGTTAATAGAGTCACTAGCTTCTGGACAATGTCAGCTTTTCCATCTCCAAGAGACATTTTTGAATAGAATTTCTTTATCAGGGTATAAAATTATTACTCCGTGTATGCCCCTAAAATAATATCGTAAGAATATAATTTGCAGTTGACACACTTAGGAGATTTAATTTAAAAATAGAATATTCACAGAAAGCTCCAAGGAAACATGACAATGAAGAGGCTAAAAGTTGAAAGATAACATGCCATATCTGAAGGTGAAAGGTAATATGCCATACACGTTAGAGGGGAGTTCCTGAAAATGTTTTCGGTAAGAATATTCCATTTTCATTATTTGTCTCTGCTCAACATTCTTCCACATATGATCTTATCTACCCTTCCTCTTCCATGAGGCTCCTGCTCTCTTTAGTAAGATTGGGAAAGAAGAATAAATAAATATTAATTTCATGTCATTTGGGGCAACCAGCTATAGGAAACATAAGTAATGGGTATTGAGCTTATTGATGACATTTTGGTTCTCAGGTAATGCTGTTTCCCAGGGCAAATCTTGAACAGATAAGCAGGAATCATGTGATTCAGTTACACAGAATGAGGAGTTCAGGGAAGGTAGATTATATTACTCTTTTATTTGGGCTTTTGAGGGGTAAAGAATCTCAGCATAACACCATGCAAAACATCTCCAAGATGTATTAAAATTTAAAAAAATGAACGAAATAAGAAAACAGAGACTCCCTTAATTTTGTAGTTGTTGAATTGGCAAAATTAATCAGAATAATGTCAAAGTTAACAAAGGGTTGGACTTTAAGAGTGCTGTAGGAAAATATCACATTCACAAGCCTATTTGAGACTTAATATACCCAATGAACTTGTCATTAAAAATTAAGGAAGAAAGTATTGAAGTGACGTTAAGAAATCACAATTAAAATGTACCTCTGAAGAATATCTGCTTAAAATATTCCATAATCTCACATATTATATTAAACTAATTTGCTTAAAATACTCCATAATTTCTCAAAGCACATCATGAATTAACTCTTTTATTTCTTGCAGATAATCTATTTCACACTCATTCTTTCTTCTTGTTCATGAAATCATGCAGCTGAAAAATAATGTGACTGAGTTCATTCTGCTTGGGTTGACCCAGGATCCTGTTAGGAAGAAAATAGTGTTTGTCATTTTCTTGCTTTTCTATTTGGGCGCATTGCTGGGTAACTTGCTGATTATTGTTACCATTAAGACCAGTCAAGCACTTGGGAGTCCAATGTACTTCTTCCTTTTTTACTTATCCTTATCTGACACCTGCTTCTCTACTTCCATAGCCCCTAGAATGATTGTGGATGCCCTTTTGAAGAATGCCACTATCTCTTTCAGAGAGTGCATAATTCAAGTGTTTTCATCACATTACTTTGGTAGCCTAGAGATCTTCATTCTAATCCTCATGGCTGTTGACCACTATGTGGCGATCTGTAAGCCCCTGCACTACATGACCATCATCAGCCGACGGGTCTGTGGTGTGTTGGTGGCTGTGGCCTGGATGGGGTTCTGTGTGCATTCTTCAGCTCAGATTTTTCTGACCTTGAATTTACCTTTCTGTGGTCCCAATGTGATTGATCACTATTTCTCTGACTTGTAGCTTTTGTTGAAACTTGCCTGTACAGACACCTACATGGTGAATCTACTTTTGGTGTCCAATGGTGGAGCCATATGTACAGTGAGTTTTGTCATGCTGCTGTTTTCCTATGTTATCATCTTGCATTCTCTGAGATATCACAGTGCTGAAGGGAGGAGAAAAGCCCTCTCCACCTGCATTTCCCACATCATCGTGGTCATCTTATTCTTTGGTCCTTGCATATTTATATACACATGTCCTGCAACCACCTTTTCCATGGATAAGATGATAGCTGTATTTTATACACTTGGAACACCTGTGCTCAACCCTCTGATTTATACACTGAGGAATGAAGAAGTGAAAAATGCCATGAGGAAGTTATGGAGCAAGACGTTGATCTCAGACAACAAAAGATGAATGGAAGTTTCAAATTTTTCTTCATTGTTGGGATTGACCTAGAAGTTCATATAGAATATGGTCTTATTGTGAAGTTATTACTATCCTAACTTGGTGGTTGAGAGTTAGTTTCTTGAAGAAAATAAATGTGAACACATAAACTTGCCAGATTTCAGTCAAATTTATGAAGTGGAAAAGACAGCACCAGGTATAAACTGGTATGTAAGGCCTGCTGCCTTAGTTCCTGCTCACGGCTGTGTCTCTGCCTCTTGCCTTCCCAGTATCACTTCTGGTTTTGATTTAGTGTTTTTCCTTCTCTTCATCATGTTGACTTCTGGTATTTTCTGCTGCTAGACCAACCGCCTCCCCTCATGCTTATATCCACAGCCTAGCTATTTTTACCTCTTCCAAAGTGTTTCATTTATTAGACACTTCTGTCTCATCAAGTTTGATCATGAACCTTCAACTTAGTTGTTCTTCTTGACTCAGTAGAAAGTACTAGATTCAAATAATTGTGGAAAGTTATGTAGTAAGGGAGAATATAAAATCTACTAATCTCTCTTCTTATTCTTGAGCCTTTACTCCAAATTCTAACCAACTTAGATCTTTCTCCAACGGTGATGTAACAGTGAGGAAATTCACCCTACTTTTTTTTTTTTTAATTTTTTGTTTATTGCAGTAACATTGGTTTATAACATTGTATAAGTTTCAGGTGTACATCATTATACTTCTATTTCTGCATAGATTACATCATGTTCACCACCAAAATACTAACTACAACTCATCACCACACACATGTGCCCAATTATCCCTTTCGCCGTCCTCCCTCCCTTCTTCCCCTCTGGTAACCACCAATCCAGTCTCTGTCTCTATGTGTTTGTTTATTGTTGTTATTATCTACTACTTAATGAACGAAATCATACGGTTTTTGATCTTCTCCCTCTGACTTATTTCACTTTGCATTATACCCTCAATGTCCATCCATGTTGTCACAAATGGCTGGATTTCATCATTTCTTATGGCTGAGTAGTATTCCATTGTGTATATATACCACAGCTTCTTTATCCATTCATTCCTTGATGGGCACTTAGGTTGCTTTCAAGTCTTGGCTATTGTGAATAACGCTGCAATGAACACAGGGGTGCATGTATCTTTATGCATTGGTGTTTTCAAGTTCTTTGGATAAATACCCAGCAGTGGAATAGCTGGATCATATGGTAGTTCTATCCTTGATTTTTTGAGGAATCTCCATACTGTTTTCCATAGTGGCTGCACCAGTTTGCACTCCCACCAGCAGTGTATGAGAGTTCCCTTCTCTCCACATCCTCTCCAACACATGTTGTTTCCTGTCTTGTTAATTATAGCCATTCTGACGGGCATGAGGTGATATCTCATTGTAGTTTTGATTTGCATTTCCCTGATAGTTAATGATTTTGAACATGTTTTCATGTGTCTCTTGGCCATCTGTATATCTTCTTTGGAGAAATGTCTGTTCAGGTCTTTAGCCCATTATTTAATTGGATTGGTAGTTTTTTTGTTGTTGAGATGCATGAGTTCTTTATATATTTTGGAGATTAAGCCCTTATCTGAGTTAAGTCTCTGATCTTAGGAAGTCTTTGACTATTGGGTTTATTCTCAGAATAGTATTGTTTTGGTAAAATCTATTTTCTGCTGTTAACTTGATTCCTTCTAATCTGAGAGGGGCCTATTAAGGTTTCCTTTGAATCATATAAATTAATTGTATCATAGACGGCCCAAATTAAGGGTGATGTATTTACGTAATCAAGAAGTAGAGAGAGTAATCAATTGATGTAACTAAATTTTAAAATACTAATGGAATAAAACAATGAATGAGATAACATTGAGGAGGATATTTAGTTTTTAAAATAGCAATATTTACATGATAGTTATGAATTATAAATTCCCTTTTGGGAAAAGGCAAAACTGCGGAAACGGTAAAAACTCAGTGGTTGCCAAGGGTTCAGGGAAAGCAGAGATGAGTTAAATAGGTGGAGCACAGGTCATTTTGAGGGAAGGGAAACTGTTATTTATGATGCTGTAATGATGACTACATGACATAATGCACAACCCAAAACCCATAAAACTGTGCAGTACAAAGTGTAAGGTCTAATGTCAACTTTAATGAACTTTAATGCAATGTAATTGACTTTAGTACAAATTTAACAATATTGGTTCATCACTGTAACAATTGTACAAATTAATGCAATATGTCAGTAAATGGAAAACTATGAGGGGGACAGAGCAGATATATGGGAACTCACTGTACTTTTTGCATAATTCTTCTGTAAACCTACAATGGCTCTAAAAAATAAAGTCTATTTTATTTATTTATTTATTTATATTTTGTGAGGAAGATCAGCCTTGAGCTAACATCTGTGCTAATCCTCCTCTTTTTGCTGAGGAAGACTGGCTCTGAGCTAACATCTATTGCCAATCCTCCTCCTTTTTTTCTTCCCCACAGCCCCAGTAGATAGTTGTATGTCATAGCTGCACATCCCTCTTTTGTGTGTGAGACGTGGCCTCAGCATGGCCGGAGAAGCAGTGCGTCGGTCCATGCCCGGGATCCGAACCCAGGCCACCAGAAGCGGAGCACGCACACTTAACCACTAAGCCACCAGGCTGGCCCAATAAAGTCTATTTTAAAAAGTTATATTCACAAGAGAAAGGTTACCTTGTTTGAAAATATTTTATTTTAATCTTTTATACTACTTAATTATGTAGTACAAATATATATATTATTAAGCCACATATTGATATCCTCAAGTTTTTTAGAGTTTGCTATTTTATGCTATACAAATATCATTAGTGAAGATGCAGGATTTCATTTTCTGTGTGAAAACAATTTTTAAGTGGGATATAATTATAAAGTCACAAGTATTAATTTAAACAATGTTACTGATCATGAAGAATTTGCATTAAAAGACTTTAGCTAAATTCCACAGGATACTCTTTAATACTATATATTTACATATTTAAAAAGTTTTTTTCTTAACTTTTTCTTTATTTTCTTTCTCTTTTTAAATACCATCTTCATAGATATTTTCATGTCAATAAACACAGAAGAGGATATAACTTTTTAAATAATTTGTCTCCAATAATAACAAAATGTGTTATTTTTTCTGACTCCCTTCATTCGTTTTGCACCTCCCCCCACCTCTGGCAACCACCAATCTATTTTCTGTATCTATGAGCTTGGTTTGTTTTGTTTTCTTTCTCTTAGATTCCACATATAAGTAAGATCGTATGGTGTGTGTCTTACTCTGCCTGACTTATTTCCTTTAGCATAATGCCCACAAGGTCCATCCATATTGTCATAAATGGCAAGGTGTAAATCTTTTTTATTGTTGAATAGTATTCCATTGTGTAGGTAGGTGTATATATATATATATATATATATATATATATATATCTCCCACATACTACATATTCTTTATCCATTCATCTACTTAGGTTGTTTCTATACCTTGGCTATTGTAAGTAATGCTGCAGTGAACATGGGCATGGAAAAATCTTTTCAAATTAGCTTTTTTGTTTTTTTGGATAAATACCCAGAAGTAGAATTGCAGCATCGTAAGGTAGTTCTATTTTTAATTTTTTGAGGAAACTCTATACCATAAAAAAAAAAATAAAAATAAAAACATCTAACTATATGTTGTCTACAAGAGATCCATTTTAAATTTAAGGACACACATAGGCTGAAAGTGAAGGAATGGAAAAAAGATCCCACGTAAATGGTAACCAATAAAGGGCAGAATCGCTAATATTAGACAAAAATAGACAAAAGAGACAAAGAAGGTCATTACAAATTACAAAGGGTCATTTCCATACGAAATTATAAGAATATATATGCATCCAACCTCAGGGCATCAAAATACATAAAGAGTATATTGATGGATATCGAGAGAGAAATACACAGGAATAAAATAATGGTACAAGATATTGATATCCCACTTACAAAATCAGGCAGATCATCTAGACTGAAAATCAATAACAAACAACAGACTAGAACAACACTATTGGTAAAATGTATCTAACAGACATATCCAGAACATTCCTCCAACAGGAGCAGTACACATGGGCAAACAGAATTTACTACAGGATAGACTATATTTTAGGGCACAAAACAAGCCTTAACAAATTTAAGAAGATTGAAATCATCCCAAGAATCTTTTCTAAGCCCAATGGAATGAAACTAGAAGTCAATAAAAAAAGGAAATAGAAATTTACAAATGCATGGAAATTAAACAACACACTCTTGAACAACCATTGACCAAAAAGAAGAAATCAAATGGAAATTAGAAAATATCTAAGACAAATGAAAATGAAAACACAACATACCAAAAATTATGGGATGTATCAAAAGTGTTACTAAGAGGGAAGTTTATAGTGATTAGCATACAAATTTAAAAAGAAGAAATATTCCAAATAGACAACCTAACAAACATTTTACCTCAAGGACCTAGAAACAAAACAAATTTAACCTGAAGTTAAGAGAACGAAGGAAATACTGAAGATTACAGCAGAAATGAATAAGTGGAGAATAGTAAAATAATATAAAAAATTGATGGAAATAGGAGTTGGCTTTTGAAAAGATAAATAAAGTAAAAAAAACCCTTAGAGAGACTAACAAAGATAAAAAGAAAAAAGACCCATGTAACTAAATAAAATTGGAAGAGGAGACATTGCAGCCAATGCCACAGAAATAAGAAATATCATAATGGATTATTATGAACAATTATATGCCAAAAATTGGATTAACTAGAAGAAATGGATAAATTCCTAGAAGCATACAACCTACCAAGACTGAATTAAGAAGAAATAGAAATCCTTAAAAGACCGATATTTAATAGGGGATGGAATCACTAACCAAAATCCTTCCAACAAAGAAATGCCCAGGACCACATGGTTTTACAAGTGAATTCTATCAAACATTTAAAGAAAAATAATATCAATTCTGCTTAAATTCTTCCAATAAGTGGAAGAGGGAACACTTCCAAAGTCTTTTTATGAGGCATCATTCCAATGCCAAAGCCAGACAAAGGCACAAAAAGAAAACTACAAGCCAATATCCCTGATGAACACAGATGCTAAATCCTTAACAAATTATTAACAAATTTAGCTCAACACCACATTAAAAGAATCATACACCATGACCTAGTGGGACTAATCTCTGGGATGCAAGGTCCGTTCAACATATGCAAATTACTCAATGTGATACACCATATTAGCAGAGTGAAGAATAAAAATCACCTTATCATCTCAATAGATGCAGAAAAGCTTTCACAAAATTTAATGCCATTTTATGATAAAAAACTCTCAAAACATTTGGTATAGAATGAACTTAATTCACCGTAATAAAGATCATATATGAAAAGCCAACAGCTAACATCATACTCAGTGGTGAAAAATTGAAAGCTTTCCTCTAAAATACGGAATAAGACAAACAACCTCTCTCTCTCCAATTCTGTCCAAAATAGTACTGGAAGTCCAAACCAGAACAATTAGGCATGAAAAATAAATAAACAACACCCAACCATAAAGGAAGAAATATAATTACCACTGTTTACGGAAGACATCAGCTTTTAACTAGAAAATCCTAAAGACTCCACAAAAATACTATTAGAACTAATTAAGTACTTCAGCAAACTTGCAGAATAAAAAAAAATCAACATACAAAAATCAGTTGCATTTATATATACTAACAATGAATTTTCTGAAACGGAAATTATGAAAACAATCACATTCATAATAGCACAAAAATTTTTTTTAGGAATAAACTTAACCAAAGAGATGAAAGCCTTGTACACTTAAATTATAAAACATTGATTAAAAAACTGAATGAGACACAAATAAATGGGGAGACATCCTGTGTTCATGGATTGCAACAAGTAAATATTGCTAAAATGTCCACACTACTCAAAGTAATGGATATATAAAATGAAATCCTTATCAATGCCCTAAAGGCATTTTTTACAGAAATAGAAGAAACAATCCTAGAATTCGCATAGAACCACAAAAGACCCTGAATAAACAAAACAATTTTGAGAAAGAAAAATAAAGCTGGAGGCGTCACAATTTCTGATTTCAAACTAAATTACAAAGCCACAGTAATCAAAACAGTATCATGCTAGCATAAAAACAGACACATAGACCAATGGAATAGAATAGAGAGACCAGATATAAACCATCTCATATGCAGTCAACTGAAAGTTGACAAGGATGCCAAGAATAAACATTGGGGAAAGGTTATGTTCTCAATATATGGTGTTGGGAAAACTGGATATTCACACTCAAAAGAAAGAGACTGGACCCTTATATCACACCATACACAAAAAATCAACTCAAAATGGGCTAAAGACTTAAATGTAAGACATGAAACCATAAAACTGCCAGAAGAAAACATAGAGGAAAATTTTCTGGATAATGACTTTGGTGATGATTTCTTGGATATGACACCAAAATCACAAAAAACAAAAGGAAAAATCAACAAATGAGAATACATCAAACTTAAAAGATTCTGCACTGCAAGAAAGTATTTGATATTTAAATATAAATATATATATCCATTATAAAAAATGAAAAAAAATGCCTCTGCATTACAAAAGAAACAATCAACAAAATGAAAAGGCAAACTATGAAATAGGAGAAAATATTGGCAAACCATGTATTAAATAAGGGTTTTTAAAATCTTCTCTTAATAACTTGAAAAGGCATCTGGAAATTAAAGCTCATTGTTCGTTCTCTGACGTGGTTCTGCTTATGGAGGGAGACTTTGGGAGAAAGGCTTTCCCCAAGGTCATTAACATTTTGCATCATTCTCTTTAAATAGACTTTATAAGTAGAGAAAAAAGTATTTGTTGCCAAAGATACTGTGAAACGGCAGATTTCAGTAGATGAGAGACAGAACCAGGAACCATAAAGACTTGACTTCTACTAGTCTTTGAGTGTCAGAGGTCAGCGGTTCTCCAGTACTGATTATTCATAAGGCAATTCCTAAGGCATCACTCTTACTTTATTTTGGAAAGCTGCACCCAAATTATCTCATGAGAGATAGGAAAATACAGCAAAACTCAAGCCGCAGACAATACTAGTGAGATTTTTTTTTCTTCTAAAACTAATATAAAACATTTATGGAGAAAGGAAATTCAATCAAATGTCTATATTTTGAATACCTGTAATATAACTGCAAGACACTGTTCTCAGAAATAAGCGGAGAAGAAAATTATTAAGATGATGATAAGATAATGAAGTGCGTCCATACATGATGATGAAGTGGGATGGCATGATGGTGAATAAGAAAATGCGAATAATTTTAAAAGAAATTGAGTCATTATCATATGTGAAATGCTTAGAAAGTGGAGGGAGGAATTCTTTGAGATGGGTCTTGATTCAAGGGGAAAGAAGAATTCCTCCAGGACTTATGCTATGGACAATGGAGGCACAATTCCCAAGCTTCTTCTAGATGAAAAGCAAGCAACACAGTTCACGGTTGTCAAAAACTGCTGTGATGAGCTGTCTTAAATTGAAGGGTTCTCTCAGTGAGAGTAGTATTTTTTTTAATACAGAAGGAAAAACCAGAGGGGAATGAGTATGTAAGAAAAGCAGAGGGATGTACTTGAGTCTGAATTTGAATTATTGCTCTTACTGTTACTATTATTATTATTATTATCATTATTTTGTACTGATAAGAAAAGGTACACCTGTAATGACTACTCTATCAGCTCTATTATACAAACCCGAGGAAACACAGCCCCGTAGTTTCCGAAAAGCTGGAAGTGCCAGGCACAATGTTGCTGGAAAGGGATGCTGAGCACAGAGTTCGGTCAGAGTTGTAAGCGCTAACTTGACAAATCTTCACAGGAAGTGGCTTCAGGTGGACGAAATTCCTAATGATTATCTAAGATGCTATCTAATCCTATCCTAGCCTAAAACTAAAGGATCATTTACATCTGTGACTTGGTTTGGGGAATAACTTGTAAGCCCCTTTAATCAAAACTATTCCACATACCACTTTTCACAATACGTTCCAGTGACCCCGTTAGAACACCTGAAATTCCACCACTGAAGACTCATCCATTTGAATTAAATATTGCCCTCTTCCCAAACCCATCTTTCCGTATACTAAAGTATCTCTCAGCGATGACCTCTTCCACAAATATTTAATTCATTCTTCATGGGAGAGCTAATATAGACTAGCATGAAACTTGAAAGATTAAAAAGATGCATGAAAGAATGATGACATTAAAGGGCAGAGATTTTTTCTTGTGTTGGTTAACACACAAATCTTTAAAATACCAAGTCAAAGTAATTCCTGGGGAATGCAGAAATCACCCAAGACTTCTCCTTCTCTCCTTTCAAATCAAACAGATCTTGCTTTGTCTCCAGCAGTTTATTTTATTGCTTTATCTTCTCTTATTTCTGCCTCCTTACCAGAGTTTTATGGCTATTCCATGCTGATGGAATTGACTTAATTCATGGTAGAAGTAACTGTTAATATGATAGATGATAGTGAAATTGAAACTATCTCATTTCACAAATGGGATAACAAAGACCCATGAAGATACACAATTTATCTAGAGTTACAGCACCATCATGTCAGAATCAGGTTTATATCAGGTCGTCTTTCTACTACACCGCACCACCTCTTGACTGTAAGAGCTTGGTATCAAATAAGGAACCATAAATTCATGTACTAAAAGATCTGAGTTTCATAAGAAGAAGAACCTGCAGAGGTCACCTAGTTTCAACTACTTGAACACTCATGGCAGTATTCAGAAGGAAAAATGTAGACATACATTTGCATTTTTGTGTCAAAAATAAGATGAATCTTTTCAGATATATAAATGGTACCATATCCCCAAACACAGAAGTTGTTTCAAAATTAGGTTGAGTGCCTTATACAGAATAAGAACTAAGTAAATTTTTAGAAACAAACAGATGAAAAAACCTTAATAAAAGGTGAGGGAGGTGAGACTCTTGGTTAGATGTGTGACTTAGGGGATTGGCTTTATCTCGCTGGACTTTGTTTCCTCATCTGAAGTAAATGAATGGACTATCATATGGAGGTAAGATGACCAGATTATGTGCACTTCAATTTCTTTAAGTATGCATGCTAAGAAGCAGTAAGTATCCATTTTTCCATTTTCAACTACTGTGATTATCCATTTGTTTTGAGTCAGAAGTAAATTTTGTTGATCCTTGCTATGTTTTTCTTTCAGATAATTAATTGTATCTTGGTAACTTGACCTCCCAGATTAAGTCCATGGAAAAAATTAGCAATGTAACTGAATTCATTTTCTGGGGTCTTTCTCAGAACCTAGAGGTTGAAGAAGTTTGTTTCGTGGTGTTTTCTTTCTTTTACACAGTCAGTCTTCTGGGAAACCTCCTCATCATGCTGACAGTTTATGCAGGCAACCTTTACAAGTCTCCTATGTATTTCTTTCTCAACTACTTGTCTTTTGTGGACATTTGTTACTCTTCAGTCACAGGTCCTAAGATGCTTGTTGACCTGTTAGCCAAGAGCAAAACTATCTCCTATGTGGGGTGCATGCTGCAACTGATTGGGACACATTTCTTTGGTTGCACTGAGATCTTCCTCCTTAATGTAATGGCCTATGATCACTATGTGGCTATCTGTAAACCTCTGTACTATGTATCCATCATAGACCGGGACAGATGCAATAAAATGTTGCTGGGGACCTGGGTAGTTGGGTTCTTACACTCCCTTATCCAAGTGGCTCTAGTAGTCCAACTACCCTTTTGTGGACCCAATGAGATTGACCACTACTTCTGTGATGTCCACCCTGTGCTGAAACTTGCCTGCACAGACACATTTGTGGTTGGTGTTGTTGTGACAGCCAACAGTGGTACCATCGCTCTGGGGAGCTTTGTTGTCTTGCTAACCTCCTATACCATCATCCTGGTGTCCCTGAGAAAGCAGTCAGCAGAAGGCAGGCACAAAGCTCTCTCCACCTGTGGCTCCCACATTGCTGGCGTCATAATCTTCTTTGGTCCCTGTACTTTTATGTATATGCGCCCTGATGCTACCTTTTCAGAGGATAAGATGGTGGCTGTATTTTACACTGTTATCAGTCCCATGTTAAATCCCCTCATTTATACACTGAGGAATGCAGAAGTAAAGAATGCAATGAAGAAAATGTGCAGGAAGGTTTTCTGGAAGGCTAATGATAAATAGTTGAAAGTAACAATGTAAGCTGGATGATCTTAAATTTCTCACCTGTACAATGAAGACAATAAAAGTAACCTCACGTATTTTTTTCTTTTGGAGGAACAAATGAGAGAATAACACATTCTACAGAAGTAAGGTATTATTAATTATTATTATTATTATACTTGTTCTAATATTTCATAATCAGATAATTCTCTGAAGTATCTAGGCCAGAGAAATCTTATTAACCTCTGAAGCTCAGCATGATCATACTCAGCACCATTATATTCTTCTCCCCATTTTTGCCTTTTTGTAATTTTCTTTAAAGAATGAATGTCTACTGTGAAGTACTTAAGGCTGTTTTCTAGTGTTTAGAACTGTGATTAGTACATACCAGGGACTCAATGTGTATATATTGTATTAAAAATAGCAGAGATCTGAGCTAAGACATTCTTATATAAGTCCTCCCAAACACAGTGAAAACTAAACCTAGTCAAGTTGGAATGGAAGGGGAAGTGTGTGCAGAATGTGAAAGAGAGAAAACACAGACTTAAAAAACAAAAGAAAATTGTTTATCCTCTGGTCTTGGGAAATTTTTTCTTTCTCTAGAACTCATTTTCTTTACCCAAACAATAAGGAATTTGGCAAAAAGAAAAACCCTCTAATATCTCCACTTTAATTGTAACATCCCATTAAAATTCTTCTGTTAACTGACTCTAATCTGTACTTGTCATCTGTAGCCACTAGTCACTAGCACGTAAAGAGGAAAAACTGAAGAATCTGAATAAAAACAAAGACTCCTGTGATGAATAGGCGACTTTCACTCAATCAACGGGATATACATAGTGTGTGGAAATGCATGGTTGGGAAACTATATTTCCTCCAATGTTTGAACCAAGCAGCCTCACTGAATACAGGGAGCCATTTATCACTGCTTCCTTCACTAACCTCACCCAAATTCCAACTGTGGACTCCAGAGAGACTCATTCTAGACAAACACGACTTTCTTATGTGAACTGACACTGGCCCTGGTGACGCATTCCTCCTTCACTGTGTGCACCCTGAGCTTTATTTTTCCATTGCAAAGGAACACATCACTGATTATCTCTTTGCCATTGTTTTATTGTCTTTTCCACAAAGCTGATTATTCAAGTTACTGCCTATACCTGGGTATGTGTTGATGGTTGCGGAGTATGCGTGTGTGTGTACACTATGTTAAGGAATGTACACAGTTAGTGTTTTAAAATATGATCTCTGATGTTGATGCCTTCACAGAATTAATGATAAAAAAAGACCAAAAGGGAGCAAGACATCTGGAATAGAAGTTATAATTAAGAAACTCTTGTCCTGGACCACACAAACGCATGTTTAATGTCCCAGCTTGGACATATACTCACTGGATCTCTATGGACCTCCCTTTGCTCAACTTAAAAATGATGGCTAGGTCAGTGCTTCTCACACTTGTCCAATCATCGGAATCATCTTGAGAGATTTTTGGACTATAACTGTACCTATTCTAAGAGTTTCTGATCCACTAGGTCAGAGTTAAAAGGTATACAAAAATCTGTATTTTTAATAAACTCCTCTGGCAATTTTTATACAGTCAGTGGTACATCTGGGAACTTAGATTTGGAAACACTGGGACTAGACGATGCTTGATGTTGTTAGAGCACGAGAGGTCTACGAGTCAACGAGATCCGAAGAGCCCTACCTTTGGAGATGTACCCCCATCAGTTGTGCTGACCAACACAAAGGCAGCTAAACTTGAACTGAATTTAGAAAACTGTGAAGTAAGTAAATGTTATCCATTTGATAACTTTTCTCCACAATACTCTTTCCTTTCTATCTTTACACTAAAGTCTTGGCTATCAAGGGACATTAGTGATATTGAAATTCTGAAGTCCCTAAGAAGATAAAGCTGACAGATTCTTTATTCTCAAAGAACAAGAAGTGGAGCATATAGAATAGTATTCAAGTTTCTACCAGTGACTTTGTAAATGTATTCCTGTTCTCAAAATTTCCTCAATCTCAATCAGAGGATCTTAGAGAGTCTCCTCTTGGTTTCTTGGAAAGAAATGGCCAAGAATCATGAGAACTCAGACTCTCCCCAGTTTCAGGGGGGGTGAGTCTGGTCAACAACACCATTTTGTTTCACAGATGTATGATCACAGCATTGGCTGCCAGCTTTATAGTTTTATAACCTTGCTGTTACAAGATGGTTGGTGTGACTTTGTAGTCTTCACTGATGAAAATAAATGGCAATCTTTCTCATTTTCCAGATGAATAAATTAGCTTATTTTATAGTGGAAAACAATAAAGATTTTTCTCCCTATATCTTCTAACCAGTGACTATACTTCTGTCCCTGGAGTAGCACACAATATTTTAAATATGTTTCCATGCACTGCTCAATTGAATATGTAAAGATAGCTTTTATGTTCCTCAATATGTTATCCCTTTCTCATTTAAACATATCCAGGAGATTAAAATATTTAGCACATGTCAGAGCCTCCAGAATTTCACTGTTTTTTATAGTAACTGAGTGGGAATGCCTCATTTTGACAGTGTTCTTATGTGTCCAGTTCTTGCACGGTGGCCAGTTTTCTTTTCTTTTGAGGTATAATGCAACTTCATCACTTTATTCACATCTTCAAAATAGTCTTTATTGTATACTTTCAGTATGAAAAATCTGCAAGTTAAGTGCACCACCGGGTACAGAGAGACAAACAATGCTGAACTTCCATGCCAGTTAACGTACAGTCAAACATCACATGTACAGAGCACAAAAGTTCAATTTCAGCAAAGACTAAGATAACACTTCTATTTTACACATGAGAAAAATAAGAACTACATGAAATATAACCAAACATACTCTGATGTCTGGAATTAAGCCCCATCCAGCTCAACCTAGACCAACTGAACCCCAGCTTACCAAAAGACACAAAAGAGAGAATTAAATGCTTATTGTATAAGCCATGAGTTTTGAAATGGCTTGTCACATGGCATAACTGAGCTGGCTGATCCAACAATAGCATGGTCAAACTGTGGAAGTGGGGATTCTGAGGCATATTCTTGAATTAATAAAACCTCCAATATATTTAGTGTAAAGTACTTTGACAGGAGCAGTATAAAAGGCCAACTAGAGAGAATGGACACGAAGGACAGCACAGAACCTTGGTTATGTACATAAACGACGAATTCTAAATACCTAAGTAGCCAGTCTCCCTCCCACTATTTCATCCACGGATAACACATAGACAGAGAAGGACATAATCTAACCACACTTGGGTAGATTCATTTTCACCCCTCTTTTGTTAATAAATTATATAAAGAGAGTTAACAAAAGATAAACATGAGCCATATGCAAACATACTTCTGAAAGTTCAGTCTTCTTTTGGGAGAAACCAAATAGCGAATTTGTCACAATATGCAAATTTAATTCATTACCTGAGACTGTGGCCTACATAATGCATCAATAACAGGTTTATTAAAAATAAACACCAGAATTAGACATCTGCCCTCGTGGCTGTAGACATTTCTGTTCACCTTAACCGTCCTGAGTTGGATAATCCCACCAGGAGGTAATTGCCACCACATGGTCAACATCAAATCCAAACCCCGACTTGATCTGCTATTGTCTTTGTTAACTCCTTTTCAATATACTTCATTACTTTTCTTCCTCCCCTGATGTTCTAAGTTCTCTGACTTTTCAGACAGTACACAGTCAGGGTCTTTTTGGAAGAGAAACACTATTGCTGAAATCTTCACCAACCTATGGCTAATTTCTGCAAATGTACTCCTCACCTTAAAACTTGGATTGCTGTTGAACAAGGGACAATAATAATTTAAGTATATACAATACAATTTCTTAGTGTGGACTATGGTGGAGAGGATGGAGCACCAGAAAAAAACAGAAATGTCCATATTTGAACACTTGGTGAACCCACCCCGTAGCCTCAGTTCCTCAGGTGTTTGTTGTGCTAGTAGATGACCCTAGAGGACATCAGAAGTCCCTTCCGATTCACAAAGCTTGAGGATTCTTGTATAAATTAAGGACATGCATCAATGTACCAAAGATGATCTTGGCTTGTGCCCCAGTTTTCAGTTGGTTTTACCTGCTTCTTAGTCTAATCTTCTTTAGTTCTCCCTAGAATAGGGGCCTCCCTGAGTGGAAAAGAGGCAGATTTGCATAGCTTGGATGGTAGAACAAAACATCAAAATATGTTAATTAGCATAAGGAACAGTGAAGATTAACAAAATGCACCCCAGGAACATCCATTTATTCAGCTATGTGCCTTCTTAAGCCCAGGCCCTTTCACAGGATGGGAGATTTTCTATGTTGCACATTTACATAGAGCATTAAGTTGTATACTAAGGAAGACTTTTAAAATGAGGTAATAAATACGGTCATAGAATTACACTTAGAGCCTTGAAAAAGATGTTCATCATCCAATTTGAAACTTCTAGTTACAGTCGTCTCTCAGTGTCCACGGTGGATTTGTTCCAGGACTCCCCCATACCAAAATCATCTAATGCTCAAGTCCCTTGTATAAGATGGCATAGTTATTTGGATATAACCTATGCACATCCTCTTGTACACTTTAAATCATTTCTAGATTACTTATAATACCTAAATCAATATAAATGCTATGTAAATAGTAGTTATACTGTATTATTTAGGAAATAATGACAAGAAAATTGTCTGTACATGGTCAACTATCTTAGGCCTTTGGATCCATGGTGGGTTGAGTCTGCAGATGGGGAACCTGCAAATATGGAGGGCAGACTGTACTGTAATACACCACTGACAGGGCACTAAGAATTAATGACAATAGCATCCATCACTAACGTGTGAGTAGTATAATACATTGCATTGCACTATTTTAGAAGCATGACGTTAATATAAAGAATCAAAATATACAACAGGTAAAATTTTTGGCATTTATTTTTTTATTGCAATGGAAACCTCAAAAATATGGAAGTGCTTAGGACTCTATCTGTGAGAAGTGTCTCAGCCAAGATATCTGTTTCCAAAGCAGGGCACAACTGCCAAACCATACAGTCTCTACAATTTGCCCTGATAAAAGTGCTATAATGTCCACTATGTCAGGGATCATAAAAAACAGTAGGGTCCAGAATGTAAGGCATAAATTCCAAATCGTCAGAGCTGGAAGAGACCTAGAGATCATCTGATCCACTCCCCGTCTATACAGTCTCAGAAAAGCAACAGAAAGAGAGTGGCTGAGGGACCTTTTCTCTTCAAGGCTTGCAACTTTTGATGACAGCACACCACCTCTCTGTACCTGCTGTATTTGTTGACATTAATGATTCTGTGGATAGAGCAGGATTTGCCGAAGGGCTTGAACACCAGAGGCCTCATTTCCCTTCAAACAGTTTGTCTCGGCACCACACTTTCCTCATGGCATTCTTCATGTCTGTGTTTCTCAGCATCTAGATGAGAGGGTTGAACATGGGGGCAATCATGGTGTAAAACAGGGCAAAAACCTTGTCGTTACTGACAGAACCAGCTGTGGGGACATAGGTGAAGATGAGGGGCAAGAAGAACATGAACACAACAGCGATGTGTGAGCCGCAGGTGGAGACGGCTTTGCGGCAGCCCTCAGAGGAACGGGTCCTCAGGGTGGACAGGATGATGATGTAGGAAGTTACCAAGGCAAGAAAAGTCAAAATGGACAGCACCCCTGTGGTGGTAATGATCACAATGACCAACAAGCGGGTGTCTGTGCAGGTCAGCTTCAGCAAGGGGAAGACATCACAGAAATAGTGGTCTATCTGACTGGGGCCACAGAAGGGAAGTTCAATAATAATCAGTACATGCAGGATTGAATGGATAAACGCTCCAATAATAGAGGCCGTCACAAGGACATAGCACACCCGTCTGCTCATAATGACCATGTAGTGAAGGGGTCTGCAGATGGCTGCATAGCAGTCGTAGGCCATGGCCACCAAGATGAAGATCTCAGTGGCACCAAAGAAGTGGGCATAAAACATCTGGGACAAGCAGCCGTTGTAGGAGATTGTCGACCGCTCGGCCAGTAAGTCTGTGATCAGTTTGGGGGCCACCGTGGACGTGAAGCAGATGTCCATGAAGGACAGGTAGCTGAGGAAAAAGTACACGGGCTGCTCACTGAGGCGGCTGCCCCTGATGGTGAGAAGAATGAGCAGGTTTCCTGAGAGAATTGCGATATAGAAAAGTGAGAACAGGACAAAGCAGGCAACCTTCGCATCCTCATCACTAAAAAGTCCCAGGAGGATAAATTCTGTGACATTATCATGCCCCATTGCTTCTGTGGGTTTGATTATGTGGAGGGGGATATTAATATACCTGAAACACTCGACTCTTTGAAATTATTGATTTATTTTAAAAATCATTAATTTATTCAATAAATATATATTGATTGCTTATCACTATAATTGGTGCTAAGGGTACAGCAGTGTACAAAATACATAGACTCTCTACCGACAGGTAGAGTACTGTAGAGCAGACATGCAGTAACAATGATAGCACACGTCACCAATTAATTGCAATTATGCTGAGTTCCAAATTCTCTCACTTTCCATGAATAACAAGATGAATATTTAAAAGATGAAATGTTCTTTTTCAGGTCAATTTTGAGATGCAATTTCAGAATTATACTTTAAGAGTGATGCTTGAATCTCTGGTACGTATAAAACAACACTGAGGTTACCTGTGCTTCAAGGGCTGGAAGGTCATTATAATTCTCAGTCCTTCTCAGGGACTTAATCTCTGCTAATTTCTAAAAGTTCAGTAATGTCATCAGACTTCAATGGGCTCATAATTCTAAATATTTAGCCTCTGGGTGACAATTTCAGAGAGTGCCCTTACAACCATTTCACGAACGTTAAAATAAATGGAAGGAGAGAAAGAGCGATAAGCAGATCTTTGGGGAAAAGTATTGCTCCATTGTATGGGCTTCTAGTACGTTTCCGGCTTCCTGGAATTGACCTTATTTCCCGGTTCACTTCCCATCTGACCCAGGAGTTCTAATCATTCATATCCTCTAGTCACATGTTCTGGCACCTCCTTTTATGACAGCGACCTTGGAGGGCAGACTGCGTCCAGAGAGTCTTCTTCACTTGATCTGTTTCAACACCTTGTATCTCTTTGATTTGAACCACTTTCTTTCTTTGCCAGGCTGATTATAACTCCTGCAACCAAGTCCTGGAATATTTTAGTTAAAAACGAAATATTTCTTTGGTGCAAAATATGACACTACATCTCTTACTTCTTTTCTGAAACCTAATCTAAGATGTATTAAAAAATGCTAAACTCAAGGCTTAGTTTTATAAAAAGACAAACCCTACACATTGATAAATTTTGTCAGCCTGTTTATGAAGAGTTACAACATCAATTGGACACTGCGATTTACTCCAAGTTCCCATTACATTGTTTTAGAAAAATGCACATTTGACATACAAAGAGATTTTTAATAGGATTTTAAGGAAGAACATGGACTTTTGATTTGCATTCCATCCATGACCCCTAAGTTAATTCCCTGTGGTCTGATTTCATGCAAAATCTCTAGAAGTATCACTGTCACACAAGCAAAACTCTAATTGCGATGGTTCGCAATTAGAACCAAGTGGAGATATACCACGTTTATGAGTAGAAGGGATCAATATAGAAAAGATGTGAATTCTTCCCAAGTTAATCAGTTCAAACAATAATTAAAACGAAATTCTGACAAAATTTTTCATGAAATATGATGAAAAATACAGAAATAGTTGATATCTAAAATACTTAAGCTAACTTTGTAAAAGAAAGAGCGAAAAGGATTGACATACCTTTTAGAATTGGAGTATATTATAAAACTATGACAATTGAAGAGTTGTTCGTGAAGATAGATTGCTGGAATGAAGAGAGTCATAAATAAACACAGAAATATATTGGAATTTATCCTATATTTAAGTTGAAATTTCAAATTGATGTGAAATAATGAACTTTTCAGTAACTGATGTTAAGACTTTGCATCTCTCTTTGGAGGAAAAGTAAAACCTTGCAAAGCGCAAAAAATTATATTCCAGATGATTGAAAGATACAAATGTATCAAACAAAACTAGGAAAAATATTTCAGAAGTAATTAGCATGGATTTACAGCATAGAGTAGGGAAAAATTTTTAAGCAAAGCACAAAAAGAAAATTCATAGAGAAAAAAATAATACATTTAAAATTTCTGTATGAAAAAATTCCATTTGAACAAAGTATTTTAAAAAGTAACAAATTGGGAGTAAATATAAATGCTACAAATCAATAATGTAACAATAACTAACGCAATTTTCAAAAAGAGCAAAATATTTGGCTAGGCAAAATAAAGAAAGGAAATGACTACTATCAAAAAACATATGTAAAAATACTCAACCTCATCGGCAACAGACTAAAGAACAATGAGATACTATTCCCACTCATCAACTTCATAAAAATAAAATTAAAAAGCCTGTTCATATACCATTTTGGTAAATGACCCAGTGAAACTACTGCAGAAAGCATACAAACATATATTCTCTGCAGTCATTCAAATTTGGAAAATGGAAATGATCTGAATTCCTGCTAATAGAATGGAAATAATGTGCGGTATGTTCTTGTAATGGAAAACTAGGCATAAATTTAAAGTTGGATCCATGTGGCATATCTACCATGATACACATCACTAAGATATATTTTTAAATGGAAAATGTAATAAAGCGTACAAAGATAATCACAGTGTGATAACTTGTATGTTAAAAAAAAATCACACACATAGTTGCCAAGAAACCTCTGTGCTTACAAACTAACAGGAAAAGGTGTGGAAGGGAAGATTTACTTCTCAGAAACAAAAAGGGTGATAGTCAAAGGGGATTTTAGTGTTATACAATATTTTGTTTTCTTTTTAATTTTTTTTTTTTTGAAGAAGAAGATCAGCTCTGAGCTAACATCCATGCCAATCCTCCTCTTTTTGATGAGGAGGACCGGCCCTGAGCTAACATCTATTGCCAATCCTCCTCCCTTTCTTTTTCCCCCTTTTTCTCCCCAAAGCCCCAGTAGATAGTTGTATGTCATAGTTGCACATCCTTCTAGGTGCTGTATGTGGGATGCCGCGTCAGCATGGACTGACAAGCGGTGCGTTGGTGCACGCCTGGGATCCGAATCCAGGCCGCCAGTAGCAGAGCGCGTGCACTTACCTGTTCAGCCATGAGGCCAGCCCCCTTGATTTATCAAAGAGATTACATTCAGTATTATTTCTGTAATTAAAGTTATTTTAGAAACTCATTATTTTGTAATATGGTTTAAGAAAAATATAATACATAATGAATGAAATTAAAGAAAATAAAATATAAACCATAATCCTTTACTGGAATTTAATAAATCATATAACTTACCACATTATTTCCTCTGTTACTTCAGTAAATGTAGACATAGATGCTAGTCCCTAAGCATTAGATGCCATCAATTGTCTTAAAAAATGTAAACATAACTAGACACATGCATTTCTTACCCCCCTACTCCTCCGGGAGGAGATATTTGACATAAGGAATCAGAAAACACATCTATATCTGCATCTACGTTTATACCAATATCCGCGTGTTCTTTTACACCTATCTCTGGATTGGGTTTTTATATCAGCATTAAAAATCTAGTTATACTTTCGTAATCCTGACAGGATTTAAATAAACTCCAAGATGATCTGTTAAATCTAATAGCTGTTATTACTAAAAACTCAAGTTCATAATTTGCTCTTTTTCGTGGCTCCTTATTTTGCTGAACTAATACTGGCTCTTCTTATAATTTTAGTGGAAGGAAACAATAAATTTGTAACAGAGGATGCTGAATAATCAGGGTCTGTTGCATGAAAGGATAACAGCCTCTGATATGTGTGGACTAGTAGAAATGCCACCACATTTAAAACTTCTGATTATCTGAAATCTTCATCTCTGCTACAACAAGTTCATTAAGAAAATCTACTCTGGACAGCATCCTAAAAGGGATAGTCAGGACACAATGTTCACTCTCTCTTACCACAACCTCTAAAAAGGAATAAAACGGGAAAAAAATACTCAACCCCTGATTTTCAGAGTTATCTTGGTTTCCATAGTCTCACAGAAAATGTTTCTTAGGAAACCAGACTGGCTAATATCCAATTTCTAAAATAAAATTGTCAATTGTGTCTTCAAAGGAGGCAGGTTATAATTGGTGGGTGAGAGTGCCTGAGTTAGAGTAAATGGGTTCCACTATATGGTGCACTCCTTAACCGATAAGTAATCATAGGAATGTTACATACTCTCTGAGCCTTGTGTTTTTTCATGTGTAAAACAGTGATAACAGTACCTACCATATAGGATTCTTCTGAGAATCAAAATAAAAGATCCATATACAACGTTTAGGTACAGATAGGTGCATCTAATACATTGCAAGAATTAACTAGATATTAACTCTATTATTATTAATTGTAAAAAGATTAATATTCTATAAATGTTTCACCGTTTATAAGCCAAGGGGAGCTCAGGAAATAAATTTTCTCCAGTGAGTTTAACAGGCCACTGAATATAGATTTCCACAGAACTTATAAAGATTTTGGCAACTAACCACTGCCGAAAATCCCAGACTACTTCCAGGACACGAGGTAGGTAATAGGATTTCCCATTTCACAGATGGGAGAACTGAAATCAAGGTAAAAATTCATTTATGAAGACCTACCTTACAAAATACAATCTCTGTTTTGTAATTAGGAATAATTGAATCAAGCCCTTCAAGAAAATAATTATTTTATCCTTATATTCTGCTTAGGTCATTTAGTAGTTCTCTGCAGTTTTGTTTTTCAATTTTAATAATACATGTATGATCTACCATTGTTAAAGAAATAGCCATTAATGATATAATTTGAACTTCTCCAACTGTGGCCACCGAAATTTCCTTCTATACTACCCCTGTCCATTTCAAATATCAGGGATTTTTGCAAAGTGTTACAGACCTGTGACACAGTAAGGCAAGAATTGGATGTTCTGGTCCTGATCAGCCACTCCCTGATTATGTGATTTACGAAAAAGTCCCACAAATTCTCTAGGTATCTGTTTCCTCTTAAGAAAATGAGGAATTGTAGTTTTCATGGATTCTTCCAGCTGCAAAGAACTATATTTTTTTAATGAAATGATTTCTCAATTAACTTATCAAAATGATCAGTTATCAATTCTATCATTTTCTTAATATCTTTATTCTGCTATTGCTTGTCTTATTCAATTATTTGATTTTTTTCAAACTTTCATGGTGTTTTATCATTGCTTTTCTATGTGAAGTAGAGTACAAAACATTCCACAATTTTTCTTAGCCTCCCGTCCCAGCATCTAACAGTCCCAAGTTTCAAACAGGATTTCAAGAGAGCATTCCCATTGTCCGTTTTCTGTTAGAACAAGCCTCCTAAAGTTGTTTTGTAAACTATTAAAACGTTAAATTCTGACATGAATTAGAAGCCTGGAAAGGTTATAAAAGAAATAGTTACCAACCAAATATATTTTTGTAATATGTACTCACGGAAAAAATAATTTCTTTAGAAAATAAGCAAATAAGGATAGATGAGTCTATAGCTATTCAAAGAGATGACTTTACATAGATTCAGGCATGCAAAAAAAAAAAGAAATGCAAAAAGAAAATAAAAAACAATAAGAACTCACATACTTGGTATCAGCCAATTGCAAACAACAACTGAAGGGATATCCTTGTCTTCTTGAACTCATGACAACAAATGAAAAAAAAATCTATTCCAAATGAAAATAAGTAAATCTCTTAGAGGAAAAAAGCAATGAAAGAACTCTCATGCTTTGTATCTAGCTTTTAAATTATATTTAAAATAAGTATATCTTAAAAGCTGGCTTTATGTATACCCAGAATGAGAGTGAGAATTATATCACAAAAATGTCAAATGCATCTGGCCTGTCTCTCTTGTCTTTTTTCCCTTTGAGGCAACAGTGAGCAGCAAGGTCCAGTTCCCTAAATGCACAGGATTTGGGGACTCACAGAAAAGCTGCGCTGAAAGTCAGGAGGAGTATTTAAAGGCACTGGAGGGACCTGGGTGTCATCCCAATGGCAATCCCCACGGGGATTCTTGGACGAGGCTGGTAAAAATAAACTCTGGTGATTTTAAGTTGCTATTGCTTTGGCTTTTCAAGTGTGCCTTTTAAAACATACTATTTTAGATTGCTTCAAATACATGATGTTAAATATTAAGTGTAGGTGTTATGGTCGGTGACTTAAATTTTAAGCGTAGTCGTATTACTTTCTTTTCAGGGGATAAACCCAGTGCAGTCATTACATTTATTAAGAGTCTACCTCTGTTTCCACTCCCAGGGCTAATTATTTATTAATATTAAAGGTGTTCAGCTTTTTTTTTAACATAATTAAGGTCAAACTTAAGTGTCCCCATTTCCACAAAGTTTATCCTCATTATATTGTCTTTCCTCCAACCTAATTCCACATCCCAAGTCATCCCATTACACTCCCGATGCCTAACTTTGCCAGATCATTTGATTCTCCTTTCATAGAGAGTCTGAGGATTTTTTGTTTTGTTTTTTGGGTATTTTGTGTGTGTCTTTTTAAATATTGGTGTTCTTTTCTTATCTTCTCGGTGAACTATTAACTCAATGAAATCAGGGTCTGCTCTTTCCCGTCTTGTATCTAATAATTTAAATTCTAATGATGGCAAGAGTAATAGCAACAATTGAAAACAGTTGTTACAATGTGCTAGTAATTGTGGTAAGGATTGTAAAGATTGTTTTAATTTAATGGATATAATGACCCTATGATATGGTGCTATTAATATTTCCACAGAGGCACAAAGCGGTAATTTGACAAGGCTAAGCAGCTAGTAACTAGTATACTAAAATTTGACCTTGGCTAAGATGCTTTACTAACACTACAATGACTTTCAATAGTACTATCACACTTTACACACAATAAGCACTTAATAAATATTTCTGGATTTTCAATTTAAAATAAGATAAAATAATGTGCTGAATATTTCAAAATCATGTTTAAATTTTGAATTGTATACTTAGGATTCAAGTTTTACATTTTTCTCCAAATTATACAGTCCATTCATGGTAGAACTTCAATAATGACAACAAAATAAATTACTAAGACAATTTTCATGTTTTGAAATTTTTATAGTTTCATATACTTTATAGTTTCATAAATTTTATAGTTTCATAGTTGCATATATTTTATGATGGCAAAGTAACATACAATTCAAAAGATCTATTTTTTTAAACTTTTCTTGAACTAATAATTGTTTTTCACTGCCTAAACAATTTAATTGTTATGTTTTTTATGTCAGAAACATTGCAAGGAGGAATGATTATTTTCAAATGTGTGTGTGCGTACTTGTGTGTTTGTGTGTATGCATGTGTGTGTGCATGTGAATGGTAACAGGAAGATGGTTAAAAGATGCAACATAGCAGCAGTGTCAAGATCTAATTAGGTGAACATCTTAAGTATTCAAAAGAAGAAGAGGCAATTTTATGTGAGATGCCAGATGTCCGGGATGATTTATTGATCACCACCTCAGACACTGAAGCCAGAGTGTCTGAGTTTGAGTTCCACATGTGCCTGTAACCAGCTATGTGACTTTGGGCAAGATACTTGTCTCACTGGAATTCGGATTCTTCATCTATAAATGCAATTAAAATATGGATGTTATCACACATAAGTAATATGCATTCTCCGTTATTATTATAATTAGTATTGTTGCTAGTAGTAGTAGATTAATATTATTATTAGAAACTCTCTGATGCAATTTCCAAGGAAGTTAGTGTAGGAAATTTGGAAATATTTAAAAGACAAAGCATTCAGATCACAGTCTTCAGACTGAAGTAAATGATATATATGGGCAAAATAAGACAATAGCTCATCATACAAAACTATGTGAAACTGAAATTTCAATTCCCACTTTAGGCCCTCCTCCACAGGATTTACATATTCATGCATATAGATAATTTGTTATAACTGAATGGATTGTGGAAGATATTTGATGAAGATCATGTAGTTAGTTGGATTCAATGATTGTTTAAATTGATACAAAATGTCACTTATACTTCCTCCAAGACTCTCCCCCTTGTCTAAGAGAATATCATATTTTCCCATGGATAATATTTTGGTAGGGGAAGCAAAGGTGGTATATTTAGTAGGATGGGTAGATCTAGCCTCATTTTAGAAATATTGAGTTAGGCATTCTTTGATTCTTGTGTTAAAGCTATGATTTTTCAAAACTCCTTTATCACATGGTAGACATAATTTCAAAATGCCCCTCAAGATTTCTTTCCCTAGCCCCTAGGACTGTAAATATGGTAATATATTACAGCTATATTAAATTACATGTCAAAAGAGATTTCAAAAATGTAATTAAGGTTACTAATCAGTTGACTTTGAGTTATATGTTTGGACCCTATCTAATCTCATAAGCTCTTTAAAAATAAAGAAT
Source organism: Diceros bicornis minor (assembly GCF_020826845.1). Classification (NCBI taxonomy): domain Eukaryota; kingdom Metazoa; phylum Chordata; class Mammalia; order Perissodactyla; family Rhinocerotidae; genus Diceros; species Diceros bicornis. The sequence continues at coordinate 22,025,709 of NC_080770.1, forward strand.
TTTTCCTGGCTGGTAACAGAAGAGTAAGTTTGAGAGATTCAAAGTACAAGAAGAATTAAGTTCACCATTGCTGGATTGAAGACAAGGACCTCTAGAGCTGAGAATGACCCCCAGCTGACAGCCAGCAGGGAGATTGGGGCCTCAGTCCTGCAATCACAAGGAACTGAATTCTGTCAACAACCTGAATGAGCCTGGAAGCAGTTCTCAGAATTTCCAGATAAGAACCCAGCCCAGTAGATCTTGGTTTTGGCCTCATCAGTGACAGAAACAAGCTCACTCAAACTCCGGACAGGAAGTACTGTGATAGTAAATGGGTGTTTTCTTAGCTGTTAATTTTGCGATAATTTGTTATGTAGCAACAGGAATCTAAAACAATCACAATAACTATTTAGCTTTTGGATGTTTAATTTAGTGTTAGAAGTTTAGTTTATTATCTAAGTTTAGTTTAGTTTAACCTTACTTTTAGATTTATTATCACTATGCCTAAACTTAGCAAAGCTATGAATTTTCAAAACTCTTTTATCACTGTGGTAGACATAGTTCCAAAATATCCCTCGAGATTTCCTGCCCTAACCCCTGGGACTGTAAATATGGTAATGTAGTTTACCTATCTTACATTACTTGCCAAAAGGGATTTCAAAAATGTCATTAAAAGATTATCAAGTGTTAAAAGTTTTAGAAAAGTTAAAAGTGATAGAAACTCTGTTATGATTTTCTTTAAAACAGCTGAGGGATTTTAGAAGAAAACAGATTTGTTTTCCCATGCAGTCTAGGCACACACAGACACATACACAAAAATGACTCAAGTGTATCAAATACAATGTACTGGTAAATATATGATAACATGTCAACACTGGGCCTCAACTAAGCTCCTTATATATGTAAAAGACACAGTTGGATGGTCCCAAGGGTATAAAAACAATTGAAACAGCAAGCCAAGTAATTTAACAAAAAAAATGATTTATATTTATCAATAAGTTAAAATGTTATGTGACAAGAAATTGTCAGAATGGCAAGTAAATGAAAGATTTGAAGATGTACAAAGGTAGATCAGAGACTGTCAGAATGTTAGATGGCCAAGACAGTTCTGTAGATAAACTAATGTGGGAAGATTACACAGCAAAATCTACTTGTTTTGTGTGCATTTCTCTACCACTCTTTTCTATCATTGGTAACTTGAATACTATTTTTCCCTCTTCTAGCTCATGCAAAAGAAAAAAAAAGGATTTTAAAGAAATCCACCTAAGTATAAGAGTATGTTTGCCTGATGCCTGTTTGTGGTCAGCTTTTCCTTGCCTTGAGACAAAATGGACTGGATGAACGGGAAAGGGAGATGGAGGGCTTAATGGATAATGAAGAACTAACATGAAAATAGTGGATGGGATAAAGAAGAGCATTGATGTGGGAGCTAGTAATAAGGGAATTCTTGGACACTAAGACTAAAGAATAGCCCAGAATAAAACTGAGGAGACAAGGGATCCCTTTTTGTGAAGCCTAGCCCTCCTACATTAACCCATCACATTTGAAATATGTCAGTTTAACAGTCCTAAAAATGTGCAACCTTTCCAAAAGGAGGGGTTGGAACTGGTCACTGGTGTGGAGAGTGATTACTTCCTCACCAAAGTGGAACTGAGAAAAACCACTTGGGAACACAGTGGGAAGTACATTGTCGTTATTGCTCAGAGGAGAATTCTGCCTAAGCCAACTCAAAAAAGGCATACAAAAAAATAAGCATAAGTGTTCCAGGAGCCACACTCTGACAGCCCTCCATGATGCTATCCTGGAGGACGTGGTCTTCTCAAGTGAAATTGTGGGAAGGGAATTCACATGACACTGGATGGCAGCTGGTTCATGAAAGTTCATTTGGCTAAAGCACAGCAGACAATGCGAAGCACGAGGTTGACATTTTTCTGGTGTCTATAAGAAGCTCACGGGCAAGAATGTTAATTTTGAATTCCAAGTTTCAGTTTTAAACAAAAATGACTAAATAAAATATCATTCACAATAAAAAAAATTATGCACAGAGAAAATTTGGGCATACCACCCTTCTTAAACTAGCAATTAACACCTTGTAGATAGACATCCCCTGGTCGTCCAGAGAAGAGTGTGCTTTGGAAGAGGAGGAATAATGTAACTTGAAATAAATAAATTGAAGCCTTAGATTTATCTAGGAAGGCTATCAAAGAATATTGGTAAAAGTACAACAGCATCCATTTTGGGGGAAAATAAATAAGTTTAAAGAAGAGTGGAAATTTCAAAATCATTTTCTCAAATCCAAGGAATATTCAGTTTCTGAGATGATTCAACTCAGTAAAAAATAATTATTAAGAATTTGAGGAAGGTGGTCCAAGGGTACAAATTTCCAGTATAAGATAAATAAGCACTAGGGATGTAATGTACAAGATGATGACTATAGTTAACACTGCTGTATGATGTACAGGAAAGATGTTAAGAGAGTAAATCCTAAGAGTTCTTGTCACAAGGAGAATTTTTTTCTTTTTTTTTTATTGTATATATATGAGATGATGGATGTCAACTAATCCTATTGTGGTAATCATTTCACAATATATGCAAATCAAACAAGCATGTTGTACACTTTAAACTTATGCAGTAATGTATGTCAGTTATTACCAATAAAACTACAAAAAAGCATTTAAAATAAAGGATATTAAAACAATAGAAAATGAATTATGCTTAGAAAACAACTCAATAGAATGGCTATTATCAAAAAGAAAAAGACAACAAGTGTTGGTGAGGCTGTGGAGGAGAGGGAACTCTTGTGCACTATTGATGGGAATGTAAATTTGTATAGCCATTATGGAAAATGGTATATAGCTTCCTCAAAGAATTAAAAATAGAACTACCATATGATCCAGCAATTCCACTTCTGGGTATGTATCTAAAGGAAATGAAAACACTATCTGGAAGAGATATCTGCACACCCATGTTCATTGTGCCATTATATACAATAGCCAGGACATAGAAACAACGAGTCCATTAATGTATTAATGGATAAAGAAAATATGAGCTATATATCTCTATCTATCTATCTATATCCATCCATCTATCTCTCTATGCATCTATCTATCTATCTATAATGGAATATTATTTCAGTCATAAAACCAAAGGAAATTCTGCCTTTTGCTACAGCACTGATGGACCTTGAGGACATTATGCTAAATGAAATGTCAGACAAAGAAAGATAAATGTTATGTTCTCACTTATATGCAAATCAAAAAAGGCCAAACTCACAGAAATAGAGAGCAGAATGGTGGTTTCCAGGGGATGGGTGATGGGGGAGATGGAGAGATATTGGTCAAAGGGTAAAAACTTTCCCAGCTATAAGATGAATAAGTTCTGGGAATCTAATGTACAGTATGGTGACTATAGTTAACAATGCTGTATTATATACTTGAAAGTTGTTAAGAGAGCAGATCTTAAATGTTGTCACCACACACACACACACAAAAAGGTAATTATGTGAGGGGATGGAGGTGTTAATTCAATTTATCGTGGTACTCATTTTGCAATATATACGTATATCAAATCATCACCTTGTATGTATTAAACTTACATATGTTGGATGTCAATAATATCTCAATAAACCTGGGGAAAAAAACAAAAAGAAAACCAATCAAATTTACCTAAAATGTCTAAGTAAATTTTTGATAGCTATTATAATGTTTTCATCATTTTTCTCAGCAAGCTTGGCTAACAGTCCACGGTAAACAAACATGAAAGGTTGCCATATTTTGAATCCCACTGCCCTTTTATCTCCTTCTCCTAAATCATAGCAGATGGCACCAGGGATGACACCTGATGTAAGGCAGTTACTCCACAAATTGGCCAGTGACCTGAGTTTAGTATAGCTGGCTCCACTACCCAAGCAAACTTATTCAGATTTCCTCTCTGGAATTCTGAATAGGGAACCTGGCAGGCTCGAGGGCGGAGGGAGAATATTGTAGGACATGTGAAGAGGAATCTGTATATTGATGACCTAGAGCCACGTGAACGCAGACATTTTGGGTAACCAGAGAAAACAAAGACCATAGGGAGTGAAAAAAGGAAATTAATAGAAAAAAGGTGAATCATGTCTAAGCTCAGAGAATACCAGATATTACAGGAATCTGGTCTCCCAGAATCCTGAGCTTCTGATGACTTTCTGGGTTATCCTCAAGTCATGCAAGTCCTTATTATTAATCTGATATTGCAAAAAAAGTTATACATTCTCTGTTTTTAATAACTAAATAAGCCTGAATGACCTCCAGCGCCTGAGTCATTATCTCTAAAATACCAATTGTAATTTATTATGATATGCAAGATATAAAACAGCTAAATTCTTCCCACCATTCTTTAATGACAAGGAGCGTTTGGAAGATGAACATCCACTAAAAAATCTGTAGAGAACTGCGTAATACGTGGTAGGCAGAGATACAATGTCTAGTTGCTTGGCATGAAGGGTGAAGTAAGGACTCTTAGGATTACATAGGTATTAACAGATTAATAACTAGTTATTAATAGATGACCACTAACCTTTGGAAGATATAGGAAGATGAATCTGGTCAACTACAGAGCCTTAATTTTGCAAGTTTAGGATAAGAGCTAAATTATTAAGGAAAATAGAGAAGCAACTGCACCCAATGTACCCAATTCGACTAGCAATCCAATTGTCTCCTTGCTTTCATTCAAAGACAGGTTTCTACTGATCTATCTTCCCATTCACTAACCTTGCCACCCTACTTAAAAGCAGAAACTCTCCATTTATGCTTAAAGCTGAGGAGATGAATTTATTTCGAATCTCCAAATGTGTAGGCAAGGATTGCATATTTGGGGGCTTAATTTGTGGGTTATTAGTCAGTATGATATAGATCTTATATTTTCTCCTGATAAAAATTCTCTACCTCCTTACTTGGGCTCTGTGTATAGCAGCGGGAATTGGTGGGGTCACGATGTGTGCTGGCTGCTGACATCCTGTGAGCAGTGGGAGGAAAGAGCCTCATGGTTCACGCGGTAGATTTTCATTTAATCCTAGTATACGCTGATGCACATTCCATCACTGCCCTCCACAGTGATACCAGAAATGCTTTAGCTCAATTTGTTAAAAGAATAAATCTTCAATCTTTAGTGGGATAGTGTAAAGATGATGTCACCTGGCTAAGGAGAAAATGACCTGGGGAAATAAACTAATCCTCCTGTAATCCAATGTATGTTTCACCCCTACATTCTGTGGAACCTGATGCTCTAAGCTTTCAGCATCTCAGGAGTTTTGCAGGTGAACTAGCTTGCTATTTCTCTCTATCCTATCCTGTTTATCTCTAGTCTCGCTCTGCTAAGTTAGCTACCTCACACTCTTCTCTATGTTCTGAAAAATGTGTGAAAATCTTTCACCAATTGGTATTTCCTGTCTAGTTCCTTTTGTCTTTACGGATTAATACATAGTTTTCTGTTTTACTCTTATTTTAGTGAGAATTTATAACGGAGAGGAAATACTTTTTCATGGATAATTCACAATGTTTAACAGAAATTTCAATGTTTTAAATATACATTTATAGGTTTTCTTTTATTTATTTATTTATATTTTTGTGGGGAAGATTAGCCCTGAGCTAACATCCGTTGCCAATCCTCCTCTTTTTGCCGAGGAAGGTTGGCCCTGGGGTAATATCTGTGCCCATCTTCCTCTACTTCATATGGGACTCCACTGCAGCACGGCTTGACAAGCAGTGCGTCGATCTGTACCTGGGGTCCGAACTTGCCAGACTGGGGCCGCGGAAGCGGAGCGCACAAACTTAACCCTTACACCACCAGGCCGGCCCCTATAGGATTTCTTTTTTATAATACTATGGAATAAAAATTTTTAAAAAGGTGCATAATGTCACCATCTGGATGACCTATTTACATTAAAATATAAAAGAACACATGAATAAGTTTTGAAAATTTAAACATTTCAGAGATGTACAACAAGAATAACATCAAATCATCTCTTTCCCATCCCCTCCTGAAAAGATAATCCCTATAAATGGCTTCTTATGATTCCTTCCATTAAAAAATAATTGTACACCTATATCCACATATACTTTCTATTTTATATTGTGTTTCTATTCACAGAAAGGGATAATAGTATAAGCATTTACAGAATAAAGCACCATGACTATCTTTCCATAGGAGAACTGACAAACGAGCCTCCATGGTCTTGTCGGATTGGATTTGAGTGTTCTTAGTACAGCAGATACAATGGAGTCCAGGTCAGAAAATAGTGCTCTCCCAGGGAAGGTTACAGCAGCTGGCAGTGTGAGATGAGATGAATGTGGTGACATCCAGTGTTTGCAATTGAGCATGTGGCCAAAAGTTTGGGAAGTAGTAACTCAGAATCCCCGTGAGGATGGTGGCTGGTCATATTTTCTTAACTAGACCTAAAGAAGGATACAGAACTAAAATATATTTCTTACTGTTGCAGTGGTTCCCAGAACCACAACTGAGATTGAACATCTCTCTCCTTCACCACCCATTCTAGATTCTTCTCACCCTTGGCCAGCACTTCATTTAGTTGGGTTGTTTGGGGAGTGACTGAAAACGTTATCTCCAAGAGTTCTATTCCTTAGTTCTCTTGTTCTTATTGGGCTGTAGTTGTTGCAATTGCCCAGTTACAGTATCATTGGGTATGCAAGTGCTAAAACACACTATACGGAATTCTCTGTGTTCTGGATACAGTCATCCATGTACTAGATCTGCCGTAGCAAACCCTAGACATTCACATTAATCAGAATCAAACACCCCATCCAGAACAGTAACTATTCTTTGCCTGCTGGTTCACTGGCACAAGGAGCACAGAATGGCAATACCAGTTCAACAAGACCCTCACTGTGTCCCTAGGAGATATGTTTTCCTCTCCAGACACTAGGACCTGTATTCTGGTGAAGCTGAAGTCTCTAAAGTGGATTCCTGGGAGGGTTAATAGTGAAGAACACTTTACTTTTACTTCTCATGGCTAAGAATGGTGTATACTAGGCAAATAGGGACCCCACATGATATATTGGACATTGGTTCAGTGTTCAATGCGTATACTGAATCCTGAGGACAGAATCCCAACTTCTTACAGCGTTGACTTCCAGCTAGTTCTTTAATTAAACTCTAATAGGCCTTTTCTCTCTTCTATCAGGCTGGCTGCTTATCAGTGATGGGCTACAGGGTAAAATCCGTGAATGCAGAGATCATGAGAACATAGTCACATCTCTTTTCCCACAAATAGGTGCCATATCCTCGGCAATGTTTATGGGATATTATGTTAATTCATCAGTCTGAGAGCCCTCAAATGTTTAGGTAGGTAAAGTCACTTTGGAGATGGAAGGAAAATCTATATCTGAAGTATTTATCTCAGAATAGCAGATGTAGGAGAAGGTAGCAGAAGCAATACTCAGAACTAGCAGAAGGTAAGTCAGCTTTTATGATAAGGAGCCCATATCAATGATCCTAGGTATTGCCTACACCCCTGCAACTATAGGCACTGTGTTCATGTGCCTGTTGTGCCATCACTGGGATATCCTTAGATTGGCTTATATCAGAGTATGGTTCATCCTGGTCATCTGGATATTTAAAGTCTACTTGCTTGTAGATGCTTTCTAGTTGGTGTTGCCCACTTGAATAGGTCTATTCACATAACTCTTTGCAAAGTCATCTTGTCTAGTCTTTTACCTTCCAGATCCTTGATCAACAACCAAGGCATTTGCCACTTCTCCTGAGACAATGTATATCTATAATACAAGACACCTCTCCCTCTATACAAACAGGAAAACAAGTATATTATTCAGGGCTTTGACCACTGGCAAAAAATTCCTACACTACTTACTTTCAAGGCCACCATTGAAGAGGGTTTAATGGATGTAGTCCTTTTCAGGTTAGTACCAATGCATTGTGGTGACTTGTCTGTAAACGAGACCATGTGTCAGTTGACCATAGAGTACTTCCTATGAGGCCACATGTGTGAGTTGAGAGAGAGGCATTGATTTGACAGAGGTGAGTGATATGAGAGTCATAATCATCGTTTTGCCATCCATCCATTTGCCTTCTGAACTTCCAGGCCAAGTTTTGACCAGCTCATGCTGGTACAATCTACAGAACTTCAGAATTGTTGAATACTATAATATCCAATAAATAAAAGGTAGACCAGGGTGAAAATCTCTTTGAATCTCTGATAAGTCACTCAGTACCTTTTATACTTGCTGTGTACAATTGAACTGAGTCATCTCAGAGTCTGTGATTGGAGTCCTGCCATCATTCACCATAATACAACCATGTGCTGCATAAGGATGTTTCAGCCAACAGCGAACCCTGTATACAATGGTGGCCCCATAAGATTAGTACCATATAGCCCAAATGCGCAGTAGACTACACCATCTAGGTTTGTGTAAGCACACTCTGATATTTGCACAATGCCAAAATCACCTAACAATGCATTTCTCAGAACATATCCCCATCGTTAAGTGATGCATGATTGTACATTTGATTTTTTGAATGATTGGACAGATTAATAAAGGAGAGAGATGACATAGACTATTGTCCCTGCATTATTCACTTCTCTGATACTGGCACTATTCTCTGCAATATCTTCCAAGATTGATTACTGCTTCTGATTTACTGTCTTTTGGGGGATCAAGGAATGCTTCAGGAGCTTCCATTTGGTCTTTCCTATCATATGGGCACTATTCCAAAGGATAACAACCAATAATAATTGTGCCAGCTTCAAGTACATTGAAAGACTGGGAAACAACCTGGGTTAAACTGAAACTAAACTGAGTGGAGTCTAATACCCCATTAGCCAGACTTTCAGATGTACTTGGGCCACATCTCTGTCACTTGGCCTACATAATCTCTTACTTACATGAGAGAGAACCATAATAGTATTTTGGGTACCTAGGTATCATTGTTAGCTCTGAACTCATACCTAACAATACTTGAAAAGTCTTGGCATCCCCCTTTCTCTATTACACAAGCTACACTGGCACTACAGGTCCTCTGGGGGGAGGATCAAAGAGATATTTATATATTTTCAGTGCAGGGGTCCTTCCTCAAAGAGATTCAACATACCATTCAATCATTGGGTTCTGAAAATTCATTTAGTTCTGGCCCTGGGTCAGGGACCACAAATTTCCACTGTGGTGACTGACATTACTGTTCTCAGCTCCTCTTATTGCTGTTATTCAAGTCCTGCAATATCTTAGTTGCATGTTTATCCATTTAGTTGGCTTTCTATCCATCTTGTCCCTAGAAACATTGTAGTGTATTTGCCATTGTATAGAGCCCTACAAGAAAATGCACCTCGTTGCACTTTAGTTTTGCTGTCTCGATAATTGTATCCACTTTCCCTCTAGCAGTTATTGACTGCTGCTACCTGTTATTCTAGAATCCCACCATTCCTAATAATACAAGGGAACAAAGTTCTAGGGGAGAATCTTTATCTATTAATCCCATGAATCTTCTCAAAAATGTTTGTGCTCTCTGTACCAGTACATTTTTATTGTATTAGTGAAGGGAGCATTTTCTGGGCCCTTCCAGAAAACAGTTTGTGGATTCTCTGGCCTTAGATTCTAGCATTCTCACAAATCTGAGTCTTCTAATCTCTTATGCCAAGAAACTTCCTTCATCTTCATTTAATTTACTGAGGTGTACTGTGGTAGGCAGAATAACAGTCCCTAAAGATGCCTATGATCTAATCCTTGGAATTTAGAACAATATTAGTTTACATGGCAAATGAGATTAAGATTACAGATGGAATTAAAGTTCTTAATCAGTTGACCTTAAAATTGAGAGATTATCCTGGATTATCCAGGTGGGCCCAATGAATCATAAGGGTTCTTAAAAGTAGAAGAGGAGGGAGGAAAAGAAAATCAGAGAGAGATATGACAATGAAAGAATAGTCAAATGGATGTAACATTGATTGCATTGAAGATGGAGTTGAGAGGCCACAAGCCAAGGGAGGTGGACAGCCTCTAGAAGGTGGAAATCCAAGGAAGTGGTGTCTCCCCTAGGGCCTCCAGAAAGGAACACAGCCCTGTTGACACCTTAGTTTTAACCCAGTGAGACCTGTGTTCAATTTCTAACCTACGGAACTGTAAGAAAATAAATCTCTGTTGTTTTAAACCACTAGGTGATTGTTAATTTATTACAGCAGCAGCAGAACAACAATGTAGCTACCATCCTGTTTATGCTTTAAAGATCCAGATCCAGATGTTCTGGTCAGAACATCAGTATTAGTTTCTTGGCACTGCTATAAGAAAGGACCACAAACTGGGTGGCTTAAACAACAGAAATTTATCTTAGAGTTCTGGAGGCTAAAAGTCTGAAATAAAAGGGTTGGAAGGGTTAGGTCTTTTGAGAGCTATGAAGAGAATCTGTTTCATGCCTCTCTCCTAGCCTCTGGTGGTTTACTGAAAATCTGTGGCATTCTTTAATTTGGAGATGGATCACTCCAATCTCTGCCTTTATTTTCACATGGCTTTCTCCCTGTGTGTGTGTCTATATGCGTCCAATTTCCCCTTTTTATAAGGACACCAGTCATGTTGGATTAGACCTCACCATAAAGATGTCATTTTAACTTGATTACCTCTGTAAAGACCTGATTTGTGTTGGTCTCAGGCTATCATGGTGATGCTATCAGCTAAGAATGCCTGGGGGCTCTCAACTGAGTCATACTGCTTGTAGAGAGCCCTCACAGACACTTCCTCCACTGGAGCCAATGTTGTTGCTGGACAGATCCTGTTGTTCTTATTATGATTAAAAGACACACCTCAGCAATGATCATCAGGGGACTTTGGAAAAAAGGTTTATTACTCATAGGTCATGGAGGGTACATGGCACAGCCAGGACTACACAGTGAGGTCACAGGTAAAGAGAGAGAGAGAGCTCATGGACCTGGAGTTCTAACTTTATTGGCGTCAAGAGTGGGGTGCCTGTGGTTTTACCAGTTCACTCTTTATTGATGAATTTAAAACATTAAGAGAGGGGTTAAAGCACAGGAACAGAAACGTAGGGTCATTCAAATGGTCAGCTATAGGTCACCAGGGCTTTCTAAAAGGGGAACTGCATGGACAGGGCAGTCTGGCTCTTTATCTAGTTGTGTAGCTGGCAATGAGTTTATTTGAGAGGGACGTCTTTGAAATGGATGCTTAGACAATCTAAAGCTTAATGTCATGCACTCACATTACAATCAAAAAAGCCGATTATCATGCACTTACACTACAAGATCCTATCTCTAAATAAGGTCACATTCTGAGGTACTAGGGATTAGGACTCCAACATATTCTTTTCTTGGGGGACACAATTCTACCCCTAACAATATCAAATTTCAAGTCAAGGGTGAGTGCTTCATGTCAAAATATTCTTCAGTCTCTAGACTTATACATATTTTAAGTGTAAAGTTTTTTTTTATGTGTAACATCAGGTGAAATTATTTAAAGTCAATAAATTTTATTTAAGGAATTTCACATTTTGGGATTCCTTCCACTGCCCAAGAAGGTACCTTAGTTCCACCAAAGTTTGAGTCAAGATTTATGTACAAGATAGCCCTTTTAAAAATAACTTATGCTTTTTTTTAATTGAAATATATTTGACATATAACTCTGTGTAAATTCAAGGTGTACACTATGTTAATTTCATACATTTATATGTTTTAATATGATTGCCATTAAAAAAAATAAGAACTTGCAAACCACATTGAGAACAGTGTAATGTCAGTGAATGGAAATTATACTCATTCCGCAATGCATGTAGAGAAGTGTTTAAGAGCACTTGTAATGAAGATGTTTCTAAGAATGCTAAAAAACACAAAAATTGAATTAATTAATTAATTCACAGAACCTATGTTTAATCCACAGTTGTCATCTCAGTCAGCCCACCATTCTTTTAGTTGGGCTTATTTTATCTCCTCTTGAATATGAACACACTGATGATATACTTCAAAATTTTCCAGCTAGAAACTTTGGGATCTAATTTCTTCAAGCAATTTACTTTAGGGCCTTCTAAACATGAATTAAGTTCAAATCATATTCACTCCTAAGCTATCACACCCAAGAATAGTATAGATTTTTAAGATATTTCCAATAACTAAGAGTAAAAAAAGAGAATGACTATTGAGTCTTTCATATTTTTAGCAACTCTGTCTTGTAGTTCTTTCCCACAGATCTGACAGATAGTTATATGAATAAAGCAAATCACATAGTTACTTGCTGAGGCATTTCCAATGATGTGAGTCCACAGAAAAAGCCCCATTGGGATAGACCTCAACCCCAGATTTATATTCTGCCACTCTGTGTTAACACCTCCCATAATCAAGTGCTCCCCTGGTTCACCCATGTACACAGTAGTCAAGTCCTTCAATTTTCTCATGCATATTATTTCCTCCTAGAGCAAGAGTATACTTTCTTGCTTGAACTTTCCTGTGACTTTCCCCTGGTTAGCTGTTTGAAGGCAATAAGGGGTGTAGGAGGAGGTTCTTGAGGAGAACAAATATCATTGCATGACAACTTCTTCAAATGAAGTAATAGCATGGGGTCTAGGCTAGGGAAGACTGTTCTTTCCCCTCTTTCAAGAGAGAGGAAACTACTTATGACAACCAGGATCTTACATCCTGGTTGTAAGATCGTTTGTGAGTTCATGGTTCTCATCCTTCCCACACAAATGTGTCTATTTAGATCTCAGAGTCCCACTCTTTCCTGATCAGAACATTGACTTCAATAAAATATCCTGGTGAGGTTGTAGACTCAGTCATCTTTGCTGTTCTATTATGTTTATTGTAAAATCCTGGACCAAAATTGGATCATAATATCTGTCTGCAAGAGATGTGGTGATAGTAGCCATGGGAACTCTATGTTAAAAGCAGGCCCAGAAGACATTTTAGGCAGAGTGTATCCGGGGCAGCACCTAGACTGGATCTGACTAGATTATATATATATAATCCCTTAAAACATGAAGATTCTACAATTGCTTGAATCTAGTACTTTCTGCTAAGTCAGGAAGAACAACCAAGTTGAAGGTTTATGATCAAACATTATAAGACCACAGTGTCTAATAAATGAATTTTTTGGTAGGAAAACCTGCCAGGCTGTGAATACAAGAATATAGATGTGTAACTATAAGTAGAGAACATCAGAAGTCAATAAGAAGGAGAGCAAGGCAAACATTAGATCAAAACCAGTCATGATACTAGGCAGGGAAGAGAGGCAGAGACACAGCGGTGATCAACATCTAAGGTAACATGTCTTACATGGCTGTTTGTACGTTGTGCTGTATCTTCTACATAAAATTGACCAAACACTAACTGGTGTATGTGTTCACATTCCCTATATTCCCAAAACAACTAAACCATATGTCCCAAGTTAGGATTATATTAACTCCACAATAAGAAGATAATATTCTCTACGGACTTTTAGATCAAGCCAAATGATGAAGAAGAATTTGAAACTTCCATTCATCTTTTGTCATCTGAGATCAACTTCTTGCTCCATAACATCCTCATGGCATTTTTCGCTTCTTCATTCCTCAGTGTATAAATCAGAGGGTTGAGCAAAGGTGTTCCAAGTGTATAAAACACAGCTATGATCTTATCCATGGAAAAGGTAGTTGCAGGGCATGTGTATATAAATATACATGGACCAAAGAACAAGATGACCACGATGATGTGGGAAACGCAGGTGGAGAGGGCTTTTCTCCTCCCTTCAGCACTGTGGTTTCTCAGAGAATGCAAGATGATAACATGGGAGAACATCACCATGACAAAGCTCACTGTACAGATGGCCCCACTATTGGACACCAAGAGTAGATTGACCACATAGGTGTCTGTACAGACAAGTTTCAGCAAAGGCTGCAAGTCACAGAAAAAGTGATCAATCACATTGGGACCACAGAAAGGTAAACTCAAGGCCAGAAAAATCTGAGCTAAAGAATGCACACAAGACCCCACCCAGGCCACAGCCACCAACGCACCACAGACCTGTTGTTGATTCATGACGGTCATGTAGTGCAGGGGCTTACAGATGGCCACATAGCGGTCAACAGCCATGAGGATTAGGATGAAGATCTCCAGACAGCCAAATAAATGAAATGAAAAGACTTGAATTATGCACTCACTGAAAGAGATAGTGGCACTCTTCAAAAGGGCATCCACAATCATTCTAGGGGCTGTGGAAGTAGAGTAGCAGATATCAGATAAGGATAAGTGGAAAAGGAAGAAGTACATTGGACTTCCAAGTGCCCGGCTGGTCTCAATGGTGGTAATAATCAGAAAGTTACCCAGCAATGTGCCCAAATAGAAAAGCAAGAAAGTGACAAACACTATTTTCTTCCTAACAGGATCCTGGGTCAACCCAAGCACAATGAACTCAGTCACATTGTTATTCAGCTGCATGTTCATGGATGAGGTGTAGGGGGGAGTGTGAAATGAGTTATTTGCAAAACATAAAGGAATTAATTAATGGTGTGATATGTGATGTTATGGAACATTTTAAGAAAAATAAATATTCTTCATCATGGACATTTTAGCTATGGTTTCCTAATAAGTCATCTCAAACCTTTGTTCCACAATTTGTAATCACTACTTCATAGGGTAATTATGTATCTCAAATAAGCTTGTGAATGTTACACTTTCTGATGGCACTCTTCAAATATAGCCCTTTTTGGATTCTACATGATTCTGAGTAAATTTGCTAAATCAATTAATATAAAGTTAACAGCTATGGCTCCATTTTATTATTAACTTATATTTCCATATTCAGTGAATCTTGGAGCCCATTTTTGGATGGTGTCATTTGGCATTTTGGAAATATTTGTCTGCTTTTGGAAGTTCATGATATAATTGTAAAATCACACTCTACTCTTACCCCATAAAGAATGTCTTCTTTATGTATATATTACCCACCATATATTTGTTATATATACTTACTATAAATGTATATATTATAAATATTTAATATGCTCCACTTCACTACATACTCACTGGCAGATATCATAGCTTGAAAAGAGAAACAGGAAACACAGCCTCTAAATAATATGCTGTTATCTTGAAGCACCCTTGTGATATTTAGTATTTGACATATATTAATCTAGAGAAGTGAATGTTCTTTGATAGTTGGTAATATCTCAAATATTCCCATTTCCATTTTCCTTTTTCCCATTTCTTAACAACGTCTGTCAGTGGACCCAAAGTCCATGAGGTTACATATAAAGGGGTTTATTATTACTCAATTGTTCATGTTTTCACAATTCAAGTGTTTAGTTTAAGCATTTTAGATTTGAGGTCATTTGTGGAGATGTCACCAGGCAGGTCATGGAGAATCAGATCATGGTTGTAATTCCCAGTAGAGTTGGTATTATCCAGGTACCTGAAAACTCCACATTCTTGTAGCAAAGCAGAGATTCAGAAGAGTAGGAGGGATATAATTTTACACAAGAGGAATAGTGGATAGATAGTAACTGACTTCATTCCACTTGTTTTCTGTCCTGGAAAAGTCAATAATTATTCAACTTTGAAATTTCACTTCTTTCAATGAAGACTTCTTTTATTTTTTTGAATATGGAAAGGAATATTATCACTGGCTTCATTTCTAAGAACAAAATCTTTTCTCTAGATGTTTCTTGTCAAGATGGTGCTGAAAAGGACACTACATGCAAGTAAAAACATAAGCTGAAATGTGATGTATTTAGATATAATTTGAAAGACTTAGTTATCCCATTGTGTTCTTCCTCAATCCCATCCATGCCTTCAATACAGTCTTGAAAGCTGCAAGTGGCCAAAACACAGACTGTGATAGACTGAACAGATACAAAATTTCCCTTGTATATTTTTTCCTCTCCTTTGGTAGATTTTCTTCTCCTCAGCAAACTTGAACTATACCTTATCTTTCTCCAAATCAAAAACTACTTTTGGGAAAGTGTCTGATGAAGTAATTTAATGCAGGATTCCAGATTTTTAAAAAAATGCTCTTTGGACTGTGTAATTTTTGACAAATACCTTAAACTATGAGGAAACGGAGACTTGGTATCTTCATCTGTACAACAGGCTTATTCTTTCCTTATTCATTCGAAAGAGTGCCCCATCATTAAATATTTGTAGTTGAAAATAACGCCTAAGATTGTGGCCACTCCACTGTTAAGTGTGTGGCTTTTGATTTGTATGTTACCAATCCCATTAGAATGTTCATTTCTAGAACAAGCTTATTTATACGTTTGGACATATATTTTGAAGATAAAATAAGAATCATAAATATATATGTGTTCATCACAGGTTAATAATTGTGAGTTCTTAGCAAGTATTTAATCATCAGTTTCCTTCTTTCCTGGAATGTCATTTCATTTCTAACTACTTCAACTGTCTCGAAACTTCAGGACCCAACTTCCAAGAAACTTCTCTGGCAGCCTTCAGTGATTGGATTGCAATAAAGGAAATTCTCTCTCCTTTTCTCTAATGGCTTCTTTTACAGCTTTTCTTATAATGTTACATGCTACTACTTAAATTCAATTATGTGTGTGCTTCCCTTAGCTTCCTGCTTGGATAAGAATCTTTGAAAATTAAATATTTTCAGGATTTTATTCTCCATAGTTCAAAATCCAATGCCTTATACAACATAGGTGCTTAGTGTTTCTAAATTTAACTTTCTCAATTACCTCTTAACATATGATATTTATCTGATTTTTTTAGTACTATTCTGATTACAAAATGCATTCACATCATTAATCTACTGTGGCCTTCTATCTATTATGTAGGAGAGACAGACAAACATGCTCCCAATTTATAAACCGAGAAAAAAACCTGAGATGATTTTTAAATAATTTAGTAAATCAGCTCCACAACCTGGAGTGGAAGATGTTGTACTCTGAACAGCGCCACAAAGCCATGTAAGATTTGGGGACTCTGACACCCATAAAAAGGATCATCTTAAACATTTGACGTTTCTTTACATGAATCCTTGGCAGCTAAAGAATGCAGGGAGAGCCTTGGCATTTTTCATATCCTCCTGATATTGATGTATGTTTGTGTGCATGTCTTTGTAGATGACTGTAGGTCCATTTTTTCCAGAGGTGTGTTTACACCTTTCATCAGGTTCTCAAAGGAACCTGACACAAAAATGGGTAACAATGATCTGGAGACAAAACAACACTAACAAAATAGTACATATTCTGATGACTACCGTACTTACCTCAAACAAGTTTAGCCAACTATAGAGTGGCTAAATTAGTCAAAACAATAATAAACAGGTAATGTGTTGGGTGGGGAGGTGACAGAGGAGAACTGAAAGGAAAGCAGACAGAAAAAGGCAGAAAATAGATGAGGGTGGAATAGAGTCTTGGGTGGACGCTTCTACTCTAAAGATCTGTTTTATTGCAGAGGCCCCAGTGAGAATCACTGCTTTCCTTAAGGACTCTCTCTTAAACTACCAAACCCTCCCTGATTCGGTTACACTAGACTTCTATCTTTGAGAGAATTCCTACACACATATTATTTCTATGCAAAATTTACCATTCTCTGTGCAAAGGTGAACAAGTTGTCCCAAGATTCTTTATCCCTCAAAAGCTCAAATTAAAGAATTATAAGAAACTCCCCTCCCACATATATGGCACACTTTACCTGTCACTTTCATCATATAGATTTTAGCCTCCACATTGTCATTTTCCTCTGAACTTTCCATGAGTAGTTATTTAGCCTTTCAAACTAAATCTGAAATGCATATCAACTGAAATTATATTCTTATGCTATCATTTTTGAAACATGCAAATTCTATACTGTGATATGCAAAATTCTATTTAAATGTATCATTTGGTGATGGAAAAGCTGTCATTCTCCAGAAGCTATGTCAGAGTCACTACCCCTATTGACCTTTGCTCTAATTTCTAATCAGGCATAATCATCTCTTCTAACTTTTAACACCCATTGTGAGGACTTACCTTGCTCAGTCACCTTACATGAAAAGCATTTGTGAACTTTTCCACACTCTGCCATCTCAAGAATCTGTAATAAACCTTAGGACATGGTATGCATCCTTGTGTCCACACACAACAATGATGGCTTTGCTCATACCTGATACTCATAAAATATCTGTGGAGTTCAAATGATACTAAAGTTTTATTCTAAAGTTTATATTCCATTCTACACATTTACTGCATTAACAGCAAACATTTAAAAACATTATTTATTTTTTCTCTTTATTTCTCAGAGGAAGTAGGAACAATGCAGTCACAAGATATATAGAAATATATTTAAAAATTATGTTGGATTATTCTGTAATGATGCCTTTCGGAGTAAAAAGATGTAAATAATCCATCACTTACCTGTTAGAGCATTCTAAATTAGTGTCAAGTCTTTCCATCCCTTTTTGAAAGCAGCCATACCACAGAATACTGGGGGAAAATTCCCTTTCTGAATTCCTAAGGGAATAGTTTAAGTCATAATGATGTACATTATTAGCATCCTAGAGAGTGGCATTCCCTAAAGTTTCCTCTGCTTTGCTAATCAGAAACATCCCAGATTCCATAATAAATTTAACTCTTGCTTCATCCATTTAGCCCATAGAAGAGTAAGTTAACCCTCCTCAAACTCAGTAACCAAATACAAACAAGGGTTTGAGGGTATTAGGTGTGTCAGGCTGACCAAAGATACCAGGGGAAAAGAGGAAAACACAAATGGATGGCAGGGAGGATGACAGAGAACAGGAAGAAGAAACAAATAGTGTCTGTGGGAAAAGAGGAAGAGGATCAGCAGAGAGTGCTCTGCTCTCACCCAGCTCCCTAAATCGCCCCTCTGTGCGTTAGGAGACAAATTTTCTAGCTCTTATAATTTATTTGCAAGTTCAATCAGGGAAGGAAGGTGGTTTGAAACCAGAGGTTCTATGGTTGGGCTGCACAATCCCTCAACAAGGAACTATAGATTTATCACAAGTGGTTTCTATTTCTTAATGTCAATTTAAAATGTCAATTCTTAGCCACTTTGTGTCATATTTGGAATAAAATCTTTGAACACTAAAATAGCCTGTTGTCCTGTGAAGGAAAGAGAGTTTCTTTGAGGCAGAAAGACTTCCCATTATTTATTAAATGTTATTGGAATATGTGATCTAGAAACTTAGATTCGAGGTATATGATTATCCTTCTACTAACGAAAAGCATATTTATAAAAATATTTCCATCTACTCCTGCATACCTATTTAATTAAAGATGACTTACAAAGGTCGGGAGTGGCATTGTAATTAAGGATCTTAGAGTATTGTATGATATCATAAAGTTCTTTCTTCTCTAGAATATAGGCTGTGTTCAAAAGTCTAGCCAAGTAGAATAAGATCTTCTGTTTGGAAAATGACAGTGAGATGTATCATCTTTACTCTCTTATTGATTGTTAAAGAGCTCTATAAATAGATGAACTTCCAGAACCTTGAGTTCCAAGAGGACCTGCTACCTTCTAAAAGCAGACTCTGTCTGCAGGTACTTTAGCTTGTAAGAAGTTCCTTAAAAGTGAAGAACTCAAAGATAGATAGATTTACCTTCATCCTATTTCATAATTTAGAAACCCAATATGAAGACGTGGTGAGAGAGATGAATAGGTGATGCACAGAAGATTTTTAGGACAGTGAAAACACTCTGTATGATACTATAATGATGGATACAAGTCATTATACATTTGTCCAAACCAGCAGAATGTACAACACCAAGAGAGAAGCCTAAGGTAAACTACGGACTTTGGGTTATTATGATATGTCAATGTAGGTTCATCAATTGTAACAAATGTACCACTCTGGTAGGGGATATTGATATTAAGGGAGGCTATGCATGTGTTGAGGCAGGGAATATTTGGGAAATCTCTGTATCTATCTCTCAATTTTGCTGTGAACCTTAAACTGGTCTAAAAAATAAAGATTTTAATAAAAAAATCCAATATGACTTATTATCCGATGTATAGACTTTTATACACATGTGCCAAGTGTTTAAGGTATAATTTCTTGGGGTCATGAGCTATATTGAGGCAATGACAGTGGTGTGTTCTTTAGATCAGCCTTACTTACTGACACTATTTGGAACTCCAGCCCCCACCTTTGGCTCATGAAACACAAAAAGAAAAAGTGCATCCCCTGATGTGTATGGCAAACTGTGGTCAATATCTCCTTCCAACATGATCTCTCAGTCTCCAAGCCTGATGCAGTGCTTTAATTATTCAGAATCCTTGGTGCCAAAACCATCTCCACACTAAGAGGCACTTTTGTTTATCAACTCCCCAGTGATAACTTCTTCTAGCAACCAATGCTTTCTTGGCAAGAAGCTTCAGAGCTGAATTCTATGATTAAGCTACTGAAAATGGCTCTTGCTAGCACTGCTCAATTCTCCCAACATAATAAAAAATTCTCTGAAGGCATTACATCAGCCACCTTGAAGGTGTCTCTGTCTCCAGTGCCCTGTTTAGTCAAGAAATGTGACTGAGGCCTCTTTCCTTTCTCCCCAACCCATGAGTTGATGCCAACTCTCTGCCCTTGCACAGAACATCTTCCTAAGATCACTATTCTCCTCATTCCTCTCATTCAGAACATGGGCACAGTGTCATCTTCACATTTAAGACTTGTGTGTACCATTGTTTATATACATGGCACCTAAGGGTATCTTTTTTTGTGTGTGTGAGGGAGGTTAGCCTCAAGCTAACATCCACTACCAATCCTCCCCTTTTTGCTGAGGAAGATTTGCCCTGGGCTAACATCCATGCCCATCTTCCTCTACTTTATATGGGACGCTGCCACAGCATGGCTTGACAAGTGGTGCGTGTGTCTGCCCCCAGGATCCGAACCTGCAAACCCCAGGCTGCCAAAGTGAAATGCGCAAACTTAACTGCTACACCACCGGGTCGGTCCCTAAGGGTATCTTTTTAATGTGTAGACAATTGTTTGTCAAATTTGAGTATCTTGCAAACGACTTCTAAATAGGGATACTCTGAAGTCCAGCTTCAGCCTGGGTATTCAGCCCAAATCATTTATCAGCCTCCACTTCAGCATTTGGAAGGCTGAAGAGCTGAATGTCTACACAGTGTCATTTCTGACATCTCTGCCCTTCAGGGATGTGACTGTGTAGGTTACCACCATGTCCAATCTGCATAATGGTACTTCTACAAGTTAGTCATGGCATTCAGATTCATTATTAATAAATGAATGTTTACTCTCAAATATTGATGAACATTCAAGTTGTGACTTGGAGGGAATATCTCCTTATTTGTTGTATTTTCTTCACTTTGGTTTTCTTCTGCATATGACACATTAATCAGATCAACACTCTTTTAATATCTATAATCATAATCCTAACCTCTTTCCCAAAATGTGAACACTGGTATGACAGTCATAGCTGCAACTGATAATAAATCACTCCAGGAACAAGCAAACAGGATCACAAGGCAAAATGAAATTGCACAACTTTTTTATTCCTTCATTTTTTTTAAAAATCTAAAACCTCATTGAGAAAGAATGGAATCCAATTTTTTCTTCTTGCTTCAAACTAATTAAGAAAATCATCTGATAAGGCTAGTACAGGTCTGCAATATTTAAATTTTAACATTTAATTCTGTAATATTTAAATTGCTTAGACTATATGGAATTTATCTTTTAAAAACATTTTTTATTCTTATTTGGTTTGGACTTTTGTAGAGAATAATGACCATTGGAAGGTGTCTTGGCGAATTCCTTCAAACAGATGTTGAGGAAAGTTTTCAGGATGTGGCAGGAAGGACGAAGAGGAGAAAGAAAAGTTAAGATGCAAGAGCCTGAGTCGAGTCACAAATGCACAGTCTTTGGAGGGAAGGGAAATAAGCTCTTCCTCAAACCACTCAGGGATGGTGGGTGCTCTACGCACCACTTCTGCTACCCACAAAGATTTCCAAAATGATCTCTCTGGATTGCTTCCCAGCAGGGCATGCTGAAACAGAATTTGACCCATGGTTCCCAGCTACTAGAATGAGACTGGGAACTAACAATTGCCAAGATTTCTATTCTTGCTGTGTGGCATCAGAGACGAGTGCTAGCACACCTGAGTATGTAGGGAGGTCACTGTAAGATCAGTGGTGTATGATAAAGTTAACTCATCATGGTGATATCTGGAATCAGCTCAGGGGCGCACATTGAGTGGGACCTAGGCTTCTGGGAACATGAGATCAGAGTTCCCCCCATTAGGTCATAGGAATCCATAATGAAATGTGCTTTCAGGTTGGAGGGGCCTTCAGTTGGATTTGGAGTCACTATTTGTTTGCTCTTGGCCATTTTGTTATTGGTGTTAACAAACTCTAACCTCAGGGTCTCTGGGTTCTTGGAACGAAGCAAATGATGTTCAACACATATTGGTCCACTTCTCCTCCCATCCCAGTTGTCAAAGGTGACAAAACCAACCAGCTGCCTGGATGTAAACTTGATCAATGACCTTCGCTAACTTAATTTTTTTTTCCCTTGTACTTTTTGTATTATTTATTATGTCTGGATTTTTTTTTTTTTTTTTGGAAAATATGATTTACCATGTATACTATCGTACATTTTGGGAATTTTCCTCCTGCTGATATTTTGAGATGGCACAGTGGACATTCTTTTTTTTTTTTTTTTTTTTAATGTGCCGCTATCTTCTGTGAAAAATTTCCAAAGAGTGTTTTTTCTTGAAGGTCCCTGATCCAAAAGAATTAAATATTTTTAAATAAAATAAAGTTTTTAAAAGTTATTTTTCTTAACATTATAAATGCTAAAAACCAAACTTTGATATGAAGATTAAGAATTTTAACATATTCTAACCACGATTATTCTCCTTGAATTACAATTATTTAAATTTTTGAAAAGATTTCTTAGCTCAAAAAGGCAATAGCAGTCTTCCCGATATTGTATGGAGCCAACATACTCTCTTAATATTCACACTAGCTATCAATCTATTTTCCCATTTATTTAAATATTTGAAATCTCTTAATTGTCTTGGGGCTGTTTAATGCTTCAGCTTTCATGACTATGGCTAACATTGGAGCATTTTACTCTTGCAAAAATAAATGCACTCATACCTCACCTTGCTTATAGGGTGTCAATACGTAAAACATACAAAAAGGGTCAGATTCCCAGAGCCTCCCCCAATTGCCATCTTTCTCTGCCTCCCGAACCCAATAAACTATTGGAATCCCAGCCCAGCACAGCAGCTGCCACACATGCTCCTTCTCTAATCACCACCCGGTCCCATAATCCTAGAGTTTTGATAAACCTCAGGCATAAAAGGTATCTGTGAACGGCTACATTCTCAAACACGTTGGATCACAGGAAGCCGAGCTCCTCTGAGAACGTGAGGCTGGGCTTCCCGGATCATTCACGTCTTTCCGCAAATACTTATATGACCAGAAGGGATTCCCAAAATATAAAGCACAGTGCTCCTCCTCACAATAATTTCAAGAAAATTACCATCTTACTGTCCTTCTCTCCTTCTCGTTTCTCCTCAGTCCTTACCTTTCCCATCTGCTTCCTCTTGCTGTGGAGCATCTCACTTCCAGCTGCTCTTGCGTCATAATCAGGAAAGCCTTCTCTACCACAAAGTTGTAAAACAATTTCACCATAGTTTCCTCGACCACACTGACAGATATTTTCCATTTCAATTTTTATCTATTTTTATTTGCCGTGGTATAAAGAATATTTTTCCAGACAGCTATACACTGGCCCAGCAACATTTTTGAATAATTAACTTTTTTCCAGTAATTTGAGATAGTACATTAACCTTATTCCAAAATCTCATACCTATTATATTCTATTCCATGGTTTGTGTTCAGTTTCACTGATACACCTATTCTATTGTTAATACCACAAAAATTTTGTAATTATTGTAGCTGTGTGCTATACCTCCCATTTTTTGTTCAAATAGATCTGCCCATGTTTTGCATATTTATTTTTCAATATGAATAAACTTGTCTGGTTGAAAAGTGTATTATAACTAATTTTACTTGGGAACTCTTTAACATGTAGGGTAACTTGTGGAGAGTTGAGATCTTTAGATTGTTGAGTATCTTTAGGACATCAGGAAGGATTAGTGCTGTTAGAGGAAGCAACCCCTGTAACTCACACAGGACCTGAATTAGCTTGGATTTCTCACCCAAGAGAATAGAAAACCTCATAATTCACAGGTCACCAGGTAGAGTATTCAGAAATGCATTGCCTGAGTAGTGATTAAAAGTTAACCATAAACTAAATACTGCTGTGGTCCCACTTATCAAAGCTCAAGATTAATTATAGGAATGCAAAATATCCAGCAACCAAGGTAAAATTCATAATGTCTAACATCTAAACAAAAATTACCAAACATGTAAATGCATAATCTACAACAATGGGAGAAGAAACAATCAATTCAAAACAACATAAAAAATGACAATGATTATAGAATTAGTAATGATTAATGAATTAATGAATTAGCAATGAATGAAAACAATTTGAATGACTCTATCAAATATTTTCAAGAAAGTAGAGACAAAATTGAATATGGTAAGTAGAGACATGGAAAATATAAAAAAAAAGACTCAAGTCAAAATTCTAGTGAAAAATGCAATAACTGAAATGAGAAACATACTGGGTGGCAGGTTAATAGAAAATTAGATACTGCAGAAGGTTGGACACCACAACAGAAAAGGTTAGTAACTTGAAGACATAGCAATAGAAACTATCTAAAATGACAAATGATGAAAAAAACAGACTGAAAACAAATACACAGAGCATCAGTGGGCTATGGAAAAACTTCAAACAGCCTAATATGAGTAACTGAAATCCTCAAAGAATAGAATGGGAGAAGGGATAGAAAATATATTTAGAGAACTAATGGAGAATTTTTTTTCCAAATTTAATGAAAACTATAAATACGCAGATCTAAGAAGACAACAAACCCCAAGCACAAAACTCATGGAAGAAATTACACTAAAAGATACATCCTCATAAATTGGTCAAAAGCAGTGATAAAGAGAAAATGTTAAAAGTAGCCTAAGAGAAAAGACACTTTATGTGCAGAGGAACAAAGATAAAAATTACAGCAAACTTCTCACCAGAAACAATGTAAACCAGAAGACAGTGGAGCAACACCTTTAAAGTACTCAACAAAGATGGTCCACATAGAATTTGACTTGTCAAAAACATCTTTCCAAAACAAAGACGAAGTAAAGATGTTCAGAAATACAAAAGTCAAGGAATTTATCAACAGTAGACTTCCCTACAAGAAAGATTAAGGAAACCCTTCAGTCAGAAGGTAAATAATGTCAAACGGAATTCTGGGTCCCCTGGAAGGAATGAAGGCCACCAGAAGTGGTAAATATATGTGCCAATACAAATAATATGATTTCTATGTCAGCAAAAGTCAACATTAACTCATTTTTCCTTATTGTAAAACGTGAGTTTTTTCGCAAAAGAATTTCCATCTTAATGCTTTCCCATTCTTGTACCAAATATTAAAAACTCAAATTTAAATGTCCTCTTGATATAGTCACAACCTCCCTACTAAATCTCCTGAAAGTTATGGGTGCTGGCCCCTATAACACATCCTCAAACCAGGCTTAAAGCAGAGTGTACTATAACTTTTAAAGCCTCATGCACTATGAGAAACATCGGAAATGTATCCTAAAATGCCGTCATCATAAGGAAAGGACCAGTAGATTTTACGGGCTAGCTCTACAATGTAATCATTCTGTGTTGTCAGATATCTATCACCTTAGGTAACAGTCCCCCTCTGAGACTGGAAAAGGTCACCCACAGAGCAGAGGAGAAGTGAGCCAGCCCCACAGTCTTGGGACTGTAACATAGTCTAATTGAAAATGAAACTGTGTAAGAAAAGTGGCTTTAACAATCTATCCCGAGAACACTGACCTGAACCACATTTACAGTTATAGGAGCAATAAAGTGGAGGAATCTTGCTAATTACAGGAAGAGTTAGCAACAAATGTTTGGGATAAGATCAGAAATAAATAATACTCCAGAGACTGCTGCTGGGGCAACAGTAGCCACTTTCACATCTGGCTTGCTGCCAGATTTAAGATGTTTTGAAATCTGTTTGGAGAAAGTGCCAAATACACCATTTACAGAACTTAATCGAAACACAACACTGTTCAGAACTTTCAAAGAAAAATGAAGAGACAAAGACTCTAAACCTGGGGGGAAAAGGAATAGCTTATTTCTAAAGAGAAGTGACAATAGATTTTTTGAAAAGTGAGAAATTTGTTACACCTGTGGACAAACAAGTTAAGCCAGTGCGATGATAACTACTCAGATAAAGACCAATTCCCGGATGATTTCCTAACCCAGTAGAGGAACAAGCCACACAGACTCATTTTTGCTCAGATTAGGACAACCTGCTAAGTGGTAATTTCTGTCGCTCTACAACTCTTTGACTAATTTGGCCCTTACACGATTTTCCCACCAGGTGGCGCTCCCTCGATTTAATCTAGTCCTGGAGGATTTTGTAGATTTGCCTGTCTTCAGAAAATGCTGATGGATTGTGTAAATTTTAATCAAGTTGTACTTGGTCCTGTACATGGTATTTTGGGACCACATTAACCGGTTTCACTTTAAATTCATGACCTGGATCTCGAAGGAGCCCTTGATGCTGCTACACCATCACAGTGAACAGTTCATTTAGCTAGATCATCACACACAGGTGCACAGTCCACTTACTCTCTCACTGTCCTAAAGTGACTAGACAACTATTAGGACTATTAGTAATAAAGCACTATATGTCCTAAAGGACTATTTCCGCCTCTCTGTGTTTAAAACTCCAATACCTTATTCTTTTTCCTCAGTCTCAACCAATGACTTTACTTTCTGTTTCACAGAGAAAGCAATCAGATGAGAATTGCACTCTCATAAAAAATGAATATTAATGCAATGTACAAAGTCCTATGCGATCTGGACCCACCACTCCCTCTCTGACCTCATCTCCTCCTGCTCTCAGTTCTCACCTCACTGGCTAGCTTACGGTTCCAAACCCACCAGACACACTTCTTCATGCATGGCTGAGCCCCTCCTCCCTTGAAATATTTACTGAAATCTGATGCCCTCCACGGAGACTAAGCTGACCCCCTATTTAAAATTGCAGACTGCCCCCAGCTCTAATGATCCCCCTTACCACCCCCTATGTTTTATATTTTCATAGTACATATAAACTTCTAGAAAAACATCCTGTATACTTACGTGTTAGTTTATCATTTATTTTCCCTCTCCCTCACTAGAATCTAAGCTCAGGGGCTCAGAAATCTTTATTTATTCTGTTCATTTTTTTTCTCAAACACCCGAAATATATCTGGCATTTAATAGTTACTTAATAAATATTTTTAGAAAGAATAAGTAAATTTCTACAATGTATAGAACCAAAGTACAAAAAAACTTGGTGGGCTCAGATCTTTGGTCACATATAGTGAAAATAAATTGAACTAAAATTAAACAAATCTCGACTAGACTTCAATGAGTCACCAAAACATTTGCAGACATTTTCAAAATCTTTTCAAAACATCTCATTGTGTATTAATTAGTATGAACTATATGAATATTTTAACATATTTTAAAATATTGTTTACTTAGTAAATTTGAAGAATTGACCATTAGATAAAATGATCACTTTATTCCTATATTTTTAGCAAAATGGCTTAGAATTCAGTGCCAGGCACTAAGGGTAGAAACTACACCAGTTACCAAGGAATTTCTATTCTATCTCTTTTTTTTCCTTTCTCAATTTAGTAAAGCCTTTAAAGATCTCCCTGTATGAAAAATTGAATCTTTCTTGTGAACAGATATAGTCCACACTTCACACTCGTATTTAGCACTTTGCATTGGCTCCTTTGACTCCCGTTCCATTCACCTTCACTTTGGAAGGTGCTGGAATGCTAAAAGCCACATTCCCCACACTCCCTATGTATTGGTCTCTGGATGTACATTAGATTGCTCCCGTTAGTTGCGCTCCTGAGGGACTTGGAAGGCTATACTGAAGAGGCCATCTTCTTTCAGCTCTTGGCAACAGATGAGCAAATAAGACCAAGAGAAGATGAGCAGTTTCCTTATGCCCAACGTTCCACAGCTAGTAAGTAGCAGATAAAGTATTCCAATTTGTATCTTTAAACTTCAGTTCAATGTTCTGGGTACCTAAACATAGCTTCATTTGATGTGTAAGTGCTTGTAGATAATTTTTGTTAACCCAACTTCAATTATACCTTCGGTCATTTAAAAATAATTTGACTAACAAGTTGGAAAATTATGACAAAGTTGTTGCAGTGCTTCATCAAATGTGACTTTTAGCAATGTTCCTCCATGAAAATGCACAATATATACTTGACAGAGAAACATGTTGAGAGTCTCTGAACATGATATTTTATGTTAAATTCTCACAATATCTTTCTTTTCCCAAAAGCTCTGTGTGTCTCTCAACCCTCTTTGAGGCTGTTGAAGGTCTGTTAACACGAGAGTGTGACATTCCCACTGCTGGGTGATGGCAGCTCTAAGGACTGCTTTGCTCACTAGGTTTTTGAGCAATTACACTTGCTTCCAGAAATTCTAAATCTTAGAGTATTACAAGCAATACTTGGACTATTAAAATGACAAAAATTTCAATTGTTGCTGAAAATTAGAAGTAGCAGATATTAGAATAAAAATAAAAGAATAAAGAATTCTTTTCTCATCCTCTGATGGTTATGTCCTGCCTGGTAGGCTGGACTACAACCACGAGCAAGTCAAGGGTCAGCGCTGGAAACGTAGTGAAAAGTACCCTTTAATTCAGGGCGTAAGCAAGTATTTAAATGATATCAAAGCCAATGAATGGGAGTCTGATTGAATGACACCACGAGTTCAATGAGGGAGGTACTAAAATAGTTACGAATGAGACACAAAAATTAAAAATTCACAACAGCAAGTCAGGAAATAGCAGGACTCTGGAAGGTAGTGTAAGTCAGTTTGACTATCTCAGGGTAGACAATCTGGATAGGTTAGGAATTCTTTTAACGATCCAAGTCTTGCTTTCCACTTATGTCGCAGAACTGCTCAAGGATACCAATTGCCATCAAATAACTTCTTGAGCTTTAAAAAGAAATTATTCTAAAGGGACAAAAAACAAAGCAATGCATGTTTAGAAGCATATGGCTCTGCTGGATGGTGACATGTGTGGCCATTCTGTGACTGAGGTACAGATCACAGTGTAGGAACAGATGATTACATGGTTAACACTGTGATCTAGATCTGCTTGTGAAGCAGCATGTTGGTCTGGTCCCAGCAGTGTTCTTGCCCCTGGAAACACCTTATTATTAGGGCAGGTGGGTGGAAATTCACTGGATTAGAGATTAGCACCTCCATCAGTGGAGAATCATCCTCAAGGGATGCAACTAGAATGACGCAAGTCTGTGCTATCACAGCTGCTCAAACAGGCGCTCTGACCTCTTAAAGCCCAGGTCCATCACCCAAAGGAGAACTTTATATTCGTAATGTATGTTCTAAGAAGATGAACAAAAACTGTTTCTACTTTGACCAAAAAATACAGTCAACTTGGATTCAGAAAAGAACCTGAAGGATTTGGTGAACACTACACTTGGATACCTTTGAGCAATCGTCCTTAATTGGAGAGAATGTAAATCCCTTGGTAAACCAGAAAGGTTATCTCTTCATTAGGATCATAAACACTTAAGGCTTCTGTTTTAAATCTGTCTTTGAAAACAATAAAAATTCTAGTTTGGGACATTTGACCAAGACATAATAATTGGATGAATTTCTCCTCGTGTATGTCCCAGACAGCTTGCCTCCACAATTAGAAAACCCAGCTGGAATCATTCACCTGGTTCTTGGACTCTCTGAAGTTACTTCGTTTGAAGGAATCTTGAGTTTGGTAAGATCTTAGGTTAGACTTGAGGTGACCTTAGAATCTGTATTTATACAACTTTCTATTTTTGACCAATTGTTAAAACTAAGCTCTAAGAATCATCTTTATTATTTGGTTAAGTATTTAGTGTGTAGATTTTAGTTATTGCATAGAATTATAGCATAGAAATTACTTACAAAATATGACAGTTATTAATTGAATTAATTATATTGAATAAGTGCATACATATCTATTCCTCTTGAATTATGTCAATAATTCATACTCAATACCTGTGTGCTTTATCTGTAAGCAATATTTATTCTCTGGGTAAGAAAGCTTGAGTTATGAACCTGAGTTTATACTTGAGTTCTAACATGAATTAGACCAAGTTATTTTGTTTAATCTGTTTTTATACTCTTTTGAGCAAATTTTTAAAAATTAAATGAATGAGCCTCTACCTTAGGAATAAATATTGGTGAATAAAATGTATAGTTTTCCAAAAAGTGCTCATAGGCAGCAAGAAAGGGAGTGGATAACATATCTGGAAATGGTTCTAAGGAGATTCTCTGATGCCGTTTTTTCCAATTTCACTTCTCTCTCTCATTATTTTAAATTTATTAGTCTTGCCCTTATTTAAGGAAATGGACCACATTTGAAAATTTTTTTAAGTATTTTTTGTCTACTTAAATACTTAGAGAAAGTGAGGGAAGTGGACCGGCAAAGGAAAAGAAAAGCATTAATTATAACTACCCCTGTCTTCGCTTGAAGAGCCTTCTAAAAATAACTCCTCACGACCTGCTGTGAAAGGGACTATCATGAAGGCAGTTGATGGTGTGATTCAACACTGAACTGGAAGTTCAAGGTACTGTTCAGTTCTTGGTTTTGGCTGAAACCAAATTTCAGTCTTTGGTAAAGACTACAGCCACTCATTGTTCCTGGTTGACAGAGAAATAGCATCCAGACTCTGATAACAGATCTGCTCTCAAACTTGGAGGATGAGCATTACCTGTGCCCTACAGAACATTTTAGTTTCCTTCCAGTTCATAAAATGTCTTGGATTGTATTGCTGCCCATTGCATCCTTACTAATTTATTAGGAAATTTGAGAAATATGAAACAAGTAGCAATCCTTAAACATTTCCCAATGGAAATAAGAGAAACATGAAATGGATTGGTTGATGGAGGGAATGAACAAAGGCAGTTGGCAAGCCTAGAGCTTACAGACATAAGGACACAATCAGGAAAAAAAAATACACGTATATTGCTTTCCAAAACTTTTCCATGTGTATTACTTTCTTTGGCCTTCAGAGGAGCTCTGTGAGGCAGGAGGTTAAAGTACTGGGGGGCTGTAAAGCATAGTAGTTAAAGTCTATGCTTTGGAATTAGTCTTGTACCTGCAAAGAAACTGTAAGGTAGTTATACAACTTTTCTAAGCCTCAGTTGCTGCTTCAGAAAATCCACACAATCATAGTGCTTATATCATATGGCTGTTCGTTATTATTAAATGAGAAAAAGCCCTGTGCACATTCCACTCAAATAGTCAGCAATACACACATGGTATCTGTGATGTCGCTTTTACTAATTGTGCTGCTGTAGAAATTAAGGCTTGAGGAGGTTGAGATTACAAAGGCAGTAAGTGGTCTGCCTGTGACTTAGAGGTAGGTTTTCTATGTCTGAATCCAGTGACATTCCCTGCCAACAGAAAGGCAGACGTGGAAAGAAATGGTGTGAGTTTGGCAGAAGCAGGTGAGATGACATTGGGATAAATAAAGCGAGGAGAACAGAGAAATGAAGCTGAGCAAGTGAGGGGTGCCGGTGACAGGAGTTGAATGTTAGGTAGACAAATTAAATTCTGTACTATATCAACAGGGTGTCTCTCCAAGTTCCAGGTGATGAGAACAGATGAGGCATTAGATATTAGAGTGGTGGCTTTCAATTCTTTTAAACGTGAAATGAATCATTTCTTTAGGAAAATCTCACCTAAAGGCATAAGCAGTTAATACAATGAAGAGATGAGTGTTTGCGTGTGAAGAAGACACAGTCCCCTCTGTTGTTACTCATCTAGTGAACCATCTTTATACTGCAAATGAGGAAACTGAGGCTCAGAGATGCCAGCAATGTGCCAAATAACAGACTAAGTTAGTGATGCAACCCAGAATAAAACCCACTTCTCATTTCCTGATTCCTGAGCTAATGCTCTTTATAATTCACAAGGGCTCTTCCAAGAAAGATCTCAGTTCTTGGGCTAGGTCAGAGAGGATGAGATTAAGTAACATGAATAAAATGGCACTTCCATAGTCTGGTGGATACTTTGCATTTTGTGTAAGAGGTGGGTGTGGAGGTGCGTTGTTAAGTAGCAAGAGTGACTACTTATTATTTATAGAGTCTTATAGTCCAAATATCAGTTGGAAGCTATGCTCTTTGCAAAATTTCTAAGATGTGGCAGCCAGCCTCTGCTTAAAAGTCTCAAGTAATATGAGATATGTTTTCATTGTAGCTTCTCTTCTAGGTTGCAATACTAACTCTCCTGAAACAACACAGACTCTGTTCTTCTCTTCTGCAGTGGGGTATATAGTGGTTAAGAATTTGAGCTGTGGGATTAAAATACCAGCTTCACAGCACACTAGTTATATAATCTCATATAAGAGATTTAACTTCCTAAGACCTCAGTTTATCCTTTTTTCAAAGGGAACCGTAACGATACCTACTTCATATGG
The DNA here is from genome assembly GCF_020826845.1 of Diceros bicornis minor. Classification (NCBI taxonomy): domain Eukaryota; kingdom Metazoa; phylum Chordata; class Mammalia; order Perissodactyla; family Rhinocerotidae; genus Diceros; species Diceros bicornis. The sequence continues at coordinate 22,058,242 of NC_080770.1, forward strand.
TATCATGAGGTTTAAATGAGGTAACACATACATCGTACTTGGCACAGTGCCCAGCAACATAGTTAGTGAATCTAAAAGCTGATTGTTTAATTATTGTTGTTATTGTGTTCTGGGATCCTTTGCTCCATTTAAGGAACAGAGGAAACCAAAAGAAATGAGTTGGGCCTATTCAGGTTTGAGTTGGTTATATTGTGGATCTATGTCTTTACTAGAACATCACGGTTTGTAAACGTCATCATTGAAAAATATGTTAGTCATGGATTATAGAGTCACCAGTTTTAGATGTATTTTGATCATTTAATGTTTAGAAGTAAAGCACAAAATTACAAAAGAATTGCCATATTGTTTGAAAAAGAGCACAGGAAGTAAAACCCACTTCAGATTGTTTGGAAGATAAAACAGGATAATGATTGTGATGTTACCTAGCCCAGTGATCGGTAAGTGACAGACTCACAGCGTGATTACTAGAGAAGCAATGTTGACGCTGAGGGCACTGATTCTGGAGTCAGAAACGTGGTCCACAGTCTGGCTTCATCAGGCACCAGCTGTGCCATCTTGGTTACGCTTCCCAAACTCTATGCGAGTCAGTTCCTTCATCTGTTAAATAGAGTCAATTGTAGGGTTATTCTAGTGCCTGGAGGAGGGTAGGTGCTCAAACAAGTTGGCTATTAGTAATAACAATCATAAAGGGAGGAGAAGGAAAAACCTATTTCACAAGGAAGAACCGTTTAAAAAGAGAGAAGAAAAGGCTTGGAGGAAACCTTTCATTAATGAAGTAGTTATTGTTTAAGCTCTTTTTTTAGCAGGTTCTTAAAAGCCAAATGCTTGGATGGAGAGAATAAATGAATAAAAACAAACAATGTGATCCTGAGGTCCTGGAAATACCTGAAGCCATATAATCAGTAATTATAATTCATTTGTTGCTTTTTTGAGTTTTCCAACTCGCAGCTGGAGCTCATATCAGCACCTGATAAATGGGAAATCAAAATAATGTGACAGAATTCATACTTTTGGGTCTTACAGAGAACGTGGAGTTGCGGAAAACACTCTCTGTTGTATTTCTAACCATGTACATATCCACCGTTTTGGGAAACCTACTCATTGTGGTCACCGTATTGACAAGTCAGAGTCTGAGATCACCTCTGTATTTTTTCCTTTCTTCTTTGTCCCTGTTGGATGTCACCTTCTCTTCTGTCACTGCCCCCAAGATGATAGTGGACTCCCTCTCTGCGAGCACCACCATCTCCCTTGAAGGCTGCATGGCCCAGCTCTTTGCAGAGCATTTCTTTGTTGGTGTGGAGGTCATCCTTCTCAGTGTGATGGCCTATGACCGCTATGTGGCCATCTGTAAGCCCCTGCACTACATGACCATCATGAGCCCTCGGGTGTGCTGCCTGCTGCTGGGAGGGGCCTGGCTGGGGGGATTTATCCATGCAGTAACACAGCTTCTCTTCATGTATCAAATACCCTTCTGTGGCCCCAATGTCATAGACCATTTTGTTTGTGATTTGTTTCCATTGTTGAAACTGGCCTGCATGGACACCCACATCCTGGGCCTCTTAGTCATCCTCAACAGTGGGGTGATGTGTGTGACCATTTTCCTTATTCTCATCGCCTCCTACATGGTCATCCTCTGCTCTCTGAAGTCTTACAGCTCTGAAGGGCGGCGCAAAGCTCTCTCCACCTGTGGCTCCCACCTCACAGTGGTCGTCTTGTTCTTTGTGCCATGCATCTTCTTGTACATGAGGCCTGTGGACACTTACCCCATAGACAAGGCAATGACCGTGTCAGATTCCATCATCACACCCATGTTAAATCCCTTGATCTACACCTTGAGGAACACAGAGGTGAAAAATGCCATGAGGAAACTGTGGGTGAAACAAGAAACTTTGATTGGCAAGTGACTGTCTTTTCTGAGAATATTGTGTGTTTCCCATAGGGAGAAGTCATTCTTTCAGAATGTGTGAGATATAATTGACATATAACATTCTATTTGTTTCAGGTGTAAAACAGAATGATTCGATATTTGTATATATTGCAAAATGATCACAAGTCTAGTTAACATCTGTCATGATATATAGTTACACAAAAAATTTCTGTAAAAAAATTGTGCCTCAATTGAAAAATAAAATAAACATTTAAAAAGATAAAAAAGAAAGGTGTGAGAAATAAAACTGTCCATTCTCCACTAGCCGCCAGAAAGATCTCTTAAAAATATAATTCTGATTTATGATTTAGAGTATATGCAATTTAAAGATTATGATAGTCTACTGCTTTATATCTTTCCTTGGCTTCCTATTGCCTTTAGAAACTCCTTACCTTGTCCAAGAATCCCCTGATTAATCTGTCTACTGCCTCTGCAACTTGAGCACCTCACCTTCTCCCTCACTGTGCATCAATCACCCATGTTGGGCTTTTTCTTCTGCCTTTAGAGCTATGCAAGATTTTTCTCACCTTAGGGTTTTTACTTCTCTCTCTCTCTCTCTGAAAACAAGCCCTCTTCCTCTTCAGGTGGCTGTTTCTCTCTAACATCTAGTCCTAATTAAGAGACTAAGTGTCATTACATCACAAAGCCTTCCCCCATGACTCTATTCAAAGATTCTTCCACTCCTGCCATTATTCTCTATGTCAATATCTTCATTTTCTTAGCAATGATGATCAAATGTATAATTATTTTGTATAATTATGATTTGATTTTTGTTGCTTTCCATCTCTCTCTAGACTGGACATCTATGTGGGAAGGATTTTTGGGTTTTTTTTGTGTGTGTGAAGATCAGCCCTGAGCTAACATCCATGCCAATCCTCCTCTTTTTGCTGAGGAAGATTGGCCCTGGGCTAACATTCGTGCCCATCTTCCTCTGGTTTATATGGGACGCTGCCACAGCATGGCCTGACAAGCGGTGCATGGGTGTACACCTGGGATCCGAACCTGGGCCGCCAGCAGCGGACCGCGTGCACTTAACCGCTACACCACAGGGCCGGCCCCGATTTTTGTTTTATTTATGCTCAGCACCCATTAGATTTTCAATAAATATCTGTTAAATAGCTATAGAATACAAGAGCTTTGTTTTTCAAATAGCCAAATTCAGATGGTTAGGGCAAAATAGAGACAACTAATATGTAATTAAAAGTAAACAAAGAAACAAAACAAAAGTCAGAGAGTGACCATTACAATAGAGTTAATGGAAATGGAGGGCTATGAGTATTTCATGGAGGCTACGTCATATTGTGTAGTCAAAGAAGGATTCTATTAGCAGGTAGCATTTCAGCTTATTTTGAATTCTGTTGAGATATCCTTAGGAAAAGTGATGAAATATACTAATCAATAAGTTTAATAATGATGAGCACCAATAATTGACAAGAATGATCAGAAGCAAACAACCATAAGAGGATTAGTGGGATGAAGATTCTAGAGAGAGAAAACTATAATGCAGGAACCACCATGGTATTTTCGAGGAACTATCAAAGATCAGAGTGAATGGAACACAACAGTCCAGGTAGAGAGTTCGAGAAGCAGAATCAGAAATGTACACAGTGGTTAGATTGGGTAGTGCTCATACATCCAGCCTTCCCTGAATCCTCAAAGAGCATAAATGTTATTATGTCTTAAAAATGACCCAGAGTCAAAAATTCTTTCAGAACGCAGATGGGCTCTAGCTTTTGTGCTACAGAGGACTCGGGCAACATGGTGTGAAAAGATTTTGTAGTCAGCTTCTATTTGTCCTTTAATTTTCAATTGTATAAGAAACTTCACAATACCCTTTTTAAATATTTCAGAGTAAAATACTCCCCTGAACTCTACATTTTGTTATATTTTCCCATATATAAATACAGAAGAAAAATCCATAATAGTGTGATTACCTGGGTCTTTGGAAAAACCTTAGGATGATCTTTATTTAATTATAATCATGTAGTGTAAACACTGGGAAGAACCTTGGAGTGAGGTCCTTGACTTTATATTTGTGTAATATTTAATAACTTGAGGTTTAATAACTTCATAAAGGTCAATCAAAGAAACAGTATATTGCTAGCTTAAGTTTATGTTTTGTATGGTACTGATGAATTCTTTGTGACTATGTCATCCTATGATTTAGAGTCACCTGTCTGTTTATTCACATCTTTTTTACATATGACTAAAATTAGTTCTCATAAAATAGCGTGCCTCTATTTCTCTTTAAATCGTTTTAGCAATTACTCAGCCTTACGCTGAGTAATTTTTTATGTATCTGCTTTCTGAATCAAACTTTGGTTCACTGATTTCTGTTACTAGGACTTTCTGTTAATAAAATTATATTGTTTTATAAAAAGAGAATTTCCAAGTTGCCAAAATGGGATTTGATAAGATTTAGTCTGAATTATAATTAAAACACAGAAAACTAAAATTAAAATGAAATTCTTTAATTTGATGAAAGGATACGTTCCAGAAACCTAAAGAAAATATCACAGTTAATAGTAAATTAATTGAATTAAATTAACTGAGTTGGAAATTAATTAATTAATCAATCAGGAATAAGACAAGGCCACTTGTTATAATGCTATTATTATATATTTTGCTGAGGGTCCTAACGCAGTGTTCTCAATCTCAGATACCTACAGTGGCCAGAAAGGCAAAACAAATGAAAAAAGCCAAATTGTGCAAGACATTTCAGACATTTGCTCCCTCTGGAGCAATGTCCCCATGAGGGTCTGCATGACTCAGCTCTGATCCATGGTTGTTTTATGCGGAGTATATGTCCAAATTTGCCACATCCTCAGAATTCAAGAGACATCAGGCACCCATATTTTATATGAATTTTAATGATTTGAATATGTTGCTAACTAATTTTTAAAACATTATGTTAAATAAAAATTTTGGATCAAACAAATCTACAAATTTTTAAATTAATTGGGCCCATGGGCTGTCACTTTGGAAACTCAGTGTCAACCAATGAAATCACAGTAAAAAGAAATAAGATAATCAAAACTGAAAATGAGGTAACACAGTTCATCATTGGCTGACATGTTCATCTACTTAGAAAAACCAAGACAATCAACTGACAAATTATAATGTTTATTATAAAAATTTAGTCAAATATCAGCATAATAATACTTTCAAATATAATTACAATAAATAATTATAAAATATAATATCTGCTTCATAGTAACAGTAAGACTCTAAACAACATAACAAAAATCTGTACAGTCTTTATGAAGAACACTAAACATCTTCACAAAAGACAACTTAATAAAGAGTTATAGAATTCATCATGGGAAAATATCCTATTTTAAAGTTGTTAATTTTTCACAATTAATTCACGAACTGAGTGAAATCCCAATCAAAATCGAAGAAGATTTTTTCTTGGAAACTGAGAGAATGATTCTAAACTCCACATGGTTTGATATGTATATGAGAATAGTCAAAGATTTTCTGGGGGGTTGGGGAGAAGAAGAAGAAGGAGGACAAATATACCATAAATCTATAGTAATTTTAAAAATAAGAGATACCCACAGAATAGACAAATATGTTAATAAAATAGAGTATTGAGCCTAGAATTCAGCCATAGATATTTGGTAATTTAATGTATGATGAAGCTGGAAGTTTTTATCAATAATGCAAATAAATTGTATTAAGATAAATGACTATCAATTTGAAAAAAAATGTTAGAACCTATCTCACAAAGTCAATAGGAAAACATTCCTGATAGCATTTTATGTGTATAGGATCATCAAAAACAAAGAGGGAAAGGATGCTGAATAAGCTAAAAATATTTTTAAAATTCAACAATGAAAGTGGGGACCCGAGAGACAGTGATGCAAATAGAAGTGATGATATTAAAGTTGATTATGTGCTTGCTTCTAATGTTTTCCTTTTTTTTAAGTAAGGGAAATGCATTATTTTTCACTTCTGCAATTAATAATTAACATTTTTTAAAATAATATAAAAACAAATGGTATATATTTTTTAAGAAAACACAGTGCTTAAAATTTCTGGACATAATGAAGAAACTGGATTTTCCTATCGCTATAAGTAGCTAAAACCTGGACAAAATATGTGAAACAATGGTTTTCAATATTGGACAACATGCAATATAGTACTTGGGTTCCCAGGGAAAGGAAACAAATCTGGTGAGCTCAAGGGTAACTGCAGGTTTCTGCTGGAGAACATTCTGGACTGTGGTGCAGCAAGGGAGGACCCCAGCAAGGCCCTACAGTTCTCACTGAGATGAGGATACAGAGATCAGAGTTCAGGGTCTGAAGAGGCTGTAGTCTGTGAAGCAGAGCACTGGAGCAGGAGGAGCTAGGCAGAGAGAAAAACAGAAGTCTTCAAAGAGTCCTGTGCAATCCAAGCCAGTTGCTCAATACTATGAATACTAAGTTGTGTATGCGTGGGGTGAAACTCCACAAGACAGAGAAAAGAACAGAAAAAAAAATTTATTTCTCATTCACCTTATATAGTCCTTGCAATCTAGGCCTCTGCTTCACACAGTAACTCAGGGACAGGTTGACAAAACTCCGTCATCTTGTAACTGAATAGATGGTTCCTTCAGCTGCCACTGCAGAAGATGACAGAAACTTTAGATTTGGGGATGTTTTCTCTAATGCCTCAGCCTCAAGGTGGCACACATGGCCCCCACTCACGTTTCTGGGACCTAAGACATGCCTCAAACATTTACAGAGGCCAGGCAGATAAATTCTAAGACGGTTCCACCTAACTGAAAGGAAGCTGGGAAATGGAGTGGAGCAAATGGAACATTCCTGTAAATTACTGTCTCTAGTATAACTTGTCAGTCAAGCGCTAATATATACCCTTCTCACTCCAAAGTTTGAACTCTTTCAACTAATTTCTCTAAGCAACATAAATTCAGAACATCACCTTGGTGGTTTCATAAAGAGCATCCCTGATTTTTAACATTTTTAAAGATTCTCAAAGATTTTTTAAATGTTTTAGTCTATTTAAACATTATTGATGATGTGTATTGTGCTGATGAAAATATAAATAATAGTGATACAGAGAGATTAAGTAACTTAGTCAAGATAAATTGTCAAATCCAGTTCCAAATCCAGTGTGGCTCGAGACTTATAAATTCCTTTATACAAATTCCCTGGGAACAAGAAATGTAAAATCAGTGGAAGAAGCACACAAGTTAATTAAATTCAATATAGTGTGATACATTTAGTGATAGAGGAATTTATAAGTATGAGGGAGTATAGATAAAGAGCCTTTGGCTGAGCCACCTGGGTCAACAGAAAGCTTCCTGGAAAAGGTGATATTGAAGTTGAATCTGAACACATGGGTAAGATGTTTCCAAGTTAGCCAAAATGTAAAACTTTCCAGGTAACGGGACCAGCATGCCAACAGAGAAATAAAGCATGAAGCAGTACATTATGTGCATTGCTAAGGATTAAATGAATTATATAAAGCCCTTTGAAAAGTACCTGGCACATAGTAATCATTTGGGGTAGATTTATTACATTGTGAACATAATTATTAGCCTGTCTATATTTACACCATTTTGCCTTCTCATTCTGACTCTGGGCAGCCCTTGTGACTCACTTTGGCTGATAGAATATGGTAGACACGAACAGATTGTCAGTTCTGAGCTTGGGCCTCAAGAGTTCTTGTTGACTTCCATTTGCTCTGTTAGAAACCTCTGCCACGCGAATTAGAAAATTAGCATGCTGGATGACAGATCACTAGGAAGAGAGCACTGTTGTCCTAACCAAGATCATATTAGATCAGACTATAGCCTGCTGAACCCAAAACATGTAAAAGATCCCAGTCAAGATCATAGAGACACCTACTCAACGTGCAGCTGACTACTGATGCATAAATGAGCTCAGTGGAAAGGGGAAGTACAATCCAGCTGATCCATAGACTGAAAACAAAAAAAATATTGTTTCATGCCATTGAAGTTACGTGGTTATTTGTTACACAGTGATAGATAACAGATAGAGGATTTAATAATAACTATTTTTACAATTGGTCTCAAGAAATTTTTGACAGATGGCAGTGAAGCATATTGTAAATGAGTAAGCACCATATGACAACTTTCTGCTGTATGAAAGTAAAGCATCTTGAGGATGAAGCACACTTTTTTAATTTGTGCAAAGTCACCACACGGACAGGAGGCAGCCATCGGCACATCTGCTGCCATGGGTACCTCAGAGAGGAGCTGTGAAAATGGGTAAAGCAGAGTGACCAAAATCTGGTGTAGATGCTTTGGGTTTCTTTTTGCCTGTTGTGTAATCATTTCATTTTGTAATAAACCCACTCTTCTCCCACTCTCAACAACAAAGTTTAATTGGTGTCTCCATCCATGCTCCAAGGGTAAGTGTATGGCCAAGACTTGGAAAATCAAAGAATCCTATTTTTTTGACAACAGTGATGATTTCGTGGAGGAGTAGTTGACCCTTGTAAAATGCAATCTCAGTATGTACTTTTGCTGGAATTGCTGGGTAAAATAATCCTTTCTTTCCTTATGGAGTTATTAAGTATGTGTGTTTATACTGCAGGCCAGCCTAGAGTCCCAGGGTACACTTAGGACACAAGACACTGTTATTATTTCTTAACTCTGTATAACTAATTCAAGCACTATCATTCTAGCTTCTGCTCTGATCCTCTGCCTCTGACTCATGGGATGGAGGAAGGAGAGTGAGGGATCTCTGCAGTTTCCCGCAGAACTCTGTGATTTGTTTTATCTGCTAGGGTCCTACACGGCCCCTTATTTGTCCTGCTATTTGAAGTGACTGGTATCAAAATTATTTCAACACTAACTATCGTTGTTGGCTGTTGACACCCTAGTGATGATTCTCTTCAGGAACTTAGAGGTTCTTCTTCTGTGCAAGAAGCCTCACACCTGAGTGCAGAGATGAGGGAACTGAAAATGGCTCCCTTGCCATAGAAATCACAAAAGGATTGTAGAAGAGTAGCCTTAGATCTTCCATGAAGTGACTTTGTAGTTTCTTTTATTTCCCTGATCCAAAGATTGATTTTCAGACTTCCTTTCTTTCCTCCCATTCCTGTGCTTCGAGGGATTTCTCCTCTCCTTTCCTCATTAATCATTCCTATAGTCTGTCTCTGCCCAATTCCCTTTGTAGTTTTCCCTCTTTACAGATAAGGTTGAATTGTACAAACATTCCTCCATAAAATGTATCTTTTATGTGACTGCAACAAATGTTTCTCCAATTGGAGTAACGTACCATCCCTGTCTAAATGAAAATAAATTATCTTGAAGTCCAGTGTTCATACAAATTCTTTATGAATTAATACTTCTTATGTAACAAGGTGTCATAACTGAAATTTTGACTAGACACGATAGATGGGGAATTACAAAGTGTGTTCAAATCACCTATGCCTATCTCTAAACCAAACAAAATGATAGAGATAATCTCCCTAAAAGTAGATAAAGGATATAAACCTGGTCAGAGTGGAAAGTGGGAGAGTGGTTTGTGAGAACATCTTAGGGGAAATTACTGTAGAGATATGCCTGCTCCTCACTCCAAACTTAACACATGTGTGTGTGTGTGTGGTGTGTGTGTGTGTGTGTGTGTGTGTGTGTAAAATGGAAGGGGGTTTCAAAGTGCTATTGAGAACCTAGCACACAACCCTCCTGTTGGTGGGACCAAGGGACTGAGATCAGAAACAATAACAAAACTACATGCTTCTTTCCTAATACCCAAGTAAACATGATAGCCAAGGAAGATAAGCTACACTAGGTCAATGGTACAGAAATATCCTGAAACATCATTTTCTCCCGCAAATATTCGTATGCCCAAAAGTGATTCTCAACATATAAAGAAGATAAAGTTCCTTCTCTCCCACCTGGATAAAATTACCTCTTTCCTTTCACCTTTTCTCTGTCTTCATCATGCATTGTTATCTATTCTCCTTCCTTCCCTTTACTCTCCGTTCTGTATATGGCTGCTGCCAAACTCTCTTATAGCCTCTTCCTTCTCCCTTGGGAAGAGCAATGTGAAAGACCCTGAAAAGGCAACTGTCTGGTAATACTGCCTATCACACTCAACCATGAGACTCCTCCCTCCATCACCATTCACAGCATTTTGAGAGGCTTTCCAGTGACAGTCTGGGTTTTCCCTGGTATTTCCAGCTTTTATTGGAGTTTGAGGGTCCGTCAATATAGATTCCCAGTGAGGCAGGCTCAGGCACAGATTTCCAGAGCAGCATTTTCTCAGAGCATCTTCTCTAACCCTCAGGTTGTCAAGACAGCAACCTTAGTTCTGTAAGTGTCCAGTCTCATACGGATTAGCTCTTATCGTCACATTCATAGGGACAAGAATAAAATATAAAACAATAATTGGTTCGTGACATACACTTACACAGTCTTTTTGTCATTAGGCAGTGTGTAAATACGGTCAAATGTTGATAGAATTCAAGTAAGGGTCATCATCGGTTGTTCAAAGTGGTTACGGGCTTTAAGTAATTTTATTTGAATGTAATCATCTTAGAATAAGGATACTGAATATATAATAAAGGAATATATACTTATGGAATATATATGTTTACATCCACATATTTCTTAATTATTTGTGCCTCAACAGGAATATTTATCTTTACTGTCCTTGAAACAAAACTAAGCTGTTAAGGAAGTAGACGTTAGATTCCCCATATATCATTTATCAGTTGAAGTCGTACTTTGCTACACCATAACTTTTCCATTGCATTTTTCACCTCTGCATTCCTCAGTCTATAGATCAGAGGGTTGAGCAAGGGTGTCGCAATTGTATAAAACACAGCCATCGTCTTGTCTATTGGAAATGTGGTTGGTGGGAGAGTGTACATAAATATGCATGGACCAAAAAGTATGACAACTACAGCAAAGCGGGAGGTGCATGTGGAAAGGGCTTTTCGCCTTCCTTCTGCACTGTGGTGTCTCAGAGAGTACAAGATGACAGCGTAGGACATAAGCAGAATTATGAACCTCACCATGCATATGGTCCCACTATTAGAAACAGCTAGCAAATTTTTTTTTTTTTTTTTTTTGTGAACAGTTAGCAAATTTATCATGTGAGTGTCCACGCAGGCAAGCATCAACAAGGGCTGCAAGTCACAGATATAGTGGTCAATCACATTAGGGCCACAGAAAGGCAATCTCAAAGCCAGGAAAATCTGTGCTGAAGAGTGGATACAAGATCCCACCCAGGCCAGAATCACCAACACGACACAGACTTGCTGGCTCGTGAAAGTTGTGTATCACAAGGGCTTACAAATGGCTACATAGCAGTCAAAGGCCTTGAGGATGAGCACAAAGATTTCCATGCAACCAAAGAAATGGGCTGCAAAGACCTGAGTCATGCACTCATTGTAGGAAATGGTCTTCTTCTGAGAAGGGCATCCCCAATCAATCTGGGGGTGTGGTTGTAGAGAAGCAGCCATCAGCAAAGGACAGACAGAGTAGGAAGAAGTACATGGGACCCTCAAAGGTCCTGCTTGTTTTGATAGTCACTACAATGAGCAAGTTCCCCAACAGTGTCATGAGGTAAAGAATCAAGACGACTCCAAATATTGCTTTCTGCTTTCCTGCATCCTGTGTCAACCCAAACAGAATGAATTCAATCACATTGTTATTCGTCTCCATACTAGTGGCCAAATGTAGGACACAGTTGACACAGTTTTAATCCACAGAAAGGAAAAATAAGTGACATCTTAGGAAGATAAGTGGGCTGAACTCTGAATTCCTTGTTTTTGCACCATCCTGCTATCTCCAACTGCCTTTAATCCCCTATGAATCTTTGTAAATCTGCAGATGTCCAAGCCTCTCCCACATCTATCTGTTAATTCAGAAACTCATTGCATTGTGCCAAAGCTTGTGTAAAAATAAAAACTAAAAGTTCTTTAAAATTTTTGATTCTACCAAGATTGAGAACTGCAGAACATGTACTTTTTTGGGCAAGTGATTTAACTGCTTGGGAATTAAGCCTTCGTTTGAAAAGTGGAGTACAAATACTCACCCTACCTTATTCTGAGTTTTCCTAAGAACAAAAAACAACATTTTATACACACACGTACACACATATATTTCATGTATTATGCGTCTTATCTATGTGCTTTGAAATATGAACAACACTATTTCAATATAATTAAGCAGTAATATTGTTGGAGAATCCCTCTTGAAGAAAATATTCTCACTTAGTTCATTCATTTTTGTGCCCATTATCGCTGACCCCTTCAGGTTCTTGGATGAAATATGCTTTATTTTGACAATCCTTTACCTATGCCTCTTGTGTTCAAGATGTTAGCTTCACTGATGGTCATGATATAACACGTGTCTGGATAATACTTTGAGGTTGTCATAATTTGGGAAACTACTCTTTATCTCTTTACTATATTCTTGAACTTATCCCATTAGAATATTGAGCCTCTCTGCCTATGAATTTGATCTGATATAAAATTTCTAATATGCCTATAATGGAAGCAGTGTTTTTACTCCTATATGTCCATCTTTATTCTGAATTCCCCAGGATACTTCTGTAAAAACATTGTTTTAAAAAATTCCATAATTCCAATATATGATTTTATGGTTTTTCTCTTTCAAGTGCTTATTCATAGCATATATAGCTTATGTGATTGAAATCATCATATAATATCAATTGATGTTCTGATTTTGACTTAGAATTGTTACAGTAGTTCTTCCTATGTTCTCATACTTTCTACAGTTTAATTATCAATTTAATGGTGTGACAATAATGTATAAATTTTTATAAGTATTTGTTTAAGCTTGTCCATTGAAATATTTATATTGCTTTTAATTTTCAATCTCATAAATAATAATTCTACAAACAACTTTAGAATAATTTCCAAAGTACAATATTGCTGCCCCAAATGCTAGATATTATCATTGTTATTAATCAGTATTAAAAAGTTTTTCAATATTGTGTACTTTTTTATTAACTATATTTTATCATAGAATAATTCATGATCATCATAAAATACTCAGAGTAAGCAGAAGAATGTGAGAAGAAAAATTAAAATCTCCCTCCAAATATTTGAATCTATAATTCTACTCCACAGAAATAACTGGTTTTAGTTTCTTGTATGTCCTTCCAGAAACATTCTGTAAGTATACTTACACATGTATATATCTCTATATCCTTTTTTTATATACAATTATGGACAATATTTCAAGTTTGATGACGTTGCAGGAAAGCTGATGAACATGCAGACAAAAAAAAAGGTTATCTTGTGATGTTATTTTATTATTTCACTTGGTTAATAGGAAAAAACTGTATTTTTATAATATGCATATAAATTTTTATTACCAACAAAATTTTACATTTTTACTACTTTTTCTTTTTTTTTTTTTTCTGAAGAAGATTCATCCTGAGCTAACATCTGTGCCAATCCTCCTCTATTTTGTTTGTGGGTCACTGCCACGGCATGGCCACCAATGAGTGGTGTAAGTCTGTGCCGGGGTATTGAATCTGGGCCACTGAAGCGTAGTGTTCCGAACTTAACCACTAGGCCATGGGCTGGCCCCACATTTTTACTACATTTTTAACGAGAATTTTGCCCTTCTGAGAATCTTTTATCTTTTGTCAGCTTATATTTTGCAATCTTGATGTTTTATCTAGGATGGATGTTAAAATCGTAAACTAATTACATTTCTTGGTTAAGAATACAGTTGCTGGAGTCAGATGACGTGAGTTCAAATCGCAGTTCCACTATATACTAGCTGCATGATCTTGATAAAGCCACTTTAGACATAATCATGCTTACTATGCAGATAAAATGAGGAAAACATCTGGCTCATAATAAGTTAAGAAGAACGTAAATCTCAGCCTCTGCTACTTCCACTAGTATGATTTGCTTTTTCTCTTTTTCTGTTACTTTTTTTTTCCTTTTTATAAAGTCCAAGCTGTGACCTTCCCCATTTTAATTTAATCTACTTTTTGAAAATATTGTAAAATTATAGTATTTATTCACTTATCTTCCGTAATTCCATAATTATCTTTCATTTCAAATAATGAGTCAAAATTACCTGGAGTTATTGTGAGGAATGGGGACAATACTCCCCTGTTCTTAACAATTTAATATGAGTTTTAAGATAAATGTAGTTAAGATCATTAACGGTGTTAGTCACTGTGTGATTGCTATTAGAAGAGTAGACACCATCTCCAGAGAGAAGAGTACAAATTCCTAAAGGTAGATAAATTGGTAGTGAAAAATTCAGAATTATTAAAGGATGAACCATAACATTAACTGAAGAGAGTCAGGTTCAAATGCAGCTTCTCTAATATGCAAATATTCAAAAACGGGGCTGAGATGGGTTAGCACAGAGATCAGTGCATAAAGTCTGAAGCCACACTGCCTGGATTCACACCCCACCTAATTGCCCAGGATGAAATGATATTTACAAGTCCCTTGACGTCTCTGTGCTTCATTTTCTTCACTTGTAAATATAAATAATAAAATAACCTACCTTTTAGAGTTGCTATGAAGGTTATATAATTCCATATGTACAGAAGCATATAGAAGATGCAGGTATTCGGTTCCTGCATATGGGGTGGTTACTTTCATTATGATTATTAGTATTGGCTTTTCAAGAAGTACATTCCTTCAAAAATATTAACTCAAATTATTCATATACCTGTAATATACTGGCACAACTGTTTTAAAACATTAAGTTCCTTTGCTGAGTGGCTGAAATCTTATCAGATTTCTGATAATCAGAAGCTAAGAATGACAATTCCAAATATCTTTAATAAATATTAAAAATAAATAAAAAGTGCATAACAGCTTCAATATATGCGGCCCATGATGAGAGGAAAGTAGAAATACAATAGGACCTTGACTATGAAAAAGCGTGGGACACAGATATATTAAAATCAGAGGAGTGAGGACATTTGAGATGATAGGGCAAACTCTACCAGGCAAAAGAAAGAAGGTCAATATGAAACCTCTAGTTTAGCCAGACTCAAAAATCACAGTAGAAAGGCTTGGAAAAGTAAGTTGTCCTCCTAGCTGAAGCCCATGAAAGCCAGGTTAGGACATTTGAATATATTTTTGTTGGTGAAATATAAAATTTAGAGGCATAAAAACATGAGAGCAGCTTTTATTAAGATTTATTCAGCACCTAAGAACAAAAATCATTCAAAATTTTTTAGCAAAATTTAGTCATTTTATTTTTTTTACTAACTTTAGTCTAACTGGACTTTGAGGTCATCTGTGATGAAGTGCCTACCTCCTTCAAGATGTCAGAGCTCCACTACAGACGTCTGTCTTTCCATACCCTACACTTAAAAACTCAGTGGAAAGCATACAACTGGATTCCGTATGGCCCCAACAAAATGAAGATTGGGCCTGCGGGCATCCAGAATATCATTCATCTGAGGGTTAGGACTTGTTACTTCCTTTCTTAGAGAAGATCCTCAGTGCTCACTCTCAATTAGTCTCTGTGGGAAATAGCAAAATTAAATCTCTCTCCTCAACTTTAACAGGGTCGTATTTTATTATTGTTGTTTTTAAGACTTTATTTTTTAGAGCAGTTTCAGGTTCACAGAAAAATTAAGAGAAAGGTACAGCGATTTCCCATATAGTCCCTGCCCTCACACATGCACTCCCTCTTATTATCAACGTCCCCCACCAGAGTGGTGCATTTGTTGTACTTGATGAACCTACATTGACACATCATAATCACCCAAAGTCCATAGTTTACCTTAGGGTTCTCTCTTGGTGATGTACATTCTATGAATTTGGATAAATGTGTAATGACATATATCCATTATTATAATATCATACAGAGTATTTTCACTGAAAACAGACTTAGCAGAACAAGAATACAGCAGAGAATTCTTAGAGTTTATGGCTGTGATCTAAGTGAGAGATGATGGCAGCTCAGTGCACGACGGTAGGAGAATTAATGGGAAAGTATATGGCATTCTGCATATATTTTGAAGGCAAGCACATTTTTTTTTCTAATAGGTTAGCTGTGACCTGTGATATCATCAACTTTGACTCCATGTTTTTGGCTTGGGAAACAGGAAGGATGGAGTATCCTGGGGAAGGTTACAGGTAGAGTATGTTTAGGACAAGAACAAGCAGTCATTAAATACAAATATAGATATATATAGATATATAAAGGAAGATGTCAAGCACGTTGTTGAGTGTACGAGTCTGGCATTCAAGTGAGAGGTCTGAGGTGGAGATATGAGAGTCATAGAGATGATATTTAATGCCACAAGAACTCTTCATTTTATTTTAGAGTTTTAATATAACATACGAAATGAAACTTCTTCTCTGAGCTTTTGTGTCCCAAACAGATGCATTTTCAGAGATATCTCAGTGAATCACAGTTGATGGAAAAAAGAGCCCTGATCATGAATCACTTTTGCCCAGAGGAGAGTCCTAAAATTCAAGGAATTCTCCACTCCATAATCTCATTCCCATTACTACTTCTTCTTTCTCCTTTTTTCTTTTCTTCTCTCTGCTTATACAATGTTATACGATAGCAATTAATATCAATACTAAGTTTGAGGCAAAGCTGGCAAGGCAAGTATCTTATTGATGCCTTATGTTACAAACCAGAAAATTCCCACCTCATGATCTATAGGACTTGTGCTTTGAGATATTTTCTAGTTAAGAATATGAGCTTTAAATAAATCTTCCAAACTTTTATCATCAGAGTTTGAAGGTCCATCAGTGGCATTATCCCCAAGGAGTCATGCTCGTACAAAACCTCTCAAAGTGGCATTTATGGGTTCATCTGACACACTTTAGGGTCTCAGATCCATAGAAAAATGGTCTTGATTACATTTCTTCTCAGAGATAGACTCATTGCCCACTCCCTCATGGACTGGCTCCTCTTGTCCACACTCATTAGTTAACAGTACACGAACCAGAATGTAAATTTAATGAGGTCCATGAGAAATGTAAATCAAAACACAGAAGTGCTTACCTCAGTCACCGGTCAGTATCTTTCTCTCCAGGGAGGAAAATCTCTACAAGAAGCCCAATTACCATACAAAGTTTGCTTGATGAAGGTGGAATTCAAGAAGACATAGTCTGAAACATTCCTCCTAACCCAGAAATGTACCTGCCAGGCAACTGGCCAGTCTTTTACACTAGTCAGTGAAACACTTCCCTGCACTAGGACTATACCTGATACCTAATGAGAAATTTTGCTTACTTAATATATTTGTTCAGTATTTCCAAGCTGGGAATCTCAAGTCTGTAGACATCTTCTCTTTGTGGGCAGATTATTATCACATTAGTTCTGATTTTTATGTCACTTGTTGCCTTTTTCATATACATGATCTCATCCATGAGGTATTGATTTTTATAATATAACTCTCACAATTTTATAAAGTTGTCACCAATTCATCCACCACAGATTAGGGAAGTACCCACAGACTTAAATTACAAAAAAATATGTATATAAAACCAATAGTATGAAAAAAAATAATTAACATGAACAAAGAAAAAATATGTTAAATTACATAGAGAGAAATTATGAGTCAATGCAATGAATGTGTTTGTTATAACTAGAATTGTCCCTATTTGAATAGAAGGTCATGAGTTATCTCCTTGTACATGTTTAAGAGGCAAAGGAAAGGCCAATTTTTAAGGGAGTTACAAAGGGGAGACAAGCATCAAATAGAGGCTTAATTAATTGATATATATATATATATATTTATATTTATATATAAATATACTCCCTTGGGATCATATGTTTCTTGTAGTGACTCTGGGCTATTCATTGTTGAGCCAGAAAAGATAAGATCTGGATTTAGTAGAATGCAAAACTGATTTGCCAATGAAATGAATGAGTCAAAATCAGGGACCAATTTTTCAATTTGGATCAGAAACACAGAAAGGGCTAACACCAACCAGACAATGTACAAAGAGGGAGATAAAGCTATAGTTACAACAGGATCTGGCTCATAAGCTGCAGTGCAGAGAGAAGAGAGGAGTGGGCTTATCCTCCCACAAATATTACTGTTCTTGACGTTATGACACTTTTTGTGATATTGGCTGAAAATAAAATGTGTCTGTGCTCTGCCATCATTCTGCCTGTTTCTTCAAACATCTTACTAAGAGAAGACTAGTTTGCCCACTTTGGGATGAAAATAATTTCTCTTTTCTATCAATCCAATTTTATTTAAACTGTTACAGAATTAGCAATTGGAGTCTTCTGCTCTTTGCCACCTCCAGTTGGAATTTGTTGCACCATAATTTTCTCATGGCATTTTTAACTTCTGCATTCCTCAGAGTATAAATCAGAGGGTTCAGCAAGGGTGTCCTGATAGTGTAAAACACAGCCACCATCTTGTCCACTGGAATGTGGTTAGAGGGAGAGTGTATGTGACTATACATGGAACAAAGAATAAGTTGATAACAATAATGTGGGAGGTGCAAGTGGAAAGAGCTTTCCTTCTTCCTTCTGCACTGTGGTTACTCCTATATAAATATAGGAGATAAGCAGGATTATGAAACTCACCAGGCATATAGCCCCCCTGTTAAACACTATGAGTAGATTGATGACATAAGTATCCATGCAGGCAAGTTTCAACAAAGGTTGCATATCACAGAAATACTGATCGATAACACTGGGGCCACAGAAGGGTAATTTCAAAGCCAAGAGACTCTGTGCTGAGGAATGGGTATAAGACCCCACCCAGGCCAGTTTCACCCATGCACCACAGGCACGCTGGCTCATAATAGTTGTGTATCTCGGGGGCTTACAAATGGCCACATAGCAATCAAAAGACATGAGGATGAGCACCAAGATCTCCACGCACCCAAAGAAGTGAACTGCAAAGATCTGGGTCATGCACTCCTTGTAGGAGATGATTTTCTTCTCAGATACAGAATCTATAAGCAACCTAGGAACAGTGGTTGTTGAGAGGCAGGCATCAGCAAAGGATCAGTAGAAAAGGAAGAAGTACATGGGGCTCCTAAGCATCCGGCTCTATCCTATGATCATCACAATAAGTAAATTTGCCAACAGGGTTTCAAGGTATAGAAATAAGAAGACACAAACATATTTTCTCCTTTAGAACATCCTGTGTTAACCCAAGCAGAATAAACTCATTCACACTGCTATTCAGCTCCACAGTTGCAGTGAATGTAGAAAGGACACAGGTGAGAAATGGTTCATCTGCAAAGAAAATTGGAAAAATGGTGACTTGGCAATAGCAGTGGACGTGGATTCTGAATTCCAACTTTATAGTTCTAATTCCATTAACTCAGTGGTCCTCAAAGTTTTTCATGCATTATAGTAACTTGGGAAACTTTTTTTAATGCCCATGTCTATGCTTTAACCATGGGTCTTGATTCAAGGTCTTGTGTGGGCCAAGATTTTTGGGGGAAAATATAAAGCCCTCAAGTGATTGTGCCCTCTGTGGATGTCTGAGAACTAATGGCTTTGCTGTATGATCTTGATCAAATCACTTTAATGTCTTGAAACTTTTTCTTCATATGAAAATCAGACTTACTAATAGACATTTATGAAGTATATGTATATTATGTATATGTATTATATATGTATATGAAGTATATGATGTATATATGCATGTAATTTATATATACCTCAACTGCTGAAAAATAATATCTCTATATAATTGTAAAATAATACATTTGGAGATTCTCTATTAGGAAAACACATTTCTTTATTTGGATGCCAATATTCATCCATTTTTCCTGACCCCTTTAGTATCTTGGTTTGACTGTGCTTTAAGAAGAAATTATTTCTCCAACTTTAGGCTCATGGTGGCATAATTTTACCTTCATTGTCAGTCATGGCACATGAGATATTTGAGTAAATCAGTGAATTTGGCATTATTGAGAAAATTACTATATATTTGAAATAATCTGTAACTCATATTAGACGCATGGTATCAAGTTTCACATCCTATGGATCCAAACTTATGTGTTGCTTTTTATATTTCTATAACCTGAATAATCTTTACTCATATATGATTCTCCTACCACTAATTTCCAGAGGTTTGTATTCTTCCAATTTTTATCTCTTTTAAAATATAATTTTAAAAATTTATTTTAGACTTTCAACATACAACATACAAATATTTCCTGCTGTTCTACTCCAGTCTTTATTTATATACATACATATCTATATAATTTCAATCATCCTGTAATATTATTCTACTATCTTATTTTTATTTTTGATATTTAAAAGCCTTTTACCATGTAGTTAAAGAGTATTCATAACACAATTATACATTTTAGCAACTGTAAATTAACATATCACAATCTCATAATATAAATTTTACAATTTATCTTTATTTAACTTGCTTTCAAATTTTTACCCTAATAAAAAACTTTTCAATAAACCTCATCTCATTTATAGCCTGTTACTTTTTTTTGATAATTTCATCAAAATAAATTTCCAGGAAATTGCTTCCATAAAAAATGAATATTTTCATAATTATTGATAGCCTTTCAATTGGGTTGTTTCAACATTTATTAGAAAATTTTAATTATAAAATGAATATATTTTAATAAAAAATAACCTAACTGAAAAGTAGATTACAAGGTGAAAAAAAGCACCCTTCCAAAATATCTAATTTACCAGTCCCACACTCAAGAAATAACTGTTAGTTCCTTACACATTTTCAGGGTTATACATGTATATATGTCTGGTTAAATATGCCTTTCAATGTACAAATTGAATTGTTTACATTGTTCCTAAATTATAGCAATATGGCACAAATTTCTAATAAAAATCTAACTTGGAACATTCTTATTAGCTTGGGTAATAGAATTAAAATTATTCTATATATTTCATATATAGAATATATATGTGATATATAGATATATATATTTCATATGTGCGATATATATCATTTAATCAATGATATAGTATAATGGTTTGCATATTTTTACTTATTATATATCATTTGTTTTAAATTATGTATATCTTTTATGAGTTAATTTTTTGACATTAAGTGTTGAGCTCTTCAAGTTTTTTTTTTTATTTTTTGCAGTAAAATCTATCAATTTTTATCTCCTTTCCATTTTAGTTTATTACTTCAATTTGGGAGTTACCATCTTTATTCTGTCTTATAGTGTTTATATGTCTTTTAATATTAATGACAAATGATCTAGAATGTATTTTAGAATGTGTTTGGGGATATTCTTCCTCTTTCTGATTAATCACCAATCCTTCAATGAATCAATAACACTATCAAATCATCATATATTTACTCAGAACCTACTCATATCTGCAGTCACTACGGTGTGGCATGGAAAGTTGTCCTCAATCTCTTTACATTCAAGTTAGAGGGATAACATACCTCTAGATATGCTGATTAATTACATAAGAATTACTTACAACTCTGTGTGATAATACCAAATGAATTTTGATTCCAAAAGTAAAAAGATCCCTCGAGAATGAATTGATTGATCAGTAAAGATTCAAACATGAGAAAGAAGTGGAGTTATGGCTTTAAACGTGTTAGACTGCAGTTTCCAACAAGGTTCTCTGAAACTCAAGTGTCCAATAAGCTTATGCTGGGTCTCCCTAAGTAGAATAAACATTTAAATGTTAGTAACTCAAATTGTTCGTTTACCTCTAAAAAATATACACACCTAAATAAAACTTTTCTTCGCAGTCCAGCTGAAATAATATTAGTTCAGTGTTATAAACTAGAGATGATGTAAAAACAAGCTTTGATTGGCAGTTCCAATTATCTCTGACAACTACAAAAGAGAAAAATGAATTAATGATTACTTAGTTTCCGCACATTAGGTTCATATAGGGGATAAAGACAAAAGAGAGGGCGATTTTTGCTGTGAAGAGAGGAGAAGTTGGATGAGAAGAGTGAGCAAAAAATCCTGAGAAGTGGAGAAGCATGCATTGCTTCAGGTAAACACAGAGATGATCTCCATAAAAAGTAGACTCATTAAATCAAAAAGCTGTAAAAGATACATTTGTAGGCAGATACTCGACCACCATGAAAACCAGGCCATATAATTCTATTTTGTTTTCTTTTAAATAAGCAAAGAGAAGGGCCGGCCCCGTGGCTTAGCGGTTAAGTGTGCGCCCTCCCCTGCTGGCGGCCCGGGTTCGGATCCCGGGCGTGCACCGATGCACCACTTCTCCGGACATGCTGAGGCCGCGTCCCACGTACAGCAACTAGAAGGACGTGCAGCTATGACATACAACTATCTACTGGGGCTTTGGGGGGAAAAAATAAATAAATAAAATCTTTAAATAAGCAAAGAGAAGATCTGGGGACACAGAGACAGGAAAGCAGCACTTGACAAGATGTATGCGTTAGGTCAGATCACCCCACCTCAGATGTTGCCATTCGATTCAGCCGTTATTTCCTAACACTCCTGGACCATCCTACTTCTCTAATTTTGGGAACATCACAATAGTGGAACATGCTGTTTTCCCTTCCTTAATCCTTAATTTTTATTTTTACCTGTGGAAATTTTAACCAGCTCAAATTACATTTGGTACCAAAAGTCTTCCGTTATTTTCCAGATAAATAGACATCTGCCTCTATCTCCTATACTACAATATGCTCTATTAAATACATGTATTTAACTGAATGAGGCAAACCTAGATTATATATTATTCTTGTGCTATAATCTTGTCACTTAAACAGATTTTCACTTTTCTTATTTCATTTGACCTGGACATTTTCTTGCAAGGTGAGTGTGGCCATTTGCCTTGTTCTTTTCTGTGTACAAAGTTTGACCTCCGATACAGAAAGTTTTACCGAGTGTAGTCAGGCTAGAACTAGAGTGGGATGCTACTGGATAGCGTCTCTCTCCAGCACTCACCCTCCGTGTCATATAAAACACAAATCCCGATCATCGCATAAATTGCATCCTAGAAGAGACAAATCCTGAGCCATCAGAGAAGGATGCCAATTGATATCATAATTTCCTGTCCTGACTCCAAAATCAAGTTCTGTAAACTGCATGGTGAGACAAAAATCAAAGCAGAAAACTAGATACCTAAGTGAAGAATAATGAAGAAGAGGAAAGGACAGGGACTGAATGAAGTCAGAGTAGGAGAGAGGAGAGTGACAGTGAGCAGACACCAGAGAAAGAAGAGTCGGGGGATAAGATGCAGAAAGATATAGAGAAGAGAGAGAAGAAGAATTAATTCTAAAAAAATTGTATATATTAGAAAGGGTAATTTGACTGAAGCTGTCATAGAGAATTCAGCTTCTTTCTCCCTGACAACTGCACTATCGCTTGCCCCAAAATCAGAGAGGAGATGCAGTTGTGGATCATGAGCAAAGGTTGCCAAGGACCTTGAATACCCAAGTGTGTAGAAAGTGCAGCCATATCTTACACTCTGTCCCACAACCGTCACCACTCACCTAAAACACTTCAAATCAGGGGGCCCCCACGAAAAAAATTTCTGCCAAGCTGGCCTCAACGCCATGGTGCAGTTCAATGCACACTTTGCAAACAGAGACGCTTTTAAGAAGTCGTATAGCTTTGTGCTGAGGCCAGGGAAGCTCAGGAACCATGGACCACCATAAACTTTCACTGGTGGAAATACTCTCCAGCAGCTCCATCATTTGTCAGAAGACACACAGAGCATAGATTCCATCAGATCAGTCTAGAGGAAGCAACATAAAGAAAATATTTCAGACAGACTGAAAACCTTACCTCTTTTCTTATGAGCAAATGGATGACTTCCAATAAAGTATATTTTTCATAGCTTCAACTTTACTTTATTTAGGAGGTGAATCATATGAAGCCTGAATAAAACATGCATCCTATATTACATGGAGATTTATCAATGCTTTCTCTCATAAGAGGTTATGTGGTATAGAGAGTTAATGGAGAAAGGAGACTCTGCATGTGACCATACTTCACATGGTTCCTCCCCAGAAGCACTAAGTTAGACAAAACAAAGTCTATACTGGTGCGGGGGAGAGTGTCTGGAAAGATAAGGGAAGTTTCTTACTTTGGGTCTTGGAAAGTTTTGGGAGCAAACTATTCCTGTACTCTGAGAAAGAAATGCCTCTGAAGCCAGTTCTCTTCCCACAGTTTTTCTTTTGGAAAAATGTGAGTTAAGTGTTTTCTTTTTACTGCATTGGATATTTATGGTAATTCCCACAAAAGTTTGCAAATGCCTAAGGCAGGCTGTTAGCCTCAGGAGCGCCAAGGAAACCATTACTCCCAACCCAGTCCCAAAGGATGTCCAATGAGCTACCTAGCTCAGACAGTCTAAGGGCAAAAGCAAACTTTGGGATCAATTAGTTAAATTTCAACTCACTATGACTTGAAATGAGGAAACTTTTTGTTCCATTTTCCACAGGATTTGCTTAAGTCCATCTCTTCTAAAAGCATGAAAGTCTTTGAAGCCAATTTTAGGCTCAGACAAATGAAATATCTAAGGTAAACTTGAATCCTGGCCTCATCATTTATCTGCTATGTGATTTTAAGCAAGTTTCTCGACTTCTTTAAATCCCGATTTTCTCTTTATAAAAGACAACAAGTAATATCATTTATTTATTTTAACATTATTAATGTTAAATTCTCCCATTTCTAATCCTTTCTATGTCTATAAATCAGTGTAGAGAGGAAGACAGGAAAGAAAGAAAAGAAAAGAATTCTTAAATACTCGTTTTATGTGATTTCTTTTTATTTTTAAAGACATATGCCTTTCCACTTACAGGGAAGAGAGTTAGACCTTTGCTTCGAAATGGTTGCAACCTACTAAAAATGGATAGAGTACATTACAAAATTACTTTGTTACCTGGAAAACCACACTAGTACCCAGCCCTCTGGCCTTAGAATTGCCTACAAGGTATGACACAGCATGCTAGGTGCCTTACATGAGGATGAAGTGAGAGGTCCAGGGTAGGAATGGAGGGAGAAAGGTGGGAGACAGAATTGAGGGGGGAGAATGCCATGAATAGATTGTAACACACTTTGCACTTTTGCTGAAGTGTGTAGTGGCAACCAGCAATCCCAAATGGCTCAGAGAAAATCACACACCAACATCTGGCCTTTTTTAAAAAAATGGACTAGAAAAAGCCCGAAGGAAGTGTTGGTATGTTATTTAAAGTCCTTGAGCTTCAAGTTCCCCATCAATTAAACAGGAATGTAAAGACCTACCTTTAGAAAGTTTCTAGAAATACTAAAATATGTAACATATGAAAGGAAAGAATCCCTGGCTCAGGGAAAGTGTAGAGGAAATATTTGTACTTTTGTTAACCCTCCTTAAATATGAGGAATTGAAGACCAAAGAAGTGAAATGAATCACCTAAGGTCATACAGCTCATTAGTAACAGAAATGAGCCTAGAATCCAAATCTCTTAAGTATAAGTCTAAATCTTTTATTTTAATAAGATAAACAGCGATGTCATAAGATTTCTTGGCCTGGAAAACAAGAACAGCCAATGAATTGGTCCCTGCATTAAACTTCCAGTGAAAAAGCCCAAAATTAACTCACTACCTTTGAGGGAATGATTCAGCTTCTTAGTTGTGGTGGAAACATTTTGCAGAGGAGAGTTTCAAAGGAGACCGTTAAACTGGCCGAAGGCTAGAAGCTGAGTCAATGATCTCTTGGAGTTCCTTCCAGCTCCGAGTGAACTGACCCTGAGTGCTCACTAAAATCCATTGTAGATGGAAGGACTGAATTACCTAACTGGACTCCAGCTTCTGTCAAATCAATGCTAGGGTTTCACAGAATGCAGCTGACTGTGGTCATTCAGTCATGGAAACTGTGGAAATGGGAATAGATGACAACTGAGGTTTGTACTATTTTAAGTTTGATCTACATCTGTCTCACATGTAGTCTTAGGATGAATTAGGGCCCTAATTTAAACTCTGCTCATTTAAAGTTGTATCTTACTAAGCTAAGGTTTCCAGTGAATAATTCAGAAACTCTGGCGGAAAATTAATATCATATACTCTTCTTCTTTGGGCCTGAAATGGAAGATTAAGTAAAGAAAAAAATGATTATTTAGAATTTTTGTCCAGAATACTCAATGAATAAGTATTTTATTAGTGTTGATGTTCTTGGGGAAACTGAAATATTTTATCTTAAGTTGAAATATTTTACTGTAAATCATTTATTTCAGAAGGCACTTGGCAACGTAAGAAAAACAAACCTTAATTATGAAAATGACATGCAAGATGTGTCTAAATTGGAATGATCTCTTCATCAATTATTATTCAAATAGAATTATTTTGACTTGGGTAGTAGGTAAAGGCAAGAAAATTCAAATTATCAAGTAAATTAAAATATAATCCTCTCTTGAAACTTATTTTTTACTCTCAGATGTCTCTGGCTTCTATTGGCCCTGTAGGGGAGAAAAATCAGCTTACTACATCTGCAGCTTTACTACTGGTTTTGCCTGTAACAGGTCCTCTCAATAGTTCCCTTTGATTATACTCACATAAGAGATACTCATCGCTGATTCCCTTATGGAATCTGGTCACACTGCTTCTCCCATAGCTGATTGATAGGCGGTATGAGTATGGTATTGGTATGAGTTCCAAAAGGAACTCGACCATACAGAAAACTGGGCCAATCAGGTTTTATCTTCCAAGAAATTCACCAAGTGACTCAAATTCTGTAGCAGACGGCCATGGATCATGTTAAATGATGGAGTCATGTGATACAGGTACAGTTTAGAATCAGAATCCTCTGGTCTCTGCCCTTCTTGAGTCCTGATTGTTTTTTTCATCAGTCACTGAGATCAGTGTCCTAAGTATAAACTTCTTTTCACTTGAAATAGTTTAAGTTTCTGTTCCTAATCTAAAGATATTTTTGCCTTCCCTTCACAAAGGTTTTTCAAAGCATGGAGTGAATGGCAATCAGCCTAAAAGGTTATTTCTCTTTTCATTCTTTTTTTGATTATTGGATTCTAAGTAAGCATAAAATCCAACTCTTGTTAATTTACATATGAGGATGTTGAGTAGCCAAATCAGAGATGATAAGTGATCTATGGGTGAAACCATTATTTCTTGACTCCCATGTTAATGCTTTCTTTATTGCATTTCATTACCTCTCGTCAAAAATACCCATCCACACAAAGTTTTTATATAAGAAAATTTGACTTTCTCCTCTTAACTTTAAAAGTTTTTCAAGTTAAATGTTTTATTTTTCATTAGAAGTCACCACGATTCTGTTCCACACTTCCTTCATGGCATTTTTCACTTCCTTATTCTTGAAAGTGTAAATCAAAGGATTGAGCAGGGGAGTTAGGATGGTGTAAAATATTGCCACTATTTTGTCAAAGAAGAAAGCAGATGGAGGTCGTACATACACATATATGCATGGGACAAAGAACAAAACCACAACAGCAATGTGAGATCCACAGGTGGAGAGGGCTTTCCTCTGCCCTTCAGCACTACGGGTTCTCAGAGAGAACAGGATGACACTATAGGAGACAAGCAACAAGGAGAAGATGGTGATGCAGATAAACCCACTGTTGGCAACCACCAAAAAGCCAAAGACATGAGTGTCAGTGCAGGCAAGCTCCAGTAACGGGTACAAGTCACAAAAGAAATGATCGATGGCATTGGGGCCACAGAAGGGCAGGTGGAAGGTAAAGAGAATTTGTATCGTGGAATGCAGGAAGCCCCCTGTCCAGGCTACGCCCATCAGAATGCCACAGAGCCTCCAGGTCATGATGGAAAAGTAGTGTAAGGGTTTGCAGATGGCCACATAACGGTCATAAGCCATGACAGTGAGGACA
Source organism: Diceros bicornis minor (assembly GCF_020826845.1). Lineage (NCBI taxonomy): Eukaryota > Metazoa > Chordata > Mammalia > Perissodactyla > Rhinocerotidae > Diceros > Diceros bicornis. Next base: position 22,085,881 of record NC_080770.1, read on the forward strand.
ATCACCTCCACTCCAGCAAAGAAATGTTCAGCAAAGAGCTGGGTCATGCAGCCTTCAAAGGAGATGGTTTTCCTCTCATAGAGAGAGTCCACGATCATCTTTGGGGCAATAACAGAGGAATAGCATGCATCCAGAATGGACAAAAACGCCAAGAAGAAGTACATAGGGGAGCCCAGGAGCGTTTGGCTGCTGCTGATGGTCACCACAATTAGCACATTGCCCCCAACAGTTGCAATGTAGCCCAACAAAAAGACAACGAATACTACTTTCTGAACATTTAGATTCTGGGAAAGCCCCAGGAGGATGAACTCAGTTACAGAGCTTTGGTTTTGCATGATTTTCAAGGAAAAGCTACCACAGTGAGCATGTGGAATCTAGAATTACGTGAGAGAAGAATTCATCTCAGACCAGTTTATGACATTATCATAGTCATCAACAAGTTAGTGCATCCATATGAAAAACCACCTTGTATATTTCTATCATCACTGACAAAACAAAATTAGAAATGTGTTGAAGGTGGTAGTGGGAGGTCAGGCTCAATTGAGGTGGGGATAAATTATTAATACTTTGTAGCAGACAGTTTCAATATGGAGGAAGGGAGGTATCCGCATGTGGTAGGGATGAGAATTTTTTTTTTTTCTCAACTGCTAGTTCTGATCAATTAGTAGTGGTTTCCTGGAGTGAACTGTTGAGAAGATTCTGAAGCCACATCCAAGTTCTGAGGAAAGGAGGACTGCAGTTTATTAGTCACGCCTGCCATTTGCATTTTCTCTTATCTACAAATAGAAGAAGAAATAATATCCAGTTTAAGAGCCACCTGAAAATCATGGCTACTCCCCCAAATATTTCTTTGAAAGTCTGAATTGAATTGGGTCTTTAAGATGAATTAATTCATTCTTTATGAAATAGAAGGATCTATGGAAAAGTGTCCTGCTCTATAATTAACACATAATATGTATATACTGTGTTTGGTTTTCTTCATTCATCATTTCAAAATAAGAACATGAGTTTATAAAAATAATATCTACTTCAGAGTGTTGTCATGGTGACTAAGTTAAATAATGCAAGGAAAGCAATTGTTCAAGGCCTACTGTGTAGGAAACAGTCCATGGTAGGTCTTATTATCCCTATTATCGTGTTGAAAGAGATAATAACAAAGAACAGGTGCTGGATCTGGAATAACACAGAAACTCTGGTTCCCACACCCAAGTCCTTCCCACTGGAACAACAAGGAAAGAAGTAAAAATTTTTCTTTTCTAGCAAGAACTTCAGAGTAGAGACGGCTTTTCTACTGTCTCCATCCACCTGTAGAGGTTAAAGCCTTCTGATTCCTTTGTTGATGTTTGAAAGAGGCCGTTGATAAAGGATACAGAGCAAATGATGTAGAATCAGAAGGTAACGGTCCAATTACTTACAAATTCTCAACAACCACACAGGTAAGGAATAGAAACATGTCAAATATAGCCAGTCTTGAGGTTTTATTAATTACTTGCTAATCGTTTATATAATGTGGCTCAATCTGATCAAGTACAATTCTCCAAAGTATATATGTTTCAAATTTATGACTTTGCTGTAAAGTAGGGGTGTTTGTATATAGCCTACCTGCTCATCTCACAGGATTAAGATAAGGGTCAAAGTGGAAAACGTGAAAATGTTTCTTCTGATAAAATGCCCTTATCATTTGTAGTTACTACTCTATCACTTAAAAAGCCAGCCACCTTACTCACAGAAAGCTTTTCCATAAGTCATCCAGATAATTATTCCAACATTTGACTTCATTTTACATAGGTAGACAGCTTCAAAGAATGATTCTGTCCTCAACTGTACATAGAAATTTATCAGTCAAATAGCATATGTATGTATACATAAACATATACTATATTTATTAAATAGGTGAATAAAAGAATAATGGGGCTTATTCTGATAATTAAAAATAAGCTGATTTTTATGAATACCACTTAGTTAACAAAAACAATACTAATAAACCTAAAAAATATATCGTTGTGTATGTTAATATCTGCCTTTTTTCACTATAAAATAACCATTTCCATTATTTTCCCAGGGTTCTACGCATTCTTAAATGATCTATAAACTGCACTGTAAACTCCATATTGAGCTACAAGCTGGCATCAAGAAAACAAGAGTAAAAAACTAACTCTATAAGGTCACTGAGCTAGTCAACAACCATTTATGAAAAAGTAAACGCCATCAATTTATGATCCAGCAGTGATCAGCTTTTCCTGTGGCCAAAGCAAGAGAGACAACAAAATGAAGTGAGCGGGAACATCAGCTCCAGATTCACACAGACCTAGATTCAAATCCAGACTCTTCTACTTAGTTGTATTATGTCACGGAACAAGTTACTTAAAATTCTCAAAGCTCAAGTTTAACTTTTGTAAATGAGTTTAATAAGAATGTCTATTGATAGGGTTCTTGTGAGAATCAGATAAGGCTATAACATAAAAACATGTATGCGGTTAGAAGCAAAGGAGAAAATCACAGTGAATGGTGAGAAGCCCCCAGAGCCATTGACACAGAGCAGAAATGACAGCATATTTACTCCTAATTCCTGCTTTACCATGACCAAGGCTGACAAGTGTTGTTACTCATCTTTTTATTTATTTACATATGATATTTTGTTGCTCATACTGCAGACATGGTATTGCTTAAATGTGCCACACATTTAAACAATGTTTTTAAATGTGCTTAATAGTCCCTGAATAAATTATTGTGGCCCTCAGACCCACATGCGTCCACGTCTTTTTCAGGTAGCTTCACTGTACGGGGAAAAAAAAAAAAAAATTGGCTGGTGGTGGAGAGGAAGACCAAGCCTCTATATTAATATAACAGTTAATTCTTAGGCTTTCCACTTTCATTATCTGGGAATTCTAAGAGTAACACCACTTGAGAATTAAACTGTTGATTAGATATAAACAAATAAATCTCGTCTTTTTCAGATAAAAGGAATTTCCAAAATTAGTGTTAAAACTTTGCCAATGGAGAGTACAATGTCCTCGTGGTTTGTACACACAAGGTTTATGATTTTAAGTCATTTAAAAAATAATTGCCCTAAATGTAACGTGTTGTCCTTGATTGAATCCTAGAACAAAAAAGAAACAGTAGTGAAGATATTAGTGAAATATGAATAAAATCTGATGTTTCACTAAGAATAATATATCAGTGCTCATTTCATCGTTTTGACAACTGTGCCCATGGTAATGCCAAATGACAATATTCGGGGAAAATAAGTGAGGTGAGTACAGGAACTCTCTACACTATCTTGGCAAATGTCCTGTTAATCTTAAATTACTCCAAAGTAAAAACAAATAAAAATAATATAATAACTATTCAGTTTCTGCTATCAAAAAGTTAACAATCACACCTTCACCGCCTAATAGTCATGTGTCATTGAAGAAACCACTAAGCCTCAGCATCCTCTCTCATAAAATAGATACAGTAACACTTATTCAAGCTGCCTGTCCCACAAGAGTCGAATAAGACAATTATTACGAATGTGCTTTGCAAGGTACAAATCAAAAGGAAGATGTGAAATATTGATGCCAGCATTATTTTTAAGCAGTGTCTACACACACAAGGTGAGCTGGAAAATTGAATCTATCATAAAAATAAAATATGTACTTTTAAAATCACATTTTTTAAGTTATATCAATTCTAAAATTGCAATGAAACTGCTTCATGAATTCTATCCTTTGGGAAATGTTTTAGCAGATATTTCCAGAATAATAAACATGCTTGTACTCCCTATCCTAGTAACCCCAATCCTAAAAATTATTCTAAAAGTGAGATGAGGTGTAAGTTTTATAATGGAACATGATGTGTCATTTATAATAGTAAAAATTTAGAAATATCTAAAATATTCAATATTAGGAAGGTGTTTATATAAATCAGACTGCTATAGATTAATAGCACATGATTCTGAGAATAAAACACTAATTAATAGTATGAGGACATACATGGTAAAGCATTTTTACAATATGTTAAATGAGAAAAACAAGAAAAATTACAATAGCTATGCACATGTGCACAGACGTTTTAATATAACTTTAAAACCTAGAAGGAAACGTATGAAAATAGTATAGACTTTTTATTTTCAATATGTATCTTGATATAATTATAAGAATATTTAAAATTAAAAATCAAGTTAAAACCCACAAGACCACATTTTCCATCATCTAAACAGTTCAGAAAAAGGAGACGGGGTTTGTGGATAATTTTATCACCTATCCAGTATAATAAATTTGCATAGGTGGAACTAACATGCTAACATAACATAAAATCTTATGCTAAAAATTTTAAACTATTGTAAACCTTCCATAAATGGTTGTCTCATGGGCCCAGCCATCCCCATCCTCTGTCCTCACTTTGATCAATTTTAACTTCATTTACTCCTATAGGAAGTAGTTTATTCTGTTCATATTTCTCCTAGAAGATTCCGTGGTCTTTCCTTTCTTGACAGCCATGCTCTTTAATATGCTGGAGCTGCAGCAGAGATTGCTCAAAGCCCTTCATGGCCGTGACCTGTGGGCTCTGGGCCATCCCGTGGGGCTGTGACCTTGGGAATTTTGCCTCCTCACTATCCCCAGTACCCACTATTTCCTTCCCGTTCATTTCGGCAGCATACTAATTGTGGCATCAATCGTTCTGAAAATAATTGAAATTCCTGTTTCACTTTGAAGTATATATATAACATTTAAAACTATATAAGGAATTAGTAGTAAGGTTGTCATTATGAGTAGTGTTTTTTAATTACATATCAAGCACTAAATTTTAGATGCATTTATATGTACCTGTTTGTGGATGTATGTCACATTTGCATATATTTTTCTAAATAAATAGTTATTACAAATTAAAAGAATAGATTAAAACCCCATTCTTAATTACCCTTTCTGTTAAGTTCTTTAAATCCACTGTATTTTTTTTCTTTTTTTTTTCGTGAGGAAGATCGGCCCTGAGCTAACATCTGTCAATCCTCCTCTTTTTTTTTTTTCCACTGAGGAAGACTGGCCCTGGGCTAACATCCATGCCCATCTTCCTCTACTTTATATGGGACGCCACCACAGCATGGCTTGACAAGTGGTGCATTTGTGCGCCCGGGATCCGAACTGGCGAACCCCGGGCCGCTGCAGCGGAGCGTATGCACTTAACCGCTTGCGCCACGGGGCTGGCCCCCTAATCCACTGTATTTTTGATCTGAGATTATTATTTACTTCAGCAATAACAGATTTATTCTTTGTCTCTCTAGCTAAGCATGTTCCTTTCCATGATAATCTGGGAAATATGTTTTCTCCAGATTTCAGATCCTTTTGTCTTCCCTCAATATTGTTCTGCTGATTTCCCTCAATATCTCTAGTTTAATACTCTTGCTATTTCTGGAATTTAAAGAAAAAAAAAAAAACTTTCTCTGTTTCCATCTGTGTCCCTCCTGATGGATGCCTGACCTCCTCTTGTCTATTGTCTTAGCAATTTAGTTGATTTTAAGAGAGAGACAAAGCCACAACAACTAGCACTAAAGCAGTTCAGAGCTTCAGCCATTTAAATATTCCTTAACAATTCTGATGCAGAAATCTAATGTTATTTATGACATCAAATGCCTAAGAAAATTTAGTGGACTTATTTAGAGAAAATTAAGTGGACATATGTAAAATCAGAAGACTGCTCTGTGACTTGAGTAAGTAACTATTTCTTACCCTTGACGTCCTTCCCTGTGCCATTTGTTTGGGTTTTGTTGTGGAAATATTAAGTGCGATATTATATGTAATAACTCTGCAAACGGTAAACAGCACTTGAATTGCCATGCTCCTACATCAGCATTTTTTATACAGCCTCAGAAAATTCCACTTTTTAATCTAAAGCATCACAATGGGAGAGCATTAGAGGAAGAATGATACGTGAGAACACATATGGAAGGAATAAATAAAGCGCTATTGGAGAGCTAAAACAAAAATCTGTACTTGTTGCATCTCATATTTAGTTTGTTGGATTTAACTTGAAGAAAAACTGAAGATGGGTCTAATTTCATTACACTTGAGGTAATAGGTCCTCCTAACGGCCCTCGAAAGTTTGCATTCTAACAGCTGCTATTTATTGAGAACGTACTATGTGTCAAGCACTGTCCTATCGACTCCACATGTATAATTTTATTTGAGTTTTCAAATCCTTTGAACTTGATAATACTATAATCCCCATTAAAAGTGAAGATTCTGAGGCCAGAAAGGTTATGTAACTAGTTCAGATGTTCATAGTTAAGCCCATGCATTGCATTAACCTAGGTAGCCTGGACCACAACACCCATATTTCTAAATACAACATCACACTTTAAAACATTCTACGAAAATGCAAAAATGCAAATTGTAAGTCTTACCATGTGTCACTTACTTGAAAATTCTGGTCATGGCAATCTCCTCTTCTCTATGGAGAAAAGCCCGTTCCGTGGCTGGAAAAATGTGAAGTATGTTTCCAAGCCTCACTTCGGCATCTAAGAGAGAGAGGAAAAGCATCTCTGGCAGACGTGGTAAAGAATGTTCCCCACTGCTTCTCAAGCACTGTCTTCAATATAGCTTCCCAGACAAAGAATTAATGAAGCAAAAGTTTCCTCCTTGTTTTCCAACTGGAATTTAAAGAGGTTTCTCTGAGATGTCATGAACCTGTAGAATTGCCTCTCAGTTCCCTTCAGGGTTTGGAAATTTCCCATCAGTATGACTTTCCAAGACACAGTTATCTGTGGTTTGACTTGCTCAAATGTTTGCAAAACTTTTATGTCCCCAAACAATTAGAGGTTTTTTTTTTTTTTGTTTTTCTTTTTTTATCTGCTCCTGGGTTTCTATTTGAAGATGCTTTCATTTCCCTTCATATTCAGAAGGACATCATCGTCTACACTGGGATGGAATACAGTGTCTGTGCAGGGTTGGGGTAAAATGCCTATGCTCTCTCTAAATACAAGAGCTGAGTTCTGGGAGAAGGCACAGCATCAATCCATAAGGACATGTAATGTTTTGGGAGTAGAATAGCAATAAGTGCTTGTTAGATAGTTATAGATTTTATATATAAATGTGCAAAGATGTATAGATTAATCCAAAATATTCTTTTTTCTTTATAGTAGCTCATCTTGATATGCCATGTCTTTAAAAATAAAAGCACAATTTCTAGTTATAAAGGAATTTTTCTCATTTCACTTTTTTTAAAAGAAGGAATGACCGGTCTGTTGACTCTGATGGAATGTAGCACTGGGATGGACTCTTGAGGGAAAACTTGGACTTAGATTACGAGGTCCCTTCAGGGAGGGTCCATACCAAGGAGTTTGTCCCTCTATACACTCTTGTATCCCACCTATTTTTATGTCTGTTCACTCCTCACAGAAAGAAGTAGAATTGAAGTGACTCATCAGAAAAGGGAACACCTGGAAGCACCTTCACTTTAATTGCCCGTGGTATTAAAGGACAATTGTTATTTTCTTTGGGGGGGGGGGTTGTTGGTTGTTGTTGGGTTAATTGAAATTTTAGATGGTTTTTCCCACATAGAAGAACTATCTGACATGGACCACACTCCCAGAGGAGATGATATTTTAAAAATATGACTCAACAGCAGGACTCCAGCAATGAATCCTGGAACCCTGGTTCCTAGTTCAGACCACACTTAGCATCTTCTACTTTATCCCATGCCCTGCTTTGCTTAATCCTTTATTTTTTCCTTCTGTTAGAGGAAGCGAATGGGATAACACTGAAATAATAGTGTGAATATAGGGTGGAGCAGATAATATAACAAGCATGTTATTTGTGCAAAAATAAGGTGAATTCAGAAAAACTTTACAAATCAGAAAAGAGAGAGAGGGACAGAGACAGGCACAAAGACGTGTGAAATGGGGGGATAAAATGGGGGTAGATAAATAGCAATTTTCCCTTCCAGAATTTATCCAATAATCAGTTCTCCCTCACAAATTTAAAATTTCACCACCATCATTTATTGAATTACAAAATAAATACTAAGTCTCCAAAGATGGATGATTCGATTCCTGGGCCATTTCTTCTGTTCTTTAAAATTCTTTACTACTGGTATAGCAAAATGTTTACAAACCAGAGCTTTATGACAGGCTCTGATATCTAGTAGATCTAATCCCTATCTCTGTTCTTCTCACATTGTGTGTATCACCAAGGTTATTGAAACACAGGCACAGATCCATATAAATTTTAGAACTGGTTTATCAATTTTCGTGAAAATATGCTTTGTCATTTGGGGTAGGTATTATTAAGTCATCACAGAATTGATGTATCTAAAAGCAAGGCCTCCCCTAGGGTGTGCAGAACCAGTCAAATATTTTTTACAGAACCCAACTATATAAACAATTTGATCTAAAAAAATTAATAGTAACAAACTATTGACTAAAGAGTATACTACAAAATTCATGAGTCAGTGTAAGATATAGTGATTTATTGGTGGAGATTTAGGATCACAGGTAGAGAGCAGGTACTTATGTATTTGTTTATTGTCCAGTCAGAGCACAGAAAGATTCTTCCTGGTGTCCAGGTTTCTCTCTTCCTGTCCAGTTCCAGAATCTATCTATTCTTCTTCTATATCAAACCTTTGTATTTTGGAATAATGCCTTTGAACTTCCTTAATAATGTGCATTTAGTGGGGTTTTACATCATAACTAAAGATACTGCACCATTTATTGGACTGCCAAAGAATCCTGGCTTCCAATGACTCTCTTAACAATGTTTTCTTGATGATGAGCACAAATACAAATCTGATGACCAGAATCTGCGAGAAAATGTGAACAGTAATTCATTTCCCGGTCATGTTAAATTGACTGGAAATTTATACCAAAAGTAGAGAACCACCCATCTTCCAACCACGTCTTCCCTTGAACTGTTTGGACCATAACCACTGCATTCCTGGAATGTGGTGTCTTTCAACACTGACCACAGCCTTGCCTTCCACACACCACCACCAGCAGGGAGGATGGATAAAAGACTTGACCCCAGACAAAGAAAAGTTGTTTCACATGCAAGTTATGTCCCTCATCACACATGGTTTAAGACCAACACATGAGAGCACAGTGCCACCATATCGGGAAGGTAAGACATGGCATTAATCAGAATGGCCAGTCAGTACTACAGAGCAAAAATTCTAAAGACCCTGGAAGGAGATAAGTGCAGCCACCTCTGAAGAACTGTCTGACACATGGCATCCTGTGCAAGGGTTCAGGTGACCTGCTTGGTTGTCAGCAGGAGGGATGGACAGGATACAGGGTGCCTGCCACCACCCCCACCATCAGCAGTGCTGTAGATGATGGCACTGTAATCAGACCAAGGACAAATGAGAGCTGAGAAAAGCCCACACATCTGGCTCAAGGAAGAGTCAGCAGGGGACCATTCATAGCCTGTATCCTTGAACTTGTCCTGTGTTACACAAAATCAGCACGTATATGCCATTCTAGTAATCAGCTTAGTAAAATATTATGAAAGAAATAATACACCATCTTGTGGAAATCATTTGATTGACACACTGCCCTACTGGAACCAAGGTTCTGGCCACAGGGTTTGGAATAACTTCATAGGTACAGAATTCAGAGCTTCTGGGGCTGTCCAATTAACTCCATGGGCAAGATAGAGTGTTGAAGAGCACCCCAAAGAGGGAAAACAAAAATGATACCCATGCTGTCTGGGTTAGGTTGGGGTGCGCCACCAGAAGGCATTGCCAAGTCCCAAACACTGGAAGAGAACTTGAAAATTTCACAGAAGACACTTCAAAGTGTGGAGTCAAGAACAGTGGCCCTGCTTGCCAAGGTCTAAGGGCAGTACTATCTAAAATATCAGTTCTTCTCATCGAGGAACATAAAGTGAGTTAAAGTGAGTTAGTCATGCAGCTGACAGGGAGAAGATGTTCCAGGCAGAGAGAACAGCCTATGTAAAGTGCATACAGCAAGAACATACTTGGCCAGTAAGAGGAATAGAAAGGTACCAGAGTAAGAAGGGGAGTCAGTGAGGGGTTGGTCATAAGAGAGGAGTTTAAGGGAGTGACAGGGCAGCTAGATTATGACTGCTGATTTTAGTAATTGTAAGGGCTTTAAATTTTACCTGAATGACATGGAAAGCCATTGAAGAGTATTGAGTAGAGGTGTGATATGATCTGACTTACGGGTTTAAAGGCTAATTCTGAGTGCTGTGTTGAGGATACAGTGTTAGAGCAAAAGATGCCAAGATAAAGCAGGGAGGTAGGTATGAGACCATTGTGATAACTCAGTTGAAAGATGATGATGGCTTGGAACTAGGTAACAGGTCTAAAAGTGATTAGAAGTGGTTGTATTTGGGATATATATTGAACATTCAGCCTACAGATCTCCTGATAGACTGGATGTGGTGAATGAGTAAAGGAAAGACCAAATGTGCCATGAGCTGATGTACAGAATGTTGTGAGAGGAGTATGTTTGATGATGGGGGAAGAACCAGAAATACAGCTTTAGATGTATTCAGTTTAAGAAGTCTATTAGTCATTCAAGTGGAAATATCATAGAGGAAGTTGGATTTCCAGATCTCAACCTCAAGAAAGAAATCTGGGCTGCAGATATTAATTTGGGAATCTTGGATATGGAAACAGAGTATGTCACAGTAGACTGGGTTAAATGTTACTGATGGATTCTGTAAGATGAAAAGTGAGTGATCACAATTAAATTTAGTGACACAGAGGTCATCAATGACCTTGAAAAGAACATTTTCAATAAGTATTAGGTATTGGAGTGTTACTGAAAAGGGTTTAAAGAGAATGGAATGAAAGAAATGGGAGACAGATGTTATAGAACCTCTTGAGTTTTTCTACAATGGAGGGAGAATAAAATGGCTGATGAAGGAAATGAGATCAAGGGAAGAGATTATCTTAAAGATGAAAGAGATAATAGATTGCTTTTTGAGAATGTAAATGATCTAGTAGATAAGGAAATGTGGATGAAATAAGGGTTATAGAAGAGATTTTTAGACCAATGTCCTCGTACAGGCCATAAGGAGATGAGGTCCACTGTGTAGGTAAAGAGGTTGGTTGCATTTGCATAGTAGCGTAGGTAATGCATTTATAGAGTAGGTAGGAAGGTAGCATGTAATTGGATGGGTGGTGGCAGATTGGTAGATATAGTATAAAAGTCTATGGAAGTTCTCTTCCAATGGCTTAAATTTTTTCACTGAAATAGGAAGCAAATTCATGTAATGTTTCCCAATAAGTTTGATACTTGCAGTAGCTTTTTTAGGCCAATACCCTTCTTCAAATTAAAGCACCATTTTATTCCTACTTTGCTATGCCTTTGTCTCACGAAAAATACCGAATCTTTCAGTTTTAATTTAGAGATAATCATATGATTTACAATCTAATATTAGTAACGGCAAGTTTCTATAAAAAAGTAGTAAGACCGAGATTTGTTTCAGCAGTCAGGCTGCTGAAAAAGAAAAAAAAAGACAGACATTGAGCTGCTAAGTCCTATGTTTAATAAGTAAAACTCTTTAATGTGAATTAATTTGGGGGACCTATAGAACAGACAAAAGAAGAAATTTATGGAATCTGACAGGTAATAATTTCAGCATGAACGGTCAGAACACATCTCACCTATGTAATAGAAGATGTAGATTCTGGACCTACTTTGACGCTAGGAAAATTACCAAAAAGATTACAAATATTTAAGTTTAGTGATCTCATTATGATCCTTCCAGTATTTTAATTCTATATTTAAAATAGAAAATGATCATTAAAATGTTCTTACAGAAACCAATGTTATTACATTGCCATAGGTGTTTTCCTCTTCTTTAACATGAGGCAGAGTGAAGAATCATAAAGTGAATCCAGAAATTTAATTTTAATATATTGTAAGCAAGAAGTAAACATTGTGTTCTACTACTGACATAGCAAAAGTTAAATGGAAGCTATGTGCAAAGAGTTTTGATGCCAAATTGTTGTGTCATCTATAAGCTTATGAAGGATTTGATTTTTCATTATTATACTAATACAGTCATTTTGATGTCTGTGCTCTTTTTTACTTTGAGAGTTAAAAAATAATAGCATTCTGTAATCAGGACCCTGTCTATCTTTTACACTCTACTTGGACCACATTCCCCCTAGTCCACTGTGCGCTGATTACCCTGACCTTCTTCAGTTTAGACTAGTTCCTACCTTAGGGTTTCTGCACAAGCTTTTCTCTTTTGCCTTAAATGCTCTTCCCACTGATATGCTAAAGGATGGTTCTATCTCATCATTCAGATCTTGGTTTAGAAATCACCTCTCAGAAAACCCTCATGTCCACCTAACTAGATTTACCCAGTCACACATGCACCACTCCATTACAATTTTCTGAGAACTAGTTATCACTCCATGACTTAGTTTACATTTGCATATGTTGTTCGTCTCCTGCACTAGAATGTTAGCTCCAGGACAAAAGGGAACCATTTTCTTATGCATCACTGTACACCCAGATCCTAGAAGAGTATCTGAGACTTTGTAAAACTCAGCAAATATTTTATAATAAATAAATGAACCTCATACTTACTGAAAATAGTTGGTGACAATTAATGCTACATATCTATTAAATATACACATTTGGTATTTAAACATAAAAATTTTGATTTAAATATTGTTTGAAATACTGTAACTAATATTGCAATTTTTGGCATCATTTATATTTTTTAATCTCTTTTTGTTTTCAGGTGTACATCGTTATACTTTGATTTCTGCATAGATTACATCATGTTTACCATCCAAATACTAATTACAATCCATTACCACACATGTGCCTAATCATCCCTTTTGCCCTCCTCCCTCCCCCCTTCTCCTCTGGTAACCAGCAATCTAATCTCTGTCTCTATGTGTTTGTTTGCTGTTGTTTTTTATCTTCTACTTATGAGTGAGATCATATGGTATTTGACCTTCTCTCTCTGACTTATTTCGCTTAACATAATACCCTCAATGTCCATTGTGTTGTCACAAATGGCTGAATTTCATCATTTCTTATTGCTGAGTAGTATTTGATTGTGTATATATACCACATATTCTTTATCCATTTGCCCCTTGTTGGGCACATAGGTTTCTTCCAAGTCTTGGCTATTGTGAATAATGCTGCAATGAACACAGGGGTGCATGTATCTTTAAACATGCATGTTTTCATGTTCTTTGGATAAACATCCAGCAGTGGAATAGCTGACTCCTATGGTAGTTCCATTCTTAATTTTCTGAGGAATCTCCATACTGTTTTCCATAGTGGCTGCACCAGTTTGCACTCCCACCAGCAGTGTATGAGAGTTCCCTTCTCTCCACATCCTCTCCAACAATTGTTGTTTCCTGTCTTGTTAATTATGGCCATTCTGACTGGTGTGAGGTGATATCTCATTCTAGTTTTGATTTGCATTTCCCTGATAGTTAATGATGTTGAACATCTTTTCATGTGACTGTTGGTCATCTGTATATCTTCTTTGGAGAAATGTCTGTTCAGGCCTTTTGCCCATTTTTTAATTAGGTTGTTAGTTTTTTGCTGTTGAGGTGTATCAGTTCTTTATATATTTTGGATATTAACCCTTTATCAGATATATGGTTTGCAAATACCTTCTCCCAATTGTTAAGTTGTCTTTTCTTTTTGTTGATTGTTCCCTTTACTGTGCAGAAACTTTTTAGTTTGATGAAGTCTAATTTTTTTATTTTTTCCATTGTTTCCCCTGCCCAGTCAGGCATGGTACTTGAAAATACATTGCTAAGATCTAATGCAATCACTGTCAAAGTTCCAACACATTTTGTCACAGAAATAGAACAAAGAATTCTAAAATTTATATGGACAACAAAAGACCTTGAATAGCCAAAGGAATCCTTAGGGAAAAAAAAAAAAAAAAAAAGCTGGAGGTATCACACTCCCTGATTTCAAAATATCCTACAAACCTATAGTAACCAAAACAACATTGTAGTGGCACAAAAACAGACACAGATCAACAGAACAGAATGAAGAGCCCAGAAATAAACCCACACATCTATGGACAGCTAATTTTTGACAAGGGAGCCAAGAACATACAATGGAGAAAGAAAAGTCTCTTCAACAAATGATATTGGGAAAACTCGATAGCCACATGCAAAAAAGATGAAAGTAGACCATTATCTTACACCATACACAAAAATTAACTCAAAATGGGTTAAAGACTTAAATGTAAGACCTGAAATCATGAAACTTCTAGAAGAAAACATAGGCAGTATGCTCTTTGATGTCGGTTTTAGCAACATATATTTTTTTGTAATACAACCATAAGAGAATGCTGAATCATGCTACGACCTTAGGCTTCCCATATATCTAGTCAAGGGAGGCAGTTTAAAAAGACATGTGTCTCTCTAGTGACAGCCAAAGAAGGATGTGGGAGAAAATAAATACTCTTTGGATTTAGAAATCCAAATCTAGAAACGTATCACCGAGAATCATTCTCCCGTAGTTTAAAAAGAAATAGATCTATAGAGTTGTACTTTTTTCATAAAGAATACATATCTTCAAGATATAGACACTAAATTCTGAGGTATCTTGACTCCAGCATGATAGATTATTAGTCTGCTTCTAAAAAGGATGAAAAAAGGTAGTGGAAAATTTTGGTAAAGTGGTGGCCTCCATTTTAAATAGCAAATTACTAATCTGAGATTATACTTGCTTCCAAAAGGAAATATGACAGCAGGCAAACTGGGCAAATTCGAACTCATAAAGTGTTTATATTTATTTATTCTTCCCTACTGCTTACTCAACCTATGAAATTGCAAATATCAAAAATAGTCTATTTTAGACTTATATTCATTCAATGATATTTATTAAGCACCTATTAGGTGGCTGACAGTATTCTACCCACAGCATGAGTGAATGAACACCACCCTAGCCCTTAAGAGATTACAATCTTGTGGGGAAAACAGAGAAAATAAAAGTCAAGAAACAATTTTTTCTGCCCAAAGCCCCAGTGCAGAGTTGTATATCCTAGTTGTAGGTCCTTCTAGTTCTTCTATGTGGGACACCGCCTCTGTATAGCTTGACGAGTGGTGAGTAGGTCTGTGCCCAGGATCCGAACTGGCAAACTTCAGGCCACCGAAGCAGAGCATGCGAACTTAACTGCTAGGCCACTGGGTCAGCACTGAGAAATATTTTTAAGGAACAGTTTGTGATCATTGAAATTAAGGATATAAGCAGCTGAAGAGCTAGAGAATAACTGAGGGGAACAGTTAGAGAAACTCATCAGTAAAGACTTGTCTATGTAGGTGGAGGCTCATCTGAAAATGATAAAAGTAAAATGGAGCCAGCAGAGCAAAATCTCTGGAAGAGAGAATTCTAACAGCGATCAGATTAAGAACAAAAGCCCTGAACCGGAAAAAGCTTGAATTATTCAAAAGACAGTTTATACAAGGAGAGAGAGAGAGAGTGGCCAGAGCCTTGTGAGAAAAGAGATGGAGTACAAAATGCCCTGGAGAGGTGGGCAGCAACTTGATCGTAGTACCTTAACCTGATTTGCATGCATAAAACACGCCCTTGGCTGCTGAGTCCCCAGTGAATTGGAATGAATGGGGAGAGCAAGACCTCATTGTCCTTGCAGGAAAGATTTGTTCTTAGCATGTAAGCTAGTGACTGCTCAGGGTCCCTTGTTTCATCCACAGCTTCCTCATGGCATTCTTCACCTCTGTGCTCCTCAATGTGTAGATCAAGGGATTTAACATGGGTGAGACAATAGTAAAGGACACAGCCATTGCTTGTCTATGGGGTAAGTGGCCACAGGCCTCATGTATGAGAAAATGCATGGCACAAAGAACAAGACGACCACTGCGAGGTGGGAGCCACAGGTGGAAAGAGCTTTATGCCGTCCTTCAGGGCTACAGGACTTCAGGGAGCAGAGTATGACCACATAGGAGGTGATAAGGACAAGGAAGATGATCACACACATCACCCCACTGTTGAGGATGACTAAGGCCCAAGATGTGGGTGTCCATGCAGGCCAGTTTTAACAATGGAAACAAATCACACATAAAGTGATCAATGACATTGGGGCCACAGAAGGGTATTTGATACATGAAGAGAAGCTGTATTACTGAGTGGATAAATCCCCCCATCCCTCCCAGGCCCCTCCCAGCAGCAGGCAGCACACCCAAGGGCTCATGATGGTCTTGTAGTGCAGGGGCTTACAGATGGCCACATAGCGGTCATAGGCCGTCACAATGAGAAGGATGATCCCCACACCACCAAAGAAATGCTCTTCAAAGAGCTGGACCATGCAGCCTTCAAAGGAGATTGTAGTGCTCTCAGAGAGGGAGTCCACAATCATCTTGGGGTCAATGACAGAAGAGTAGGTGGCATCCATGAGAGACAAGGAAGTAAGGAAAAAATACATAGGTGATCTCAGACACTGACTTGTCATCATGGTTACCACGATGAGTAGGTTTCCCAAAATGGTGGACACATACATGATTAGAAACACAACAGAGAGTATTTTCTGCAGCTCTGGATTCTTTGTAATGCCCAAAAGAATGAATTCAGTCATGTTGTTTGGATTCTCCATTTGCTGTGGGTTGATGTAAGCACATTGTTCTGAACTGGAAAATCTACAAAAGAATAGCATTTTTTATTAGTAATCACTGAGTGTATTGGATATTTTTGCACTCTATCTCATACTCTCTTGACCTGCCCTTTTCTCCAACCATTGATACAGCAACCAGATGCTAACAATTTTAGCCTGACAACAGCTCGATCCTACGGATCTTCCCAACAACACCTTCTCTCACCAGTGTATCTCTTGCTTTCTGTCCTGATACTTGCTGCTTGAAATGCTTAGAAGACCCTGCTTTGTCATTCTGGTGCATATACACACCTGGAAAGATGAAGGAATTAACACACTTTAAGGAGACCCGAGATCATTGGTAGATAGAAGCCTACCGTTTACCAGTGGATAAACGGTAACCAGCTTAACACAATCTTGGATTAACTGTCTTTCTTTCCCTGCTTCACTCTCCCTGTTCACTGCCTCCATTCTGTTTTCCAAAATAGCCTACCCACATACAAACCCTTCTCTCAGCCTCTGCTTTTAGGAAACCTCAAGCTGGGAAGCTGACCTCACTGTATCACTAGACACACCCAAGAACCAAGAACTTGGAACATTTCATATGAATTCTCAGTCTTTTATTCCATATACTTATTGAGCACCTGAATGGGCTAGTTGAAGAGCCTGTTAAGACAGATAGGTCATAACCCAAAGACTCTTTCTTTTTTAATAACTGTGCTTTTTCTATCTACATTTCTGCCTTCTCAAATTGAGTATATTTTTATTATTATGTATTGCTCATATTCAATGACTTTCTGCTATGTCTCAGCCAGTGGATTATCTTATGATACATTTTCTTCATTTTATAGATAAGATTCTGAAGCTTAAAGGGGTGAAAAATGATGCCAAGTTTCCACAACTAGTAAACATTGAAGCCAAATTCAAATCCAGCTTTTCCTGATTCAAAATCAATACCAATAGCAAGCTATGTTGCTTCTCTGATGATAATATCAAGTGCTCAATATGAAAGAGACTCTGTGATTCATGATATAATTTCATTTTCATAATGATCAACTGATATAGATTTATGCTTTCTGTGCCCATTTCATTAAACAATTCTACAATAAACTTCAATGACAATTCCACAATAAAGAGCATGTTCTAATTATATACATACATATATAAAATCCAATCTTGAAACTAGAAGTTACAATTATTGACTAAGCTTCCAAGACTCTAATCATTTTCTAGATACGCTGATTAAAGAAAATAAAACATTCAGTCTCTTTCTCTGCTCCAGGAAGACCCAGATCCAACTTAGCTGACACCATCTCTGAATACGAGCCTGAATCAGTGTAAATCATTCCTTACATTGTTCCTTGTGAAGGGGTGATTCCAGATGAAACAAAGAATTCTAAAGAATAGTCAAAATATCAGTAAAACAACTAACTCATTTATTTCACACTGTGTACAGCAAGGTGCTAGGTACGTTGCATGCATTATATCATTTGTTTTTCATATCACATGAGATATGTGCTATCACAAGTCCTACCTTGAGGATGAAGAAACTGAGACTTGGAGGCATTAAACATCTCATCTAAAATGACTGGGGATTATGAATCCAGGAAATCTCATTTTGAAACACAAGTTCTCAACCATTACATTATACCACTAAAGAAGTGAGCAGTGGCCTGAACTAGCTAAATACAACTGTTACTGCAGACAAATGATATGGTAAAAGAACTGCTTCAGTAGCAAACTTCTGTTTGCTAGGGTTACTTAAGCAGAGTCTGTCTGTCACTTGGTGGGAATATATTAGATTATTGCTTTAAATGGGGATGTAAACTACATGTCCTCTTAGACTCCCCTAAATACTCAAAGGCATATTCTTAGAATTATCCCTCCATTTAACAAAGTATACAGCTACCTGGACACTCTTTGCATATCTACAATAGGGACTAACCCCAGCCTCTCCCATCTCCAGCCTAAGAACTTCAGAAGCTCTTTAGTAGTCCTAATGAGGTAGAAGCAACACCTTCTTGGAAATCAAGATAGCTAGGTTTTATTCCAGGTTGTCCCTCTAACTGCTAGGATCCGTTGTTACATTTCTCACTACTCTGGGTATGAGATAGTTATGGCAAATGAATGGAAATCTAGGGCGTCAAAGGAGCCATCTCAGGGATTCTGTCCCTTTCAAACACAGCAATATGGTTCTTACCTGCATTAAATGTTTACACTTCAAGTAAGATTTCCTTTGATCCATCTCATCACTTAAAACATTTCAAAACAAACTGCACTAGGAAAGATAATAATGCCCCTTCTGTTTTAAAAATCCATGAATTCATCACAAATCTCTTTTGATTACTAGTATACATCTCAACTTCCCAATCTGACTTCCAAGACCTTCCCCCATGTAATCAACTTCATCATTTTATATATCTCCCTCCCACTGCAGTCAAGCCCACCTCTTACTGCCCTAGACATACCAGCTAGTCCTGTTCCTTAGCTAAGAAGATCATTGAATTATTGCTGATATGAAATCTGTGCAGATGCGTGTAACAAACATCCAGGATGATGGTGGTGAAGGGGGCATCGGGGAGGAAGTGAGTCGTGAAGGAGGAGTGGTAATGAATTCGTTGATAACAGATGGCATGGGTGGAGGCAGGAGGAAGTCAGGAGCTTATAGAAATGGAAAATAATCATGATGAATATTTGAATAGCACTCTCCAAACATTCTCATGCCTGTTATGTCCAAGCATAGTGGTCAGTAGCCTGTGCTACGAACTTGATCACATAGCCACCAAAAGGCTTTGAGCAAGCTGCACAAGTTCTCTAAGCCTTATCCACTGCCTCAAAAAATCAGGACAATATTAGCTCTTATCTCATATGGCTTTTGTGAGAATTAAGAGAAAATCATGCAGCTCTTACCACGGTACCCTCAAATAATAACTACTTGAGACCTACTGACTTTAATTGCTATTGCTTTGTTTTATTTTTGCAGGATTTGAAGGTTACCTTGTCAGTCAGTGGTCTGACTGGGATAGAGAACTAACTCTGCTCATTCTGAACCCAAGACCTTTCCCACTATCCTAACGAGACTGAAGTGTGTGTTCCTTCCCTTCCTAAGAGCTCATCTCTGAAACATAAACTCTTTTATTTGCTAATCTCATCATCTAGATAGAAGTCAAAAGGTAGACACTTAAGTTTTGATAATTTGCCAAAATAAAGTAGATCAAGCTAAAAACTGTTGATAGCTCAAGGCGCTTCATCCCAAGGCCACAATTTGTGTATATAGATAAAGCAGGCGTATTTTAAGTATAATTGTCATGTGCATAGGTGATTCCTTTATTTCAATGATTTCAAAATAGTTCAAATTAATAAGAACATGTTTAATATTCAAATACGTTTTTGAAGTCACCTCCAAAACTCAGTCTGATGTCATCTCTGCCATCTCCAAAAGCCAGTTACCTGATGGACCCACGAAGTAGAAGGTAGACATGGTGCAAGTAAAATTTCTAATATCATGTCAGGGTCACCAAAGGTCTGGTCCCATCCAGGATGTACTCACGTGAACCTTCTTCTACAAAAATGCTGTGAAGCATGACATGAGAGTTTTAATGTAGCAAGTCCAAGTGTGGAGGCAAGTAAGACCTTCACTGGGAGCAAGTCATCCAATTGCTTAAGAGGAAGTTATTTTGACAGGACCAGAGTTTCTAATGATTTTAAAGAAAGATTTAAAACAGCTTCTCTGTGTCCAAGGACTTAGGTAGAAAACAACCCTTGTGATTGGTAAAGGAATTTAAATTTCATCTAAATAGAAAATTTTGCCAAAAAAGACAGCCAGCTAAGCTGTTAACAAAATCATTCACAGAACTGTGTCTGCCATTTGGCTGCACTTTGAGCTTAATTTGTAAACAGTTTGCAATCCATGTCTTAAGAAGAAACATCATTAATAAGATGTCCACCTTTGGGTAATAGACCTGGGCTAAAAGCGGGCAGAGGGTCATTTTCAAATGGCACAGAATTTCAAAGTGTGCAGACTTGCATCATTCCAATTGCATCCCTTTGAGGCTGTCTCTCTACTGACTCAGGAGCTAATCACCGTTCCCATGAATTCCCATCCACCCCTGTAATGATCCACATTTCCCAGGGGCAGAACTTCACTGGAGCCAGGCCAAGCTGATGCTCCACAAACACAAAACCAGATCATGGTGTTAACAATTCAATTATTTGCTCCACAACTAAGGTCTCTTCTTCAATAACAGAATGGCCACGGAGTGATCCATCTGCCTGATAACATAAATGAAGAAAAGTCAATAGGATTTATTCTTGGCCACCTAGCAAATACCAAGACCAAATTTTTCTATCACCTAATCCGGTGCTCTTTCATCTTTTAAGAGTATTAATAAAATTGTGTCACATCTACCTGAAGGACAGCTGACATTATTAAGGATAAGAAAAGTGCCTCAGCCAGAAAAAAATAAGAACTAAATTCTGTCTCCCTCCATAAGTTGTACTCTCAAATGACATGTTTTCAACTTAGAAATATTTGTGGTTATAGTCTGTATTCTTTTTCCACCTTCAATGGTAAAAAATATCAATATCCTACATTTACAATGAACTTCACAGATTACAACTGGTTCATTAATATAGTTGACCATACACCCTGGGAAGCCTCCTGAGAAGGAAGAATCTCTCAATTTTACTAAATATGATCCTCACAGGTGATGGGCCAACCTCTGCGCTTATATTTTCTCTACTAACATTCTAAAACTACTCCATGTTCTCACCTAACCATGGGTTAAGCAGCGCTCCTCAATCTTTTTGTTTCATCGTTGCCCACTTACGGCACTTTTTAGACATTCTGTTCCCCTAATCACTCTCCCAAAATATTAACACCACAGATATACTATTTATGTACTTTATGTATATCTATGTTTTATATGTAAAAATAGTAAGATACTTTCATCTCCCAAGAAACCATTTTTACATACCTGGGAGAGAAAACATCCCCATTGCAAATGCATGTGTTAGAGTAACTTATGTATAAAAAGAAAGGGGAGGTGGTGGCCCGGGGGCATAGTGGTTAAGTTTGCACAGTCCACTTCAGCAGCCTGGGTTTTGCAGGTTCAGATCCTAGGCGTGGACCTACGCACTGCTTATCAAGCCATGCTGTGGCAGGTGTCCCACATATAAAGTAAAGGAAAATGGGCATAGATGTTAGCTCAAGGCCAATCTTCCTCAGCAAAAAGAGGAGGGTTGGCACTAGATGTTAGCTCAGGGCTAATCTTTCTCATCAAAAAAAAAAAAAAAGGAAAGAGGGGAAATAACATGGTTATTTAATCTTGGGCCTAACTAAAATTCTAACTGTGCTTCAAACAACTATACAAATCTGTATCCAATTCTTCTCTTCTGCATCACCCTCTTAATAAAATGTTTTACAGCAAACTTATTACTAACACAATTACATTTTTTATTTATGTGTTAACTTGTTTATTATTCATCTATTCCAGACTGGAAATTAAGTTCCACAGAAACACAGCCCTTGTCTGTGGTATTCAAGAGCCCCCAGAACTCTCCAGCACACTGTAGGCACCAAACAATATTTTTTGAATAAATAAAATAAGTCAAAATTTCCTAAACTTATGACCATGAAGCCATTTTTCAAGTAATAAATATTAACACTATGGAATAACAATGGGAAAAGTCCCATAGAAACAACATTTAACTCTTCAAGGCGCTACCTTCATGCCCCGAGTATCAGTCTCCTCGATGATTAAGATGCTTATTCTTTCTCCAAACATCTCTATCACCCATGTGTCACTTTCTTTGAAATTCAACCATTTGAATTTCATTTCTTGAGCCCATTACATCCCACTCTCCATGATATCCATAAAGGGAAATATATCTGTGGACATGAGATTAGCAGATGGCTTTCTTCTGACACATGAGGAATCAAGAGAGTGCAAGTAACCCGGGAAGGAGGTCAAGGGACAGCTCAGGGAAGAAAGTGGCCCCTGAAATAAGGGAAGAATGCCTCAAGGGCAATCTTCACAATGCAGCCAGTGATCAGTTCTGTGTTTCGATGTTTGCACATCATGCAGCAGGGAGCACTGTGAAGTGGGAAGAGTAGAGATGACAGAGTCTAAAAGACTTGATATTGTTGCTTGACTTCATTGAGTCTCATTTTCTTCTTTTATAAAATGGAGTAAAAACTAATAAAACTTGTTACTACATTTAGAGAGTTAAAGTGTGTAAAGAACCTTTCAAAATATATGCCTCACAGTTGGCCTTAAACAAGTGTTAGCTCACTCCCCTCACTTAATGCCTAATATTTTCAGTGAATTAAAAGTCCATATAAACCAAAGCATCCTTATACAACAGATCCAAATATTATTTCTCTTATTAATTTTTTGGAATAAATATACTTAGTTCCTTATATGTTGTTTCAAGTATCAGAAGAAAATCAGATGGCAACTGGCCCTCATGAGAGATTCTTGGTGATGAGCACAAAGCGACGTCTTAACATTCCTTAAAATTATTCACAAACCAGCAAGATCCCATCTACTGGGAATGTCTTACGTTTCTGTAACTACGTTACATTCCTCCTTCAGTTCTTACACCTTCCAAGTTTGCTGTTGACAATTCATAATTTGCATTGCATTAATCTTCTCACCGCCCCCCCCCCCACTGAGCACTTGGTGTCACCCCTAAGACACAATCATTGGCTTTAATTTCCCTCTTCAAATCTTCCTTTTTGTCTTAGAGTAGAAACAACATTTATCCAATACTTTTCTCTCCTTACCCCTGGCTTACTCTCATCTCCTATCTGACAGTCAAAATGAACCGAATAATTTCAACCAGATTCTACTGAAATGTTTAATTCTTACCAGCAATTGCAAACTTGATCATTTTTAATAGATTATGTGCTATTTATATGATCTTCCAGGCCTAAACTTTGCGGGAAAAGTCCTATTTCTTAAGAATTTGAGACAGCCATGTATAAGCTGTAATACCCAGTCACCCCAAAGAACAGTGTCCCATGCTCTGGCATGACTGGATGGTCAAATTAAAAAATAGCTCTAGATGACCAGAGAGTTTGAGAAAGGGACATTTGTGAGAAGTAACACAAATTGGAGTGTTATAGTCAGAGAAGCTTTGATTTATAAAGTGTTACGTAGTAATGTAGAAAGAGCTGATATTTTCCATCTACATAGAAGAGCATTATTGCTTAGGTACATTGCTACACGTGAGACAAGGCTACAACAAATTCGACACCATCTTTCTTGAAGGACAAGGTGAATCACTAAGACTGCAGAAAAGTTTCTTATCTAAAGACATAGACATACCACGGAAAACTGTGTTTTACTTCAAAGAAAGGACTGAGATCTGAAAGACGTGGATTCAGATTTTGCAGCTGAAACTCTTAGGTGTGTGACCTGAGGCAAGTCAACTAGGAAACTTCTCTTGGCATGAATTTCTCTGTGAAATGGGGATAGTGTTACTGGAACTACCAATACAGCATGTGATAAACCACCTAGCTGCAGTGCCTTTGTCTGATAGATAGCCAAGTGTTCATTTAATGTAAGTATTCCTGTCACACCTACGGGGCAATAACTTTGGAACATAACTATATGCCTTTATGTTGAAACTAAATGAAAGAATGTGTACCCCTGTTGCTTCAAACGACTCGTCAACTCTTGATAAGGAAAGAAAACTCCTTTACACTCAAGAAAAGCCGTGAGCCATGAAGGTATTAAGAAAAGAAGACCAAATTAATAGTAATGTTAAATTCCTGGCTCATTTTTTGTGCCAAGATTCAAAAATTAGAGACAGGTTATAAATTATCCTTTCCTCCTTTTGTGAGTGTCTCTCTTTCGGCTTTTGGTAAATTCGTAATGCCAAAAAAAAAAAAAATCAGTAGTGAATTTTTCACTCCCCACCTGTCCCTTCCCCATACGTCTGTCTAAGAATTTCTGTTCTCTATTTTGCTTTACCACAGGCAAAGCAAAAATAAAAACAGTTTTGAGATCAAGGTTCTATGAAAAAGCCAATTTCGTGCAGGTAACATATGTATGAAAAATTTAGCAAAGTAGCAGTAGGACTCTGGAGACAAATATACTCCAGAATCGTCAAAGTAGGGGTTTATATTTGCTCTTCCCATTGCGCATCCTGAATCTGTGCACAGGACACTGGAGCCTTGGGAAAGTACATGAAAAGCGATCAAAAGCACGTGTCAGAGAGCTTAGCCACTATTAAGTACTCAACAAATGGTAGTATCTGGGAATTTTTTTTGTCAATGATCTGCAAAATTTGTTAATTTTCTTTCACAGTTTACGACAGATATAATCCTCCCTATTTATATACGTCATCACTTTCTCGGCATTACGAACAGGCTAAGATGTGCTCCTCTTCAACAAACGCCTCAGGGCATTTTTCACCTCTGTGTTTCTCACTGTGTAAACGATAGGATTAAACATGGGAGTGAGGATTGCAAAAAACACAGTCACCAACTTGTCCACAGGGTAGATGGCCACAGGACGCATGTAAGTGAATACACAAGGCACAAAAAAGAAGACAACTACAGTAAAGTGGGAGCCACATGTAGAGAGGGCTTTGCGTCGTGCTTTGGAGCCATGGGATTTCAGGGAGCTCAGGATGACTATGTAGGAGATGAGTAGCATGGAAAAAATGAGCAAGCACATAGCCCCACTGTTGGCTGCCACCACCATTCCGAGCCTGTAGGAGTCCCTGCAGGCAAGTTTCAGCAGTGGGAAGAGATCGCACATGAAGTGGTCAATGACATTGGGGCCACAGAAGGACAAGTTGACCATGAAAAGAATCTGCACAGTGGCGTGCAGTATTCCACCGACCCAGGCCACAACCACCAGGAGGCGGCAGAGCCCCTGTCGCATGATGGCTGTGTAGTGCAAGGGCTTGCAGATGGCCACATAGCGATCATAGGCCATGACAATGAGGAGGATGATCTCTGATCCTCCCAGGAAATGCTCCACGAAGAGCTGGATCAGGCAGCCCCCCAAGGAGATGGTTTTCCTCTGATACAGTAGGTCAATGATCATTTTCGGGGTGGTGACAGAGGTGTAGGAGGCATCTATGAAGGACAAGTAAGTAAGAAAGAAGTACATGGGAGCCGAAAGTGTGGGGCTGAGGGAGATGGTAATGACAATGAGCAAATTGGCCAATATGGTAAATAGGAAAATGAACAAAAAGACTACAAAGAGTATTTTCCGAAAGTGTGGATTCTGCGTGAGTCCCAAGAGAATAAATTCAGTCACGTTGTTGAGAGATGTGAGGTGATCCATTTAGGAAATAACACCTTCCCAGGGCCTGAATTACCTACAAAGGGAAAAAGAAAGATACCTATTAATCAGGAAAGGATTGTAGTCTGCATTTGATAGCACAGAGATAGAGTGGCCACTGTCACTGTGGAGCATGTCCCTGGCACTCCTTGCCCCAGGAGTTATTTCAATTCTTTCTTGTTCCCTCCATGATGTTTTCCATCTCTTCAGACATCTAGTGCCTGTCAGCTATAAATCATCTAGAGGGCGACGCTTGATGTGTAATTTAATGAGAAAACACTGGGCTGTGGACATGAGATCTGCCTCTTCATCTGGTTCCAACTCTGTGACTTTACTTAGTCATTTCAGTGCCCCGTGCTTCTCAGCCCTCCTCTATGTCTGTGAGCTTATAAACTGTAACTCTCAGATGTATTTTGTAAGGTGAGAGTTATTCTCTCTTCCAGAAGAATTCACATTTGAACCCACAGCTCTAACTGTGGAAAGAAAGACATGGTGAATAAACATCTGTCGTAAGCAGACAGATTAGGGAAATGGCTAAGTTATTGGTGATGCACCCTCCCTGGTACCTACCATAACACATATGCTATTCATGTGTGTTTCCTCGCTGTGCCTACCACAGTGCCTGGCATAATGTCTGCAGTGTCTGGCACCTATTGGGTGATGAAGAAATGCTTAGTGAATTGCCACTTCTTCATGTGTAAAAATATGCATGCTTCCCCAGCCCGTAAACCCAGGCATTCAAGGGCTCTCCTCCTCCCACTCCGTCTATCATTACTCTCTACTTGAGGAGAAACACGTGAACTTTTGAAAGGAAGCTGCATTCCAGTTTAATAGTTTCTGACATACTTTGTCGGGGAAGGATGAAAATATTAATTGCCTCTAGGAAAGAGTATGTTACAAGGTCATTTTACTTTCAGGATAATTATTGTGATTATTAACTAATATATATTTTTTGTGTGTGTGAGGAACATCAGCCCTGAGCTAACAGCCGTGCCAAGCCTCCTCTTTTTGCTGAGGAAGACTGGCCCTGAGCTAACATCTGTGCCAATCTTCCTCCACTTTACGTGGGATGCCGCCACAGCATGGTCTGACAAGTGGTGCGTTAGTGCGCGCCCAGGATCCAAACCTGGGCCACCAGCAGCAGAGTGCATGCATTTAACTACTACACCATGGAGCTGGCCCCATTAATTAATATTTTTTATTCTTCAAAATTCTGTTCCACATACAATTTAACATAACCCTATTCAGTTATTCACAGCTTCAGTAGACTGGGATAAAGAAAAAGCCTCTGTGATAGGTATTTAACACATGAGGATCTATCAAGCAAAAGAAACCCTTATTTTCAAATTTTAAAAATAGAAATTTAGGGCCAGCCCCGTGGCGCAGTGGGTAAGTTCAGCGTGCTCCACTTCGGCAGCCAGCGGTTCGTGGGTTTGGATCCCGAGCGCTGACCTACATCAAGCCATGCTGTAGCAGCAACCTACATCCAAGACAGACGAAGACTGGCACAGATGTTACCTCAGAACCAATCTTCCTCACTAAAAAAAAAAAATATATATATATATATATATATATATATATATACATCCATAAATTTAATGTGGAAAATAAAAAGAAATACTCTACTAGATAAGATAGATAAAGTACTATACATGCATACACACAAAAACATGTATAAAATCTATTACTTACTGTAAGTACCTATTTCTTGTTCACTCAGTCTACAAGCATTTACTGGACACTTACTATGTACATTAAGGTATGCTTGTCCATGTAAAGTCATAAAAAGTGTCTCTGTTAAATGTCTTACTAATCCACCCTGACATCTTATTACCAAACAGCAGCAGCTCCTCCACGCCTGAGACCCTCCCCCTCCTTTCTGTTTCTGCCCTCTGCACTCTCATATCTTCTCCTCACATAACATCCATAACATGCATTCTATTACCACGCATGGTAATAGAACGAGGAAATTTGGGATGCAAATTCCCAAAGGAAAGAAAAGAGAAAACATTGCTATAATAAAATGTACTCTGCAAAAAATGTTTCTTTTTCTTTCAAAGATAATGGATAAAGAGCTTTATTTTTTAATTATCCAAAATGAATTCTTATACATATGCGAGCAGAAAGTACACAGCTTCACTGCATTCCTTGTTCTGAGGTGGACTCCCCAAGAGGTCAGAAGAGTACAGTGACATAAAGTAAGAAAAAGACATAATTAATAAAAGTGATTTAGAAATAACTGTGGAGAAATAGAAATTACTTTGTCTGTCTTTTTACTTTGACTCCACAATAATCTTTCTAGGAATAAATCTGAAAAGAAAATATTTTTAAAAGAGAAAAATCATTGTGTACAAATATGTTCAATACAATTATTAAGACTTGTGGAAAATTAGAAACTACATGAAATGTCCAACATTAGAGAAATGGATAAATAAAATTACAGTGCATCTCGTTGAATAGTGTGCAGTTTTTAACAGAGATGTTTTTAAACAATTGTGCAATATCATAGCAAAATTCTTAGGTTGTAATATTAAGTGGGGAAAAATCTGAGTGCAATTTGAGTAGATAATATGATTCTAATTTAAATATATATCAATAAGAAAAAAAGACCCCAAAATATTTTGACTTCTAAATTGGTAGTATTGTAATTGATTCTATCATTGTTGATGCTTGACAGCTAAAGAAGAGACTTAAAACTCAGACTGGTGGGGCTGTGGATGATAATGCGATTTGTAAGATCCATTTAAACCTGAGATTCTACAATTATATTATTTCCTGGAAAAAAAAGTCTCACCTATGAACTTGTCTGACAGAGCTCCATGGCCAGGGCCCTAGGCAGCAGTTGGTTCACCAAGAAAGAAGTAAAGTTGTAAGACTGAAAATGCCAACTAGCTCAGCTATGATAAGTGTCTTTGATGATTTATAAATGGCTCCTTTGGATAAGGCCTTTCTCTTGAGCCTTATAAGTGCACAAGAGAACACATATCCTGTTTTTGTAGGTAAATTCAGTGAAGTTTCTTAGCTGTGGCTAATCATGCCTCAGGGGTATTTCACCACCATTAGCATATCTTGCCAACAACTCAATTATTTCACTTAACTTAAGTGAACTTCAGAAGAGAACTTTTACAGCATTCATCTTTAATTTTTAACTCCTTCCTTAAGTCTACATGAAGACAAAACACCAGGCCAAGAGAAAAAAAAAGTCTGCCACTTCTGAATTTGTATGTTTGGTAACAAAGGAACTCAATACACAGTCTGTATATTTGGTATTGTACAAATTAAACATTTAGGTGGGTAACTATCTGACTTTAAAATTTTTCATTATGCTATTTTGGTTTTTTAATCATTCCACTATTCATGGTGAACATAAATTTTAAATATTCTTTTCAGATGTACATTAAGTGATAGTTACAAACCCTATTATAATGTTGGCACTTCACACCAGGTAAAGTTTACAGCACTTCTTCAAAGTAGTTGTTTCTTGTGCCAATTGTGGAATTAGATTAACTTAGATAATGATGAAAATAATATAGGTACAATGGTGAGTAGAAAGATTGCTTTAGAACCCATACACCTGTCTAGTCTAGAAAAGGGAACAAGTTCCGTTAGGTCACATTTTTATGTACCAAGGAGATATCATCCCCCACAAACAAGAACCTGAAATAAAACCAAAAATTTATTGTCCACTAAAGAATCTTAACATAATATGATTACATTTAAGAGATTAAACCTATACAATTCTCTTGCTCTCTAATGGCTATAGCATATTCCACTCAGACAAAATTAATTTAAATCACTGTTTAAGAATAAATAAGCTAAATAACCCAAAGAAAATTATTTTTAAATATAATCACTGATAGTGAAAGTGTTCCGTGCTTCTGTGAAAGAATGAATATTATGTTCTGCATGAGGGATACAGCCCTCTTCCAACTAAAGTCACATTTTTACTCCAAAGTTTTCCCATGGCATTTTTCATGTCTCCCTTTCTCAGGGTGTAGATTAAGGGGTTCGGCACGGGAGTTATGAAAGTTAAAACCACAGTCATGGATTTAGCAATGGGAAAAGTGGACTTGGGTCTTGCATACAGGAAGAAACAGGGAACAAAGAATAATATGACCACAGTCATATGGGGTGCAAAAGTGTAGAAGTCTTTGCATTCCCCTTCTAAACCATGAGTCTTAAGGGACTATAATATGACCTCAAAGGAAACTAGAAGAATGAAGATGACAATGCCCATTTCTCCTCCATTAGCTATCACAGAAAGTCCAATGAGGTAGGTATTGGTGTAAGCAAGTTTCAATAAGGGCTACATATCACACAGGAGGTTGTCAATGACATTGGGGCCACAGAAAGGGAGCTGATAAATAAAGAGAAGTTGAACCAATGAGTGCAGAAAGCCTCCAGTCCAGGCCACCAGCAGCATGACAACACATACCTGCCGATTCATGAGGATCCAACAATGAAGAGGTTTACAGATGGCTACATATTGGTCATAGGCCATCACCACCAGAAGAATGACTTCTGCACCAGCAAATAAATGATCTACAAAGACTTGAGTCATACAAGCCTGGAAGGAAATGGTCTTTTCTCATAGAACAAGGCTACAATCATTTTGGGAGCAATGGAAGTAGAATAGCCAGTATAAACAAATGATAAATAAACCAGAAAAAAGTACATTGGGGCACCCAGTGACAAGCTGGCCACGATGGCTGCCGTGATGAGCAGATTGCCCACTATCGTCACAGTGTAGATGGGTAAGAATGGGACAAATAGAACTTTTTGCCCCTCAGGGCTCTGTGTGAGCCCCAAGAAGACAAACTCAGTCACATTGTTCCTGTTTTCCATGTGATCTCTGAAGATGTTGAACTCAGGTGTCAGAGGCTGCAAACAAAAGGGACAATAATGAATTTGAAAGGATCCCAAGCTTTATATCAAAAACGTGATGCCTTACTCAACAATGTTTGCTCCACAGGGCCTCACACAGAATAAGTCTTCAGAAAATGATAGTTTGGGATCTCCTCCCACAATTATTCCGTTCCTTTCCACAAATTTCTTGCTTCAACTACAATGATGAGACTTCAGTATTCTAACTGGAAGGTATATGTGAGTGGGCATGTCTGTGAGATGATCTACAGAACAACAAGAAAGCTACGTTCTCCAGAATCTCTCTCGTAAAGATGGCATTTTTGACATTGTATATCATTTCTTTTGTTCTTGAATGTTTTTTGGACTTCAGAGACCCTCCATGAAAACAATCTCATCCCTGATAATTTTATTTATATATTTATGTGAAGTAATACCCAGTACCTGGAGCATAAAATTATAGGCTGACGTTTGGATAACTACCTTTCTGAGTAACTTTACTATGAGCTCCTAGACTTGAGGAATAAGTCATCACAACGATAAAAAAGAAACCCAGTCATATTGTGAGTGCTCGTTATATGCTTTTTGAATTTTATTTCATTAAACTGAATATCAACACTCATAAGAAAGCAACTGAGGGGAGATAAATATATTAAATTCTCCCCAGCCAAGAAAGTCTAATGAAAGCAATGTTTTGTTTGAAAATAACATACACACACATATGCATGCACACATATGCACACATACACAAACTGAATTGACATTTATTACAACCTAGGTTATTGAAGGAAAAAAGAATAATACAAATCAAAATGAATGGGTTGAGTGCATCTTCCCTACTTTCTAAAATTGCTTGCAATTAATTATTGCTAACCATAGCTCAATTCAGAATGCCAAAATAAAGATTTTAGGCAGAATCATGGTGTAGTAGAACAAATTATATACCAAAAATCCAGAAGTATTACTCGATTTTGCTCAGTCATCTTGGGCGAAATCACATCACGACTTATATTCTTATTGGAAATGTTATGACCTTTCCAGATGTGTGTTTATGAATTGTTGTCATTGAAACTTTTTCCTAAATGACACGATAACACTTCCGCTGGTAGATTATCTTTATTTTAATCAGGGTGAATTAGAATGTGTTGAAGGTTGTTTGATTATTAATAATCAATATATGAGACTAGTTATCTTGTTCATCTTATTAGTTCTGGTTATCTGAGTCTGTGTTGAATACAAGATATTCATCTCATTTGAGTAAAATAAATCATTTGTCAGTACTTTCAGGAATAGTCCATAGTCAATTTTAAGTGTAAGATGTGGAACTTCATATTGGCAGAATTATTTTGAATGTTCTCTGTTTAAGTGTCCACATTTGTAGACGATCATTTGCAAAGGGCAAGAGACTTTCTATCCTTTGTCCTATTAGGCAAATTTGTGCTCAAACACCAGAGAGAGACTAAAAGTGTATATGAGAGAAAATAAGAGATAACAGAGAAAAGGCAGATAGAAGCCAGCAAACACTGTAAGCTGAATGAAACATGCTTTAAAATTGGTAAACAGTTTGGTTTCAGGGCCTGAATGAGTTGGAAGTAGAGGAAATTTCAGATTTCCTCAGCTGTCAATCAGGAGGTGGCCTGAAGGATAACGCAGCATCGGTACCAGGACTTGCCTTTCAGAATCTTCTACTTCCAAATTAAAGAAAAATGAGTAAATAAAATTCTAAACGTTATCAGTGGATGAGACCAGCTGCCTAAAGAAGTTCCATCTCCAGGGCTTCTGGCAGTTCATTGCGTATATACATATTAAATATCTTCACTCATAATTAAGAAGCTAAACTGCATTTACAATGGAAAATAAATAGTCACAATTTGTAGGAGTAGTCCAAGCATTTAAGAGAGAGCTTCCCTAGGAAGGTCTGACCACTTGGCCTGTTGAACACTTACAGCACTTATTTGTTTATAGCTGTGTTTTCCACTATCCTCTGTTGGGTCTGTCAGGATAGTAAACCTTTCTTATTAATAATTGCATCTACAGAATCTATGAGTGTGTCTAATATATTTTAAGTGATTAATAAATATTTGACTATTAAGAATGTTCCTATGAACATAATTACTCTAAACAATGGAAAACTATTAATTTGACTTGTTATGATACAAAATTCTCTACTTTACCAATATTGTATTTTATTGAAAACAAATATATCTGATTCACACATTCATGAAATTCATCAAATTTCTTAGCATATTCAATGAGAAAAAAATAATTCATTAAGGAATGCTCAAAAATATAAATCCATGGTCAGCATCCCACAATGACAATTAAAATAACATAAATTAAGTAGATCTACACTATGCCAAATTCAACAACATAAGGCAGAAGAACAAACCACCTATGTGGTTTGCTAGGTGTGAAATACTGGAAACACTTTCAATCAACAAGATATTGGAAATTTTAGATTCTGATATTTTGAGTTTTAGTCCAGATCCTTTTGAAACGTATGATCACAATGCCTCATCATGGCTTCTATTTAATTGCCTGTTTCTCATGTAGGCAATAGCCTTTTTTGTAAATGATTGAGCAATAACCATAAAAATCATGCAGCAAAAATTCTGAGATCCTAGTAAAGACTTAATCAGCTCATCTGTTTTTTTCTTAAAAAGATAAATTTTAAAGAAATATCACATTTTCCAAGTCAATTTCTTCATAGTAAAGGAAAAACGCCACCTCTAAAACCTGAATGTGGTTGAATAGACTTTGGGGACAAACACAGGGAAACAACAATCAGAGACTGGATTGCCCATCTTTGTCAGTTTTGTTTTGTAATTTTGCATGGCTGGACCAGGATGCCTGCATAGTGTACTTTTTGAGAATTCAGGTTCTAAATTCTGATTTGCAATGTGGGCCTCATAATCTGTACTTACCAGCTGCATATCTTTTGGTAAATTACTCAACATCATCCGTATAATGAGACTTAAAATAGCACCTACAACATAGGATGGTTTTAAGGATTAAATACGATAATGCAAATAAAGCTCTCCAAAAATTGTCTCACAAATAAAAAATACTACATAAATTCAAGATATTATTTACTCTTATTTGTTTCCCCATGTTACTTTAGTGCCACATCTCCACAATTAGTTTTATATGAATTTCTCTAAAGTCCACTCTCTTCTCTAATTATCCAAACGAGCATTCCCTAAGAGATACATGGATTGACTGGGTCAAAAATTACTGTATACAATTATGGAAGCTATCCTTTCTTTACCATTCATGGTACTGTGTGGAAATTCCCTTGTCTGTCTTTCTCCATATTTCATTCTCCTCTTTGAAATGTTTCATTACAACTAAATTTAATCTGAGGGATCTTCTTTTTATAAATTGAGAGGTCAATTGGGTGTATAATGTAATGTGTCCAGTTTCATTCACAATAATTTTAAGACCCTAAAAATGAGAAAATATTCATGCAATTAACCCACCGGCTGATATAGATGTTGGCATTTTCTTTAAGATTCTATAGTTCTTGTATCTAACAAAATTCGTTAATTCTATTTCCACAGACACTAAAATTTACTTTCTAATAAGAAATAAGTGCAGGTTGGTGAATCGAACAAGTAACTAAATTTCTCTGAACTCAAGTTTCCACACTGTCAGTTTTGATTTTCCCTTTGTAATAAGGGGCTATTAATTTATATATCAAAATGTTACTTGGAGTATATACACAAAAAAAGAGAAACCAGAGACTCAAACAGATAATTGTACACCAATATTCACAGCTGAATTATTCACATTAGCCAAAAGCGGGTTAAAAACCCAAACGTCCACCAACTAGTGAATGCGTAAACAAACTGTGGTATATACAAATAATAAAATAAATTATTCAGCCTTAAAAAGGAAGTAAATTCTGGTGCATGCTACAACATGGATGAACCTTGAAGACATTGTTCTGAGTTCAATAAGCCAGACACAAAAGGGAAAATGTTTTATGATTTCTTTTATGAGGTAACTAGAATAGTCATGTTCACAGAAACAGAAAGTACAACAGTGGTTACCAGGGGATGAGGGGAAGAGGAAATGGGAAGTTATTGTTTAATGGGTGCAGTTTCAGTTTGGGGCAAAGTTAAAGTTCTGGAGATAGATAGTGATGATGGACGCATAATGATGTAATGTATATTTTACCACAATAAAAATATTACCAACAGAAATAAAACATCTACACATTACCAGAACATTTAAAGATACCATACACAAGGTAACAAATTATAAAAAGCTATAGTAATCCTTACTATTATCTTCGTTATATTAAGATTCAAAATAAATAATTGTTGGATTCTCTAGATTATATAAAGCAATCTAGAAAAGCTATTTTGAAGACAACATGTGTGCCATATCATATTGTATGTTATGTTATGTTATGTTATGTTATGTTCTGCTCTGCATTTTCTGTATTTCGGTATACATTTAAATAACTGTAATACAAAATATCAGAAAAATTATTTCCATTGTGCTTATTCCAATAATATTCTATAAAGTGGAGAAAATACATGTGCTGTCTTATTCCAGGAGCTTCTGGAATAAAACATTTGGGATCAAATGACAAAATCTACTTCTTAAGAAAGATACCTGGTGCATTCCAACTCAGTCTGTTTTGCCCTATTCTCACAGCAGTGAAGAGTGTTTGTAAATATGTTACCTGGGTTTTCTATTTCCTCTTCAGTCACTTGTTCCAAATCCAAGCTTCTAAAATTCTATCTTTGGTCCTGGAAGATGACGGTTTAGTTTGATGAAGATAAGCCAGGACTGACCACATCAATCTGGGTGTGACTGAAGAGAAAGATTAGGGTACACGTAACCACTGCAGCTGGAATGCTCTGTCACACACAGGTATAACTCTCTATGCCTGCACAAAGCATGACCATCTTCTTCAACTTTCATAAACATTTTACGGTTTGGTTATGGAATTATCCAGAGTTGGCTTCAAGAATATACGGTTGATGTGACTGATGAATCATCAAATTTGAAAGCCGTCATTGAGAATATGTATCAAGAATCAAGTTTCAAACCAAATTATTATGTTTAACTGATAAAATTAATGGAACAAATAATAGTATTTTTAGTCAATAATACAGAGAGCTGGATAATTAAAGAAATGGGCTTTGTTTTAGGTATTTTGTAAAGCATTCATATGACAGTTTTAATGTGGTTCATATCTAGTAAAGTAATAGCTTTTATTTTACATCTTGATAGTAACATTAATGCCCAAGGAGAAATCTTCTGCCAAGTAGGTGAGGATGTGACTGGGCATTTAATCAACAATGAACAACAAATCACTTCACTGAGTTGTTAAAACAGTTTGTCCCCAAGGCTGCTTGTTCAGAATTAAATTCACTGAGGAATCATGCTCTAGAGAACTGAGACCTTCCACACGATCCTTCCAGTGCATTAGATATTTTCAGAGGCTTCTCCTTGGCCAATCATTTTAGGGGAATTAAGTGGAAAAAAATAGCAAACTAACAGCAAAGAGAAAGTCACTTATTAATAGCGAAGATAATGTCACATGAACAAGAATCGTTTATTTTCAATTAATCAGAGTATATCTGAAATTCTGAAAACCAAGAGGGCACTGGAATGAAGTAAAAAGCTTTATTCTTTGTGTATGGCAGATATATTTAATGAAAATGGCACAAGATTATTTCTAATCAATTTACTAAAAGTTTCAATTCAACTCAGATGAGATATCCGCATACAAAATTCCAACTCAGGGGGCCGGCCCGGTGGCGCAAGCGGTTAAGTGCGCGCGCTCCGCTGCGGCGGCCCGGGGTTCGCTGGTTCGGACCCGGGCGCGCACCGACGCACTGCTTGGCAAGCCATGCTGTGGCGGCGTCCCATATAAAGTGGAGGAAGATGGGCACAGATGTTAGCCCAGGGCCGTCTTCCTCAGCAAAAAAAGAGGAGGATTGGCGGATGTTAGCACAGGGCTGATCTCCTCACAAAAAAAAAAAAAAAAAAATTCCAACTCAGAAGTTTTGCCCAAAAGAAAACACTATTTCTTAAATATAGAAATAAGTAACTAGGATGTGTAATTTGAAAGAGACTATTATAAAGTAATATAAGAAAACAACATAAAAGTTAAATCCAGAAATATTTGACACTTGGTGTTCAGATGACTTTTATATAATAATGGCAGGTCCTTAAATCTGAATCTTTCTACACATGCTCTAAAAAACATGCTATCTCTTTTTTGACATTTATTTATATGGAGGTTTTCTATCTCTTTATTGATATTTCCATTTTATTCATACACGGTTTTCTTGACTTTTGCCATATCTTCTGTTATTTTTTGAGCATCTTTAGGAGAGTGGTCTTAAAGTTTTGTCTAGTCATCAGTTCTTTTTAGGGATGATTTCTGTTGATTTACTTTTTTCATTTGACTGGGCCATACTTTCCTGTTTCTTTGTATGCTTCATGATTTTGTTGAAAATTAGGCATTTGAATCTAACAATGTGGAAATCAGATTCTCCCCTCTTCCCCAGGAGCGCTGAATTTTGGTTTGCTTTTTCATTTAGTTGCTGTTGTTTATTTATTTATTTACTTGATTGTTGTAGGCTGTCTCTGTGCCAAGGATCAGGCTGAGGTGTAAACTTAACTTCTTCCCAGGTCTTTGCTGAGCCTGATCCTTCCCCTGTGTATGCATGGTGACTTTCTAATTTCCCTAGTATATGTAGTTTCTTTTGAACGTCCTATTTTTTGATATATGGCTCCTAAAAGGAAAAAAGAGAAAAATGAAGGAGGGAAAAAGGCATCACCCCCCTTTAAACATAGAACTCATTTCAACCAGAGAGAGAGGAGCTGTTAACCTTGGGAGGAGGTGCAACAACAATGGCCACCACCTCTTTGTCTGCGCCTCTGTGATCAGAAACAGCAATCAGCGTTCAGAGCACAGATGCTGATACTTGGAGGGTAGCGTCATTTTTGCCCACCCTGGCTCCCACAAGCTGTGTTCAAGCTGTTCCAGGAACATATCCACAACTGCCTGCCACAGGGCTGACAGTGGTGGGGATGGGGAGCTGCTACTGTGCCGAGAGCTGAAATTGACTGAAATTAACTGTAATTTACCATCCAAGCCTTTGCCTGGAAGTTGTAAGCCTTCAATAGCCTCCAGAGTTCCAGAATGTTTACATCAGCAGATTCTGCCTGTGCAATCATTGTCCAGGTGGAAGGACAGATTTCTGGTGCTTCCCACTCCACTATCTTCCCAGAATCCTCTGCCCTAGGTTGCTTTTGGGAATGAAAAAAGGTTCTGGAATTAGATAGTGGCGATAGTTGCATGAAATTTGTAAACACACTAAAAACCACTGAATTTTATGCTTTAAAATGTTGAATTTTATGATATGTGAATGATATCTCAATAAATAAAATATTTGCTTTTATATAGCTCCATTCCCTTCCCCTCTTCTTTGTACTGCTAGCATCATACAAAGTACATCTTTATATATTAAAGGGCATTCACATAGATTTTGACTTCTTGTTTACACTGTTGTATTCTAAATCAGATAATAAAAGAATTCAAAGCAAATATATCTATATTTATATTGTCTTTTATGTTTGCCTATGTACTTATTTTTACCAATGCTCTTTGTTTCTTCATGTGGATACAAGATATATCTAGTGAGCTTTCATTTCAGCCTGAAGGACTGCCTTTAGTATCTAGTATAAGGCAAGTCTACTAGTAATGACTTTTCTCCATTTTTGTTTATCTGGGAACATTTTTTTTCTTCATTTTTGAATGATGGTTTTGCATGATATATCATTTGCGACCAACAGTGCTTTTCTTGTTTTCTTCAGCACATTGGATATATTATCCCACTGTCTT
Organism: Diceros bicornis minor; assembly: GCF_020826845.1. Lineage (NCBI taxonomy): Eukaryota > Metazoa > Chordata > Mammalia > Perissodactyla > Rhinocerotidae > Diceros > Diceros bicornis. Next base: position 22,124,463 of record NC_080770.1, read on the forward strand.
CAGGCCTCCATGGTTTTTGATGAGATATTGGCTACGACACTTACTGAGGAGAGCTTGTAGTTCTCATCTTGCTATTTTGGAGGTTCTCTCTTTTTCTTTGCCCTTCACAATTTGATTATGATGTATTTGTGTATATCTCTTTAAGTTTATCCCAGTTGGCCTTTACTAAGCTTCTTTGACATGTAGATAAATGATTTTCATCAAATTTTGAAAGTCTAATGATTATTTTTTCAAATACTCTTATTACCCATATCTCTGTCCCCTCTTATTCTTGGACTCTCATCTGTGTGTGTTGGTATGCTTGGGGTTGTCCCACTGGTCTCTGAGACTCTGCTCAACTTTCTGCATTCTTTTTTCTTTCTGTCCCTCAGACTGGGTAATCTCAATGACCTATGTTCAATTTCAGCTTTCCTCTACTTACTCAAATATACTATTGAGCCACTATAGTGAAGTTTTCATTTCAATTATTGTACTTTCAACTCTAGAATGTCTTTTTGTTTCTTTTTATAATTTTCATCTGTTTATTGTTTCATCTATTTAGTTGTTGAGGAATTATTTAATAAACATCTGTTTCATCTGTTTATTTATTTGTTGAGGAATTATTCTATAGTTCTTTCCTTTAGCTCTTTAGACATAGTTTCTTTTCTTTTTTTTGTGAGGAAGATCAGCCCTGAGCTAACATCCATGCCAATCCTCCTCTTTTTTTGCTGAGGAAGACCAGCCCTGAGCTAACATGTATTGCCAATCCTCCTCCTTCTTTTTTTTTCCCTTTTTATCCCCAAAGCCCCAGTAGATAGTCGTATGTCATAGTTGCACATCCTTCTATTTGCTGTATGTGGGATGCCGCCTCAGCATGGCCGGACAAGCGGTGCGTCGGTGCGCACCCGGGATCCGAACCCGGGCAGCCAGTAGTGGAGCGTGCGCACTTAACCACTAAGCCACGGGGCCGGCCCCTAGACATAGTTTCTGTTAGTTCTTTGAATATTTTAAAATAACTGATTTAAAGTTTTTGTCTACTAAGTCCACCATCTAGGCTGCCTTAGGGACATTATGTGTTGACTGTTCTTTTTCCTTTGTATAAGCCATACATTCCTATTTTTTTGCATGTCTTAGTTTTTTTATGAAAATTGGAAATTTAAATAATATTATGTGGCAACTCTGGAATTCATATTTACCCCACCACTACCACTGAGAATTTCTTGTAGTCCCTGTTTGTTATTGTAGCAATTTGTTCTTTCTTTGGCTTTCCAGATCTAATTTTAACATTTGCATTCTTTGTCATGAGTTTCCCCTGAAGTCTTTGCTCAATGAGCTTAGTGGTCAGTTAATTTATTATTGGGTGGAGATGTCCTTAAATGTATTAAACCAGTCAGTCTCCCAGCTTTTGTGAGAAGTTATGTTTGTGTATTGGGTCATGCCTTTAATGCTCCAACAAGCAATTTACAACTATACTTTATCCTTCACTTCCTTTGTGTGGAGCCACAGGGTTAGTTGGCATTGAAAGATTAGAGCTTTCTTAGGTAATTCATCCAGACTTGGGCATACACATGCTCTTTTAGATTCCCAGGGATATATTGGAGCTTATCAAATTCCCCCATGGATATCTCATTCTACAGATTTTTCTCTTAAGTTTTTTGATCAGCTTCTTGTTTGTCCCATTTATTATCATCACCTCTGGCAGCTGGGATGTTCAATGTTTTACACTGAATTTTTCTTAGACAAAAGCCTCAGAGAAAATGTTCTCACAGTGTGAGCTCTGACTCAGATTATATAAAGACGAGCGCTGCAGATGGGGGATGCAAGGTGCTGATAGATAAATAAATAAATCTTTGAGAGTGAAGTCTGGAGGATCTCTAAACCTGTTCAGCCCCCTCCAATGTATGTCAGACTGCTGGTTTTCATGGGTATCACGATTGCAAAGATCGTATGTTCCTGTGGAGAGGGTTATGTAATAGGGCAAGTTAAAGTGCCACAAAATTCACGGTTTTCAGGATTCAGCTGTTTTTTGTTTAAATAAACAACCCCTGGATTGTTGAAAGCCTGTTATTAATTCCCAGATCTTCAAAAAAGTTTATTTTGATGATTTTTACCAGGATCCTCATTGTTTCTATGAAGGAATGAATTTTCATAGGCCATTATTCCACCATTCTCGAAGTGCCTCCCTTGACGTTTCAGATTTTGAAAGCAACATATAACATATAGGATATGTTACCTCTGTTTATGGAGTAACCTAAAAAGTTGCAATTTTGACTGAGTTCAGAGCAAGAGAGGACTCTACATAAGGTCCTGGTTGCACTAAAAGTTACCCTGACAGATGGGCTTTATGACCATGCAGATGAATTGTACTGAAAATTTTTTATGTCAGAAAGTGATATAATATGGGTATCTGGCAAGCCTCAGTAGGAATCTCACAGTGCAGACACTCAGGATTTTTAATGACTCAATATACTCTTCTTTTGGCAAAAATCCTCCTTTTGACAAAGCAATTCAAGGCTTGCTAACGGGCTTTGATACAGACAAAATTCAACCCTGGGATTCCAAGAGACAATGAGAACAAAAAGGTACATTTTTAAGGAAGAGTTATTTTGTGCAACAAATTATAAAAATGTGTATGTATAACTGCTTTCTATTTTAAAATAGAAGTTACATATATATATATGTGCCCAAACAGGTGCAGAGGGCACAGGTAATTTGCTTTTGCATGGACTCAAATTCCCATATTAGTCTACCTGGCACATAAAGAGCTTAAAAGCTGCTATTCCATCCTAACAACAAGTAAAAAACTGAACAAAGTGAAAAATCAACACCTCTTCTAAGATCATCTAAGATCATTCTATGAGATTAGCATTACTCTAATACCAAAACCAGACAAAGATATTATAAGAAAAGAAAACTGCTGGCCAGTATCTCTCATGAACATAGATGCAAAAATCCTCAACAAAATATTAGCAAATCAATTCTCACAATGTATAAAAACAATTCTACATCATGACTAAATGGGATTTATCCCAGGTACGCAAGGTTGGTTCAACATTTGAAATCAATTAATGTAATCCATCACATAAACAGGCTAAAGAAGAAAAATCACATGGTCATATCAATAGATAAAGAAAGAGCATCCGACAAAATTCAACATCCATTCATGGTAAAAAATCTTGGGAAAACAGGAACAGAGGAAAACTTTCTCAAACTGGTAGAGAATATCTACAAATTCCCTACAGCTAACACCATATTTAATGCGAGAAACTCAAAACATAACTGCTAGGATCAGGAACAAGACAAGGATGTCCCCTCTCACCACTGCTTTCCAAAATTGTACTGAAAATCATAGCTAATGCAACAAGACAAGAAAAGGAAGTAAAAGAGATACAGCTGTGAGGAAGAAATAAAACTGTCTTTGTTCTGGGGCCAGCCTGGTGGCACAAGCTGTTAAGTGCACACAATCTGCTGCAGTGGCCAAGGGTTCACCGGTTCAGATCCCGGGTGCGCACCAACGCACCGCTTGTCAAGCCATGCTGTGGCAGCATCCCATATAAAGTGGAGGAAGATGAGCATAGATGTTAGCCCAAGGCCAGTCTTCTTCAGCAAAAAGAGAAGGATTGGCAGATGTTAGCTCAGGGCTGATCTGACTCACACTCACACAAAAAAACCATCTTTGTTTACAGATGGCATGATCATGTATGTAGAAAATCCAAAAGAATTAATTTTAAAAAATTCCTGGAACTAGTAAGAGATTATGGCCAGGTTGGAGGATACAAGTTTAATATAAGAACGTCAATCATGTTCCTATATACCAGCAATGAACGAATGTAATTTGAAATTAAAATCACATTACTATTTATGTTACCACCTTCCCCTGTAATGAAATACTTAGGTACAAATCTAACAAAATACATATAAGACTTATATGAGGAAAACTGCAAAATTCTAATAAAAGATATCAAAGAGGAACTCGATATATGGAAAAATATTCCATGTTTTTGAACAGGAAGTCTCAGCATTGTCAAGATGTCAGTTCTTCCCAAGTTGACCAATAGATTCAATGAAATCCCAATCAAAATTCCAGCCAGTTCCTTTGTGGATATCAATCAAGTAGTTCTAAAGTTTATATGGAGAAGTGAAAGACTCAGAATAGCCAATTCAATATTGAAGGAGAACAAAGTTGGAGAACTGATATCACCTGACTTTAAAATTTACTATAAAGCTACAGTAAAGAAGACACTGTGGTTGTGATGAAAAAATACACTAATAGATCCATGGAACAGAACAGAGAACCCAGAAATAGACCCATGCAAATATGGTCAACTGATCTTGACAAAGGAACAAAGACAATACAATGGAGTGATGGTGCTCAGGGCAAGCTGCCCCAGGAAGCACCACTCTGGTATGCGGATTATTTCGAGCTGAAGACAATAAGGACTCAGAGAGCTCAGGAAAAATATTTGAGTTTCCCCTCCCAAACTGCCTAAAGAATTTAAAATGAATGATCTGTTTCAGGAAGGAGTTATTATCATGATGGCTGTAATATAATGTAAAATAGATGTTACAATAGGAAAGGCACCAACAAGCCCATCTTATTGGAAGTTCTGTCTCTCTGGCCACATTCTTTGGATGGCCCTGCAAGGAGTTGCCAGACAGACATTTACATTTATAAGGGAAATCTCCATTTGTAAAGGTATCTCCCTCTCTGTTTGGAGAAGAGAGGGGGATGAGCTCATTTCTAGTGACTTATCAATGTGGAAGGTGATGACTTAAATCTGCATAATAACCTTACTCTTGTTTACTGTGCTTTAGTGGTAATCTCCTGTAACTGACACCCCCCACCCCCAACATCCTCCTTTGTCTTTAGAAGAAGATGGTATTTAAGATGAGAATTTCTGCTATTGTGTTGAGAAACGCAGTGTCCCTGCTTTCTCCCATGTATACATGTTATTAAACTTGGTATTATTTTCTCCTGCTAACCTGTCTTGTTGATTATTTGGCCAGCCAGAAGAACCATAAGGGAAAGGGCAGAGAGAGATTCTCCCTCTCCCCCGACAGGAGCAAAGATCGTCTTTTCAACAAATGGTCCTGGAACAACTGTACACACACATTCGTAAATAAATCTAGACACAGTTCTTATACTCTTAACAAAAATTAACTCGAAATGGATCATAAACCTAAATGTAAAATGCAAAACTATAAAACTCTTACAAGAAAACATAAGAGAAATTCTAGATGATCTTGAGTATAGTGATGTCTTTTTAGTTGCAACACCAAAGGCGGGATCCATGAAAGAAAATATTGATAAACTGGACTTTATTAAAATTAAAAACTTGTGCTTTGTGGAAGTCAATGCAAGAGAATGAAAAGACAACCTACAGACTGGGAGAAACATTTGCAAGATATATCTAATAAAGTACTGTTACCCAAAATATACAAAGAACTCTTAAAACTCAATAATAAGAAAGCAAACAACCTTATCAAAAAATGAGGAAAAGCCTTAACAGACACCTCACCAAAGAAGATATACAGATGGCAAATAAGTATATGAAGAGATGTTCAACATCATGTGTCATTAGGGAATTGAAAATTAAATTAACAATGAAACCCCGCTACACATCTCTTAGAATGGCCAAAATAGAAAGCACAGACAACCCCAAATGCTGGCAAGGATGTAGGACAACAACTGCTCATTCATTGCTGGTAGAAATGCAAAATAGCGAAGCCACTTTGGAAGACATTTTGGCAGTTTCCTGCAAAACTAAACGTACTCTTACCTTATGATCCTACAATCACGTTTTTTAGTATTTATCCAAAGAAGTTGAAAACTTTCGTCCACGAAGCAGTCTTACACAGATGTTTATAGCAGCTTTATTCACAATTGCCAGACCCTGCCATTATTGCCAAAACCACCAAGATATCCTTCAGTAGAAGAATGGATAAATAAAGAGTGGTATATCCAGACAAGGGAACATCATTATTCAACACTAAAGATAAATGAGCTATAAAACCATGAAAAGACATAGAGGAAACTTACAGGCATATCAGTTAGTGAAAGAAGCTGATCTGAAAAGACTACATACTGTATAATTCCAACTATATGACATTTTGGAAAAGGCAAAACTATGGAGACAGTAAAAAGATCAGTATTTGTTATAGGTTAATCTGGAGGGAAGGATGAAAAGACAGAACACAAAGGATGTGTAGGACAGTGAAACTAGTCTGTACAATAGTACAATGGTGGATTCATGTCATTGTACATTTTTTCAAACTTCTAGAAAGCACAATATCAAGAGTGAATCCTAATGTAATCTATGTACTTTAGGCAATAATGATGTTTCAAGGTAGACCCATCTAATGTAACAAATATACCACTGTGTTGTAGGATGTCAATAATGGGGGAGGTCATGCCTGTTTTGGGACAAGGGGTTTACGGGAACTCGATATATTCCACTCAATTTTGCTGTGAACTTAAACTTACTCTAAAAAATAAAGTCTTTTTAAAGATTAAAACTTGATAATCTATTTTTAAATTTCCTTATTAATTGCTCCTTTTGCCTCATCACTTCTCTCTCATTCACTCCTGGGGAAACATAAAAGGTCACTTAAGAAAGTTAGATTTTATTTAAAAGGCAAAAAAATCACTTATATATATGGGTTTACACAGTGTGCTGACTCTGGGGAAAATATTATTATTGCATACAGTCCTACAAAGTGGCCATGAAAAGGAACAGTGAAAGGAAATATCCCCAGTGGGCATTATTTCAGGAGGCATATCTGGTTGTGAACTTTGCAAAGAGGAGATAACCTGAGGCAGATCTATGAGGTAGATCTATATCTACCCCATTCATGGCTTGGCTAGCTGGTCAGGAACTTAAAAAGAAAAAGATTGAAAGTTTGATGACAAAAGGTGTGGGAGATAATAAAGTAGCGAATGGACCTCTTAGAATGAGCATAATCTGTAAAGATATTTGCTGCACATGAATGCCCACCAGACATCAAGGAGAAGACTCTTGATGAGCAAGTTGACAAGACGATCCATCTGTGAACATCAGTCAAGTGCTTTCCAAGCTCTCACTGCTTGCTGAATGGATCCATGTAAAAAATGGATCTAACAGCAGTCTAATATGATGCATGGGCTTAATAACATGTATTTGTCCTCACCAATGTTTTTCTGGCAACTTCTGTAGCTTAATGCTCAACCTAACCTCAGTAAAGGCCCTTGCAGAGAAAAAGATAAAGAACCAGTCAGAAATCTGGCATTCGGTTTATTATATCAGACCCAGTTAATCATGAAAGAGACAGTGATTTGACTTCACAGGAATAGACACATTCTGCTTATAGCACTCCTGTGCATGGAATCACAAAACTCCTTTCATTCATTGCCACTAAATCTCACCCAAGATTGCCTCTAACCAAGAACCCCATAACACAGCAAAACAGTGGGCTCATAGTCAAGATCATCAGCCCCAGAAATTTGCTCTGTTAGCCAAATAGCTTTCTCATTACTTTGAGTGAAAGTAGATTTTCAAAGTTAGCTTGTTTTTCACTTTTGAAAAGAAAAAACTCCTTCTTTTAAGTCCCTTTTGAATATAAACTGAGAAAAATAAAGTTACAACGTGAACTTAGTTTATTTTTCCTTGTTATAGGACAAATATCTGTGCCTTTCATTCATCCTCCAGAATTGCTCTATTAGATTCCTTCTAACCTCAAAGGACAATTTATTCTACTTTTTTGATGATTTTGTATAAACAAAGAAACGCATCCCTAGAGAATCCATTGAGTTCACTGTCATCCATTGTTAGAATTTACTGCGTGTTTATTGCTTTAGAACTAGTAACAAATGTGTTCAGTGTGGATGACACATTTTATTCTACCAAAGGTTAACTTTTTACACAAGAGTTTTTCCATGGCATTTTTCATCTCCGAATTTCTCAAGGTATATATTAAAGGATTCAACATGGGCGTGATAACTGTACCAACTACAGTTATGGATTTATCAATGGGAAAGTTGGAAACAGGTCTAACATACATGAAAATACAGGGAACAAAGAAAAGGACAACCACCGTGATGTGGGAACTGCAGGTAGACAGGGCTTTGCGCCTCCCTTCCTGACTGTGGGTTTTAAGGGAATTCAGGATGACTCCATAGGAGATTAGTAGAAGGATAAAGATGACCATACAGATTGCTCCACCATTAGCAACTACAGTGAGGCCTACAAAGTAGGTGTCAGCACAGGCAAGTTCCAATAATGGGTACATGTCACACATGAAGTGGTCAATGACATTGGGGCCACAAAAGGGGAGGTTGTACACAAAGAGAACTTGAACCATAGAGTGCACAAAACCTCCAACCCAGGCCACCACCACCAGCAGGATGCAAACCTGTTGATTCATGATGGTCAAGTAGTGCAGTGGCTTACAGATGGCCACATAGCGATCATAGGCCATTGCCACCAGAACGAAGACCTCGGCACCTGCAAATAAGTGTCCTAGAAAGACCTGTCCCATGCAAGCTGGGAAGGAAATTCTCTTTTTATCACAGAGTAAGTCTATAATCAATTTGGGTGAAATGACAGTGGAATAAACTGCATCCATGAGTGATAGATAGGCAAGGAAGAAGTACATCGGGGAGCCCAGGGAGTGGCTGGCAAAAATAGTCACCAAAATGAGCAGGTTGCCCACAATTGTCACAATGTAAATGAGTAAAAACATGACAAACAATGCTTTTTGCCCCTCAGGATCCCGAGTGAGGCCCAGGAGGACAAATTCTGTTACGTTGTTACTGTGTCTCATTTACTCTTCTATAAGGCCTGTTTCAGGGATGAGAGATGAGAAGAATGGGACCTGAAATGAAACTGAACATTACTATCAATACATCCATTATGTTATGGGCACATCTTCGTCATTATGTCTTCTACAATGGTTTACACACAATAAACATTTAGTAAATGTCTATTGAGTTCTTCTACCAAAGAGCGCATTTCATCTTCCTTTGACAATTTTACTTCTCCTCAGATGATTTTGTTGTGACTACAAGTAAGAGGTTCTATCTCAAAGTTTTAGTGGATCTTCTGTGGAGAAGAGTAATCAAAGGTCCAACGGTCAAGTCCTACATTTAATAAAGCCTTATTTAAACTGTGTCAGTTTTTGGCTCAGAAGTCAGCAATAACGAACAGAGAAAGGGTTCCTGCTGTCCAGAAATTTACTCTCTGGTGGTGGTGATGAACTCTAAATAAATTGGAATGGAGTCAGACCTTTGAGTTGGTAGTATTTGTGGTGAGTGCCTTTACAATATAATCTACGTAGCGCCAAAAATAACGTCTCTTCTGGAATAACTCACTTAATACTATGATATTCCACTATCAGATGTTCACTCCTTCATGTCTCAAAGGACGTTCAGTCTTCATGAATCTCTCATTAAATATGGAGAAACTAGACTTTGAACCGTATCAAATAACTACAGTATTATTTAATGTGTTGTTTGCTGTAGCAACTACTTGGTCTGACTCTGTCAGCTTTTTAAGGAGTTGTAATTCTCTCCATTTAATCTTCTCCTATCCCACAAATCTTAAGCCACATAACACTATCTAAATCTTCAGCAAATATTTTTGAACTGAACTGAAATGGCTCATGGCTATCACTATTACATTAGCAGCTGGCATTTTTTTTCCCAAAACTCTTGGGATGAGAAATGTAGTGAGGAAGGAGAAAATAGGCGCTGGAAAGAGAGCTAGAGGACAACGGAACGTAGTTTTATTTACAACGCTCCTTAGGTACTGAGAGAGCTCAAAAATAGAACTTCAGTGCTCAGATTAAAAAAGCAGCATACTCACGGGAAAAGCCCAAGCTCAGTGTGAAAGGCATGGGTTTGAGTAATTTTCAAAACGTAATTACAAGCCTGCTCAGTTTGCTTATTGGAAAACAAATGGTTTGAACTAGACATTCTCAGAATCCTTTCCAGTCCAACTATCTATGATACTGTTAGTGAGGATCCACTTTATTCTATTCTGTTGACAATTTTTTTTCTTTCTTCATGTTTTTATAATTAAGTAAAACTTTTCAAGCTTATCAATGTTATTTGAAAAAAGCTAGCCAGTAGTAACGGGATTTGATAATTACAGAGACCAAATAATGACTACAAGTTTCTCATTCAGTGTGTATCTATTTAAGATCCAAAACATCCTCAGATAGAGAATGTAGCACAGTGGTAAGTAGTGTGGACTCTGGAGCTACACTGCCTGTGTTGGAATCCCAGCTTTGCCAGCTATCTAGGTGACCTTGGGCAACTTAACAAACCTCTCTGTGCCTCAGTTTCATCATTTTGGGAATAGGAATACCAATAGTGCCTACCTCTTGGGGTTATTTTTTTATTACATGTAAAGTGCCTAGAACCTGATAAATGTCTGGCACCTGGTAAAGACTCAATGAATGATAGCTGTTTTTAATGTTCTTGAGTGCTTCATTATGAACATTGCATAGGAACAAGTCACCTGGATCTTTGTCAATTTGATAAGAATTATAGACATAGTCCAGGATAAAATATAAGAAGAATATTTTATCTATAATTCATGAACCCCAATTTGGGCATAGATAAGAAGGTATGTTTTAGGAATTATATATCTTATTACATACGAGTTGTAATATGTACCTATGCTGGAATGTATTTTTGCTAGAAGCAAGCATAACACTAGAAAAAAGTAGAAGATGAAAGAAAAGAAGGATCAAATCAGGAAGGAGAAATTATATTTAAGAAAGGAATATCCACAAGTAATAAGAATATTAATGCGATAATTAAGTGAGGACATATTCTTTAAAAAATTCTTCCAAAAGATTTCCTTTAGTGAGGAAGTGCTGGAAGTCCAATTCCCTGAGGCTTCCAGGGGTTACTCAGGAGCCTTCCTGGGAAACCATAACAAATAAACACAAAGCACATCCTAGTAAAGAAAAGAAAAGAAAATTCAAAAGGAAAAAAGCATTGATTTCTCAGAGACCCTACATCTGATGGTTAAGGACAAAAGTAAACAAGAGAGAAGAACTGTATAACTATAGATAGAGACCCAGACTTTCAGATTATTCATTGCTCAAAAAACAGTTACACAATTACTAAACCTCAAATGTAAACAAGTTGCTTCCATTCACGTGGATTTGGCAGGGAGGAGGATATGTGCAGGAAAGTCTGAACTTTCTCTAGAAGCCGCTGTAAGAAATATTTCACACACTCATTCACGTCACTGCCCCCTTCTTTAGAAGCCCACTGTGGTGAACATTCCACAGGCTCACTCACATCACTGTTCCCACTCAGTTCAGAAGTTCTATCATCATGGAAGCTTTAGATCAATAACGCCTCACCTACTGAAGAACATAAGAGTGGAAGGTAATCTATATCCAATTAATTTTTTTCACTCCTTACACTCTGCAGAATCTAGTGCTCTTACTCTTATTAATCATCAATATTGGATTTCACCAGGATGAATTTTCTGTTAGCCAGTTAAATTATTTACATGTGAAAATTAGGTAAATAATCTATTCTCCATAATTTAAGTCATCAAAGATTTGATACTATAAAAACAAAAAGATAGTATTACTAGGCTTTCAACTTAAACCACTAAGTCAATACTTCTCTATTTTAAAAATATCATTTAACATAGTTTCCTAAGAATATGTTTTTTTAAAAAGAAATTAAAATCCTACAGGTAGAAAAATACTACAGTACTTTAGAATTACAGTTTTGTAGCTCTCTAAGTGACAGTAAGCAAGGTACTTCCCTGAGCATGAGTTTCTTTATGAATATGTACAAATGTGGTTGCTGAGACAATTCTAAAAGATTCACACATAAAAACTGTCATCAAGCTCCCAGAACAAAATAGCCATTCATTGCTTTATATTCTAACACACTTGACATGCTATACAACTTTAAATCTCTAAATGTCTAAAAGTAATTACAAATATTAACATATCACAAAAAATATAATAGCCCATGAAGCAAGATTATAAATCTGTTGGTGTATCTGTAGTGCATTACATGTTTCTCCTTGTTATTTGGCAAAATGTACAATAAATATCTGTCAGGCTATAATGCTAAAAGCAAATACATTTTGTGTATTCTTGTTAATTTATATGTCTTGCTAGCTTACTTTACTCAATTGAGACTTCCTCCAATGAAAATATATGATGTTTAAGAATATTCATGTCTCTTTAAATATATGACTTTTCAATGAGCATCCCTTGTTGCTTGTTTCAAGAACTTACCTCTTGGGTTTTGCCTTGGTCTTTAAAATCAGTGCTTCCTTCACTGAGAACTGTAGGTACCTCATGTATCTACGTGTGAACGCAGAACACATAATAATGTATGGCTGATCAGTGGATCTAGAAATAGTTCCAAGTGGCCACACTTTCCATATTTCCACACAGGCTCCCCATTATCTCAATCTTTTAGATAAATGTAGAAGTATTCAGTGTGGATGCCTAGAATACAAAGACACTTAAATACAACATAAATATTTACTGTGAAAGATAATTGAACATTCTCACCTGTTGGGAAAATTTCTTCATAGAAAAAATAAAGCTGCTATGTTCTCACGACTATGTAAAAACTGACCTAATTAGTGGAAATTAAGTTCACCACGCCCATTATTTGCCAAAACAAAAACCCCCAAAATTTTAAACACTGAAATTGGTTATTTGAAGGTATCTCTTCTCAGTTGATTACAGTGAAGCAAGCAAAAAGTACTTTACTTTGAGGATTTAGGATTACATTCAGGTCTCTGACCATTAATATATCTCTGTGCCTAACAAGACAAGTGTTGGGATTTAACTTCCTAGAATAGTCCATGACCAAGCATTCCCACAGGTAATAGTAGAACTCTTTAGCTTTTCAATCATTCAAATAGCTTATCCCTAAGGCCGCTTCCTCCCTAATTAAAAGTACATTTCTACTTCTCCTCAACTTCATCTCAGAAAATTGGGAACTTCCATAAATTTCTACAAGCAATGAGGGATATCTATGAAAAGGAAAATATAACAAGAAAACATCTAGAGGACTAGATACCAGTTGGAGATAGACTCCAACCTGGAAATCTCTTGGGCCATTGTATAAGGAAAGTAATTCTTCCATTTATTTGTGTGGACCCAACCTATGGTTTTTACATCAATACTATTTTAAATGAAAGATAATGTAAGGTCATCATAGATTAGTTTATTAGAATATTTGGAACAAATTCAAATAAAGTAACCACTTCTGGACAGTTTTCTCCCCTAGAACAATCCTAAGAGAAAAAAAGATTTGGCTCTTGCCAAGAAAAAATAGCAAACAGGCAAATATGTGAAAAGCCAGTAATTTGTAAAGAAAAAATTATTAAACAAAGTAAATAAATTATGAGCTTAATATTAGAAAATACTTAGGTAGCGCAAATAATATTTCAGCCAAAATGAAAGGAAAACCAGTTTCAGGTTTCCTTATCCATTCATATCCCCAACAAAGGAGGTCCTTACTCTAGCTGTTAAAGGCTTTGCTCAAGAGCCTTGAGGCTCAGAGGCAGAAAGCCTTGAGACTGGGAAGTAATTGAAGTTGATGTTTCAATTCTTAAAAAGACAAGTAATCACAGACCCGTAGTTGTGGGTTGGAGTGGATGTTGTTGATCAAAATCTGAATCTATGTGAGGTGGAAGCATAATGATATAAAGTCCATCAATTCAATCCCTTAATTTTAGTCCAGTATCAGTTGAGTAACTTTTTCTACAAGAAAGGAATTATTTTCCAGTAAGAGCCTGCCTATTATCAAATCTGTGAGAGCTTCCATCGTTATTTGTCTTAATATGACTTACTATGGACTCCATTGAGCTTGTTCACATCCACATATATTTAGTTTAATATTGCACTTTCTAGGTCATGAGGATCTTAGATAAAGAGTCATTAAAGACTTATATGAACCAGCTGAAGATCTTTATTATGTGCTAAGCCACACCAAGAGTTGGAGGTTTTCAAATTACCTAATAAATGGAGGAAATCGTGCAACCCCAAACGTTACATGTATTATTTCTAAGATTTAAAGGATACATCTAAACACTGTTCCTCTCTTACTGGTAGATGGCAAAATGTACAGAAGTCATCCTTAATCTAAGAGAACTATCTGATATGATCAAGATTACTGTGAGCTAAATTAACACTCAGAGCTAGAGAGCTAATAAATGCATAGGCATAGTTTTCTATGTGCCTTCCAGCTGAATGCAAAGAACTGCTAATGTTTTTTGTGTAACTGAATGAAGTAAAAGAATTTGCTAGATGGATGATGTCTACAGCAGCCCAGAAGCCAATTTATGTGCTCCAATGAGAATAATACAGTGAAAATATTAACTTATATAGACATTGCCTCAAAACAGGTAGTAATTCTCTATAAGCCACGTCCATTGCCAAACTAGAAAATTAAATGGAAAGATAATATTTGTCACAAGGAAAAGTAAGAATTGCTTGTTTTGCACCAATTCGCCCAATAAGAATAGCTCAAAGACCTAGAAAAATATAAAATATATATGTTTAAAAGCATTAGTAACCTAACAAGGAATCCAGGATATGTAGGGCCAATATTTTGAAGAAAAGAGAAACCAGAGAGCTAAACCCTGCATTTCCTGGCTTCTTTTCTCTAAGATATGGGCTAATTCTAAAAATCGAAAGTGAAAGGTTAAAAAGCTAAGTGGAACTTCCTATAGAGGCTTTACCTCTGTAGGAAGGGGGACAACAAATGGGATTCAAGGTCTATCAAGGAGAAGAGGCTTTTGTAAATAACCAGGCTCTCATTTGAGGCCACAGAGGGCTTTACTCTTGTCGTCAGGGTGAATGGAAAATAGGAATCCTCAGAGAAACTCCAGCTCAGCTTGAATCATCTAATTTCTGGATTAGATTAAGTTATGTGGGATTTTTATTTCCCAAGCCTAGCTGTCAGCTACAAACAAAATGAAATCCTCTCTTAAAGAAGAAAACATCATAAAATCCTTGAATTGTGTCTACAACTTTTTAAATATAAAATCTGGCACAAAAACAAAAATAAAGCATAGGAGAATACAAGGCCTAATTGAAAAGCAATAGCAATAGAAACAGATATAGATGATCCAGACTATGAAAAAAAAAGCATTTTAAAATAAACTTAGTGTGTTCAAATAATTAAAGCACAGGATAGATAATAAATTGAATCAAATAAATTTGAAAACTAAAATACATAATAACTGAAATTAAGAACTCAGTCGTTGGCTTTAAGAGCAGATTAGATACCTGTGAATATAGAATAAGTAAATGGGAAGAAAGATTAGAACAGAATATGCAGACCAAAGCAGAGAGAGAGAAAAGGAGGGCAATGCAGAAAATAGCATTAAATACATTTAAAAGGCACAGTGCATAGTTCTAACGTACATTTAATCTAATTACAATTTAAGAAAGAGAAGAGAAAGAGACAGAGTAGGCAAAATATTTGAAGAGCTACGGCTGGAGTTTTTTCTAAAACTATTGAAAGGCATTAAGCTGTACATTCATGCAGAGTTACAAATTTCATCATGAATAAATTAAAAAATGATAAATTTTCAAAAAAGTATATATAGAAAAGTTACAGCATAATAAAACCAGAGACAAAGAAAAAACCTTATGGACATATTGCATTCAAGAAAGTAACAATAATACTGACAGCCCATTTCTTAAGAGGATAGAAGGTGAGAAGAGAGAGGAATGACATCTTCGCAGTGCCAAATGAAAACAGAACTCAATGGTATGATTCTTACAGATTAGCATCTTAAGACGATAAAAGGTGAAAATAACATAGTGGAATAAACTGCATAAACCCTAGCCAAAAATAGGGCATGTTTTCTATACTCATATCAGAAGGAAAATAGACTTCAAGGCAAAAAGCATTTCCAGACATAAAAGTTTTTCAATGGCAAAAGTTCAATATAGCGAAAATATATAACAATTATAAATTGATATGTACCTAAAAACATAGCTTCATAATACATTTTTTAAAAAAGTAGATTGACTTGAAAGGAATATTAGATAAATCAGCAATAATAGAAGGAGACATTAGCACAGTTCTCAGTAATTGCAGGAACATGCACACATGAAAAAACCCATAGAGATATAAAACAATTAAAAAACATCATTAACAAATGTGATCTATGACATAAGAAAGCAATGCATCCCACAAATGAAAAATCCATATTATTCTCAAGTGCACGTAGAACATTTTTAAAAATTGATTATATGTTGGGCCATAAAGCAATTCTCAACAAATTTCAAAGAATTACAATCGTAAAGTATGTCTCTGAACATGAGGCAAATAAGGTAGAAAATAAAAACCTAAAAGTAACCAGAAAATTCCTGTATATGTGAAAATTAGACAGTGCATTTCTAAGTCACCCATGGGTACAATGTTACAATAGAAATTAGAAAATATTTAACAATAATGAAATTACAACATACCAAAGCTGTGAGAGTTGGCTAAAATCTTATTTGCATGTGCTAGAAAATGACAAATTTTGAAAAATCAACGCACTAAAGATATATTCAAGAAGATACTAAAGTGACAGAAAAGTAAAACTAAAATAAACAGTGGGATAGAGAGAATAAAAATAAGAGCAAGTGTCTGAACGAATCTGCACAGTACGGCAGCAGCAGCCAAAAGTAGGCGATTGCTGCACTGCAGTCTCATGTGAAGATGGTCTTGAAGGATTGTAGTGAAGGAAATCCTCCTAGTAAGCAGTATTTTGAGCAGTACATATGGTTTTCCACTTCACGTGGAAGGAGAAATGGCCTGAGTTATGGATCTACACTGACTCATGGTCAGTGACTACAGATTTGATCAACAATTGAGGGAAAGGTAAAAATGGAAGAAGGATGTCAAAGACGTCTGGAGGAGCAGTGTGTGGCTGGTTCACTCAGAATGGATGCCAAATACAACAATACTTCTGTCTCATATAAGTGCCTGTCAGAAAGAAACCCCTGCAGAGAAGGCTCTCAAAAGTCTGGTCGACAAGAGGACCTGTCTTGTGGAGATCAGTCAGCCTTTTTCCCCAGTCACTTTTGTGGTCACTCTGGTTGAAATGAATGCTCTACACAGGCTTAGTGAACAATATGATCTACCTTGCACCGATGCTGGTCTGGCTACTATCACTGCCGAATGTCCAAAATTCCATTAGTAAAGTCCATCACTGACTCCCCCACAGGGCACAATTCTCCAGGGAAATGAACCAACAACCTGTGACAGCTAACTTCATTGAAACTCCTCAACATGGAGGAGACAGCATCTTGTCATCATATATTCTAGATTTATAATTGTCCCTGATACATGCAGTGCTTCAACCTGCTTTATTATTCCTGGATGTGAATCCATTAACTTTTGCCATGATATTCCACTCATTGTCATCTCTAACCAGGAGACACATTTTATAGCAAAGTAAAGCAAATTGCTCACCACCATAGAATCCACTGGTGTAACCATATTACCCATCACCTGGAAGCAACTGGCTGAACAGAACACTGGAATGGCCTACTGAAGGCTGAGTTATGGTGCCACCTGGGACACCCTACTCTGAAAGTCTGGAATACTGTCCTATATGTTTAACATACAGTATGTGCTTAGTAAGTTTTAGTCATCTTATACTTTATGCCATGCATATTCATGACAGAATATCCCCGTGCTAGTAAACTTTCCCCCATGTAGCCTTATATTTTGCCCTCCTCCATTTCAATATCCAAAGGTCAATTTCCACATATGTTACTCCAGATATTGCTAGTACATGTTATCTAGAAACTCATTTTTTTTAATCAAAAACTGTTTCCCTCTAAAACAACACTGTATTTCCTTCATGGGCTCTACTGACACCTGAACTTAATTATTGATCTGGAGACAATGAGGGACTGCTCTGGGAAAGGGTATAAGAGTTTGGTAAGACGGCTCCCTGAATCTTTGTCATACTTGAAGAAGCTAACCCTGAAGAAGTTAACTACTAACAGCACTCCCAGCAACAGGAGTGATAAATTCCTCTTTCCTAAAGGGAGAGCAAGGTAGTACATCACCATATACACCTCAGTCCACCCCCTATGCCACTTGAATCCATTTCTTCATAGACATTATGGAAACAGTTCCTCTAGGATCCTTTTCCTGGGGGGAAATTAGAAAGGAATGCATAGAAGTGTAAGCTATGTCCCTTGCCATTGCAGCTGATCTTAGAATTGTAACTTCTGCTTATCAACTTCTTCCTTCACTATCAATTCTATTCTGACTTCACTTTCCACTAGCACCTTGACTGGTCTCAGTGACTTACCTAGAGGCGTAGTCCAGAACTTCACCCCCAAAATGTCTAATCACCCCTTTACTATGCCTTTCTCAGGCCAGGGTTCCTGTATTTTCTCATTTACTGTCCAAATTGGATGACAATAGCAAGAGGTAGCCAAGTGGGTCACATGAGAGACAAAAATATTCTTCCCTGCCACTACTGTGTTATAGCATTTCCCTTTCCACCAGACAATCAGGGTCAATTACCTCTACCAGAGTCATAGAAAGAACCCATTCTCTGAATTGTTACAGATAGCAATCGTTCAAGGGCTAGGGGAGCAAGATTTAAGATAAATCCAACACTATGACACACAGGACATGGTGAAAAAAGAATTCCTCTATAACATAACTGATTCATTTCACCAACTAACTATGAAGCTTTCCATAACTTTGGAGTTTGCAGTTGTGTCAGCCAATGAAGAAATATCTTTATATTTCAAAACAATTTGAGTTGAGTTTTCTGTTACTACAAGCAAGAGTATCCTAACTGAAACACCCTCATTTTAAATATGTATGTAAAATTGGGTCAAATTATGAGTCCTTTTATTCACTTACATATATATCTATTTTTGAACCAGTATCACATGATTTTAATTGCTGCAATATTATAAACTGCATTATCATCTAGAATTGCTCATTACTCTTTCAAAATCTAATTGTAATTTGTGTATCTTTATGCTTCCAGATGAACTTTTAGAATCAAAGGGATGTCAGGCATACTTTGCTTTTATGTGGAAAGAAATGTGGTATATGTTTACATTTTTTCCCAAGGATATATAAACTTAACATACTGCCATATTTTTTAATGAAATTTAGATATGACAATACTCAAAGTAAGTTTATTCATTACATTGATAACATCATTATTTTTTTTTTCAAAGGAAGAAGCTTGGGAGGATATGAGAGCTATGATAAATATGGTTAGTAAAGTATGACTGATAATCTAGCCAAAATACAGAGCCTGAGCCACTCAAGCAAGTTTCTGGAAATAACATAGTCCATGATCATTAGAGACATTCTCCAAACCCTACCAAATTCACCACTATCCCTTTCATATCCTAGTAACAAGAAAGAAATGACATTGGCTCTAGGAGATTCCTAATGTGAAGTTATTCACGCAGTGTGACTGGAACCCCATAACACTAGTGTTCAGAAGTTTTCACAATTGTCTACTATATAAATACTTGCAGCGTAGAGACTTGGGCAGAAGCCTAATACTGCTATCCTTAAGGAACACTGGGATTAGGCATTCAATAATTCCTTGACACAATGGCCAGATGCAGCTTGTTTGAAAGACAACTACTAGAAGTTATTGGATGTTTGTAGACGCAACTTAAATGTATCAACAGTGTCCTTTATGTCATGGGTGATGTCAGAGGGTCGTTCCTAAAAACGTGGAGTAGAATAACAAAGCTCTTTAATTAAACAGAATTACTATATACAAGAAATATGCTATGGTAGGTGGCTTAGGGGAAGTACACCATATTCATAAGCATAACTTTCAGAACAAAATAGAACCTCTGGCAGCGTTTGCTACTCACTCTTATTTCTGATTGATATGCATGTGCAATTATGCACTTCCTGCTAAAGAAACACAAGATACTTAATTGTCCAATGGAAGTTCCCAAATTTAAGGGTAAGATTGACATGGAAATCTGCTAAAATTCCCTCTTAAAGGTAAAATGTAGGTCAAATAAGTCAAAGTTAAGTACACCCAGTGGACAGAGATAGGAGCAGTATGTCTATCAGTGCAGGGAGCATTTGATTCTCACCTTCAAAGCAATGTCTGGGTATTTATAAATCCATGGGTTGCAGCTAATAGCTTCATCATTTTGTCAGACAAATAAGCCCTTGATGAATGGATAATCATGATATCAAGCGACAGAAAATGCTGTTATGGCAGGCCTTAGAGTATTCAGAAGGAAGATTAAAGTTCATAACATCAATCCCCCAAAGAAGCCAGGTATTGACTAAAAAAAAAGGAATAGAATGTCTTTGACCTAGCCTCTGGAGGTAGCCACTTG
The DNA here is from genome assembly GCF_020826845.1 of Diceros bicornis minor. Lineage (NCBI taxonomy): Eukaryota > Metazoa > Chordata > Mammalia > Perissodactyla > Rhinocerotidae > Diceros > Diceros bicornis. The sequence continues at coordinate 22,144,785 of NC_080770.1, forward strand.
AATATATGAGATGAATGATGTAGAATAATGGGCATAATAACAACATGTTCCGCTAAGTCAACTGATGTGATAGAGACTAATGTGCTGTAACAGTAACAGAAAAGCTCTTTAAAATCATTTGAGAGGATTTGTTAGGGCTAAGGACCACCACATAGCTTGTAGGGATGTTACAAAAGACCATTAGCCATAGCTCCTGGTGGCCTCAAGTGGATTTATCTTGAAGTAAACTTTTAATTCCACTTTGGACTTCACTTAGCCTGTGATCCAAATCACAAAGGAAAATACTATCAAGCTGTTGTAACAACACATGGCATGCCAATTTGCTCCCCCAAATTACATCTTGCTGAACAAGGCATAAATTTCCCCATGTCCATTGGGCATGAATGTGCTAAGAAGTACACCGCATGAACATATTATACCCCTCACCACTCACACAATAATGGCTTAATCAAACTCTGAAATTGGGTTCAGATGGGTAATAAATGGTTAAAAGGGAAAATCATGACAAAAAGGAAAGAAGCACACAAATGGGTGATAACTCTTAGGACAGACACTATTATTCTTTTCCCATGAGATTATCTTGACTCTGGAGAATAAAACTCAACTCTCTCTCTCATGTGTGACATTAAGTCAGTGATGCCAGGAAAAGGCACTCAACCTCTTTGTACTTGAAGGAGGGACTTGATTGAAGTTTATTTAGTGCTTTGCCTGAGAAATGTACTTATATTTTTTGTAGGAAAGATATAATGCAATGCCTCTATTGACCCACCTGAACTATTAAATGGTGGAAATGATAAAGAGAAAAGAAAGAAAAGGAGTTGTCCAGTTGGTAGAGGAATACCTAAAAGACCTGTAGTATAGTTCTTAATCCTGGGATGTGGATATTAATCCTGAGGCATGGACCTTCTTGGATTTCAATGGAAAGTCTGATGCATTCAATAAATCACTCTAAACTGGCAGAACTTGAGCTCCAAACTCTTTACCATAACTTTGCACTAGGAAGCTGCTGAAATTTCTGTTCACTCTTTCAGCCTTTCAGCTATTTTTTTTTTTTAAGGAAGATTTGCCCCAGTTTCCAACCTTCCTCTTTCTCTTTTTTCTCCCCAAAGGCCCAGTATGTAGTTGTATATCCTACTTGTAGGTCCTTCTAGTTCTTCTATATGGGACGCTGCCTCATCATGGCTCAATGAGCAGTGAGTAAGCCTGCACTCAGGATTCGAACTGATGAACCCTGGGCAGCTGAAGTGGAATGCGTGAACCCAACCACTGTGCCACCCGGCTGGCCCCCACAGCTATTTTTTGGCTGAGCTGAATGTAGTCTCAACCTGCCTATATGCAACTCAGTAATGAGCTAAGTATTTGAGGGGTGGAAAAAGTCATAGCCAGCAGAATTACATTGCAAGAAATGCAAAAAGAAGTTATTATTTAGACTGAAGAAAATATTATTGTATAAAAATCAGGATTTACAGATAAGAATGGAGAAAGTAGAAATGATATACACGGATAAAACAGATTACTTGTTCCATTTTTTTCTTAAATGCTTTTTAAAAATTAATCATTTAAAGGAAGATTAATAATATATTCAGGGGCTTGTAACATTTGTAGCAGTAAAATGTATGACAACAATTTCAAAGCGCAGTGAGATATAATTAGAATTACAATTTGAACAGATTTTTAGTTTATGTGAGCAACAATCATGTGAGCAAGCTAAGAAGTGGATTCTTCCTCAGCTGAGCCTTCACATGAGACTGTAGCCCCAGCCGACACCTTGCTTATAGCCTTGTGAGAGTTCCTGAAGTGGAAGAATCAGCTAAAAGTCATACCCGGTTTTCTGAGGTACAGAAACTGTGAGATAAGAAGCATGTTTTGTTTCAAACCATTAAGTTTTGGGATATTTTTCACGCAGAAATAGAAAGTTAATAGATATCTATAAAATCTTCCCAATATTTTGAAATAGCAATAAATATTTAAAGAACCCATGGATCAAATTAGAAATCATAATAGAAATAAGTAGATATTTAGAACTAAGGAATAAAAACATATTGGAACGTGTGAGATGCAACTAAGACAGTACTTAGAAGGAAATTTATAGTTTTAAATACTTATATTAAAGATAAAAGCTTAAAAGCACCTATCTAAGCTTTTATCTTAAGAAGCTAGAACCAAAGGAGTAATATTAAAGCCAAAGTAAAAGAACACAATAAAGATAAGATGAAAAATTAATAAATTAGAAAACATAAAATAGAGACAATCAAAACAGCCAAAATTTGGTATTTTTATAGCAAAGCTCATAAACTTCTAGCCAGAGTAATCAAAAGAAAAGAGAGAAAAATCCAAATTAACTATCAGAAATAAAAGAGGAAATAAACATCATACAGATCCCTTTCACTTTAAAAGAATAATTAAGGTTGTTATTAAAAACATTATTCCAATAAATTTGATAACTTAGATAAAGTACGTAAAATACAGGAAAAACACATACTTCTGAAAATGACTCAAAAAGAAATTGTAAAGGTAAGTAGTCCTATATCTCTCAAAGAAATGAACTGTCCTCTTTTTTGTAGACAGCAAGCATGTCTTGTAGAAAATCCTAAGGAATCTACAGAGATTACTAGAAATAAGTGAATTTAGCAAGTTTGCAGGACTCGAGGTCCAAATAAAATATTCAATTTCATTTCTATATATTAGCATCAGTAACATTTAGAAAAAAATGTTAAATACCTTTTACAATAGCATCTGAAAACATAAATATTTGCGAAAAGATGAGCAACATACACCAAAAACTTTTAGAAAATAAATTTTGAAAATACCTAAATAAGTAGATACATTGTGGTCAGGAATTAGAAAATTCAATATTGTTAAGATGGTATTCATTCCAAAATGATCTATAGAGTCAATTCAATCCTAATGAAATTTCCAGCATGCCCTTTCAGAGATGTAGACAATTATGTTTTCCAAAAATGAATACAACAATATCTCCCATCCCACATGCTGTTCTGCAATGTGACTTTGCCACTCCCCCATCAAATGTTGTCATCTATTTCTCCACCACCTCAAATCTGGGCAGCCCATGTGACTGCTTTGACCAATAGAAGATTGTAAAAGTGACAGTATGGTAGTTTTGGACATAGCCCTTAACTGACCTGACACCTTCAACTTTCTACCACTGAAATCCCTGAGCATCATGTAAAAAGTCTGAGTATCCTGCTTGCAGTCCTGCATCTAAATGGACAGTGAGAGAGAGCCCACGGGCCCTTTCCAGTCATCACTTCCAAAATACCATGAATGTGAATTCTGATAAAGTCAAATGTTTGATATCATTTGGTGAATAGTATCATTTTGGGAAGACTTTGAGATGATACCTCTATGTAATGATAACAGGGATAAAAATCAGGATATAAGGTTTCTCATAATGTGTGATTTATCAGTGAAAAGGACCCATTGTCCCATAGCGTGAGCCCTGTAGCAATCCAGACTAAAAACGGGAGGCAGAATCATGAGTTTCTTTGACCTCATGCTTCTACCATCTTAGAGGCAGATAATATTTTGTTTCACACCTGATTCAGAAACAGAGAGGATTTTATGATTGAGGTCTCTGTCAAATAAAACAATATATTCTGGCCTCTGTATTACTTAATAACCTATAGTCCATCAATAAGAGAGGTAAGAACGGCATATATTGCCAGCATCTTTCTTAACATTCATACTACCCTAAATATCTAGTGTGGAGTTCTGTATTGCATATTTGAAGCTCATGGATTATAGATTATGCTAATTTTACATATGAAAGGCAGGGCCTGGGTCACCATAGAAGGCTGTGAAATGCTATAAGCAAAGCAAGGGATATTGAAAAATAGCAGAGATGTTATCAGATATTCTACACTATCTGGGAAGATTAATGGGTCATCTTTATGAAAATGTAACACCAAACAAAGTTGTTCCACTTGAGGGTATATTATGATTTCCCAATCAGAACAATACACAAGATTTAGTTATTTTTATGCATATCTGCTTTCTCATTCAAATCTGTTTATTTACTTAGCCTTCTTATGATTAATATTAGAACTCTGAAGCATCATTCCTCTTCAATCTTAATGTGCTAAGCTATATGAACAAAACTATACATTTAAAGCATCTTGTAGATACAAACATAATATATATACTTCAAATATTAATATGGGCTGTCTGTGTGGAGAGGAGTGAAACATGATTTTTTCTTATTTTTTATTTTATTTTTCTGAAATTTGTAATGAGTACTATTAATTCTGAAAATGGTTTCATTATTTAAGAGAGAAACATGAAAAATCTTCCATTAACTATAATAAATTTATAGTATTAATTATAGCATAACTCCTGACATCAAACGTAAATCTATAGTCTCAACACAGACATTTTACAAACAAAAACTGAACACATATTTTCCTAAGAAATTATGAAAATCTTAGAAATGTATTTTAAACAAAATATATATCTTGAAAATCTTAAAAACATATTTTGATAATGGGATGTATTCACATAATATATATTTTTCATCATGCCCAAGTTATTAAACATGAAGAGAAATTTACTACAGTTAAATAATCACACATGACTCTCCTGGAAGGAGCAATTCTTCATTGAAAACAGGTGATACATGTCTCTGTTGCCTCATTTTCTTTTTCTGGTCCAGAGCCTTTTCATGGCATTTTTCATCTCTCCATTTCTCAGAGTATAGATTAAAGGGTTCAACATAGGGGTGATAATAGTGTAAAACACAGTCAAGGATTTATCAATGGGTAAGGTAGAAGGAGGTCTCACATACATAAAAATACAGGGGACAAAGAAGAGGACCACCACAGTGATGTGTGAGCCACAGGTGGATAAGGCTTTGCGCCTCCCTTCCTGACTAAGATTCTTCAGGGAGCGCAGAATGACCCCATAGGAGATGAGTAAGAGCACCAAGGTGACCACACAGATTGCCCCATCATTGGCAATCACAGTGAGGCCAATAATGTAGGTGTCAGTGCAGGCAAGTTTTAATAAGGGCTACATGTCACAGACGAAGTGACGATGACATCGGGGCCACAGAAGGGCAGGTTATAAACCAAGAGGAGTTGAACTATAGCATGCAAAAACCCTCCAACCCAAGCCAGCAGAAGCAGCAGAACGCACCCCCGTTGCTTCATGACCGTCAAATAATGCAAGGGTTTGCAGATGGCCACGTAGCGGTCACAGGCCATGGCCACTGGAGTACAATCTCAGCACCCAGATAAGTGCCCTGTAAAGAGCTGGCTCACGCAAGCTTGGAAGGAAATGGGTCTCTTCTCATAGAGTAAGTCTATAATCATATTTGGGGAGACTGTAGTAGAATAAACAGCATCCGTAAACGATAAATAGCCAAGAAAGAAGAACATAGGGGCATCCAGGGTTGGGCTGACCACCACAGTCACGATGACGAGTAGGTTGCCCACCATCGTCACAATGTAGATGAGCAAGAACACAACAAATAATATTTTCTGACCCTGGTGGCTCTGAGTGAGCCCCAAGAAGACAAACTCAGTCACATTGTTCCTTTGTTCCATAGGTTCTCCTGCATGTCTTATTTCAGACTTCAGGACAAAATTACCTGTAAATATGATTATTACTAGTGACTTCCTGAAATCTTAAGATAATTTGTTTATGCATTCAAAAAATAGGCATTATGATTGATCATGTTCCAGTACGTTCAAAGATTATAATACAAGGCTGCTTAGAACGTGGTCCCTCACCTCAGCAATCTTACTGACTAATAGAAAGACAAGTAGAGACATATGTGGAGAAAGGACACATTATTAAATAAATGGGTTGCCACAACTAGTTTTCCATCTGGAAGCTAACAAAATTGTACATATAGCTAATATATCTTATAGAAAAATAAAGTAAAAATAGATTAAAGGTTTAATGAAAAACTAAAGCAAGATTTAATTTATATTTACTTTCCAGGTCATAAAACAGATGGTTTTCTACATTCTATGGGTAGGAGAATCTTCTTAACTAATCATTGAAATCGTAAATAGACATATTTGACAATTTCAAAAAAAAAATTAAGGATTTAGGAAAAGATACCATATTATCAATAGACAAAAGTAGTTTGGGGAAAAGATTTACATTTTAGGGGACATATACAGAGTTAACATCAACATAGACAAAGAACTCTCGGCAACTAACAAACAAAAGACAAACAAATCACCAGTAAAGTTGGCAAATCATATAAATAAGCAGTTGAATGAAGAGTACATCCAAATGGTCAACAAATATGTGATAAGATGCTGAATCTCAATTGTGAACAGAAAAATAGGAATCGAAGTAACATGCTACTTCATGATAATTTTTGACAGATTAACCAACAACGTTTAGAGAACATATCAATTGAAACTATCAAGAGATTTAGAAATATCTCTCCATTAAAATATCCCTAAATAGTCACACTTGAAATTACTTTTGAAAAATACTGATGTAAGAGGAGGTAAATTTATTTTAAATCTTTATCATATGAAAATGTGCAAAAGAGTATTACGGAATTGAATCAACCCCCATATATTTTAGTAATCACAAAGGATTCCTAACATTGCTGATTATCAGAATTTCATAGGAGAACTTTCAAAAGACTGTAAATTCCCACACCGCCAATACACTCTTGCAAAATGTAAAGGTTAGTTCAGAATCTTATGTATAAATACACTTCTTGGGTTACCTGCATAATAAGACAGTCATTCCACCCAGGTTCCAAGTTGCGGTGCCTTCTCCCTTGTCCTTCATGCACTGCTGCCGTCTCTGTGAACACAGAGAACAAGATAACACATGGACCTTGACCTGTTTCCATATAACCAACTCTTTCCATGCATGCAGGAAGTCTGATTCATTTCAGCCTTTCAGAAAAATGTTACCTTTTAAATTGTAGGGATTTTCACAATGAATACCAGTGTCTGTGAGCTAAAGACTGAATCTTGATTGTGAACAAAGAGATCAAAAACTTCATTGTTGCAGAATTTGTTCTAATAACAAACAAATATTAAATCAATATTTAGATGTTAAAAAAGTAACTTTGTGCAAGAGAAAATTTGGAATTATTTAGATAAATATTTTGCAGTTTGTGTTTTACACCAATAAAAGTGAACATTTTACAACATTTTAATTCTCAGTCAGTTATACTGGCCAGTCTTCTTACAGCATCATTGAATGTGGCTTGCTTGAGGATGGAGAATAATTTTATAGACTTATTTTATTATGTTCTGCATCTATCATTTCAACTCCTGAAAAACTCAGTCATGTGAATACTGATACAGACAAACCTCTCTGAAGTAAGGGCAAAGATCTGTACAAACTTTGTCTACATTTGAACCATAGCACATACTATTGAGTCATTCAGTTGGTGCATCTCCAGGGATGATTCTTCTCTAATTAAATTCACTGGGACCTTAATCAGAATTTTGAAGGTAGACTCTGCATCTCCAGAGATGCTACCAGCGTCATCACCATGGAGAAGAGGACTTTCAGAACCATGTCCTCTGGGGGGGGAATCATGAAAAAACAACTTGAGGTCAAATCACCAAAAGGGAAAAGTCCAGTCTGGGCAGAAGTGAATATATATAAAAACTCTATTGTTTAATCATGACCTTCAAAATAGGCAAACCTGTTTAAGTTTGAGCTATATCTTTGCAGATCGCACCTGAACTGACTTCCAGAAGATGACGAATGTGAATTTGAGAACAAGTCATTTAAAACTTGTTTCAAATGCAGATGAAGTTTGTCACATAGTTTGTTACATAGTTTCAGACGGGCAAGTGGATAGAATCTGCTTTTGTGTGGGAGTGGGGAAAGAGAAAACAGTTGTGGGACTTTTCCATTTATCTCAAAGTGCCCATGGAATGTTCACCAAAATAGATGATACACTAGGCCATAAAAAAGTTGTGATGCATTTCAAAGGATTTAAGTCATACAAAATACATGTCTTAGAATAATGTAATTCAATTAGAAATTGATAAGAAAAATATAATAACATTTCCCAATTATGAATTAAACAGCACAGTATAAATTAAGCATGATCATTTTTGAAAATAAATTTTCAACCGAAATATAATGATATATGTATATGAAATAACCGAGAAACAGTACCAATCTTACATAAACACTTTCAGAGACAAGAGGAAATTAAAATACTTCCTAACTCATTTTATGCACCCAGCATAACCCTTATGACAGAATGAAACAAGGGCATCACAAGATAAATAATCAGATCAATATCTCATTTTAACCTACACACAAAATTCTGAATACAATATTTCGTTTGATTGTTTTGGATGTTTTCTTTCTGGATTTTTGTTATTGTTGTTGCTATCATGGTTTATTAGGCAGGTCTGGAGTAGTGCTCAGGCTAGGGCTAATTGTGTCCCACTACTGAAGCAAGATCTTCCTAAGTACTCAAGTACTCAATCCAAAGCCCTGCCCTGTGAACCATGAGCTTTTCCAGATGGCGAGAATAGACACTATTCCTGGCCCAGTGTGGGCACTGGGCACTCTTCTCTCTAATCCAGCTGAGTAAATCTTCCCTCAGCCATAAGTAGTTTCCTCAAATGCACTCACTGAGCAGTACTCTGATATATAAATGAGGGGGATCACCTGTAGTTCTCCAGCATTCTCTATCTCACCCTATCTCTCTCTCTCTCTCTCTGTCTCTCCAGCTCTATTCTCTTCAGTATTTTACTCTCAGGATTCTAGCTGCCTTGGTGTCTTCGTCTCCTCAGACTCTCAGTGGCATCTTCTCAACTCAAGAAATCTGCCAGGATCTTCCCAGGTATCCCTCTCTGTAACACAATATGGAAACTTTCTAAAGGCAATAAGCTGGGACAATTCTAGGCCTCAGCTTGTTTGTTTCTCGTCTTTCAGTTATTACTGTCAATTGTTTCCAACATCTAGTGTCTTGAGAACCATTATTTCATATATTTTTTCTAGTTTATTTGCTTGTTTTAGGCAGGAGGGTAAACCTGGTCCCTATTTCCCCATCTTGGCCTTAATTAACCTTCTAAGTACAATGATAGTTAAATACTTAAAAATTTATCTATATTTCATGAAAATAGTTCAAGGATAAAATATGATCATGTTTATAGGTTCTTAAGCATGGTTAATTAACTCAGCCTCACTTTCTGAAAAATATATGATTGTATTATGAAAATAGATGAATTTCCTTAATATAAAATAAAGTATAAATCTTAAACCCAAAATCAGTAACATGCTTAGTAGTGAAACACTAAAAACTGTCTTTCTTATTTGAAGGTAATTTTGAAAAGTAGACTTTTCCTCCTCTTTGTATGAGTCTTTATGCTTATGTCATAACAGAAATACATGAGATACAATTAGGATAATAATGCTTAAGGATGCCTCTGACTGTTTTCAGAACTAATAATAAAGAAAAGGTATGACTCAACCAGAAAACAGACTTATAGGATACGAATTCTCAAAACGCCTGGAAAAATGTGTGTGCTTCCACTGTGTGAGGTGAGGAAATAAGACGTCACTGTGAATGCTCCAGGCCTCTGGTCTCTTCTCCTCTGGCCAGCATTTCTGTCAGAAGAATTCAGCACTCACAACATGTGCAGGACAAACAAGCTGCATCTTCTGTTATTTATCCCGTCCAGGAGGGCATTTGACTATTGTGGGGGCAAATACCAGTTAAAAGAGAAAGATAAGATAATAGCAAATAATAAATGCAAATAAAAAGATAATAAATGCTAGGTATGATTGTTACTCACAAACCTTCAAAGAAAATATCATTCCAATGCTATTTAAACTGTTTATGAATGTAGATTATTTTAAAAATTAAAACTCCTAATTCTCTCTATAAGGCATTCATTCAATTATTTACTATGCCCAGTACTATCATAAGTGCTAAGGATCCAACAATGAGCTTACATTCTGATGGGAGAACAGATAATACACAAAATTTTATAAGTAAAATATATAGTACGTTAGCCAGCCAAAAGTGCTAACATTAAAGTATGAAAGAAAACATTAAGGGTGACAGAAAGAAAGAGAATGGCTGTATGTATTGTAACTTAGGAAAGTCCATGCAGAAATGCTTTAAAAAGATCTAACAGAATCCAGCAATATAAAAAGACAATATAACACTGACCAAGCAAAGTTTATTCTACAAAAGCAAGGAAGATCCAATACAATAAAATCCTGTAATATAATTAATCACATTAATATAATTAAGGAAAAATAGTGTAATCATCTCAAACTGCTGAAAAAGTCATTTTGAAAAATAACACCATTCTTGATTTTTAAAAAATTCACTAAAATACAAATTGTGGGAAATTTCATCAACTACCAGCATTATTTGGTATTATATTGGATATAACAGCCAACGTACCTCCACAAGAGAGATAAATACAAGAATTAGAATTTGGAAAGGAAGAAATGCAGAAGATATTGCAGATGATATAATTATGTACCTGGAAAAACAGAAAGAGAAAAAGAAGCAATTCCTAAAAAACAACAACTACCAAAAAAGTATAACTTACATAAGCTGGTGGCATAACAACAGAGAACAATGGATATCTTAAGTGTACTTTAAAAACAATATTTTAATTATAAATCTCTGCTGGAATATATTCTACAGGCACAAAGAACTGTAAAGAAATCTTAAACTGCATTAGTAGTAGTCATATTTTAGTAGAATTAGTAGTATTGTTACTTTAAAATTATATAGATATACTGTAAGATAAAATAAATAGGTAAAATTGAAATAGATTAATGAACTAAGGTTTGTCATATTGGAAATCAAATAAGTTAATAAAAACTATTAATTAAAATATCATTGTGAAAAGTCACATTTCATATTCTCTTTAATAATACTTATTTCTAGCCCTACTCACTGAAAATGCCTAGAACTAATACAATCTACTAGCAATATGAAAACTGATACTAAGGTTATAATCCCTGAAAACAATTCATCACTATAAGGAATGAGGGATCTTTAGAAAAATGGTTAATTCCAGGCACAGTGCAGAAAATGAAAAAGATGAGGCTTGGATATCTTGTACTGTGAGAAAACAAGGAAGCTCTCAAACACTAATGTACGCATGTCAAAAAGACAGAGGACACATTTGAAAGGGTTCTCACTAGGCTAAGGTGAATCAACTGTGCAGTAAAAGGAATAATGAGTACAATGAATTAAAATTTACCCAATACATGAGCTATTAAAACCTTTGGTCACCACTAGAAGCTACTAGGACACCAAACCATTACTCTGAAATTTGTTAAATAAAGTGAATAATTAAGAATGCATCTTGTCATTCCTGTATGAACTTTCAGGGAATGAGTAAAATATGAGGGAAACGTTTTTTAAATAAGAAATCCAGTTAATAAAAGAAGAAATAGTAGAATTACAACAGCACCATTTTAAAACTCCTAATGACATAATAGATGTAGGCAATATAACCAGTGATACTGAAACTATGGGGTTGAGGTGAATGGAGAACTTTATAATGGAGAAACAAGACTGACACAACCTGAACCTACAGTTCAAATTTACCATCAACTCGTACCTTCTGCTATGACGTAACAGGAAATACTCACACCACCACTGAAGGATTCTTGCTTAAAAAAATTGAACTTGAATTCATTCAAGGCTTTAGTTCTAGCTACTACTAGCTCATAGGAGTTACCAAAAAGTAAGGAACGACTTAAACAATACTAGAATTTGAACTCAAACAATTTTAAACTCTTGAATATTCTACAAGACAAGTGACCTGATATCCCTAACAAATCAATAGCTTTAAAATGGCCATTAAATGGATCACTTTGTGGATTAAAAAATAGATTGGTTAAATCACTAAAATAGACTAAAATGAGAGAGATGAATATTACAAAATAAAAGTGACCTGAGAGAACACCAAACAAATACAATGGCTGTATCTTGTTTGCATGGTGTTAAAAACAACCAAGAGTAAAGAGACCACTTTGAGAAAATGAAATCAATAATTTTATTAAATAAAAATTGTCTAAACACAATAAGCAAAGACATAGATTTTCAGATTAGATAGAAAGCATGACCCAATATGCTTGCTGTCTACAAAAAATCAATTGAAATATAAAGACATAGATATGCCGTTGTGAAGGAATGGAAAACAATATACCATGCAAACCCTGATCAAAAGTGAGCTGGAGTAAATATATTGATAAAGCAGACTTCAGAAAAATAAATATTACCAGGAATAAAGACAGCTATAACATAAGGAAACGGAGTCAATTCACTAAGAACACATAACAACCTTAAATGTGTATTCCCCTAACAACAGGAATTCAAAATTCATGCAGCAGACAATAATAGAAATAAAAGCAAAATAAACAAATCCAAGATTTTAATTAATGAATTCAACTCATTTTTCCTATTAATCAGTATCACTGTAGACAGATAATCCGTAAGGAGATGAATGGCACTGAATAGCACTGTTAACAGACTTGATCTTAATGACAAAAACAAAAGAATACACATTTTTTCCAAGTGCATATGTAATATTCACCATTTACCAAGATAAACCATATTGGGACTAAAAATGAGGAATTCATAAGAATTTTGATCACACATACATATTGTATTCCTTAGCAAATAAAGAAATTAAATTCAAAATCAATAATGAAAAAAATTCTATAAAATCTCTCAAATATTTGAAAATTAAATGACAGGCAGAATATACGTTCTTGTCCAGTGAACATGGAACATTCCTCAAGATAACTTATGTTCTGGGCCATAAAAAATATATTAACAAATGCAAAAAGATTCAAACCGTACAGAGTATATTATTGGATATTAATCAAATTGAACTAGAACTCAATAACAGAAAATATCGGGACAAATAATAAAATATTTGGAAATTAAACACAAACATCATATAAATAACCTAAGGCCAAAGAGGAGATTAAAAGTGAAATTGAAAAATATTTTTAATTAATTAACTATTAAAAAACCAGCATTTCAAAAGTTGTGGGTTGCAGCTAAAACAGTCTTTGGACATAAATTACCATTACTCAGTCCTTAGGTGTAAATTAGCATTAAATGAATACATCAGAAAAGAAGGAACCTCTCGTATCAATTATCAAAGTACTTACCTAAAAACCAAAGAAAAAAGCACAAATCAAATCCAAGCAAGGGAAAAGAAAGAAATAATGAAGAGCAGAAATCAAGGAAATGGAAGACAGAAAAAGGATAGAGAAAAATAAAAGACATGAGGAGACAGTTCTTTTTAAAAAAAAATCAATAAAATCGATAAAATTCTAGCCAGACTGATTTAGAAAGAAAAACACACACACATTAGAAATGTCAGAATGAAAAATAGCACATAATAGAAACTTACAGACGTTACAAGGATGATAAAGCAATACGATAGACATTTCTATGCTGATAAACGTGACAACTTATGGGGAAAATTCTTTGCAGCACACAAGCTGCCAAAGCTCCCTCCAAAAGAAATAGACAACATGAATATCACTTTTTCTAGGAAATAACTCGAATTTATAGTAAAAATCCTTTCAACACAGTAAAATCTAGAGGTAGATCACTTCATTCATAAATTCTACTAAACACTTAAGCAAGAAATAATATCAATTCTATAGAAATTCTTCCAAAATATAGAAAAGTAGGAAACTCGTCTCAAATTAGTTCATGAGGCCAGAGTTACCTTGATACCAAAACTAGACAAAGAGCTTAAAAGAAAAGTGCAGATTCTTACATGAACATAGGTGCAAAAATCCTCAACAAAATTCCAGCAAATCAAAACTGTATGTCATGACCAAGCGGCATTTATCCTGGGAATGGCAGGCTGATTCAATATACGAAAATCAATGTATGTAATTCACCTTATCAACAGACTAAAAAAGTAAAATCATGTGACCATCTCGATAGATGGAAAAAAGAGTGAGACAAAATTCTACTTCTAGTTGTGATAAACACCCTTGGCAGATTAAGAATAGAAGAAAACTCCCCCAATATGATACATCTCAAAACATCTCCAAAACCCTATAGATAACATTGTACTGAATCACAAAAACCCAAATGCTTTCTTCCCAAGATCATGAATAAGGAAAAAATGGCTTCTCTCACCACTCATGTTCAACACCAGATATGGTCCAACTGAAGCAATAAGGCAAGAAAAATAAATAAAATGTATCATATTGGAAAGCATGGAATCAAAATGTCCCTATTCGGAAAAAAAATAGTTATATACCTAGAAAATCTCAAAGAACCTACGAAAACAGCTACTAGAACTAGTAAGTGAATTTAGTAACATCACAGAATACATGGTCAAAAATTAATCAAATATCTATACACTAACAAGGAACAACTTGAAATTGAAATCTTTAAATGTACCATTTAAACTCACAACAAAAATCACGAATCCTTAGGCATAAAACTTATAAATATGTGCTGTAGTGTGTTGAAACCACAAAATACAGATAAAAAAATCAAAGTAAAATGAAATATGTGGAGAGAAATACCAGAGTCAAGAATTGGAAGACTCATTATTGTTAAAAATTCAAATCTCATCAAATTGATCTATAGATTTGGTGCAATTCTCACCAAAATCCCAGTAACAATTTTTCTTTTTGTAGAAATTGCCAAGCTGATTCAAAAATTTGTGTGGAAAAGCAAAAGAACTAGAATAGCCAAAATAATTTTGAAAAGAACAAAGTTGAAGGACTCACATTACCTGCTTTCTAGACTTAAGATAAAGTGTAGTATTGGAGAAAGGCTACATGTGTAGATCAATGAAGTAGAAGAGATAGTCTAGAAATACACCCACACATTTAATGATTTATGACAAGTGCTAGAGGTAGTTCATTGTAGAAATGATAGTCTTTTCAATAAATGGTGCTGTGATAACTGATTATCTATTTGAAAAAGTGAACTTTGATCAGGAGCTGAAGCCATAAACAAAAGTTAACCCAAAATGGCTCATAGAGCTAAATGTTAAACCTAAAGATATAAAACTTCTGAAAGGGAATATCAGAGAAAATCTTCATGACTTTGAGTTAGGCAAAAATTTCCTAGATATGACAATAAAATATGATCAATAAAATTAAAAAATGATAAATTGGACTCCATTAAAATTGAACATTTCTGCGCCTTAGAAGATATTTTAAAGAAAATGAAAAGATAAGCCACACACTGGGAGAAAATATTTGCAGTTCACAATCTAATAAAGGACTTGTTTTCAAAATATATAAAGTCCTCTCAACTTTCAATAATAATAAGCAACTCAGCATAAAATAGTCAAAAGAATTGAACAGAAATTTCACCAATGAAGATACATAAATGACAAAAAAGCTCTTGAAAAATTTTCAACATCATTAGTCATTCAGGAAATGCAAATTAAAATCACACCAAGATATCACTACTGACCTATTAGAATGGCTAAAATAAAAAACTTGACAATACCAAGTTCTGACAAAGGTAGAGAAAAACTAAAATTATCATTTGTTGCTAGTAGGAAAACAATATGCTCTACTTTGGAAAATAATTTGAAAGTGTTTTATGAAATAAAACAGACACTTACAATAAAACCCAGCTCTTCCATTCCTAGGTATTTATCCAAGTGTAGTGAGAAACATGTTCACACAAATATCTATACATGATTATTTATTGTCGTTTTACTTATAAACTCAAATATCTGGAAAAAATCAAAATATGTCTTAACTGAGAAAGGGATAAACAAACTGTGATACATCTATAAAAGGGAATATTACTCAGCAATAAAAACAAATGAACTATCGATGAACACAATAATATGCATAAATCTCAAATGCACTTACGAAGAGAAAGAAGCCAGATTTAGATGACTACATACTGGACGTGATCTTATAGATAGAAAACCCTAAAGACTCCATCAAAATTTTTTGGAAGCAGTAAACAAACTCAATGAATTCAACAAATAAATGAATTAGTATATTATACATACTAATTGCGAATTACAAAAAAATGAACAAAATAATCTCATTTACAATAGCATCAAAAAAAATAAAATATTTAGGAATAAATTTAGCCAAGGAGGTAAAAGATTTGTACACTGATAACATTGATGAAAGAAACTGAAGACACAAATAAACGAAAGATACTCTGTGTTCATGGATTGAAAGAAGAAAAACTGTTAAAATGTCCATACTATCCAAAGCAATCTACGCATGCAATACAATACCTTTTCAAAATTCCAATGACATTTTTCACAGAAATAGAAAACAAATCATAAAATCCTTAGAATCACAAAAGACCCCAAACAGTCAAAGCAATCTTGAGAAAGAAAACAAAGCTGGAGACATCACACTTCTGATTTAAAAATATATTGCAAAAGTATAGTAATCAAAACAATATGGTCCTGGGCCAGCCCTGTGGCTTAGCGGTTAAGTGCGCGCACTCGCCTACTGGCGGCCCGGGTTCGGATCCCGGGCACGCACTGATGCACCGCTTCTCCGGCCATGCTGAGGCCGCGTCTCACATACAGCAACTAGAAGGATGTGCAACTGTGACATACAACTATCTACTGGGGCTTTGGGGGAAAAAAAAGGAGGAGGATTGGCAATAGATGTTAGCTCAGAGCCGGTCTTCCTCAGCAAAAAGAGGAGGATTAGCATGGATGTTAGCTCAGGGCTGATCTTCTTCACAAAAATAAAATAAAATAAAATAAAAAACTGTAAAAAATAAAAAAACAATACAATATGGTACCAGCATAAAAACAGATACATAGGCCAATGGAACAGAATAGAAAGCTCAGAAATAAACTCATGAATATACAGTAACTGATCTTGGAAAAGGGGGCCAAGAATACGCTATGGGGAAAGGAAAATCTCCTCACTGTGTTGGGAATATGGGATATCCATAAGCAAAACAATGAAATTGAACCCTTGCTGTGGTTTGAATGTTTGCTTCCTCCAAATTTCATATGTTGAAATCCTGATGTTCAATGATGGTATTAGGAGGTGAAGCCTTTGGGAGGTGATTAGATCATGAGGGCTGAGTCTTCATAAATCAAATTAACGCCCTTGTAAAAGAGATATGTTGGCAAGGTTGTAGAAAAGTTGGAACCCTTCTACACTGTTGGTGGGAATGTAAATTGGTGCAACCGCTATGGAAAATAGTACCTAAAATAATTAAAAAATAGAACTACCCCATGATCCAGCAATCCCACTTCTGGGTATATATCCAAAGCATATGATATCAGTATCTCAAAGAGATATCTGCACTCCCACATTCACTGAAACATTCACAATAGCCAAGATATGAAAACAACCAAAGTGTTCATTAGGTTTATACGTGCCCCATCTCTTTGTCCAAGAATGAAATATTACTCAGCCATAAAAATGAAGGAAATTCTGTCTTTTGTGACATGTATGAACCTGGAGGACCTTAAGTGAAATAAGCCAGATACAGAAAGAAAAATACTGTATGATCTCACTTATATGTGGAATCTAAAAAATCAAACTCAGAAACAGAGAATAGAAAGTTGATTGTTAGGGACTGGGCGATGGGGGAAAAGGGAGATATTGCTCAAAGTCTAGAAACTTCCAGTTATAATATAAATAAGTCCTGGGGGTCTAACATACAGCAAGGTGGCGATAGTTAATAATACTGCATTGTATACTTGAAATTTCCTAGGAGAGTAGATTTTAAGTGGTCTTACAAAAAAAATGGTAATAATGGGAGGTGATGGATGTGTTAATTAGCTTGATTGTGGTAATCATTTCACAATATGTGTGTGTGTGTATATATATATCAAATCATCATACTGTACATCTTAAATATATACAATTTAACTTATCAATGATACCTCAATAAATCTGGGAGAAAAAAAGACTACATTCTGCATGATTTAATATAGAAATGGATCAGTGTTTTCCAGGATCTGGAGGCAAGGGTACAAGATGACTGCAGAGGTATATAGGGAAGTATTTTTGGTGATGAAACATGCTATATATTGATTGTGACGGTGGTTACACAAACTGTGTGTATTTGCTAAAACTTGTAGAACTTGGACTAAAAAATGA
This sequence comes from Diceros bicornis minor, assembly GCF_020826845.1. Lineage (NCBI taxonomy): Eukaryota > Metazoa > Chordata > Mammalia > Perissodactyla > Rhinocerotidae > Diceros > Diceros bicornis. The sequence goes on from NC_080770.1 coordinate 22,162,839, forward strand.
TACATAATGTACTGTGAAGATTATATCTTATTGAACAATTAACAAAAAAACAGATTTCCTACATTGAATTAGCAGACACTCAGAAAATATAATAGAAGATAAGATCCTATTTACAATAGCACCATAAAAAATAAACTCAAAAGGACTAAATTTACAAAGAAACATACTAGATCTACATGAATATAAAAGAGGACTTGTTACGTGAAAAGACCTACTCAGTTTGTGGATAAGAATTCTCAATTCTCTAAAGATATAAACTCTTTCTAAATCAAATCTTATTGAAAATACTAACTAAATTTAGTTTTTACTAGACTAACATTGAATTTAATTTTAAAACATTAATATGCAAGAATAGACATAGTTCTGATAAGGAATAGTAATGAAGCAGTGCTAACCTTCTCAGATGTCAAAGTGTATTATAAATCGAATGCAATTACATCCTGTATTAAATGGCACAGGATTAAAAAGATCAATGGAAGATAATGGAGCCCTGATTTGGATCAAACATATGTCGTATTTTAAAATACAAAGTTGGGATATCAAAGCAGTGGGGAAAATAATTATGCATCTATAAAAATAGCCATCTATCAAAATAACTAAAATTTAATCTTAATTACTCCTTACATCAAAATAAAGTGTAGATGGATCAAATACTTAAACATAAAGTATAAAACCACAAAAAGACTAAAAAAAGTTAAATATTGAAAAAAATGTGGAAAAATATTTTGGTAACACTGAAATAGGGAAAGTCTATCTAAGAGACATAAAGGCCAAAGATTATATTGAGAGATTTGATTATGTAAATATAAAAATATTTCTACATGGTCAAAAATATTCCGCACAGTATAAAAACATCAAAAACAAATCACAAGCTGGAAAAATAATAATTACACATACAACGGTAAAGGGATAATTTCCTTAGTGCGTAATTAAATGATAAAAATCAGTATGGAAAAGATCAGCTATCAAACAAAACTGGTAAAAGTCATTAACAGGCAAGTCACAGAAAAGCAATACAAATCATTTTAAACAGGTGAATAGATACTCAAATTCAATTATATTTATTGAATGTCAATTAAAGTATATAAATGAAACATGATTTTTTAACTAATCAGATTGTCGAATACCATAAATGTTTCTCAAGCACTGATTGTTGAGAACGTGGTCAAACAGGCACTTTCCAGACTGAGGGCAGTAGTGTAGTTTGGTACAAGCTCTTGGATGGCATTTTGTCAATAACTATAAACGTCAACATGTGAGTTCCAGATACCAATTGACTCAACAATTCCACTTCTAGGTAATCATACTTACAAAATTTCATAAAGATTTCATTGCAGAATCCTTTGCCATAGAAGAATATGGGAGGAAACACAAAGAGGACTTGATACATTATTTTAGTGTCTCTTTATAAAGGAGTATTAAGCAGTATGAGGAAATCGAGAATGAGGTCAATCTATATAGACTGGTATGGCAAGATTCAGGAGGCTGAGGGCGAAAAGGCAAAATTTATACAAAGAGACATAAACACAAACACATATACAAAAATCTGCTTATATTTGCAAATATTATTTGAAGAATCTTACATAACAGTGACTGCATCTGGAAGAATTGGGAGACTGATGAGGGATGCGTAGAAGGTTATTCTACACTATTACCATTTTATACGGATTCTGTTTTTAATATTTATTATTCTCTATTATACTTTCAATTATTTATTTTTAAAAGTAAAATATTCCACTAAAAATTCCATATGTAATGCAAATGAAATTGAAAAAAGAAAACACTCTATAATACATTAAATATTTTAACTAATGCCATAAAAAGAATGAAGACAAAAGACAAGATTCTGACTAAAAATAAAACTAAGAAAGAAAAAGAAAATAATAAAAACATATTCAGAAATTAATCAAAATTAGGATAACTCTATAAAAATTTCATTGACTAATTCATTAGATATTATAAGTTGACTCCCTACTATACATGCATTTCAACTTTCTATATAATAAACAAGACACTATAGAACTTACATTCTACCAGAGAAATTGTTCTTAATAGGACAAAAATATAGTTCATCTTCCAAAGATAATTATTGTAAATCCTTTGGAGTAAAAGAAAGTTTGCATCAGATTTAAGACTTTCACTCTCAAAGGAGATGATGGCCCTTATGCTAAGATACTTTGTTCATGATGGATGACGCACTTACTTTCTACTTTATATGACTTTTTTTCTGCAGTGCTTCTTCATAGCATTTGTCATCTCTCAATTTCTCAGAGTATAGATTAATGGTTTTGCAGGAGGGTCATGACTGTGTAAAACACACTCCATGATTTGTCAGTGGGGAAGATCTTAGCAGGTCTCACATACATGAAAAATACAGGAAACAAAGAAGAAGACAACCATGGTGATGTGGGAACTATAGGTCTGGAGGGCTTTCCCCCTCCCTTTTTGCCAAAAGATCTTTAGAGAATGCAAGATGACATTGTAAGAGATGGGTAAGAGCAGAAACACAATAGTGCAGATCAGTCCTCCCACTGGCCGCCACTAACATGCCAAAGACGTAGGTGTCAGTACAGATGAGTTTCAATAAGGGGTACATGTCACACATAAAGTGATCAATGCCATTGGGACCACAGAACGGGAGCCCATAAATAGTGGAAAGTTGAATAACTGAGTGCAGGAAACCTCCAATCCAACACACTACTAGCAGCACAACACACACTCATTGCCTCATGATAAGCAAATAATGCAAGGGCTTACAGATGGCCACGTAGTGGTCATAGGCCATCACCAACAGAAGAAAGACCTCTGATCCAGCAGAAAAATGCTCTGTAAAGAGCTGGGTCATACAAGACTGGAAGGATATGGTATATTCCCCAAAGAACAAGTCTGAAATCAATGTAGGAGAAATGGAAGAGGAATACATGACATCCATAAATGATAAGCTATCAAGAAAAAAGTACATGGGGGTGTCCAGGGTCTTACTGAAAGTTATAGTCACAACAATGAGCAGGTTGTTCACCATGGTCAAAATGTAAAAGAGCAAAAACATAACAAAAAAGACTTTCTGCTCCTTTGGATTCTGTGTGAGGCCCAAGAGGACAAAGTAAGTCACATTTTTCTGTGTTTCCATCCAGTCTTTATAGGTGCTGACTTCAGATATTAGAAGCACTTTACCTACAAAACAAGGGGGAACACTTTTAAATGCATTACAAGTTTAATCTTTTATTTATTCATTCAATTAAAAGAACGTGTACAGAATATCTACTTGTGTGACATTTTGATTACCAACTTGAATGAAACATCCTTCACTACCCTCAGTGATGTGATACATAATGAGGGATCAGTGAATTCCAGGGCAATATAATAAGTGCCATCACAAAAAATATTCACACCTTGCTAAGGGTTACAGTGTAGGAAGATGTCAATCAAACTGGAATCAGAGAAGGCTTTCCAGAGAAAGCAATGCTTCAGCTGATTTTAAAGAAAAAGTGAAAGAACAAGAGCAGATGGGAAGGGAATCTATGAAAAGGTGTAGCATTTATAAAGTCACAAAAGTGTAATACCTGAGACACACTGAAGGTAATTTACATATGCAAAGTGAGTACATCAAATTATTAATGGAAAATCACTGTCCTGGATTTTCTCAGACCTCATTCAGACCTCTTTTTAGGGAATTTAGGAGGATGTTCCACTTTTCTGTGAACAAATGCTGAAGTAATTCAATTTTGTGTCTCCAGCTCCTGTCTTTCCCCTAATTTTTAAACATGTCTATGAAAGCTATCCAATTTTGGATATCGTCATTTGGATATCAATTTAGTATTTATAAAACTAAGTTTTTAATTTTCCACAATAAACATAGGTGTTCCTCATCTCATTAAATGGTCACCTTTCATGCAATTGTTCAGACAATAAATCTCACAGTGTCTGTCACTCCTTTATTGCTCTCAGATTTCTTATTGATACCTTTAACTAGTCCTGTCTATTCTACTTTCTAATATATCACAAATTTGACTATTTCCCGATCCCCATTTCCTTCCTGGCCCACTACAATAGCCTTCTGCCAAGTTTCTTCAATTTCATTCCAGCCCCCACAATTTCTTCCCCTGAAGCAGCCCAAATGGTCATTTTTAAATCTTGTTATGATTATATCACTTCACTGCTCAAAAGTCCTACGATGGATTCCAATTACGCATTCATAATTGAATCTATCACATTTAATATTTACAGTAGCAGGAATCCTCATTTCATAGTTGAAAAAACAGAGGCTCAGAAAATATAATTAATTTCCCCAAGGTCATACATTTTTTAAGGGATAAAACTAGACTTGCAATCTACGTTTGATTTATTTCAAACTGATTTAATTTCTTAAAGAATGTAGACATTCACACAGTTATGGAGGCCGGTTTCCACTATTTACAGTTAGTCTTACATTGTGGAGGCTTATTTACAATCTGAAGACTCACTCAAAGGGACCTGGAATTCTGCCTTAATCCATTATGAAAACAGAGGACAAAAAGCTTCATTATTACTTGAGGATATATTTTCCTTCATTCTGCTGTCTGTCCATTTTCTCTGTGAAGTCTTCTGATTATTCCCAAGATCATTTTTATTTGCACTGTAGATTATTTAATAGGAATTCCATAGTACACACAGAAAAACAAAATTTTATCATATTAGAATAATTTATCAAAAAAGCAAGCAAATATTTTGTTTACACAAGAAGATAGCAACCAGCCATTTCCCAGGGAAATTTTTATGGAGTAACTGCTTTCCTACTAACTTCCAAATAGAAAAATACCGTTCAGTAATTTATTCATTTTGATTCTATCATGTTGTTATGGCCAGACTACTTGACTTGAGATTTTGAGAGACATTCTTGTGCTTTTTTTTCACGTCATGCTTTAAACCTAACCAAGGACCTCCTGAAAATTTATATCATTTCTTAAGAGGATAGCATCTTCTTCCCAACAGGGGCAAATATGACTCAACATTTTGTCACTTCTAAACACATTTATCATTGAGTCTTGGAATTGAAATATATTTAAGAACATATCTAGCTTAATTAAATTCACTAGGATTTGCTACAAAATTTAAAAGAACATGTATATGGAAAGATACTACTAGGCCAAATCACAGAATTAGGATCATAAAAATGTACCATGGAGAAATAAACAGCTTTAGAACAGTTATGAAACTGTTGCCAGACAAGAATAAAATATCAGCCCAGTCATTTTGCTCCAGTGAAGATTAATTTATCAAATAGTTCCTCACTTTCCATAAGTATTTCTTTCCTTTTATTTAATACTCAATTTATTTTGTCTTGAAGATATGTTAAACATTTTATCAAAAATAGATGAAATAACTAATTATGTGCCTATCAAATTTTTTGTTATTTTTTTAAAAATTAAGAACACCTATTTTGTGCCAGGAACTGTACTATGAGTGAGGATACAGCAATTAATAAGATGGGAAAAAAATCAGGTAAAAGATCCTTCCTGCAATGATATATTCTTAGAATAGATTCAAATGGTAAATAAGGGAACATATTAATAAAGTAATTATTGTCTTATTCAGTGCTTATATGAGAGTAGACAGGGTACGTGACAGAAAATAAGAAGAAGAATTCTACTACAGATAAGTTTATCAGAGAAGGCCTTTCTTAAATGGTGATATTGAAGCTGAGATCCAAAGGATAGGAAGTTGCTACCATTGGAAGCACTGTTGCATGTAGTAATATTAAATAAAAATTAAGTAAAATTATTTCACCTCAGAGATGACACGATCTATATGTAGAAAACTGAAAGTTGCACAGGAATGTTTCTTGCAGCCCCATGTTGAAAAGGAGTGGTGCAAGTGGGCACGCTTGTCTTGTTCCTGATTTTAGTGGGAAAGCTCTCAGCCTTCCACTGTTGACTATGGTGTTAGCTGAGGCTGTGTCCTATGTGGCCTTTAGTCACGTTGAGGTGTGTTCCTTCTATACCCAACTTTTTGAGAGCTTTTTATCATGAAATTATGTTGAATTCCTATAGTATCTTGAGTAAACCAAAGAGGAAATTAAGAAAACAATTTCATTTACAATAGCATCAAAAGGAATAAAATGCTTAAGAATAAATTTAACCAAAGAGGCAAAAGGCTTGTTCATTGAAAACTCTAAGATGTTACTGAAAGTAACAGAAATAAGTGGAAAGACATTCCTGGACTAGAAGATTTAATGTCATTAAGATGTCAATACTACCTAAAGTGATCTACAGATTCAACGCAATCCCTGTTAAATCCCAAATGCATTTTTTGTAGAAATAGAAAAATCCGTCCTAAAATTCATACGTAATCTCAAGGGACACCAAATAGCCAAAAGAATCTTGAAAATGAAGAACAAATTTGTAGGTCTCACACTTCCTGATTCTAAAACTTATTACAAAGCTATGGTAATCAAAACAGTGTGGTGTTGGCATGGAGCCAGACAGATAGACTAATGGAATAGAGAGCCTAGAAATAAACTTTTGCCCATGCTTTCAAATGATTTTTGACAAGGGTGCCAAGAGCATTCAATGGGGAAAGGATAGCCTGTTCAACAAATGGTGTTGTGAAAATGGATATCCACAATCAAAGGAATGAAATTTAACCATTATCTTATACCTTATACAAAAAATTAACTCAAAATGGATCAAAGAGCTAACATACTAGTTAAAACTATAAAATTCTATAGAACAATAGCTTAATAACATTCTATTTGGCAATAATTTCTTGAGTATGACACCAAAGAAAGGCAACGAAAGAAAAAAATAGATTAATTTTACTTTATCAAAATTTTGAAATTTTCCGCATCAAATGACTATAATAGAGTGAAAGGGACACTCACAGAATGGGAGAAGAGATTCACAGGTGATATATTTGATGAGATATTAATATGCAGAATATATACAGAACTTCTACACCTCAACCACAAAAAACAAATAACTGATTAAAAATGAGCAGAGAATTTGAGTAGACATTTCTCTATAGAAGGTACATGAATGGCCAGTAAGGACATGAAAAGATACTCAACATCCCTAATCATTAGGGAAATGCAATTTAAAACCATAATTAAATACCACTTCACACCCATTAGGGTAGCAGTTATAAAAAATGAAAAACAAAAACTAACATATAGGAGAGAATATGGAGAAATTGGAACAATTGTGCATTGCTGGTGGGAATGTAAAATGATGTAGCTGTTAGGGAAATGTTATGATTGTTCCTCAAAAAATTAAACAAAGAATTATCACATGATTCAGCAGTTCTACTTTTGGTTATATATCCAAAATAATGGAAAGCAGTAACTCAAACACCCTGCTATTTCTACACCCATTTCCATGGCAGTATTCTTCACAACAACCAGAAAGTAGAGGCAATCCAAGTGTCTACTGACAGAAAAAAGTATAAACAAAATAAGACAAATGCATACACTGGAATAGTATTCAGCCCTGAAAAGGAAGGCAATCCTGACACATACTAAAACCGAGTTTAACCTATAATACATCATCCCAAGTGAAGTAAAGCAGTCACAAAAGGACAAAGATTGTGTGATTTCATTTACATGAGGTACTTAAAGTAGTCAAATTCATAGACAGAAAGTAGAATGTGGGTTGCCTGGGGCTCATAGAGGTGGAGTAGGGAATTGTTTAATGGGTGTGGAGATTCAGTTTGGGAAGAAGAAAAAGTTCTGGAGATGGATGGTGGTGATGTTCGCATAACAGTGTGAATTAACAATGACACTGAACTGAACATTTACAAATGGTTAAAATTGTAAATTTTGTTATGTATATATATATATTTTGTGTGTGTGTGTGAGGAAGATCAGCCCTGAGCTAACATCCATGCTAATCCTCCTCTTTTTGCTGAGGAAGACTGGCCCTGGGCTAACATCCGTGCCTATCTTCCTCTACTTTATGTGGGATGCTGCCACAGCATGGCCTGACAAGCGGTGCATTGGTGCACACCTGGGATCCGAACCAGGGCTGCCAGCGGGGGAGCACGCACACTTAACCGCTGTGCCATAGGGCCATCCCTTGTTATGTATATTTTAACACAATTTAAAAAAAATTAAAAACCAAGGTGACTTCATTAACAGGCTCATGACGTGAACAAAAAATATAGTACAACAGTTCAAAGTATCATTGGAGTCACATACACTACACCTGGGAAATTTGTTTAGAAGCTATATATGTCAATCCATCAACAATACTACTAAATTAAAATCTTTATTGCTGTGTCCTGAGAATCTGCATTTTACAAGATCCCTAGCTAATTTTGATAGTACATTAAAGTTTGAAAACAAATTGGGCAATACATAAATCTAAATAGGATATTTTTACAAATAATGATAAATAATTTTGTGCCTGAACCTTTCCTCAGAGTGCCTATATTTCAAAATCAACATACTTTTGACAAATAAGGTTGATTTTGTTCTGAACTATAGAAATTATTTTCTTTCCTCTTCTCTATTTGAAGGATGACATTATTTTATATTGTTATGATTATTTTTCAAAGTCACTTTATTACTCTAGAACTTCCTCAAAGCATTTTCACCTGTAAATTTCTGAGTGTGTTTGTTTACAAAGTTAAATAGGAAGTTATCATGGTATAAACACAGCCATGGCTTTACCAATGGAGAAGGTTGTGATTGGGTGCAAATATACAAACATACAGGCACAAAGACTAAAATGACCCCAGCGATGTGAGAGACACTGGTGGACAGGGCATTGCAACCCCCTCCAAGCTATAGGCCCTGAGGGAGCACAAGCTGGCCATACAGGAGACCATCAAGAGGAAAACAATTAACAGCAGTTGAACCCACTGTTGGCAGTAACAAGAGACCAAGGTTATGAGTGTCCATGTAGACGAGGTTCATCAAAGGCTTTAAGTCACACATGAATGGTCTACGACATTGGAGCCACAGACAGGCAGTCAGAGTGTGAAAAGATCTGAATGGTTGTAAGGGGAAACCCTCTGGAACATGCCACTCAAGAGAGGAAGCCACATCCCTGTCGCTCATGATGATTTCATAGCACAGGGGTTTGCAGATGGCCACATGGTGGTCACCAACAACCACCATGAGCATTATGATCTCAGCAGCACCAAAAGATGCTTAGCAAAGACTTTGGTCATGTACTTCTTGGAAAAGGTGTTTTTTTCCTACAGCTAAAGTGGCAGCTAGCATGGTAAGGGTCACTGTTGAAGAACGGCAGCTATCTGTAAGGGATAAGTAACACCGGCAGGAAATGGAAGCACTGCCCGAAAGTATAAAAGATACATTGTTAAATGAAAAGATCTCTTCATGGATAACAATTCTCAATACTCCAAAGATATAACTCTTCCTAAATTAATCTCGTTAAATTGAATCTTATTGAAAATAATAACTGAACTCTGTTTTGTGACTAAACTATTTTAAACTATTTTTAACTTAATTGTAAACTTACTTTAGTTTTAAACTTTTATTATTTTCTTGTTTAAATTTAAGTTTATTATTTTATTTTAAAATTAATTTTTAAACATACATATACAAGAGTAGACATAATGCTGAAAAAGAATAGTTATGAAGGACTGGAAGTCCAATCACAAATCAAAATGTGTTATATATCAAAGCAATTATGTAGTGTTTCATGTGGTACATGAATAAAGATCAATGAAATAGAATAGAATCCTGAATTGGATCCAAATAATATGGTACCTTAGAATACAGTAGTCTGAATTTCCAACCAATGGCAAACAGATAATTATACAACTATAAAAAAAGAGCTAAGATTTAGAAAAAACAACTAAAATGCAATCCCTATTTAACTCCTATATCAAAATAAATTCCAGATGGATCAAAAGTTTGAAAACAAGATAAAAGCCACAAAATGCTTTATAATTAAATGCTAAATAATACTCTAATATTTTGGTACAAGGGAGGTGGGGAAAGTCTTTTTTTTTCTGCTGAGGAACATTTCTCCTGAGCTTATGTCTGCTGCCATTTTTCCTCTTTTTGTATGTGAGCCACCGCCACAGCATGGCCACTGACAGCTGAGCAGTGTAAATTCACGCCTGGGAACCAAACCCACGCCACCGAAGCAGAAGACGCCAAACTTAACCACTAGGCCATTGGTGCTGGCTCAGGAAATTTTTTTTAAGCATGATACAAAAACCAAAAAAAAGTTACATACAAAATGTAAAGAAAAAAATTTTACATGCCAAAGCATTCTACATAATAGAAAAATGTCAAAACAATGCCACAAGCCAGAAAAAATAATTATACACACAATAGAAAAGTAATCATTTTTAGTATTAAATTAACTCATAAAAATCAGTATGCAAATGATCAACAATTGAATAAAATACGTCAAAGATATTAATAGACTGTTCACAGAAAAAGAAATACAATTTATATTAAACGTGAAAAGATACTCAAACTCAATGATCAAAAAGATATTGATTAAAGTATAAAAAATTAAAATAAAATAACTTTAGTCAGATATAATATGCCATAAATATTTATGAGGTACTAATTGTTGAGAATGTGGACAAAAGTATTCTAGATGGTGGGCAGGAATGCAGCAGTTAGTACAACATCAAGGATGGCAGTATGGCAATTACTACGAATACCAACATTTTATATATATATACTACCTGACCATTAATTCAAATACATGTGTGACAGTTTCACTTCTAGGAACACAAACTTGCACATATTAAAAAACATATAATTATTGCAAAATTATTTGGCATAAAAAAAGATGAGGAGGGGCCGGCACAGTGGTGTAGTGGTTAAATTCCAGCACTCCGCTTCAGCGGCCCAGCGTTCACAGGTTCGGATCCCGGGCGTGGACCTATGCACCACTAATGAAGCCATGCTGTGGCAGGTGTCCCACATATAAAGTGGAGGAAGATGGGCATGGCTGTTAGCCCAGGGTCAATCTTCCTCAGCAAAAAGAGGAAGATTGGCAACAGTTGTAAATCAGGGCTAACCTTCCTCACTAAAAAAAAAAGAAAAGATGAGGAATAACATGAAGAGGAATGGATATATTCAGTTTAATGTATATCTATAAGGCAGTATTATACAGTATGAGAAAAGCTAAGAGTTAGATCTATACGGAATGGTATGAAAATATCTTCAAGATGCTGCATAGTAAAAGCAACCATTTACAATGACAGAAAAAACACACAAATATATTTAAATATACTTGCATTTGCAAAGATTATTACCTGCTGAATTTTAAGAAACAAATTAAGTGACTGCATCTGTGGAAAAGAACTGGAGACTAAACTGAGACAGAAATAGGAAATTTATTCTACACATTATCCCATTTTGTATGATTTTTATTTATACTACTTGTTATTAAAGATTACAGTTCAATTTTTCTTTAAGAAAGTAGAAGAATTACACTAAAAATGTAGGATATAAAACCACTTAAATTTCTTAGAGAAGACAATCTATACAGCATTAAATATTTTAACACTATAATAATAATAAACTTAAATGACAAGTATATTAATAAAAATAATATTGTCTCAGAAAAAGGTAAAAAAGGAGAAACACATAAGCTGATTAAAAATTGGTGTAGCTATATAAAAATTTCCTCACTAATTCACTACATATTATTGACTCATTGCTATATAGGCATTACAGCTTTCTATGTGAAGTGATAAACAAGACCTTATAGACCTTATATTCTAGCAAAGAGAGAAACAGAAATTAATGGCACAACCACATAATCCATTCCTAAATTATAACTATCATAAATTATCTGAAGAAAAGAAAGCATCAGATTTAAGAAGACTTCTGCATTTCAAGGAAATGGACCCTAATGTCAAATGACTCTCTTCATGGTGGATGATACACTTATTTATTACAAGATATGACATTTCTTCTCCAGAGCTTCTTCATAGCATTTGTCATCTCTGAATTTCTCAGAGTGTAGATTAGTGGGTTCAGCATGGGGGTTACGACTGTATAAAACATGCTCAATGGTTTGTCAATAGGGAAGGTCTTAGCAGGTCTCACATACATGAAAATACAGGGAACAAAGAAGAAGACAACCACAGTGATGTGGGGACCACAGGTCTGGAGGGCTTTCCACCTCCCTTCCTGACTAAGGTTCTTTAGAGAGCGCAAGATGACACCATAAGAAATGAGTAAGAGCAGAAACTCAGTGCAGATCAGTCCTCCATCGGCCACCACTAAGAGACCAATGACATAGGTGTCAGTACAGATGAGTTTCAATAAGGGATACATGTTACAGAAAAAATGATCAATGGCATTGGGGCCACAGAACGGGATCCCATAAATAGTGGAAAGTTGAATTATTGAGTGCATGAAACCTTCAATCCTACACACTACTAGCAGCACGATACACACCCGTTGCCTCATGATAACGAAATAATGAAAGGGCTTACAGATGGCCACATAGCGGTCATAGGCCATCACCAACAGAAGAAAGACCTCTGATCCACCAGAAAAGTGCTCTGTAAAGAGCTGAGTCATACAAGACTGGAAGGATATGGTATTTGCCCCAAAGAACAAGTCTGAAATCAATCTGGGTGTAATGGAAGAGGAATAAATGACATCCATAAACGATAGGTTTGAAAGAAAAAAGTACATGGGGGATTTCAGGGTCTTACTGAAAGTTACAGTCACAACAATGAGCATGTTGCCCACAATGGTCAAAACGTAGAACAGCAAGAACCTAAGAAAAAGGGCTTTCTGCTCCTTTGGATTCTGTGTGAGGCCCAAGCGGATAAAGTTAAGTCACATTGTTCCTTGGTTCCATCTAACCTTTATAGGTGCTGACTTCAGATATTAGAAGCACTTTACCTACAAAGCAAGGGGGAAAACTTTTAAATGTACTATAAGTTTAATATTTTATTTATTCATTCAATTACTAGAATGTGTACAGAGTATCTGTTTGTGTCAAATGTGTCATACACACTGTGATTACCAAGTTCAATAAGACATAGTTGCCTACCCTCAGTGATTTAATACATGAAGGATCAGTCAATTCTAGGCTAAATAAAATAATAAAATTATAAAAATAGTCACACATTGCTAAGGGTCACAGTGTAGGAATATGCCAATCAAAATGGAATCTGAGAAGGCTTCCCAGAGAAGCAATGTTTTAGCTGAGTTTTAAAGGAAAAGTGAAAGAACCAGAGAAGATGGGAAAATGGGATGGAATTCTATGAAAAGGTGCACCATTCATAAAGTCAGAAAAGTGTAATACTCAAGGTAATTTACATATTCAAAGTGACTAGATCAAATTATGAATGGAAAGTACTCTCCTAGGTTGTATCAGATCTCACTGAGACTGCTTTCTTAGGGTCTTTAGGTGGATAATTCACTTTTCTGTGACCAATAAATTCTGAAGCACTTAATTTTGTGTCTCCAGCTACTATCTCTCCCCTAATTCTCAAACGTGTATATGCAACATCTCCAATTTTAGACATCTCTAATTGGACGCCAATTTAGTATTATAAAACTAAGTTTTCAACTTTCCACAATAAGCATAGATGTTGCCCATCTCATTAAATGGTACCACCTTCCATGTAATTGGTCAGACAACAAATGTCAGTGTCCATCACTCCTTTCTTGCTCTCATATTACTTACTGATACCTTTAACAATTCTTACTGACTCTACTTTCCAATATGTCACAAATTTGATCATTTCCAAACTCTGGTTTTCTTCCATGGCCTACTGCCATGATTCTCCATATTCATTCCTCCCTCCAACAATTTCTTCCCCTGAAGCATCACAGATGGTCCTTTATAAATCTTATTGTGATTATACCACTCCACTCCTCAATACTCCTACAGTGGATCCCAATCACACACTCACAATTCAATGTATCATATTTGACATTTACAGAAACAAGAACTGTAATCTCCTTTTCATAGTTGAAGAAACTGATGCTCAGAACCTCTAACTAATTTTCCCAAGGTCACACATTTTTGAGTGATAAAACTAGAATTGGACTCTAAGTTTGATTTATTTCAAAGCAATTTAATTTCTTACATATGGAAGAAATTCACACAATTGGGAAGCCTGGTTGACACTGTTTACTGTTACTCTTACCTTGTGGAGACTTGTTCACAATCTGAAGAAAGACTTTTTAACTCACACACAGGGACCTGGAATTCTTCTTCCATCCAGTGTGACAGCAGAGGACACAAAGCTGCATTATGACTGGAGGATATATATTTTTTTCACTTGGCTCTCTGTCCATTATCTCCAAGTAGGTTTCTGATTATTTAGAAGATTGTTTTTATTTGCATAGTAGATTATTTACTAGGATCTCCATGGTGCATGCAGAAGAACACAAATTTCTCATTTTAGGATAATTTATCAAAAAGGCAAGCAAATCCTAATTTTACACAAAAATAGCTACTAGCCATTTCCCAGGGAAATTTTTCTGGAGTAACTTCTTTCCTACTAACTTTAAAAAAGAAAAATACCATTCAGTTGTTTAGTCCTTCACATTCTCTCCTGTCGCCAGTCTACTCGACCTGAGATTTTGAGAGCCTTCTTGTGCTTTTTTTTTTGTCATTCTTTAAGCCTAACAAGGGACCTCTTGAAAACTTTGTGTCAATTTTTAAGATGATGGCCTCATCTTCCCAAAAGGAGCAAAAATCATTAGACATTTTATCCCTTTCAACCACAGTTATCAGTCAATCTTGGATTTGGCGTATGTCCAAAACTAATTTTTTTCTTAATTAAGTTCCCTGGGATTTGCCATAAAATTTAAAAGAACATTTATATGTAAAGATACTACTAGTCCAAATCACATAATTAGGGTCAGAAAGTGGTAACACGGAGAAAAAAAAAAACCTTTAGAACCCTTGTAAGACTATTGACAGTCAAGAATAAAATATCAGCCAAGTCATTTTGTTCCAGTGAAGATTAATTTATCAAGTACTTCCTCACTTGTCATAGCAAGTTTTTCTCTTTTTATTTAATACTCAATTTATTCTGCCTTAAAGTGTGGTAACATATGTTAAAAATTTTTGTCATGAATTTAGATGTAATAACTGATTATTTGTCCAATTATTCATTATTTTTTTAAAAATTAAGAGCACCTATTTTATGTCACTGTCAACTTAAAAAGGAAATTCTCCTGTTATTTCACCCTCAAGATGAGTTTATTTGGGATTAGCCAAAAGACTTGCAGTTTGGGATGTGCATGCTATGGTAAAACATAGGCAAATCCAGAAAACAAAGGAGGGGAGCTTGCTTTTATAAAGGAAAAGGCGGAGTAAGGAAGCAGCTGTTCTACTAGAATGTTCCTGGGAGAAAGGAACAGTTCAGGGAGGCAATGGCATCTCATTGGCTGAGCTGTTGTCACATGGGGAGAGAAAACTTCCTTGAGTACTAAAGTAGTTTTACTTCCTGTTGAAGCTGCAAGCACAGGTCTCTTGCTACTGGGTGTAATTGAGAGCGGATGATAGGGCAAGAGAGCTCCCCCTACAGGTTTCTGGACTCAAATTTAGTTGAGGTTTCTTTTATTAATTTCTACACAACGAACTGTACTATGAGTGAGGGCACAGCAATTAATAAACCAGAAAAGAAATCATGCGAAAGTCCTTCCTGCACGGGACTTACATTCTTATAAGAGAGTCAGACAATAAATAAGGAGACAGATTAATAAAGTAATTTATGTCTCATACAGTGCTTCTAAGACAGCAAACAGGGTACTGTGACAGAAAATGAGAGGGAGAATTCTACTATGGACAAGGTTGTCAGAAAAGGCCTTTCTTAAGTGGTGATGGTTAAGCTGAGATCCAAAGGATAGGAAGTCAACCAAGGAGACAAAAGTCTTGAGCAATGAAAACTTCAAAATGTTGCTGAAATATTATAGAAGACACAAATAAATGGAAAGAAATTCATGGACTGGGAGATTTAATATTATTAACATGTCAAATTGCCTTAAATGACCTAAGGATTTAATGCAATCTCAATTAAATCTCCAAGTTTTTTTTAGACAAAAATTTTTTTTTGAAAACTCCATCCTAAAATTCACGTGGAATCTCAAGGGACTCCAAATAACCAAAAGAATCTTGAAAAAGAAGAAAAATTTGGAGATCTCACACTTCCTGATTCTCAAACTTACTACAAATCTATGGTAATCAAAACAGTGTGGTATTGGCATAAAGACAGACATATAAACTAATGGAATAAAATAGAGAACCTAGAAAGAAACCTTTGCATATGTTTTCATATGATTTTTGACAAGGGTGTCAAGAGCATTCAATGGTGAAAGGACAATCTGTTAAACAAATGGTGTTGTGAAAACTGGATATCCACGAGCAAAGGAATGAAATTGAACCCTGATCTTATACCTTATACAAAAATTAAGTCAAAATGGATCCGAAACATAAAATACTAGTTAAAGCTATGAAACTCTTAGAAGAAAACATAGAAGAAAAGTTGGATTTGACAATGATTTCTTGGATATAACATCAAAAACACAGTAGAAAAGAAAAAATAGACAAATTGTACTTTATCAAAATTAAGAACTTTTGTGCATCAAATGACTGTATAACAGAGTGAAAAGGCAATGCATGGAATGGGAGAAATGATTTGCAGACAATATATATGATAAGGTATTAATATGAATACATAAAGAACTTCTGCATATCAACAACAACGAAAAACAAATAACTGATTAAAAATTAGCAAAGGATTTGAATAGACATTTCTCCAAAGATAATATGTAAATGGACAGTAAGCACATGAAAAGATGCTCAATATCACTAATCACTAGAGAAATGCAATTCAAAACCATAATAAAACACAGCTGCACACTCATTAGGATAGCTATTATAAAAACAAAACAAAACAAAAGAAACAAACAAATCCAGAAAATAACACACATAGGAGAGAATGTGGAGACGTTGGAAGAATTATGCATCGCTGGTGAGAATGTAAAATGATGTAGCTGCTAGGGAAATTTTATGGTTGTTCCTCAAAAAATTAAACAAAGAATTATCATATGATTCAGCAGTTCTACTTTTGAGTATACATCCAAAATAAGGAAAGCAGAGACTCAAATACCCTGCTATTTCTATACCCATTTCCGTGGCAGCGTTCTTCACAATAGCCAGACAGTAGAAGTAACCGAAGTGTCTCCTGCCACAGAAATGAATATAGAACATGAGGTGTATGTATACAATGGAATAGTTTCAGCCTTGAAAAGGAAGGCAATCCTGACACATGCTAAAACATAGATAACCTACAATACATTATCCTAAGTGAAATAAGGCAGTCACAAAAGGACAAAGATTGTATGATTTCCCCTACATGAGGCACTTAGAGTAATCAAATTCATAGACAGAAAGTAGAATGTTAGTTGCCTGGGGCTCATAGAGGGGGAATGGGGAATTATTGTTTAATGGGTGTGGAGATTCAGTTTGGGAAGAAGAAAAAGTTCTGGAGATGTATGGTGGTGATGTTTGCAAAACAATGTGAATTAACTTACTGCCACTGAACTGGACACTTGAATGATTAAAATTGTAAGTTTTGTTATGTGTATTTTACCACAATTTTAAAAATAAATTTGTGGGTCGGCCCCGTGGCTTAGCGGTTAAGTGCACGCGTTCCGCTACTGGTGGCCCGGGTTCGATTCCACGCGCGCACCGACGCACCGCTTCTCCCGTCATGCTGAGGCCACGTCCCACATACAGCAAATAGAAGGCTGTGCAACTATGACATACTACTATCTACTGGGGCTTTTGGGGAAATAAATAAATAAAAATAAATAATAAATAAATGGATACTATATATAAAAATTATTTAAAAAATAAATAAATAAATAAAAATAAATTTATAAACTAAGAGGACTTCATTACTAGGCTCCTGATGTGAACATAATAGCTCAAAGTACATGCAAAGATCATTGACTTCAAATACATCTGGGTAATTTGTTTAACAGGTAGACATATGAATCCAACAACACACTTAACAAAATTTAAATCTCTATTGCTGTGTCGTGAGAATCTGCATTTTATAGGAACCCTAATTCTGACATAACACAGCCACAGCATTATCAGTGGAGATGATGGTGGTTAGATTCAAATATATATACATGCAGGGCACAAACACTAAGATGACCTCAGTGATGTGAAAGACAGAGATGGAGAGGGCGTTGCATCTCCCCTCCAAGCTGTAGGGCCTTAGGCAGCATAAGATGATTACATAGGAGACTATAAAGAGGAAATAAAAAACAGGTAGATGAACCCACTGTTGGCAGCAACAGGGAGACCAAGGGTATGACTGTCCATGCAAAGGAGTTTCAACAAAGGGTTTAAGTCACATATGAATGGTCTATGACATTGGAGCCACAGACAGGCAGCCAGATTGTGAAAAGGATCTGAATGGTTGTAAGAACAAAGCCTCTGGTGCATGCCGCTGGAGAGAGGAAGCTACCTCCCTGTCACTCATGATGATTTCATTGTACAGGAGTTTGCAGAGGGCCACATAATGGTCATTGGAATCCACCATGGGTAGGATGATCTCAGCAGCACCAAAAGATGCTCTTCAAGACTTGAGTGATGCACTTCCTGGAAGAGATGGTCTTTCTTACAGCTAAAGTGTCAGCTAGCATTCTAGCGGTCATGGATGAAGAACAGCAGCTAGCTATAAGGGATAAGGAACACAGGCAGGAAATGGAAGCACTATCCAAGGGTATAAAGGACGGCTTGTTAAATGAAAAGATCAATTCTTTTCAAAACTCTGAAGATATAAACTCTTCCTAAATTAGTCTTCTTAAATTGAATCTTATTGAAAATAATAACTGAACTTGTTTTTTTTAAATTATTTTAAACTCATTTTAACTTAATTATAAACTTACTTTAATCTTAGTTATATTATTTAAACTTAAACTTATTATTTTATTTTAAACTTAATTCTGAAACATATATATTCAAGAATAGAAATAATTCTGAAAAAGAATAGTAATGATGGACTGCTAGTCCTATCACATATCAAAATGTGTTATATATCAAAGCAATTATATTGTTTGTCAGTTGGTACCTGAATAAAGAGATCAACAAAATAGAATAGAATACTGAATGGGTCCAAATACTTACGGGACTTTAGAATACAATAGTCAGGATTTCAAATCAATGGCAAAAAGATAATTATGCAAATATGAAAAACTACTCAAATTGAGTAAAACAACTAAAATGCAATCCCTATTTAACTCCTATATCAAATAAATTTCAGGTGGATTACAAGTTTTAAAATATGATAAAGATTACAAAAATGCTTAGAAAATTAAATGCTAAATATAGTTGAAGAATATTTTGGTAAGAGTGAAGTGGGGAAAGTCTTTTTCAGCAAGATACAAAAAGCAAAAAAAAATTAAATACAATACGTAAAGAAAAAAAATTTACACGCCAAAAGCATTCTACAAAGTATAAAAAGGTCAAAACCGTAAAATAAGCCAGAAAAATAATAATTACATAAACAACAGTAAAAAGACCCATTTTTAGTGTACAACTAACTTATAAAAATCACTATGCAAAAGATCAACAATTGAATAAAATAGATGAAATATACTGATAGACAATTCACAGAAAAAACTAAAAATTATATTAAACGTGAAAAGATGCTCAAACTCAATCATATCAAAAGGATTTTGATTAAAGTATAAAAAATGAAATAAAATAACTTTAGTCAGATATCATATGACATTAATATTTATCAGGTACTGGTTGTTGAGAATGTGGACAAAATTATTCTCACAGACTGTGGGCAGGTATGCAGCAGTTAGGACAACCTCAGGAATGGCAGGTTGGCAATAACTATGAGTACCAACATTTCATATACATACAGTATCTGACCATTGATCAAATACATACATGACAGTTTCACTTCTAGGAACTCATACTTGCATATATTTAAAAATACATGTTTATTGCAAAATTATTTGTCATAGGAAAAGATGAGGAACAACATGAAGAGGGATGCATATATTAACATTAGTATATGTTTATAAGGCAGTATTATACAGTATGAGAAAAACTAAGAGTTAGATCAGTATGAACAGGTATGGAAATATCTTCAATATGTTGCATAGTAAAAGTAAACGTTTACATACACAGAAAAAACTTAAATATATTTGAATTCATTTGCATTTGCAAAGATTATTACCTGATGAATCTTAAGAAACAGATTAAGTGATTGCCTGTGGGGAAGAGGACTGGAGACTATACTGACAGAGAAACAGAAAATGTATTGTACACTTCAACCATTTTGTACAGTTTTCATTTTTACTGCTTATTATCTATTACATCTCAACTTTTCTTTAAAAAACTAGAAGTACTACACTAAAATTTTTGTATATAATGCAACTGAAATTTCATAGAAAGGACAGTCTATACAGCATTAAATATTTTAAATACTATAATAGTAATTCTTACATGACAAGAATCCAAATAGAAATAATACTGTCTCAAAAAGTAAAGAAAAAAAGTATAAACTGATTAAAAAGTAAGATAACTATATAAAAATGTCCTCACTAATTCATTACATATTATTGACTCCTTGCTATAGAGGCATTACAGCTTTCTAAGTAAAGTGATAAATAAGTCGTTATAGACCTTACATCCTAGCAGGGAGAGAAACAGTAATTAATAGCACAATCACATAGTTCTTTCCTTAAACATACTTATCATAAATTCTTTGAATAAAAGAAGTGAGAATCAGATTTAAGAAGACTTCAGCATTCCAAGGACACGGACCCTAATCTCAAATGAGTCTCTTCATGGTAAGCGAAGTGCTTGTTTCCTATAAGATACGACATTTCTTTTCCAGAGCTTCTTCATAGCATTTGTCATCTCTGAATTTCTCAGCGTGTAGATTAATGGGCTCAGCATGGGCGTTATGACTGTGTAAAACACACTCAATGATTTGTCAATGTAGAAGGTCTTAGCAGGTCTTGCATTTATGAAAATACACGGAACAAAGAAGAAGACCACCACAGTGATGTGGGAATCACAGGTCTGGAGGGCTTTCCGCCTCCCTTCCTGACTAAGGTTCTTTAGAGAGTGCAAGAGCACACCATAAGAGATGAGTAAGAGCAGAAACACAATAGTGCAGATCAGTCCTCCATTGGCTGTAACTAAAAGGCCAGTGACATTGGCATCAGTACAGACAAGTTTCAATAAGGGGTACATGTCACACATAAAGTGATCAATGACATTAGGGCCACAAAACGGGAACCCATAAATAGTGGCGAGTTGAATTACCGAGTGCAGAAAACCTCCAATCCAACACGCTACTAGCAGCACAACACACACCCATTGCCTCATGATGACCAAATAATGCAAGGGCTTACAGATGGCCACATAGTGGTCATAGGCCATCACCAACAGAAGAAAGACCCCTGATCCAGCAGAAAAATGCTCTGTAAAGAGCTGCGTCATGCAAGATTGGAAGGATATGGTATTTTCCCCAAAGAACAAGTCTGAAATCAATCTGGGGCTAATGGAAGAGGAATACATGACATCCATAATCGACAGGCTAGCAAGAAAAAAGTACACTGGGGAGTCCAGGTTCTTACTGACAGTCACAGTCACAACAATGAGAATGTTTCCCACCAGGGTCAAAACGTACAACATCAAGAACATAACAAAGAGGACTTTCTGCTCCTTTGGATCCTGTGTGAGGCCCAAGAGGACAAAGTAAGTCACATTGTTCCTTGGTTCCATCTAGTCTTTATTGGTGGTGACTTCAGATATTAGAAACACTTTACCTACAAAGCAAGTGGGAAAACTTTTAAATGTATTAAAATTTATATTCTATTTAGTCATTCAATTAATGGAGTGTGTACAGAGTATCTCTTTGTGCCACATGTGTCATAGACACTGTGATTACCACATTGAAATAAGAGATAGCTGTCCAGCCACTATGGAAAACAGTATGGAGATTCCTCAAAAAATCAAGGATAGAACTACCATATGATCCAGCTATTCCACTGTTGGGTATTTATCCAAAGAACTTGAAAACACCAATTTGCAAAGGTACATGCACCCCTGTGTTCATTGCAGCGTTATTCACAATAGCCAAGACTTGGAGGCAACCTAAGTGCCCATCAAGAGACGAATGGATAAAGAAGCTGTGGTATATATACACAATGGAATACTGCTCAGCCATAAGAAACGATGAAATCCAGCCATTTGTGACAACATGAATGGACATTGAGGGTATAATGCAAAGTGAAATAAGTCAGAGGGAGAAGGTCAAATACCGTATGATTTCCTTCATTAAGTAGTAGATAATAACAACAATAAGCAAACACATAGGGACAGAGATTGGATTGGTGGTTACCAGAGGGGAAGGGGGGAGGGAGGAGGGTGAAAGGGATAATTCGGTACGTGTGTGTGGTGATGGGTTGTAATTAGTATTTTGGTGGTGAACATGATGTAATCTATGCAGAAATAGAAGTACAGTGATGTACACCTGAAATTTTTACAATGTTATAAACCAATGTTACTGCAATAAACAAAAAATTAAAAAAAAAAAAAGAAATAAGAGATAGCTGCCTACATTCAGTGATTTGATACATAAGGAAAGATCAGGATATTCTAGGCTAATAAGTGCCGTTATAAAAATATTCACACAATGCTATGGGTCACAGTGTAGGAAGATATCAGCCAAACTCGAATCAGAGAAGACTTCCCAGAGGAGGCAATGCTTTAGCTGAGTTTTAAAGGAAAAGTCAAAGAACAAGAGAAGATGGGAAGGGAATTCCATGAAAAGGTGCGCCATTCATAAAGTCACAGAAGTATAATACTTGAAACCCATTTAAGATAATTTACTATTCAAAGGGAGTAGATCAAATTATGAGTAGAAGGGCACTGCCCTGGATTGTCTCAGATCTCATTGAAACCACTTTTTTTAGGCTCCTTAGATATTTCACTTTTCTGTGACCAATAAATTCTGAAGCACTTGAATTTTGTGTCTCCAGCTCCTATCTCTCCCCTAATTTTTAAATGTGTATATGCAAAATTTCCAATTTTAGACATCGCTAATTGAATGTCAATTTAGTATTTATAAAACTAAACTTTTAATTTTCCACAATAAACATTGGTCTTCATCTCGTTAAATAGTACCACCTTCAATGTAATTGTTCAGACAACGAATATCACAGTGTCCTTCACACATTATTTCATTCCTATTACTTATCGATATAATTAACAAGTCCTGTTGACTCTACATTTTAATATATCACCAATTTGATCATTTCCCTACACCCATTTCCTTCCGGGCCTGCTGCAATAGTCTCCTGCCAAGTCTCTCCACTCTCATTCTGCCCTCCAACAATTTATTCTCCTGAAGCAACTCAAAAGATCTTTTTAAAATCTTATTGTGATGGTATCAACTACTGCTCAAAACCTCCACAGTGGATTCCCATCACACACTCACAATTTAATGTACCATATTTAATATTATAGTAACAAGAACTGTAATCTCCATTTCATAGTTGAAGAAACTGAGGCTCAGACATCTAATTAACTTCCCCAAGGTCACTCATTTTTAAGTGACAAGACTAGAATTGGACTCTAAGTTTGATTTATTTCAAAGTGATTTAATTTCTTACATAATAAAGAAATTCACACGACTGTGAAGCTTGGTTCCCACTATTTACTGTTACTCTTACCTTGTGGAGGCTGG
The DNA here is from genome assembly GCF_020826845.1 of Diceros bicornis minor. Lineage (NCBI taxonomy): Eukaryota > Metazoa > Chordata > Mammalia > Perissodactyla > Rhinocerotidae > Diceros > Diceros bicornis. Next base: position 22,186,527 of record NC_080770.1, read on the forward strand.
TTCACAGTCTGAAGGAAGACTTGTTAACTCACTCACAGGGACCTGGAATTCTTCTTTCATCCAGTGTGACAGCGGAGGACAGAAAGCTGCATTGTGACTTGAGAATATAGTTTGTTTCATTTGGCTGTCTGTCCATTTTCTCCCCAGTCTTCTGATTTTATAGAAGATTGATTTTATTTTCACAGCAGATTATTTAATAGGATTTCTATGGTACACACAGAAAAACAAAAATTTATCATGTTAGGATAATTTGTCAAAAAGGCAAGTGAATCCTAATTTTACATAATGATAGCTACTAGGGGGCCAGCCCGGTGGTGTAGTGATTAAGTTTGCACGCTCCGCTTCAGCAGCCCGGGTTCGCAGGTTCAGATCCTGGGCACACACCGATCCACCGCATGTCAAGCCATGCTTTGGCGGTGTCCCATATAAAATAGAGGAGGATGGGCACGGATGTTAGCCCAGGGCCAATCTTCCTCAGCAAAAAGAGGAGGATTGCCATCGGATTGTTAGCTCGGGGCTAATCTTCCTCATAATAGCTACTAGCCATTTCCCAGGGAAATTTTTCTGGAGTGACTTCTTTTCTACTAGCCTCAAAATAGAAAAATGCCATTCAATTGTTTAGTTCTTCTCATTCTATCGTGTTGGTATAGCCAGACTATTTGACTTGAGATTTTGAGAGACGTTGTAGTGTTTTTTTTTGTTTTTTTTTTTTTTAAATATTTCCTCTGGTCTTTTTTTTTTTTTTTTAAAGATTTTATTTATTCATTTTTTTCCCTCCAAAGCCCCAGTAGATAGTTGCATGTCATAGGTTCACATCCTTCTAGTTGCTGTACGTGGGACTCGGCCTCGGGTTGGAGGGAGAAGTGGTGCCTCGGGGCGCGCCCGGGATCCGAACCCGGGCCGCCAGCATCAGAGCACGCGCACTTAACCACCAAGCCACGGAGCCGGCCCTGTAGTGCTTTTTTTAATGACGTGATTTAAGCCTAACAAAGGACCTCCTGAAAGTTCCTAACAGTGCTTAAGAGGATAGCGTCTTCTTCCCAACGGCAGATAGGATCATTGGACATTTTATCCCTTTTGACCACATTCATCATTGAGTCCTGTAACTGGCATATGTCCAAGACTAATTCTTATTTAATTAAATTCCCTGGGATTTGCTACAAAATTTAAAAGAACATTTATATGTAGAGATACTACTAGCCCAAATCACACAATTAGCATCAGAAAGATGTAACATGGAGAAAAAAAAAAAAAAGCTTTATAACCATTATAAGACTATCAGCAGTCAAGAATAAAACATCAGCCCAGTCATTTTGTTTCAATGAAGATTAATTTATCAAGTATTTCCTCACTTGTCTTAAGTGGTGAGAATGGGCATACTTGTCTTCTTCCCTATTTTAGTGGGAAAGGTTTACAACTTTCTCTGTTGAATATGATGCTAGCTATGGATTCGACCTATACGGCATTTATTATATTGAGGTATGTTCCTTCTATACCCAATTTCTTGAGAGCTTTTTATCATAAAAGGAAGGTGAGTTTCTATACCACATAGGAATGAGTCAAAGAGGAAATTAAGGAAACAATTCCATTTACAACACATCAAAAAGAATGAAGTAATTAAGAATAAACTTAACTATAAACTATAAACTTAAACTATAATTAAGAATAATAATTAAGAATGAACTTCCTCTTAAGGAGGAAAAACTTTTATGATGAAAACTGCAAAATGTTGCTCAAAGATATTATAGAAGACACAAACAAATGGAAAGACATTCATGGACTGGAAGATTTAATATTATTAAGATGTCAAACTATTGAGTCAAGCTACTATGTGAACCGATGTTGATCTACTGAGTCAATGCAATCCCTATTAAATCCCTAAAGTGTGTTTTGCAGATATACAAAAATCCATCCTAAAATTCACATGGAATCTCAAAGGTTTCCAAATAGCCACAACAATCTTGAAAAAGAAGAACAAAGTTGGAGATCTCACGCTTCCTGATTCTAAAATTTACGACAAAGCTGTGGTAATCAAAACATTGTGGTATCGGCATAAAGACCGACATATAGACTAATGGAATAAAATAGGGAGCCTAGAAATAAAGCATTGCATCTGTATTCAAGTGATTTTTGACAAGGGTGCAAGGAGCATTCACTAGCAAAATGACAACCTTTCAACAAATGGTGTTGTGAAAACTGGATATCTAAAAGCCAAAGAAGGAAATTGAACTCTGAACTTACACCTTATACAAAAATCAACTCAAAATAGTTCAAAGACCTAAAATACTAGCTAAAACTATAAAACTCTTCAAAGAAAAATTAGAAGAAAATTTAGTTTTGGCAATGATTTCTTGGGTATGAAACAAAAAGCACAGGCAAGAGAAGAAAAAATAGATAAATTGTACTTTAACAAAATTAAGAACTTTTGTGCATCAAATGACTCTATAAAAGAGTGAAAAGGCAACCCACAGAATGGGATAAAATATTTGCAAACAATATATCTGATGAGGTATTAATGTCAAGAATATATAAAGAACTTCTACATCTCAACAATAAGAAAAAAAGAAAACAAATAACTGGTTAAAATAGAGCAGAGGATTTGAATTGATGTTTCTCCAAATAAAATAAATAAATGCCCAGTAAGCACAAGAAAAGAGCTCAACATCACTAATCATTAGGAAAATGCAAATCAAAACCATAATAAAATACAGCTTCACACCTGTTAGGATAGCTATTATTAAAAAACAAAAAAAAACCCAGAAAATCACACACATAAGAAAGAAGGTGGAGAAATTGGAACAATTGTGCGTTGCTGGTGGGAATGTAAAATGATGCAGCTTCTAGAGAAATGTTATGGTTGTTCCTCAAAAAATTTAAACAAAGAATTATATTATTCAGCAGTTCCACTTTTGGGTATATATCCAAAATAATGGAAAGCAGGGACTCAAACACTCTGCTATTTCTACACCCATTTTCATGATAATATTCTTCACAATAGCCAGGAAGTAGAAGCAACCAAAGAGTCTACTGATAAATAAATGTATAAACAAAATGAGGTACGTGCATACAGTGGGATATTTTCAGCCTTGGAAAGGAAGGAAATCCTGACACATGCTAAAACATAGATTAATCTACAGTACATTGTTCTAAGTTAAATATGGCATTCATAAAAGGACAAAGACTATGTGATTTCAATTACATAATGTACATAAAGTAGCCAAATTCATAGAAAGTAGAATGTTGATTGCCTGGGACTCAGGGAGGGGGAATGGGGAATTATTGTTTAATAGGTGTTGAGATTCAGCTTGGGAGGAAGAAAAAGTTATGGAGACGGATAGTGGTGATGTTTGCATAACAATGTGAATTAACTTAATTCCACTGAACTAGACACTTAAAGTGGTTAAAATTGTAAATTTTTATTATATATATTTTACCACAATTTAAAAAATAAATTTAAAAATGAAGGTGATTTTATTAATCAGCTCATTATGTAAACATAGTAGCTCAAAGTACATACAAAGGTATGCCTGGGTAATTTGTTTAAAAGATGGATATATCAATCCAGCAACAAAACTACTAAATTAAAATCTCTATTGTTGTGTCCTGAGAATCTGCATTTTACAAGAACCCTCACTAATTCTATAAACACAACCATGGCTTTATCAATGGAGAAGTTTGTGATTGGGTGCAAATATATAAACATGCAGGGCAGAAACTCTAAGATGTCCTCAGTGATGTGAGATAGACAGATGGACAGGGGGCGCATGTTCCCTCCAAGCTATTGGTCCTTAGGGAATGCAAGACAATTACATAGGAGACCATCAAGAGGAAAAAATTTAACAGGCTGTTGAATCCACCGATGGCAGCAACAAAGAGCCCAAGGGTATGAGAGTCCATGTAGAGGAGTTTCAACAAAGGGCTTGTCTCACTAGAATTGTCTACAACACTGGAGCCACAGACAGGCAGCCAGACTGTGAAGATGATCTGAATGGTTGCAAGGACAAAGTCTCTGGCTCATGCCACTCAAAAGGGGACACCATATCCTTGTCACTCATAGTACAGGGGTTCATAGTACACAGGAAATCACATGATTTCATAGCAGAGGGGTTTGCAGATGGCCACATAGTGGTCAGTAGCAACCATCGTGGGCAGAATGATCTCAGCAGCACCAAAAGATGCTCAGCGAAGACTTCAGTCATGTACTTCCTGAAAAGGATGGTTTTCCTTAAAACAAAAATGTCAGCTATCATTTTAGGGGTCATGGATGAATGTCAGCAGCTAGCTATAAGTGATAAGTAACACAGGCAGAAAATGGAAACACTGCCCAAGGGTATAAACGATGACTTATTAAATGAAAAGGTCTGTCTCATTATGGATAACAGTTCTCAATACTCTAAAGATATAAACTCTTCCTAAATTAATCTTCTTAAATGGAATCTTGTTGAAAATAACAACTGAACTTTCTATTGTCACTAAACTACCTTAAACTTATTTTAACAATTGCAAACATATTTTAATTTTAAACTTACATAATCTATCTTATTGAAATTCCAACTTATTATTTTATTTTAAACAATTTTGAAACATACATATGCAAGCTAGGCATAATTTTGAAAAAGAATAGCAATGAGGGACTGCTAGTCCTATCACATATCAGAATGTGTTGTATATCAAAGCAACTATATTGTGTGTCAATTGGTACCTCAATAAAGACATCAATGAAATACAGTCCTGAATTGGATCCTAATACATATGAGACTTTAGAATACAGTAGTCAGGATTTCAAATCAATGGCAAAAAATAACTATGCAACTATAAAAAAAAGTATAATTTAGAACAACTAAAACTCAATCCCTATTTAACTCCTATATCAAAATAAATTCCAGACAGATTAAAAATGTCAAAAAATAAGAGGGAGAATTGTACTATGGATAACATAATCAGAGAAGGCGTCTCATAAAGAGTTATCTTTAAGCTGAGATCCAAAGGAGAGGAAATTGCTTCCATTGGAAGCACCATTACACGTAGAGTTTCAACGTGGAGAAGGGCTTAGCAAGATCAAGACACTGAAAGATCAGTAAACATGGAGGATATAGGGAAGGGAGAGAAGAAAACAAACTGAAATTGAAGAGATGAATAGGGCAGTACAGAGTTTAGTAAGTAATCTTGATTTTATTTAAAGTCTTTTAAGGTGAGGATAAATAACTTAGACAAGTCTTTTTTTAATTTGGAAAATCTCCCATCTGAAACATTTCAAAATTAAGATACAAGATGGCTTTTTTAAAAAAAATTGCTCTTTTACAAGTGCTACCAAATCACTGAGAAGGTTAAGAAATATCCCAGTTATTTGTGTTTCTGCTTGAGAACTGAGCGCAATGCTTGCAGAGTAGGTGTTCAGTAAAAACTAAATGAATATGTCAACAGTTCTCTACAGCATCAGTAGTTTTTCTGCTCACTAACTTACTTGTCGTCACTTTTGTCTCCCTTCTTTCTCATGTGTAGGACAAATAGAAACAGGGACAACTATCCATCTGATAAAATAAAACACTTTACACGAGACTCCATTTCCAATTGCACTGAAAATCAAAGGTGTGTGGCTGCCCAAAATCTTTGAATGCACCCAGATATTTTGTTAGTTTCACAGACGATGTAGTATCCACTGTCCCAACATAAAATCTAAATAACTATATTTTCCAGATCTTCTTGACAATTGGGTGCAGACATGTGACTCGGGTCCTGCCAACCAGGATAATCAGTGCAAGTCTTTAAATCGGAAATTTTATCTAAAGTGTGGTTCTCGTACGGAGACAACAGAGTCAGAGGGGTTCCTAGGTCAGGGCAGTGGTGGCACCTTTGCAGTTAGCCAGTGGCAGCATGGTCACAGTGTCAGCAGAGGCGGCATCTCCTTTAACATGCCAGTCCTGTCAGGTGTGCTCCTGCAAATTGTTCCTCGTCACTCAGCCTAGAATCTGTGACTCTAGCCCTTCCAAAGATTCCAAAGATTCTTTATGCTGTAATTCCATAGAGTAAGTCCCTTCTAATTAATCTCTCCAGATATGATTCTGCCTCTTCAGATAAGAACCCTGATGTATACCAAACTAATCTGAAATTCTCCATTTCAATTTATCACCAAGGTGGAATGTCATCATTTTCAGAAGCATTCCAGTTAACAAGTCTTCCTTTTACAAATGCATTTAGTCTAAAGAGTGTTACATGGCAATGATGGCAATTTATGAGTAAATATTTCTTAAGCACTTATTCTGTGTCAATCTCTGGTCTAGGTGCTTAGAGATGTGGTAGTGAACAAAACAAAGATGCCTCTACTTTTACAGAGTATACGTACTAGTTGGAAGAAAGAAACAATAAACAGATAAATCAGATGGAGAAAATGCTATAGAGAAAATTGACAGAGTTGTTTGATAGACAAGCTCGAGGAGAAAGAGGATGGCTTTACATGGATAGTTAAGAAAGACCTCTCTTAGAAGGTAGCAGTTTGACTGAAGACTGAGTGATGACAATGAGCCAGTCACGAGGACATCTAGAAGACAAGCATTTTAGGAATAAAGAAGAGCTAGTGCAAAGGCCCTGGGGCAACAATGAAACCATTAGGACTGAAACATAGGCACCCTGGGAGAGAATGGTACTAGAAAAGTTTAGGAAGATGTGTGTTTGAGTGCGAGCAGCTGTCCATAGTCTTACGGGTTATGAAAAGGCCAGTTATATTTTAGTGCAAATTTGGTTAAACAGATAGCTTTTTTTCTACAAATAAGCTTAGCTCAGCATCTTTAAGTAATATTTGCTTAAATACTTATGATTTATATGTGTTATATATATATAATATTTTATTTAGCTTCATCCTGATTTAAGTAGAGCTGAATTTATTAAATAAGATTAAGGTTGTTTCATGATCTTTGAGACAGACGAGACAAGAGTAATTAATGATACTCATCCAGGTCAGATAAAATTCCCCTTCCCACACACAGAAATTCCTCTCCAGTGATTTTACTCATGACCTTCAGATCATTGTCTCTCATCCCTTGACGTGTTTAGATAAATGCTGTAAATTCTTGCTCTTGGGTTTTCTTTGAACATCCAGTCTAAAGTGGCCCCCTGCCTTCTGAATCATTCTCTATTAAATCACTTTATTTTTAAAGAACTTTTTACTCTCTTTATTGTTTTCATATATGTTTACTTATTTATTGCTTATCTCTCACCACTAGAAACTGTTTCTTTATTCAGGTATGCATCATTATTATGATATTTACCAGAGTGTTTAAGAGCGCAAGTTCTGAAACAAAACTACACAAGTTCAAATACCACCTTAGGTATTTGCCAGCTCTTTGACCTTGGGTAAGTTACTTCAGTTTTCCTAATTTCAGTTAATTATCCCGGAAAAATTAAACCACAGTGATGTGGGAACCACAGGTCTGAAGGGCTTTCCGCCTGTCTTCCTGACTAAGGTTCTTTAGAGAGTGCCAGATGACACCATAAGAGATGAGTAAGAGCAGAAACACAATAGTGCAGATCAGTCCTCCATTGGCCACAACTAAGATGCCAATGACATGGGTGTCAATGCAGGCAAGTTTCAATAAGGGGTACATGTCACAGATAAAGTGATCAATGACATTGGGGCCACAGAATGGGAACCCATGAATAGTGCTAAGTTGAATTACTGAGTGCAGAAAACCACCAACCCAGGACACTACCAGTAACACAACACACACCCACTGCCTCATGATGACCAAATAATGCAAGGGCTTACAAATGGCCACATAGCGGTCATAGACCATCACCAACAGAAGAAAGATCTCTGATCCACCAAAAAAAGTGCTCTGTAAAGAGCTGGGTCATACAAGACTGGAAGGATATACTGTTCATGCCAAAGAACAAGTCTGAAATCAATCTGGGAGTAATGACAGAGGAAAAAATGGCATCCATATATGATAGACTAGCAAGAAAAAAGTACATCGGTGAGTTCAGCGTGTTACTGGCAATTACAGTCACGACAATGAGGATGTTGCCCACCATGGTCAAAATGTAGAAAAGCAAAAACATAACACAAAGGACTTTCTGCTCCTTTGGATTCTGTGTGAGGCCCAAGAGGACAAAGTAAGTCACATTGTTCCTTAGTTCCATCTAGTCTTTATAGGTGCTGACTTTATCTACTAGAAGCACTTTATCTGTAAAACAAGTAGGAAAACTATGAAATGCATTATAATTTTAATCTTATATTAACTCATTCAATTAAAAAAACACTCTGTATGGAGTATCTATTTGTGTGAAATATGTCGTAGACATTATGATCGCCAAGTTGAATAAGATATAGTTCCCGGCCCTCAGTGAGAGAATGCATAATAAGGCATCAGTCAATTCCAGACCAATGTAATAGGTGCCATTATAAAAATATTCACACAATGGTAAGGGTCAGAGTGTAGCAAAGTATTAATCAAACTAAAATCAGAAAAATTCCCAGAGGAGGGAATGCTTTAGCTGAATTTTAAAGGACAAGTGAAAGAACAAGAAAAGATGGGAAGAGAATTCCATGAAAAGGTGCACCATACATAAAGTCACACAAGTGTAATACTTGACACCTATTGAAAGTAATTTACATATCCAAAGTGAATAGATCAAATTATGAATGGAAAGTCACTGCCCTCAATTGCCTCAGATCTCTCTGAAACCTTTCTTAGAGTCGTTAAAGGGACATTCCACTTTTTCCTGACCAATAAATGCTGAAGCACTTCAATTTTTGTCTCCAGCCTCCCTCTCCCCCCTAATTTTCAAAGATGTATTATCAACATCTCCAGTTTTTGACATCTACATGTGAATATGAATTTAGTATTTATAAAACAGAATTTTTAATTTTCTACAATAAACATTGGTACTCCTCATCTCATTAAATGGTACCACCTTCCATGTAATAGTTAAGGCAATAAATCTCCTTGTCTTTTACTCCTTTATGCTCTCATATTACTTAGCGATACATTTAACAAGTCTTGTTTAGTCTACTTTCTAATATATCACAAATTTGATCATTTCTCAGCCCCTGTTTTCTTTTGGGCCCACTGCAATAGGCTCCTCTGAAGGCTCTCCACTTTCATTCTGCATTCAAACAATTTATTCTCCTGAAGCAGCCCAAATGGTCCTTATAAAATCTTACTGTAATTATATCATTCCATTGCTCAAAACTCCTACAGTGGAATCCAATTACACACTCAAACTTGAATGTATCACATTTAATATTTAAAGTAACAAGGACTGTAATCCCTATTTCATAGGTGAAGAAACTGAGGCTTAGAACATCTAATTAATCTCCCCCAGGTCACACATTTTTAAGTGAGAAAACTTGGCTTAGAATTGAAGTTTGATTTATTTCAAAGTGATTTAATTTCTTACATAATGAAGAAATTCACACAACTGTGAAGCCTGGTTCCCACTATTTACTGTTACTCTTACCATGTGGAGGCTTGTTCACAATCTGAAGGAAGACTTTCCAACTCATTCACAGGGACCTGGAATTCTTCATTCTCCAGTGTGACAGCAGAGGACACAAAGCTGCATTGTGACTTGAGGGTATATTTTGTTACACTCGGCCATCTGTCCATTTTCTCCAAGGAGTCTTCTCATCATTCGGAAGATATTTTTTTTTGCACTGTAGATTATTGAATAGGAATTCCATGGTACACACAGAAAAATAAAAGTTTATCATGTTACGATAATTTATCAAAAAGGCAGTAAATCCTAATTTTACATATGAAGATAAAACCAGCCACTTCCCAGATAAATTTTTCTACAGTAATTTCTTTCCTACTAACTTCAAAATAGAAAAATACCATACAGTTGTGTAGCCCTTCTCATTCTACTCTGTTGGTATAGCCAGACTATTTGACTCGAGATTTTGAGAGACATTGTTGCGTCTTTTTTATGTCATGCTTTAAGCCCAACAAAAGACCTCCTGAAAGTTTTATATCTGTTCTTAAGAGGATAGCATTTTCTTTCCAACAGGGGCAAAGACATTCTATTTCTTCTGACCACATTTATCATTGAGTCATGGAATTGGAATATGTCCAAGATTAATTCTTGCTTAATTAAATTCACTGTGATTTTCCAAAAAATTTAAAGGAACGTATATATGTAAGGTCCTACTAGGCCAAATCACATAATTAGGATCAGAAAGATGTAATACGGAGAAAAAAATAGCTTTAGAACCATTATAAGACTGTTACCAGTCAAGAACAAAATATCAACCCAGTTATTTGTTCCAGTGAAGATTAATTTATCAAGTATTTCCCTACTTGCCATAACAAGTCCTTCTTTCCTTTTAGTAATAGTCAATTTATTTTGCCTTGAAGTATGGTAGTTTATGTTAAAAAATTTTGTCATCAATTTAGATATAATAACTCATTTATCCAATCATTAATTATTTTTTAAAAATTTGACCCTATTTTACGCCAGTGTCCACTTAAAAAGCAAATTTGCCTGTTTTTACCCTTAAAATGAGTTTATTTGGGAATAACCAAAAGAATTGCAATTCCAGATGTGCGTGTTTTGGTGGGCCATAGGCAAATCTGGAAAACAAAGGAGAAGAACAAGCTTTTATAGAGGGAAAGGGGGGAGTAGGGAGGGGCTGTTCTAGACAAAAGTCCATTGGGGAATGTAACAGTTCATGGAGGCATGACTTCTCATTATCTGAGCTACAGCAGTTTTCACTGGCTGGGCTGTTCCCAGGGGCGAGTTGAGGGGGGCGGAGTGAAAACTTTTCTTCAGTAGTAAAGTAGTTTTACTTTCTTCTGAAGATGCAAGCAGACGTCTCTTCCTTTTTGGTGTAATTGAGGATGTATGATAGGCCATCAGAGCTCCCCTACAGGCTTTCCAGACTCCAATTTAGATAAGGTTTCTTTGATTAATTTCCACAGCAGGAAGTGTGCTATGCGTGAGGACACAGAAATTAGTGAAACAGAGGAAAAATCATGTAAAAGTTCTTTCCTGTATGTACCTTATATTCTTATAATAGAAACAGACAATAAATAAGGGCAAAATTTAATAAAGTAATTATAGTCTTGTTCAGTGCTTATAAGACAGCATATGGGTTACGGTGACAGAAAATAGCGAGAATTCTACTACAGATAAGGTTATCAGAGAAGGTGTTTTTTTAAAGATGATGTTTAAGCTGAGACACAAATGACAGGAAGTTGCAAGCTTTGGAAGCACTGTTGCGTGTAGTAATACTAAGTTAAATTAATTAAGTAAAATTATTTCACCTCAGAGACAACAGAATCTATATGTAGAAAACTAAAAATTGCACAGGAATTTTAATTGCAGTGCTATGCTGAAAAGGAATGGTGAGAGTGGGCACTCTTGTCTTTTTCCTGATTTTAGTGAGAAAGCTTTCAAACATTCGCTGTTGACTATGATGTTGACCATGGCTTTGTCCTATATGGTCTTTATTATGTTGCGGTACATTCCTTCCACATCCAATTAGTACAGAGCTTTTTATCATAAAAAGGTGTTGAAATTCCATACTATCTATGAAAAACCCAAACAGGAAATTAAGAAAACAATTTCATTTAAAACAGCATTGAAAACATAAAATACTTAAGAATAAGCTTAACCAAGAAGGCAAAAAGCCTGTATACTGAAAACTACATAATGTTGCTGAAAGATATTATAGAAGACACAAATAAATGGAAAGAAATTCATGGACTGGGAGATTTAATATTATTAAGATGTCAATATTACCTAAAGTGATCTACAGATTAAATAGAATTCCTATTAAATCCCAAAAGTGTGTTTTGCAGATATAGAAAAAGCCATCCTAAAATCCATATGGAATCTCAAGGGACTCCAAATAGCCAAAACAATCTTGAAAAAGAAGAACAAAGTTGGAGGTCTCATACTTCCTGATTCTAAAACTTACCACAAAGATATGCGGTATTGGCATAAGGATAGACATATGGAGTAATAGAATAAAATAGAGAGCCTAGAAGTAAACCTTTGTATGTGTTTTCAAGCTATTTTTGACATGGAAGCCAAGAGCATTCAATGGAGGAAGGACAACCTGTTCAACGAATGGTGTTGTGAAAACTGGACATCCAAATGCAAGGGAATGAAACTGAACTCTTAACTTACATCAAATACAAAAATTAACTCAAAATGGTTCAAAGACCTAAAATACTAGCTAAAACTAGAAAACTTAAAGAAAACATAGAAGAAAAGCTTCATAATGTTGGATTTGACAATGATTTATTTGACACTAAGCACATAAGCAAGTAAAGAAAAAACAGATGAATTGTACTTTTTCAAAATTAAGAACTTTTCGCACCAAGTGACACTATAACAGAATGAAAAGACAACCCATGGATTGGGATAAATGATCTGCAAAAAATATATATGATAAGACATTAATGTGCAGAATATATAAAGAAACTCTACATCTCAACAACAACAAAAAAATCAAATAACCGATTGAAAATGAGCAAAGGATTTGAATATACATTTCTCCAAAGAAGAAATATAAATGACCAGTAAGCACATGAACAGATGATCAAGATTAATATTCACTGGAGTAATGAAATCAAAACTATAATAAAATACCATTTCACATCCATTAGGATAGATATGATAAGAAAACAAAACAGAAAATGAAACATGTAGCAGAGAGTGTGGAGAAACTGGAACAATTGAACATTACTGGTGGGAATGTAAAATGATGTAGCTGCTATGGAAAATTTTATGGTATTTCCTCAAAAATTAAACAAAGAGGGGCCAGCCCAGTGGTATAGCAGTTAAGTGTTTGCATTCCACTTCCGTGGCCCGGGGTTCACCAGTTCAGATCCTGGGCGTGGGCCTATCCACCACTCATCAAGCCATGCCAAGGCGTCATCCCACATAGAAGAGCTACAACTCTACAACTATGATACACAACTATGTACTGGGGCTTTGGGGAGAAAGAAAAAAAAGAAAAAGAGGAAGATTGGCAACAGATGTTAGCACAGGGCCAATCTTCCTCAAAAAAGAAAATATTTTGGCCCTTCAATCAGGACTTTCAGGAGAAAATCATACCCATAAATGGATCAGCACCAAGGTCTAGGAAGCACGAGACTAATGGAAATCAGAAAACCAGGAGAGAGTGTACAGTAATGGCCAAGATGTTGGGAAGTACTCCAGTCCCTTAGAAATTCCAAAAGGCCAGTCAGCTTAGAGCATTATTCTTCACAGCAGTTAGAGAGAAATGAGGTAGTATTCCTTCTAATGCTCAAAAAAATTAGATTAATGAGTGGCTCTATATAGTTACAGAGACCCCAGTAATAAAGAAACTCCGTAATAGCTAATAGCTATTGAACATTTATTGCTAATAAAAGATTTACAAGGATTATTCATTTAATTCTGATAATATCTTTATCATTCTCCTTTAACTCAAACTTAAAGAGATTGTGGTTTGCCAGAGCTCACACTATATATGGCAAAACTAAGTTTTGATCTCAGAACAATTTTATTCATAGACTATTCTCTTAACCATTATAGTAAAGTAAACCCTACCACCCATTCCTCCAAAATGTGCATATAAAAATGATGTATAAAATGTCCTTCACACAGCAAAATCATGAAAACAATGTTCTCAACACGAAGGACTAGGTAAGATTACAGTAACAATGAATTTGAGTCCAAATAATTCAGCAAGAATAGACGGTAGACCTTCCCCTTGGAAGCACAGAGAGAAAACAAGAGAATCAGACCAGATGTAGCAAAAGATTAAAAAGTATACAAAGAGAAGATGGAAAATAAATACCAAAAACATTTCTATTTTCACAGAATAATATATTTTTGTTTTGAAATTGCAAAGGTAATGAGCTTGCATTGCATGATTTATAAGAATTGAGAGTTGCATGAATTCTCATAGCATCTGCTATGAAAGATACTTCCCAGGAAATGCCTTAATAAGGTGATGCATTAATAGGCTGAGGATGCAAACATACTCTATAGCCAGATTGTTCGAATTGTATGCGTAGATCACCTGCTTAGAAACATATGGATAATTCATTTAAAATGCAGATATGCCAATCTAACAAGAGTCCTATTGAATTAGAATCTCTAGAGCTGTATCCTGGGAATGTGCGTTTTAACAAGAATTCCAACTGATTCTGAAAGTGCCCCAAAGTTTACAAACCAAATGGGCAAGAAATAAATTTCAATGGGATATTTTTAAATGACAAATAATTTTCTGCCCGGGCCTTTCCTCAAAGGGCTTATATGTCAACATCAACATACTTTTACATAAAATGTTCACTTTGCCCCAAACCATAGAAATTATATTATTTTCTCTTTGCCATTTAAAAGATAAAGGCATTTTACACTTTTGTGAGCACTGCTCTGTTGAAGACACATTTTGATCCAGAGCTTCTTTATAGCATTTTTCACCTCTGCATTTCTGAGTGTGTAGATTAAAAGATTTAACATGGGAGTTATCATTGTATAAAACACAGCCACAGCTTTATCAATGGAAAAGGTGGTTACTGGACGCAGATACACAAATATGCATGGCACAAAGAATAAAATGACTACGGTGATGTGAGACACACAGGTGGAGAGGGCTTTGCACCTCCCCTCCAAGCTATACATCCTTAGAGAGTGCAAGATGACCACATAGGAGATTATCAAAAGGAGGAAGTTTAACAGGCAGATGAATCCACTATTGGCAGCAACAATGAGACCAAGAGTATAAGTGTCCACGCAGACGAGTTTCAACAAAGGGTTCAAGTCACACATGAAGTGATCTATGACATTGGGGCCACAGAAAGGCAGCCAGACTATGAAGAGGATCTGAATGGTTGTGTGAACAAAGGCTCCAGCCCAGGCCACTCCCACAAGGAGGTTACACACCTGTCCACTCATGATGGTCCTATAGCGCAGGGGTTTGCAGATGGCCACACAGCGGTCATAGGCCATCACTGTGAAAAGGATAATCTCAGCAGCACCAAAAAGATGCTCAGCAAAGACTTGAGTCATACATCCCTTAAAAGAGATCGTTTTTCTCACAGAGAGAGGGTCAGCTAGCATTTTAGGGGTCATGGAGGAAGAACAGCAGCCATCTATAAGGGATAAGTAAGACAGGAAGAAGTACATGGGGGATCCCAGTTCCCGGCTGGTGCTGATAGTGATCATGATGAGCAGGTTGCCTGCCACGGTGACCAAGTAGACAATCAAAAATACAACAAATGAAAATTTCTGAAGTCCCATATTTTGAGTCAGACCCAGGAGGATGAATTCTGTCAATTATTCTCCATCAATTCAGTTCAGGAGACAAGTGACTCACCTGAAAAGAAAGTCACACTCATCCTTAATAATGACACCTTCACTTAATAAATAAATACCCATGGAATATCTTATTTTTTCTAGTTTTACAGAAGACAAAAACAAGCACAAAACAATATTAACTGTTTCATTTTTCATATTCATACATGTGACAATATAGGTGGTATTTATTTTGTTCTTTATAATTTCATTATTTGTTTTTAATTTTCCACAATAAAAATGTGTAACTTTTAAAATCAGAAAAGAAAAATATTATGCATCAAGTATTAAGAGCTTATCCATTATGTGGCCATCTGTGTGGCACATTCACAAATAACCAAAGATGCATGTATTTTACCCCAAAATGGCTGGACATGTTTACCAGTGAAAAATCTGTCTTGTTCCACTAATTTAAGTCATACAAAAAGACTCAAAGACATATAAAGATTCTTTCATGAGCTATACCTTTTCCTATTTTGCCTGTCTGGAAGCTTCTCCACTTCCTCCAGACTGAAAAATGGTGTTGCGACCTCCTGCCAATGTCAAAGACTGAGGTGAATGTCCATTATAGCACTTGCCACATTGTCCCACACGTATGTCCCTTTATTCAACAGTGTGGGTCCTTGAAGGCAAAAATTTGCCTTACTGTAGTTGTAATCTTATTCATTTTTGTATCCCCAGTGCTGGGCAAAAAATAAACTCTCATACAACATTTACTGAGAGAGGGAGAAGAAAACACATGCAAAAGAGGAAGAAAGTGGGAAAGAAAGAAAAGAGAAAGGGAAAATTAGAAATGCATTAAAGAGCAAAGAAAGAGAAATGGACTTAAAGTTCAAAGACTTAGTTTGGAGTCCAGGATCTACCCCTTATTAACTATACAACATTATTTTCTCTCTCTGTGCTTCATTTTTTTCATCTGTTAAAGGAGGGATAAATATGCCTATATTTAGGATTGTTGTGAAGATTAAATCATTTTAAACTTATTGTTCTTGTTATATGGGTTTACTGTTCTCATGGCAGTATCATTAAAGACAACTTTCCAAATTGTCTCTAAGCATCTCCACAATAATGAAGATTCTGAAAAAGTAAGCTAATCAAGTGAGGAGAAATAGGAGAAAGAGAGGAAACAAGGATAAATGTCAAAAAGAAAGATCGTTAGATTAAAAAAAAAACCAAACTATTGAAACAATCCTTAACATAAAGATTTAATTATTGATTAGTTTTCATGCTTGTTTTGTGGGATTTATTTGTCTACTCATTTCATTAATTCATTTGCTAAATCCATATTCCAATACTTAAAAATTTTAGTCCTTCCAAATTTGACTCATGCGTGACTGTGAAGTTTTCCAGGAAACTGGAAACTTTAAACCCAGTTCACTATCCAAATACATGCTTTATATAGAATATTGTGCTTTAGTCTTATGACCTATTCATTTTTGTATCTACAGTGCTGGCCAATGTTAGGTGTTATAAAGCATTTAGTGAGAGAGCAAGAACAAGGATGTGGAGAGAGAGAGATAGGAGAAGAGAGGGGAGGAGAAGAGGAGAAGGAGTAGGAAGGTGATAAGAGAAAGGAAGAGGAGGAGAAAAGGTGAAACAAAGAAAGGAAAAGGGAAAAAAGGGAAGAGGAAAAAGAGGAGAAAAAATGGACATATTACAGGGTCAGCTAAAAAAGACATTATTGAAGAAGTTGTGTTGTGATATTTCCAACAAGTGCTGCCCTAGAAATCCAAACTTTTTATCAAATTCACTTGTTGATTATGGCCTTTAGGATCAACAGCAGAGAAAAATACTGACAAATAAATAAATCATGGGTTGTTCTTACATACAAACTGGTCAGGAAAAGAGGTTATTTTTGCCGAACTCAGTATTGAGTGTCATAAACTACTGACTTGTTATCAGTTGGTCCTTTGCAAAGTCAATAATACTTAAAACAAACTCTATCAGGGTTTTCTTCAATCCACGGTGTGTGCAACCAGAGTCACAGTCATGTTAATTTACTGTAAAAAATTAAAATGTTTCCAAAAAAGAAAATCCTGAAGTAAAATCAAAAAGAGGAAAATTGTGCTTCTCCTACACACTGATGTTCATCACGTCCTGTGTGTCTAGGACTTCTCACTCTGGCCTGATTGTTCAAATAATAAACTATCCCAGATAGCAGACACACTTACTCTGTATTTAAAAGGAATTTGGGTTTGGGGAGACAAGGGGAAGATTTCAGCAGCTCTAGCACATTTTTTTTTTCTATAGAACACACAGAAATCTATAGTGTTTTAAAATTTTTATGTAGAACCTGGTCTGGTAGACTTGATACAGGCCCTAAGGACATGACAGCCATTTTAAAGCTAGAAAAGCAAACCCAATTACCAAAACATCAGCAGTTGATTAAAGGTCCCTTGGATGGGGAATCTCTTGAAGCCACTTCTTCAGAGCATCTGTGCTCAGTGCAGAGCCACATACATTAGTCTTTGGGAGTCACTCTGCCCTCTCCCATCATTTCACCAGAACCCCACATCTAGTGAGATGAGGGAGAGACATTGCCCTTGTGGTTCACTCTGCCAAGAGATTCTCACAGTCCTGCCTTCTTAACTCCTTCAATTCTCACAATAGAGAGACACGAGTTGTATTCAAGTGGGTGACTTACCTCTGTGCTATTTCCTCAAGGGAAGACTAATTAATTTTAGAAGTCTCTGCCAAAATGGCAACCAAATGCTTCTCCCCTCCTCCTATGGTCCCTCTGACCAGAGAATGACATTTTCGACAAGAGTTAGAATTCATCCACTGAGCTAGAGAAATCATCAGACTACAGTCAGAACCTGGATTTTTCATTTTTTTTTTAAATAAAGGTTCATTGAACACTTAAAATGTACCAAGCAGTGCTGTTCAGTAATAACAATGACATTAACTAACTATTGAGTGCTATATGCCAGGCCCTGTATTAAACACATTAGGCGAGGTACTCTGTAATGGACACTGTTGTTATTCTCATCTTAAAAATGAGGACACTGAGGCACTATAAGTTTAGGTAATTTACCCGGGATCAGAAGTGAGTAGTGGCAGAACTGAAATTGAAATACAAACCTGCCTCCACAGCCCAGATAGCGTCTCTGCCCTCATGATGAAGAGCTCAACTATTGAAAAAAATGAGTGGTGAGCACTATAAAAAAGGGCACAGTGCTCTATGTCTGTATAATGGGGCTCATGGCTTAAACTGAAATGGAGGGGAAATACTCAGAGAAGGTCTTGTTAAGGAAGTGATGGTGAAGTTGAAGCCAAAAACTATTATCCAAGGTCTAGATTAGATAAGCAAGAGAGAGCTTGGGAAGGTTAACGGTTGAGGAATTGAGCTGGACTGTATCACTGGTGAACGTGAGCAGTGAACCTGTGTGAGCCCACCAGGTGTATTTGTGGTTCCATCCTGTTATGAGCTACATCCAATCAACTGTGCTTTCCAAACGTATCTTCCAGTGCGCTATACACTTTCATTGTCACTATCAGTTAACTGGAAATTACTCGAGCAGAAAAGTTAAAATGCATTGAGCAACTGAAAAAAACCAGTTATAACTGACTCACTGAAATACGAGCAAAGACGGCTTAGTTACAGCACATAAATATTGGATAGGCACAGACCCACTCCTTAATCTAAGGTATGCTGTAAACATGGTTTCTTACCTTGAAAAGAGTTATTCAACCTTCCTCAGCCTCAGTTTTTATCATCTTCAAAGTGGGAGTAATAATAGATGTCATTGTTTTGAGGATTAAATAGACCCTCAGGAAAAAAAAAATCAATAAATGGCAGCCGTAATTTTAACTTAAAAAAAAAAAAACCAGGATCTCAACTTTGAAATAAAATTTCTACTAAAACTTTAAAAATCTCAAATATCAAGTGAATAAAGAAGCCTACCTTCTCAGACATTCTTCATGAAATATTTCCCATTACAGAACAACTAATACGGTCAGCCTCTTGCCCTGGAGCTACTTGTTCTGTGGCCTCCAGTGGTGAAATCTGCAGTGGCTGTACTTTAGGGTACATTCTTTGAGCTCAGGCAATGCTCCTGATGGTGCTTCACAGCTGACGTTGGTTGATAGATTTCCGGGTAGTTTCACATTTTCAGTATTACTGTCAGGCTGCTGAAGATACTCTGATACACAACTCCAGATGTATATGTGCCAACTACTGCCTGAGTGTATACCTAGGGGTTGAATCTATGAATTGAGTTTATGTGAATGTTCAAGATCACTAGATAATGCCGGATTATTTTCCAAAGTAGTTGTATCAATACATATACTTGCAGTAACAATATAAAAGACATCCCATTGGTTCATATCTATATCACATGGTAGTCTCAAACTTCTTACTTTTTGCAAATTAAATGGATGTAGAATGTTGTCTCATTGTGGGTTAGATTGGCATTTCCATAACTACTAATGAATTGATTACCACTTCACATGTTTATTCACATCTTTCTTTTCGCTAAAATGTCTGCTCATGTCTTTGGCCCATTTTTCATTTGTCTTTTTTTTTATTTTCAGTTTGTAGAAGGTTGTCATGTATTCTAAACAATAATCCTTTGTGATTTAAATGTTTTGCAAATACTTTCTAGTTTACAGCTGTCTTTTCACTTGTTTTAAGGTTCTTCTTCTTAACAGCAGTTCATAATTTAAATATTGATGTTTATGTATCTTTCTTTATGAAACAAGCATTTTCTGTTTTCTTTAAGAAAAAATCACATACCTTAAGATCACAAAGCTATTCACCTATATTTTCCTCTAAAATATTTGATGTTTGGCTATTTATATTCT
Source organism: Diceros bicornis minor (assembly GCF_020826845.1). Classification (NCBI taxonomy): domain Eukaryota; kingdom Metazoa; phylum Chordata; class Mammalia; order Perissodactyla; family Rhinocerotidae; genus Diceros; species Diceros bicornis. The sequence goes on from NC_080770.1 coordinate 22,206,621, forward strand.
AAAATTAACTGATGTTAACTATGAAATCCTTGTCAAACCCAAGTCTTCAAAGATATGCTACAGGTTTCTTCTAGAAGACTTATGCTTTTTACTTTAATCTTTAAGTCAATGATTTATCTCAAATTAATATTTATTTATTTTTTAATTTTTTTTTTTTTTTGAGGAAGATCAGCCCTGAGCTAACATCCATGCTAATCCTCCTCTTTTTGCTGAGGAAGACCAGCTCTGAGCTAACATTTGCCAATCCTCCTCTTTTTTTGCTGAGGAAGACTGGCCTTGGGTTAACATCCATGCCTATCTTCCTCTACTTTATATGGGACGCCGCCACATCAAGGCTTGGCAAGTGGTGCGTCGGTGCACTCCCGGGATCCGAACTGGCGAACCCCAGGCCGTCGCAGCGGACCGTGCACACTTAACCGCTTACACCACTGGGCCAGCCCCCATAATTTGTTTTTATACACTGACCTTTTATTCAGCAATATGGTTACATTCAGTCACTAATTTTAGTAGTGATTTTTATACATACAAAACCATACATTTTGCAAGTGCACAGTTTAATTCTTCCTTCCCAAACTCTATCATTTTTTTCTTCTCTATTGTGCTGTCTAGTCCCTCCAGACTTTACAAGAAGAGTTTAGAATAGTCACTAGACCAACAAACAGCTACACCTTATCGAAAAGCTTCCCTCAAAAAGTCAAAATCATACAAGGGCATCCACTCTAAACCCTTCTAGTCAACATTTCACTATAGGTTCTTACCATGGAAATTAGGTTAAAATAATAAATAACAGGCATTCAAAATGGACAGAAAGAAGTAAAACTAACTGTATTTGCAAATGAATGATCTTATATATAAAAAACCCTAAAGAATCCACACCAAAAGGGGAAAAAAAAAACTATTAGTGCCAATAAACATGTTTAGCAAAATTGCAGGATACAAGATCAATGTACAAAAAACACTATATTTCTATACACTAACAATCAACAATCTGAAAATGCAGTTAATAAAACTATTCAATTTACAACAGCATCAGAAAGAATAAAATCCTGAAGAATAAATTTAACAAAGGTGAATACTTTTATACTGAAAAAATATAAAGCATTTTTTAAAGAAATTAAAGACCTAAATTAGTAGAAACAAATCCCATGTTCATAGAATGGAAGATTTACTATAATTAAGATCTTTCTCCAAGGTGACCTACAGATTCCATGCAATCACTACCAAGAACCCAATACCCTTCTTTGCAGAAATAGAAAAGCTGATATAAAATTTGTATGGCATTGCAAGGAATCCCAAACAGCCAAACAATATTACACTTTCCAATCTCTAAACTTACTAAAAGCTGTAGTAATTAGAACAGCGTAGTACTGGCATAAGGAGATATGTATAGATCAAAGGAATAGAATTGGGAGTTCAGAAAAAAACTGTACATGTATTGTCAATTGAATTTTTACAAGGTAGCCAAATTCATTCATTACAGAATGAATAATCTCTTCAATAAATGGTGCTAGGGCAACTGGATATCCAAATACAAATACAAATGAATGAATTAGGACCCCTACCTCACACTATATACAAAAATTAACTCAAAATGGATCCAAGATCAAAGTGTAAGCTAAAATTCTTAGAAGAAAACACAGGAGCAAATTTTATGTCCTTAGATTAGGCAATGGTTTATTAAACATGGCAGCAAAAGCACAAGCAACAAAAAAAAAATAGATAAATTAGACTTTATCAAAACTAAAATCTCATATGCATTAAAGGACACTATTAAGAAAGTGAAAGTCAACTCACAGAAGGGGAGAAAATATTTGCAAATCATATATCTGATAAGTATCTTATGTCAAGAATATATAAACAACCCTATCATTCAATAACAAACAACCAAACTTTTAAATGTACAAAGGACTTGAAAAGACATTTCTCCAAATAAGATATACAAATGGCTAAGAAGCATATCCAAATATGCTCGACACTGTTAGTCACTAGGGAAATGCAAATAAAAATCAATGAGATACCACTCCACATCCATAATAACAAAAAGGAAATTAACAAGTGCTGGCAAGGATGGAGTAAATGGAAATCTCAAATTATTATTGATAGAAATGTAAAATGGTCTAGAGTTATGAGAAAACAGTTGATAGTTCCTCAAAAAGTTAAATACAGAATTATCATGTGACCCAGCAATTCCACTCCTGCGTATATACCCAAAAGAATAAAAAATTCATGTTCAAGCAAACTTGTACAAAAATTTTCATAGCAGCAACATTCAAAATTGCCAAAAAGTAAAAACAATACAAATTTCTGTCAACTGATCAATGAATGGATAACCAAAATGAGGTATATCCACACAATAGAATATTATTCAGCCATTGAGAGGTATGAAATACTTTCACGTGCTAAAACATGGATGGACCTTGAAAACATTATGCTAAGTCAAAGAAGACAGACACAAAAGGCAATGCATTGTATGATTCTATGTATATGAAATTTCCAGAATGAGCAAATCCATAGAAACAGAAAGCAGATTAATGGTTACCAGGGGCTAGGGAGAGAAAAAAAAATGGAAATTGACTGCTTAATTGGTACAGAGAGATGAAAATATTCTGAAATTAGATAGTTGTAATGATTGCACAACATTGTGAATGTACTAAAAGCCAATGAATTAACCATTTTAAAATGGTTAAAATGGTGTTTTATGTTATGTAAGTTTCAACTAAATTAAAAAAAGGAAATCACAGGACACATAAAAAAATATAATGAATAAATTAAAAGCACAACATATCGCAATATCTGGGAAGCACTAAAAGTCCTTAGAGGGAAATTTGGACTGTAAAATATACATATTAGAAAATAAATAATATCTAAAATCAATTATCAAAAGTTTTGACCTACAGAGGTAGAAAAATCAGAGGAAATTAAGCAGAAACTATGTAGAAGATAGGAAATAACAAGGATAAGAACAAAAATCAATGAAATAGAAAATGAAAAAAAATAGAAAAATCAATGAATCAAAAAGTTGGCTCTTTGAAAAGCTTAAATAACATCGATAAAGCCTTGGCTAGAATAATGAGGAGGAGGAAAGAAGGAGAGATTGAGGGAGAAAAAGGATGAGAGAGAGAGACAATTTGCTCATATCAAGAACGAAAGATGATACAGCATTATAGATTCTACAGACATTAACATGATTGTAGGAAATATTATGATAAAGCCAATAAATTTTTCAACTAAAAAACCAGTTATTTGTAAAAGTATTACAAAATTTAACTGAAGAAGAAATAGAAAACCTGAATAATCCTATATCAGCTAAAGAAATTGAATTTGTAATTAAAATCCTTCGCAAAAATAACTGCAGGCCCAATGGCTTCACTTTTGAATTCTGCATAATATTTAAAAAATAAATAATACCTATGCAAACTCTTTCAGAACATAGAGGAGAAAACGCTGTACAACTCATTATATGAAGCCAGCATTACCTAAATACAAAATGACATTAGAAGAAAGAAATTGACAGACAAATATCCCTTATGAATATATGCAAAACATATTTAACAAATATCAGTAAATCAAATCCATCAATGATTTTTAAAAATAATAATACACCATAACCATGTGGAGTTTGTCCAAAGAATAAGAGGTTGACTTAACATTCAAATATCACTCAATGTAAGTCACTAAAGTACCAGAATAAAGAAGAACAACCACATGATAATTTAAAGAGATAAATAAAAATTCATAAATTTCAACCCAGATTTAAAGTTTGGTTTAAAAAAAAAAGTTAGAAAATGAAGAATAGAAAACAATTTTCTCAACTTGATATAAAGCATCTATATAAAATCTATAACTGCCATCATGCTAATGATGTATACATGCTCTCGCTCTAATAATGGGAACAAGATAAGGATATCCACTCACCATTACTGTTACATATTGTACTCTAGGTTCTAGCCATTGCAATAAGAAAAGAAAAAGAAATAAAAGACATAGGTTGGAAAGGAAGAAGCAAACTTGTAAAAATATTTTTGATCATGGCGGAGTGAGCTTTCCCATGAATTCTTCCCCCACAAGATACAATAAAAGCAACAGCCACAGACCAACAACGGAATCCCAGACAGGGAAAAGCTAGAGCGGAGGGATCCACACTGCCGCACATCTGAGAGCGGAACGTGCTGGGCCCCCGGAGGAAGTGGGGAGAGGTAAGGAGAACTCCGCTCCCTCCCCATCAGATCAGTGATCCGGTCCGCGCGGCTCCCAGAGAGGGGGGAGGGGCGGCCCTCGGCGGGAAACTGTAGCTCTTCGGGCTCTCTCAGCCAGTGGGAAACTCCCGCACAGAGGGCTCAGAGGAGCCACAGGGCTACCATCAACATCTGAGCACCCCAGAGAGCGGATAAAGAGGGGCAAACGAGAAGCCTCCCACGTCAGGGACCCAGAGGGCAAAAGAGAGAGCTCCCCCCTCCCCGCAACCCGGAGTCTGCAGCTCGACCAGATCTAGCGATCCGAGGCAGACCTGAACAAACTGGACTGGACCCGTGGATCGCAGTGGGGAAAACAAAACAAAACAAAACAAAACAAAACTGCGGATCGCAGCAGAAAAACTGGGGCAGAGCGCAGGGGGCTTAGACTACACAGCCCTTTACCACCAGACAGTGGCGGCAGGTGGAAATTGCAACCAGAGACTTCCAGGATGAGGAAAATCAAAACCAACACAGGAACCACAATGCAAAAATATATGAAATCACCAGACCAGAAACAAAATGACAAGCACCCAGAAATCAACCCCGAAGACACAGAAATCCATAAACTAAATGACAGAGATTTCAAAATAGCTATCATAAAAACACTCAACGAAATACGAGACAACACAGACAAACAATTCAATGAGATTAGGAGTTTCTTCACAAAAGAGATTGAAATCATAAAGAAAAACCTATCAGGGCTGATGGAGATGAAGAACACAATGGAGGAGATAAAGGAGAATCTGGAATCTTTAAAGAACAGAGCTGACAATATGGAGGAAAGAATTAGTACTTTAGAGGATAGGAATACAGATATACTCCAGATGGAAGAAGAGAGAGAACTAAGACTAAAAAGAAATGAAGAAAGACTCCGAGAAATATCGGACTCTATTAGAAAATGTAACATAAGAATTATAGGTATTCCTGAGGGAGAGGAGAGGGAAAGAGGAACAGAGAGCCTATTCAAGGAAATAATAGCTGAAAATTTCCCAAATCTGGGGAAGGAGCAGGAAATACCAGTAAGCGAAGCCAACAGGACGCCTATATATATTAACAGACAAAGGCCTTCACCACAACACCTAGTGGTAAGGCTAGCCAGGGTCAACGACAAAGAAACAATATTAAGGGCAGCTAGACAAAAACAAAAAATAACGTACAAAGGAACTCCCATCAGGCTCTCAGCGGATTTCTCAACAGAAACTTTTCAGGCTAGAAGAGACTGGAATGATATATTCAAAACACTAAAAGACAAAAACTTTCAGCCAAGAATACTCTATCCAGCAAAAATATCCTTCAAATATGGTGGAGAAATAGTAACTCTCCCAGATAAACAAAAGCTAAGGGAGTTCATGGCCATGAGACCCCCACTACAAGAAATACTCAAGAAGGCCCTCAGGCCTGAAAACAAGAAGAGAAAGGGAACACAAAGCTTGGAGTAAGGAGAAAAGTAGGTAGACAAAATCAGAGAAATAGTAGATCTTTACCGGAATAGGTTAGCAACCACTTAAATACTAAACTCAAAGATCAAAGGAAGATATTCACCAAAAATAAATTTAACCTCATCACTGTAAACACACAGCCACAACACAAGATAGAATAAAGTATAACAAGAGCAACTTAGAAGGGGAAGAGGAAAGTGACTGAATTGACTTAGTATAAGGAAATAGGAGGCTATCAGATAATGGACTATCTCATACAGAAGATTTTTTGCCCAAACCTCAAGGTAACCACTAAACAAATAATCAAATTAAAACCACATATGATAAACAAAGAGAAAACTAGAAGAATCATAAGACAGAACAACCAAACTGAATTGGCAGTCCAAAACAAATGGGACAAGAAACAAAGGAAATGCAAAAGAACCAGAAAATAAGTGACAAAACAGCAAAATTCAGCCCTCATATTTCAATAATTACCCTAAATGTAAATGGATTGAACTCTCCAATCAAAAGATACAGAGTGGCAGGATGGATTAAAAAGCAAGACCCAACAATATGCTGCCTTCAGGAAACACATCTTAGCACTAAAGACAAGCACAGGCTCAGAGTGAAAGGATGGAAGACAATACTCCAAGCTAATGGCAAACAAAAGAAAGCAGGTGTTGCCATACTCATATCAGACAAAGTAGACTTCAAGATAAAACAGGTTAAGAAAGACAAAGAAGGGAAATATATAATGATAAAAGGGACACTCCATCAAGAAGACATATCACTTATAAATATATATGCACCCAACATAGGAGCACCAATGTACATAAAACAACTATTAACAAACCTAAAAGGAGAAATCAACAACAACACAATAATAGTAGGGGATCTTAACACCCCACTTACAGCAATGGATAGATCATCCAGACAAAAAGTTAATAAAGAAATATTAGACTTAAATGAAAAACTGGACGAGATGGACCTAGTAGACATATACAGAGCACTCCACCCAAAAACAGCTGACTACACATTCTTCTCAAGCGCGCATGGAACATTCTCTAGGATAGACCATATGTTGGGAAACAAAGCAAGCCTCAATAAATTTAAGAAGATTGAAATCATAACAAGCATCTTTTCAGACCATAAGGCTATGAAACTGGAAATGAACCAGGAAAAAAAAACTGGGAAAGTGACAAAAATGTGGAGATTAAACAACATGCTACTGAACAACCAATGGATCATTGATGAAATTAAAGGAGAAATCAAAAACTATCTGGAAACAAACGAAAATGATAACATGCCATATCAAACCATATGGGATGCAGCAAAAGCGGTCCTGAGAGGGAAACTCATAGCGATACAAGCCCACCTTAACAAACAAGAAAAAGCCCTAATAGGCAACCTTAAATTACACCTAACAGAACTAGAAAAAGAAGAACAAACAAAGCCCAAAGCCAGCAGAAGGAGAGAAATAATAAAAATCAGAGCAGAAATAAATGATATTGAGACCAAAAAAAACAGTAGAAAGGATTAATGAAACAAAGAGTTGGTTCTTCGAGAAGATAAACAAAATAGACAAACCCTTAGCCAGGCTAACTAAGAAAAAAAGAGAAAAGGCTCAAGTAAATAAAATTAGAAATGAAAGAGGAGAAATTACAACAGATACCATGGAAATACAGAGGATTATAAGAGAATACTATGAGAAATTATATGCCAACAAATTGGACAATCTAGAAGAAATGGATAAATTCTTAGACTTATACAACCTCCCAAAATTGAACCAAGAAGAAATGGAGAATCTGAATAGACCAATCACAAGTAAAGAGATTGAAATAGTAATCAAAAACCTCCCAAAAAATAAAAGTCCAGGACCAGATGGCTTCTCCAGTGAATTTTACCAAACATTCAAAGAAGATTTAATACCCATCCTCCTCAAACTATTCCAAAAATAGAGGAAGATGGAACACTTCCTGAATCATTCTATGAGGCCAACATCACCCTGATACCAAAACCAGACAAAGACAATACAAAGAAAGAAAATTACAGGCCAATATCGCTGATGAACATTGATGCAAAAATCCTCAACAAAATATTGGCAAACCGAATACAACAATATATTTAAAAGATCATACACCATGATCAAGTGGGATTTATACCAGAGACGCAGGGATGGTTCAACATCCGCAAATCAATCAACGTGATACATCACATCAACAAAACAAAGAATAAAAACCACATGATCGTCTCAATAGACGCAGAGAAGGCATTTGACAAGATACAACATCCATTTATGATAAAAACTCTCAATAAAATGGGAATAGAAGGAAAGTACCTCAACATAATAAAGGCCATATATGACAAACCCACAGCTAACATCATACTCAACGGGGAAAGACTGAAAGCCATTCCTCTGAGAACAGGAACGAGGCAGGGCTGCCCACTCTCACCACTCCTGTTCAGCATAGTACTGGAGGTTTTGGCCAGAGCAATTAGGCAAGAAAAAGGAATAAAAGGAATCCAAATAGGTAACGAAGAAGTGAAACTCTCACTATTTGCAGATGACATGATTGTATATATAGAAAACCCTAAAGAATCTGTTGGAAAACTGTTAGAAACAATCAACAACTACAGCAAAGTTGCAGGGTACAAAATCAATCTACAAAAATCAGTTGCATTTCTATATGCTAATAATGAACTAACAGAAAGAGAGCTCAAAAAGATAATACCATTTACAATTGCATCAAAAAGAATAAAATACCTAGGAATAAATCTTACCAAGGAGGTGAAGGACCTATACAATGAGAACTACAAGACATTATTGAGGGAAATCTACGATGACATAAAGAAATGGAAAGATATCCCATGCACGTGGATTGGAAGAATAAACATAGTTAAAATGTCTATATTACCTAAAGCAATCTACAGATTCAATGCAATCCCAATCAGAATCCCAATGACATTCTTCACAGAAATAGAAAAAAGAATACTAAAATTTATATGGGGCAACAAAAGACCCCGAATAGCTAAAGAAATCCTAAAGAAAAAGAACAAAGCAGGAGACATCACAATTCCTGACTTCAAAACATACTACAAAGCAATAGTAATCAAAACAGCATGGTACTGGTACAAAAACAGACACACAGATCAATGGAACAGAATTGAAAGCCCAGAAATAAAACCACACATATACGGACAGCTAATTTTCGACAAAGGTGCTAAGGACATGCAATGGAGAAAGGAAAGTCTCTTCAATAAATGGTGTTGGGAAAACTGGACAGCCACATGCAAAAGAATGAAAGTGGACCATGTGCTATCGCCATTCACAAAAATTAACTCAAAATGGATCAAAGACCTGAAGGTGAGACCTGAAACTATAAAACTCATAGAAGAAAATATAGGCAACACACTATTTGACATTGGTTTTAAAGGAATCTTTTCGGATGACATGCCTACCCAGACTAGGGAAACTAAAGAAAAAATAAACAAGTGGAACTTTATCAGACTAAAGAGCTTTTATAAGACAAATGAAACCAGAATCAAGATGAACAAACAACCAACCAGCTGGGAGAGAATATTTGCAAAACATACATCTGACAAGGGGTTGATCTCCATAATATATAAAGAACTCACACAATTGAACAACAAAAAAACAAACAACCCGATCAAAAAATGGGCAGAGGAAATGAACAGACACTTCTCCAAGGAAGATATACAGATGGCCAATAGGCACATGAAAAGATGCTCAACATCACTAATCATCAGGGAAATGCAAATCAAAACAACACTAAGATACCACCTCACGCCCGTTAGAATGGCTATAATCACCAAGACAAAAAACAACAAATGTTGGAGAGGATGTGGAGAAACAGGAACCCTCATACACAGCTGGTGGGAATGCAAATTGGTGCAGCCTCTATGGAAAACGGTATGGAGATTCCTCAAAGAATTAAAAATAGAGATGCCCTATGATCCAGCCATCCCACTACTGGGAATCTATCCAACGCACCTGAAATCAACAATCCAAAGAGGCTTATGCACCCCTATGTTCATTGCAGCGTTATTCACCATAGCCAAGAAGTGGAAGCAACCTAAGTGTCCCTCGACTGACGATTGGATTAAGGAAATGTGGTATATATATACAATGGAATACTACTCAGCCATAAAAAAAGACAAAATCGTCCCATTTGCAACAACATGGATGGGCCTGGAGCGTATTATGTTAAGTGAAATAAGCCAGAAAGAGAAAGACAAACACTGTATGATCTCACTCATATGTGGAATATAAACCAACACATGGACAGAGAAAACTGGACTGTGGTTACCTGGGAAGTGGGGGTGGGGGGTGGGCACAAGGGGTGAAGGGAGTCATATATGGGGTGATGGACAAACAAAAATGTACAACCCAAAATTTCACAATGTTAGAAACCATTAAAACATCAATTAAAAAATATATATATATTTTTATGTGGATGGTGTAATTGGGTATGGAGAAATACTAAATGCGCTACAAAAACTAATTGACCTAAACAGTGAATTTAGCAAGGACACAGGTTACAATGTCAATATAAAAAATTGTATTTCAACAATAGCAACAAACAATTAGAAATTGAAGTTAGAAACAAAATACAACATCCAATATTATTTTTAAAAATGAAATAATAGGGGGCCGGCCCCGTGGCTTAGTGGTTAAGTGAGTGCGCTCCACTGCTGGCGACCCGGGTTCGGATCCCGGGCTCGCACCGACACGCTGCTTCTCTGGCCATGCTGAGGCCGCGTCCCACATACAGCAACTAGAAGGATGTGCAGCTATGACACACAACTATCTACTGGGGCTTTGGGGGAAAAAATAAATAAATAAAATCTTTAAAAAAAAAAAATTCTTGTTTAAAAAAAAAAATGAAATAATAGGTTTACATTTTTAAAATATATTCAATATCTGTGCATGAAAACTAGAAAACACTGCTGAGAAAATTAAATATGTAAATAAATTGAGAGCTATACCATGTCAGATGGAGTAGAAAACCCAGTATGCTTACCACATCAATTCTAAATTTTCAATGCAATTCCAATCAAAACCTCAACAGGATTATTGGAGAAACTGACAAATCTATTCTGAAATTTATACAGAAATAAAGAAATTTGGAAGAGCCTAGAATAATAAGTCATACACACACAAAAAAACACAGTTGGGGAAATTTACCTAATTTCAAGGCTTAACCTCTTGTAATCAATACTGTGTTGTATTGGCATAAGGATAAACATATAAATATGTTCAGAAACAGAAGGTCCAGAAATAAACTCAAATATACTCATTTTTTACAACAATGTCAAGGTAATTCAATGTTTAAAGAACAGACTTTTAAACAAATTATGCTGTGTTGATTGGATATAAGAAAAAATAATAAACACTAACCACTACCTCACACCACACACAAAAACTAACTCAAAATGAGTCAAAGACCTACATATTAAAGCTAATCTATAATAATAATAACAAAATTTATAAAATATATTTGGATAGATCAATATTTGTTAGATATGACCCAATAAGTGCACAAAATAAGAAAAAATGAAAAATTGGAACTTATCAAAATATTAAATCTTCTCCTCATCAGATGTCATCACTTGTAAGAATGAAAGGGCAATCCACGAAGCAGGAGAAAATTTATATAAATATACAAATTTTTAAAAACCCTATTTTTAAAATGTCCAAAAAATATGAACATAAATACCACAAAAGATATATAAATATCTTTTGTGTAAGAACATGAAAAAAAAAATGCCCATCATCAATAGGTCAGGGAAGTAAAAATTAAAACCACAATAATTTACCATGACACAGCCCTTGGAATGACTCAAAGGAAAACTAACAATTCCAAGTGACAAATATGCTGAACAATTGGAATTTTTTTCTCCTATTTTAGATCTCTTCCCACAATTTTAGTGCTGCCTAGTATTCCACACTGACTAGCCCATAAGTGCCAGAAATAACTGTAATCTGGAGCCTTCTAGGGTTTTTGGCTACTTCGATAGCCCTCGGGGAAAAGTGAAAAACAGCTTTTGCATAAAAATTCAAATTAAACAAAAAAATCTGAATAGCAAAAGCCATCTTAAGCAAGAAGAATAGAATTGGAATCATCACAATTCCTGATTTTTAAATATATTGCAAAGCTACTAAAATGGGCAAAGAATCTGAATAGACATTTCTCAAAAGAAGACATATCAATGGCCAAAAGCACATGAAAAAGTATTTAACATCACTAATCATTAGGAAAATGCAAATCAAAACCACAATGAGGTATCACCTAACATTTGCTAAGAACAGTAATTATCAAACAGACAAGAGATAACAAGTGTTGAGGATATGGATAAAAGAAACCCTTGTGCACTGTTGGTGGGAACGTAAATTGGCACAGTCATTAGTGAAAACAGTACTGAGATTCCTCAAAAAATTAAAAATAGAACTACTTTTGATCCATCATTCCCACTTCTGGGTAAGTACCAAAGGAACTGAAATCAATATCTGGAAGAGATATCTGCACTCATGTTTATTGCAGCATTATTCACGATAGCCAAGATATGGAAACAACCTATACGTCTGTCCAGGCGTGAATGGATAATGTGGTATATATGTGTAATGGAATATCGTATAGTCTTTAAAAAGAAAGAAACTTGCCATTTGTGACAAATGAAACTGGAGGACATTATGCTAAGTAAAATAAGCCGTACAGAGAAAGAAAATACTGTATGCTCTTACTTATATGTGGAATCTAAAATATTCAAACTTATAGAAGCAGAGAGTTGAATGGTGGTTGGCAGAGGCTGGGGGAGGGAGAAATAGGGAGGTGCTGATCAGGGAACAAAGTTTCACTTATGCAAGATGAATAATTTCTAGAAATCTATTGTGCAGCAAGGTGATTATAGTTAACAATATACTATCACATACTTAAAATTTGCTAAGAGGGTAGATCTTGTGTTCTCACTACAAAAAAAAATAGTAAAGATGTGAGTGATGAATATGTTAAATAGCTCAATTGTGGTAATTACTTCACAATGTATACTTATATCAAAATATCAAGTTATATAATTTAAATACACACAATTTTATTTGTCCATGATATTTCAATAAATCTAGGGGATAAAGGAAATAAAAACAGTTTTTAGAATCAAGAACTTTAAAAGGGCTGCCATTAATTCTATGCTCTCACTGATCTAGCTCTCAAACAATCACAAAGTTGTTTTCCAATAAAAGTTTAACATTGATAAGAAAATAGAAACTCTTCTGTGACCTGAGTCAACAGGGAAACTACATTACAGCTCCACATACTGGAGTTATGCCACCTTACTATTACGCCTTGTTATTCACATGATATTCAGCTTTCTTAACAACTCAGGTTCAGATAGAGAAAGGAGACTCCCACATGCTTAGTTTCCAAGTGTAGGGAATACAATTCTCCACTCAAGAATGAGTGTTTCTCAAACATATCTCTCCAGAATACCTGTTTCTAAGACAAAGCCTTTCCAGCAAACAAGATAATTAATTCCTGAGAGAGAAAGTAGGAGCTACAAGACAAGGTCTCTGAACCTTTAAGAAAACCTCTTTAAATATACCTAGAGGGCAAGGCAAAAATGTATTTGTGGTTGTTCACCTCTCCAGAGCAAGATTCATCATGGGCAGAGTAAATGTTTTGAATGTGTTTCCTCCACATTATCTGCCTCTTGCCCTGTGGAACCAGAGCCACGTACAGAAGACCATTTCTCCACAGTGTTTCAACTGAATCCATTCTAAATTCAAAACCAGAAAATAGGTTTCAAACAGGTTTTCTGCGAAAAACTTTTGAGGCTTTAGGCTAGATGCAAAGATTTATACCCGTAAGGACACTTTCTTTTTTTTTAATAAGTTTATTGTGATAAATTGATATATCAAAAGAAATTGTGCATGTTCAATGCATACAATTTCTTAACAACTATTCATTTAATAGTGAATTATCTGAATAGGCTTTTCCCAAGTGTGACGTATCTTTCATATCGAAAGCTACTGATTACAAGAGGTGGTCTGTTCAAACATGGAATTCTTTCTGGGCACCCCCAAACTTCATTAAGATCATCTAAGACAGCTAAGGTAAGTCTTTCAATAGTGCTGATGCTTGTTAAAGATTGTTATTTTCCATATATAGTACTCATTATTTTTCAACATTTTTCAGATATAGTAATAGAGTATTTCATCCTCATGCCAATTCTTCAAAAGATAATTCATAATCACCATTAACCTAAATTGACAGTTGAAAATTTTGAGGCTTATAGAAATTAAGCAAATTGTAGGACCCAGCTCTCTGACACCAGATACCATGCTTTTGCCACGAGACATCTCCTTTAATAATCAAGACTAATCGTGAGAATAAAAGCAAAATTTGACTACACTATACATACACAAAAGACAAAATATGAATATTAAATGACATAAATCAGCAGCTGTTTAGTCCAAGCACAAACATGAAGAATACTTCCCAGGATCAACTGCTATGGATAATATGAATCTCTGTGGATTTGTTGAGAGTAAAACTAGAGATGATTCTTCCTGAGCTCATAGCATAGTTAAATGTTTCTCTGCGTTATTGCTCAAACTGTCAATTCTTTCTGTCTCCTAGGTGCATACAGAGTCATAAAATGAAAGTTCTATGTGTCCTTAACAGTGCGGTGTATATGTCATTTATGTTCCCTCAAATAATTCTCATAACAACCTGTGAGGTGGATATTATTATTCTCATTTTATAGATGAGAAAACTAGGAATTTAAGGTGTCAAAGAAATATACCCCAGATAAAAGAAATTGCAAGTAGAAGAACTAGGATTCTAATCTGATCTTTTTGATTCTTAAACCAATACATTTAACCACTGGGAAAATTGTTTTGGATATTTTGTGAGAGCCCATGTTTTGGAGGGGGTTATGGAAGAGGGAATGTTTGGGGCTGATGGAGAGGCCAGGATAAAAGGATTGTTCAAAGAAAGCAGTACCACATTTATCTTCACATTTCGGAGTTCCAATATATCAGTGTGTGTATGTTGTGTGTATATGTGCTGATGAAATTGCTCCACATAAACTTGCCTCTGAAGTAGTATTGAAGTAATTATAATTATTATGGCCATATCAAAAAGAGATTACTAGTTCAATATTGTTTATTATAGTGTAACAGTATAGGCCATGGGTTAAGAATTTGGAGCAAAAATAATGAACATGTATAATCTGACATAATCTTGGCTCTGCCCTCTACTAACTACTTGATCTTGGGCAGGATCCCTAACATCTCTGTACTTCTATTTCCTAGTGTGAAAAATAAGTATAAAAATGATAGTGGTAACCATCTCATAGGTTTGTAGTGAGGATTAAATAAACAAAGGTCTGCAAAACACTTCAAGTATGTTAAGTCTTCAGTAAGTTTTAGTTAATATTATCATTGTTATTATAATTATTAATATTAGTCTCTGAGATTGCTTCCTTATCTGCAAAATGGATGATATAATACCGACGACACAGGTCATTATCATATGAAAAGAGATCATGTATGCAAAACATTTGCTACTATGCCCTGCACGTAGCAACCAATTATTTAAAAGTGTATATTATTAGCTACTTTAAAGTCACTGGGTTTAGGAAACATGCACTATGACTTGTAAGCAGCTCTTCTATCCATTTTTTGCTTTCCTATCACCAATGCCCTGTTACTCTTTATTCAACTATTATAAGTAGTCTGCTGCTTGGGTTCTCACGTCTGCCTTTCAACACCTTACTGAACCTCAGCCCATTTCATCCAAGACATACAAAGATCTTTACTAGAATAGTATTCAAGATTCCCCCTTCTTCAAATTCCTCATCATCCTTCTTCTCGTATTCTTAATAACCTTCCATGGTTCCCATTTCCTAGAGATTAAAGGAAAAATTCTGTAGCTTTGCCTGTATAGACTTTACATCTATCTTCTACCTCCTTTTTAGGCTTGGCTGCCACTGTGTGGGCAATCCACTGTTTCAAGTTAGACTGTTAGTCATCTGGGATGACTCACAGTGCACAGGCGGTCTCCTGCCTGTGTGTTTACAAAGGTCCTCATGTCTATAATCTTAACAAAGACTGCCCCTTGGAGGCAATTTGAATAATCTTCAAGAACTCAGAGTCTTTACTTTCAATGCACACACACACAAACACTGGGAACAAAAAAACTCAAAAGAATTCAAAACTCAATAGAATCCAAGAATTTATTACATATTAGAATGGAAAGTTTAATAAATTCAAGGCTGCATTAATAAACATTGTTTTCTTTTCAGGTAATGGAATTAACCTTCCCATGAAACACATGGAGAACAGGAACAATGTGACAGAGTTTGTTCTACTGGGGCTCACAGAGAATCCAAAGATGCAGAAAATCATATTTGCTGTGTTTTTTCTCATCTACATCATCACTGTGGTAGGAAATGTGCTCATCGTGGTCACCATCACCACCAGCCCATTATCAGGGTCTCCCATGTACTTTTTCCTGGCCTATCTCTCCTTTATTGATGCCTGTTTTCCCTCTGTCAGTACCCTCAAACAGATCATAGATACACTCCATGAAAAGAAGACCATCCTATTCAATGAATGCATGACCCAAATATTCGGGGAACATCTTTTTGGAGGTGCTGAGAGCATCCTGCTCACTGTGATGGCCTATGACCGATATGTGGCCATCTGCAAGCCCTTGCACTACACAATTATAATGAATTGGCGGGTGTGTTTCTTGCTAGTGGGAGTGGTGTGGGTGGGAGGCTTTGTTCACGCAACCATACAGATCCTCTTCATCTTCCGATTACCCTTTTGTGGCCCTAACGTCATAGATCACTTTATATGTGATCTGAATCCTTTGCTCAATCTTGCCTGCACTGATACCCACACTCTAGGGTTCTTTGTTGCTGCCAACAGTGGGTTCATCTGCCTGTTAAACTTCCTCCTCTTGATGGTCTCCTATGTGGTCATCCTGAACTCCCTAAGGACCTATAGCTTGGAGGCAAGGCGCAAAGCCCTCTCCACCTGTGTCTCCCATATCACAGTGGTCGTCTTATTCTTTGTCCCTTGCATATTTGTGTACATGAGACCCGTAGCTACTTTATCAATTGATAAAGCAGTTGCTGTATCCTACAATATCATAACTCCCATGTTAAATCCCTTAATCTATACCTTGAGAAATGCCCAGATGAAAAATGCCATTAGGAGATTGTGTAGTAGCAAAGTGTTTTCAGGTGAGAAATAAATGTGGTTGGATATCAACATTGATTCAACAAAGGCGAGGGTCAAAAGGACATTGTAGATGATCTCAGCAAGGTAAACTTATGGAATAAAGAAGAAAATTAACAGCTATGAATCATAGCTTCTGCATTGAGTGGGGCAGAAATGAGTGCCAGAAAAGAGAGAAAAATATAACCCAGGACCATTCTTTCCATATTTAGAAAATTCTACCAAATTATATTTTAGATTTACCACCTTCAACCATGTATATGTATTCACAGGCTATCTTTCTAATAACAAGTTAAATAAATAACAGAATATATTGTTATTGTGCAGTAACTGCTGTAACAATCCAAGGAGGTAAGCACTGCTACCATCACCATTTTACAGGAGAGGAAACTGACAGAAAGGGGAAGGTATTAAAACAGATATATTGGAAAGCCAGTAACCAGAATTGGCTGATTTCCCAGATCATGCCCTTAACTGCTGTTAACTATCAGGCTATATGAGAGAAAGATCAGATAACTATACTGTTACCATTTATTCAGCCAGGACTGTGCTGGACACAAAGTATGTATTAGTTCATTACCTATCACTGAAAATCTAATAATTTTTCACTAATAGCTGTGCTTGTCTTTATATATCACAATTGATTGTCATATGTTTCCTGTAACATTACCGTATGTAACTACTTTAGGGCTATAAAAGCTTTAACCTCTAAGGGATAGGTAGTGAAGATTATACCATGTTTCCAAATTTCCTTGTAGGCTTCAGAACCATTTTGTATTGGTCCTATCACCCAGCTTATGCTGATAACCCATCAGAAAGAGGAGTGATTCAAATAAAAGAATATTTTGATGTCAGACAGGAATTTTTACTTATTAAATATACAATCATCTTCTATAATGTATTTGCCTGCTATATAACAATACCTTTACAAGGTCTCACAATGTCTGGTGCACAAAAAATATTGATTGACTGAGTGGAAGTATAAAGGAAAGTGAATAACATCAATAAATGATGAGCCAAAAAGTAGTACTAGAGCCTAGGGAATTCTTCCCTACTTTTATCTGATTCAACTCTAAGTAGAGAATTATGCCTAGAACCCTTGGGGGAACTACAGTTTGTTTTTACTCTTGCTTAAACTGAGGATGAGAAAGAAATTGAAACTATAATTCTCAGCATATTAGCAAATAGTTTACCTTGATGTTCTCCCTGCTCTAAGAATTTATTACCTTATTAATATGAGCTATTTTTTATATTCTCTGTTAATCAGTATACTTTTTGGTAACATTTCATTATTGAAAGCTGTTTTTAAAAATATGTTGGTCCAGGGCCAGCCCCGTGGCTCAGTGGTTAAGTGCGCGTGCTCAGCTGCTGGCGGCCCGGGTCCGGATCCTGGGCGCGCACCGACGCACTGCTTCTCCAGCCATGCTGAGGCCGCGTCCCACATACAGCAACTAGAAGGATGTGCAGCTATGACATACAGCTATCTACTGGGTCTTTGGGGGAAAAAGAATAAATAAATAAAATCTTTAAAAAAAAAAAAGAATTAAAAAAAAATATATATGTTGGTCCATATATACCCAAAGCAACTTCAGGATAAATATATTCCATTCATTCCTCCATCCTTCATTCATTAATGTACAAATACTTTTGAGCCCAAGGAATGTATCAGGCACACTGATAGTTGCTGAGGCTCGGTGGTGAATAAAAAGAGACTTAGGTTCACAGAGCTTAGTATCCATTGAAAAGCTCCCAGGAGGGAGCAGAAAGTTACAAGTATTAGAAATAATAACATAGTGGAATCACAGGTGCTATGAAACCGCACGGGGGGGGACGCAGAACAAAGACCGCAGGCTCAGGCACAGATTCCTAGAGGAAAAGCTGTCAAAAACGGGACCCAACAGATGAAGAGAAGTTGGTTGGCAGAGTGAATAGGCGCGAGGTTGAAGGGGAGTATCCCAGGGGGTGGAATATGTAACAGAGTCCAGGAGGTAAAAACCAGTATGCAGAAAACCTAATCAATTCAACAGGGCTGTGGCTATTCATTCATCCTTTCATTCAACAATTATTTACTGAACCCCCAGTGTGTGCTGGGCCCCATGCTGGACATTGAGCTGGTAAAAGGATAAAGGGCAAGACGTGAAGCTGGAGAGACAAGAACAGGGAAGATCACAAAGGGTTTCACAATTGTGTTAAGGCTCAATGATAAGTAGCATGGAGAAAACATTGAAAAGTTTTTTTTAAACTAGTGAAGGATGCAGTTAGATTTGAGTTTTAGAGTGATAACTCAAGTTACAGCAGGGGAAATAGTTTGCAGGGGACAAGACTGACAGCAAGAGAGTGGTTAGGAGGTTGCTGTAATGATTTGGGTGTGAAAGAATGGAGGCCTGACCTCTGGTGGTTCCAGGGAAGATGCAGAGTTTGGTGGACACTGCTGTGTCAAGCTCTAATCTGTATCACCAGGAACAGTGCACCCATGTCCCCTGCTGCTGTGTGCTTGGGCTGCTAAGAGCTCACAGCCCCACCATCCCAGGACCTACCAGTGGCCAACGAATGACACCAGTGGGAGTATTAAAGGCCAGTCCCCTTGCTTCAAGGTGGAACCAGTTCTGTAGCACAATGTATACTCCAGGGCTCCTGCGGCTCCAGGCTAAAGCCGGACTCCAATTGAGACCACATCTTTTCTTTCCCCTACCATAGCTTCCCTCAACCTCTCCTGCTTATAAATCACTTTCATAAAAATCCCCATATGAGTCTCCATGTAGGGAACCCAAACTAACAGAGAGACGGAGAAGGATTTAGAAATACTTAGGAGTTATAAACAAAAGAACTTGATAGCAGATGATGATTAGAGACAGAAGAGTCATGGATAACACACAGTTTCTGGCTTAGATTACTGGATAGATGGAACAGAGAGAAGGTAAATGTGTTTTTTAATGTGCTGAGTGAGATTCAAGTAGCTATATACGATTGGATATCTATTTCTGATACTCAAAAAGATGAAAGTCAGAGAAATGTAGGATCCTTGAGCATATAGATGGCAATTAAAGCTATAAAATTATTAGACATCACCTAGGGAGAATATGATTCAGTCAGCCATGGGTGGTCATCAGTGGTCTCTCAAAAGATCCATAGCCATTTTGATATTTTTAGGAAGAAAACAAAAAAATGATCCCAAAATAGAATTCTAAAAATATAAATTGGTACATGATTAGCAATTCAGTAGGACACTAAATCTATAAAATAAAAACCTACCATGAAGGAAATAAAAATCAGCCTGGTGTCAGACTTTTTATCTACAAAACTAGAAATTGGGAGTTAATGGAAAAAAGTCTTTAATGTTCTCAAAGGAAAATAACTGGAACCTTTAATTCTATATCATGCAATATATAAATAACACCCATGCAAACAGGGTGTTATCCAAGACTCTTCTGTCTCTAATCTTCATCTGCTATGAGAATGAGAATAAAATGAATACATTTTCGGACATGCAAGGGCTCAGTAATTTTATTCGTCAAACATTATGAATAAGAAATATACCTCAACAAAATGCTAGCAACCTGAATTCAACACATCCAAAAGATTATACACCAACATCAATTGGGATTAATCCCTGAGATACAAGATTGGTTAAAATATGCAAATCGATGTGATATACTACATTAACAGAATGAAAGGTAAAAACCACATAATCATCTTAGTAGATACAGAAAAAGCATTTGACAAAGTTCCACACCCTTTAATGATAAAAACTCTCAGCAAAATAGAATTAGAAGGAAATTTCCTCAACACAGTAAAGACCACTTATGAAAAGCCCACAGCTAACATGATAACCAATGGGGAACAACCGACAGCTTTTCCTCTAAGATCTGGTAAAAGGCAAGGAAGCCCACTCTCACCACTTCTATCCAACATAGTGCTGGAAGTACTAGCAAGAACAATCAGACAAGAAAAAGAAATAAAAAGCATCCAAATTGGAAAGAAAGAAGTAAATTATCTGTTTGTAGATAATATGATCACATATGTAGAAAACCCTAAAAACTCCACCAAAAAATGTTAGAACTAATAAATAAATTCCATAAAGATACAGGATACAAAATCAACATATAAAATCTTACATCTCTTTAAACCAACAATAAACTGTACAAAACGGAAATCGAGAAAATAATACCCTTTACAATAGCATCAAAAAGAATAAAATACTTCAGAATAAATTTAACCAAGGAAGTGAAAGATCTCTACAGTGAAAACTATAAGACATTGATGAAAGAAATTGAAAAAAACACAAATAAATGATATCATGTGTTCATGGACTGGAAGAATTAATATTGTTAAAATGTCCATAATACTCAAAGCCACATATAGATTCAATGAAATCCCTATCAAAATTCCAATGACATCTTTCACAGAAATAGAACAAACAATCTTAAAATATGTATGAAATCACCAAAGACCCAGATAATCAAACCAATACTGAGAAAGAAGAACAAAGCTGAAGGCATCACATTTCTACTTCCTGATTTCAAACTATGTTTCAAAGCTATAATAATCAAAATGGTATGGTACTTGCATAAAAACAGACAACTAGATCAGTGAAGCAGAACTGAAAACCCAGAAATAAATCTTTTTATATACAGTCAATTAATATTTGACAAGGGTGCCAACACTACTTAAAGGGAAAAGAATAGTCTTTTCAATAAATGGGGGGGAAACTGGATATTCACATGCAAAAGAATGAAATTGGAACCTTATCTTACACCACATACAAAAATCAATTCAAAATAGATTAAATACTTAAACATAAGACCTGAAACCATAAAACCACTAGAAGAAAACATTCAAAAAAAAAAAGCTTGACAGTCGTCTGAGTAATGATATTTTGAATACGCTTCTCTTTTCATCTTGCTCTGATGATATAGCTTCCAACAGCATGTGTATTCTTTTTCTGGGAGGTCAGGGAGCAGGAGACACATATAGTGGTGCTGACACTGATACGTCCACGGACAGTTTCCCACTGAGTGTCAGTGGCACCTCTGCAGTCATATTCCAGTGAATCTACAGACACCCAAGAGACCAGCTTCCCAACACAGCTGGTCTGCACCACAGTAGAGTGTTTTCTGCCAGTGTTGGTCCACCTGTGCCTTAGAGGTTGTTTCCTGCTTGGCAGTCCAGGCCACAGCTCCTTGCTCACCAGCTCAGCCCATAAGCTCCACAGTGGGAGGCTCCCAGCTTGCCAGTCCCTTTCTTGCCTGCCAGCTGCCGGGAACTAGTTCTGGCCCATGACAGCGCAGAGAAGTTATCTACTATCCAATGAGCAACAAGTAGACCTCCTCCAAAAGAGTGGAACCCCAGCCTCGGGGAGGAGTTCCACCTTCTAAATGGGGTCACTCCTTGGATACTCATTTCTCAATCTCAGGGCATTCCTTAGAGTACTTGTTACACCTTTCCAGTCAATGCTCTGATTTAATTAATAATCGCATGTAAACTTATCCTGTTCAAATTACTGTGTGGTCCGTCTCCTGATTGGACCCTGACTGATACAATATAGAAAATACCTAATACAATGTCAGCCTTATAGGCATTTGATAAACAGTATCTCTGTTTACTCTGCAACCAAGATTTAATGAACAAAAAAATTCACAAAGGAAAGAATTTATATTATATTGAGGCCAGCGTCCAAAGTAAAGGAACATCATTAAACATGTTATTTTCAGTAATCAGTCATAACCAACATCTCAGTGTTACATAATAAGATTATTTTAATACCAATCCAATATTCTAGGGTCACACATTTTAGCTTCTGAAGATATTTCAGATTTCCAGGTAATAGATAAATATTTATTGATTAAGAAGCAGTAAGTTGTGATGACAAGAGTGTAGGATGGGAGGCAGCAAGTCTGGATTCCAGTCCGAGCTTTAGCTCTGTGCTGAAGTGGCTATCTGCAACCATTATCCAACCTCTTGTTATAGCTGGTGTCTTCGTCTGTAGATCAAGAGGCTTGGACTAAATTACCTCTAATACTTCTATCTGCGGTGCTCAATAATTATGCTTAATCATTATCTGAAGTCACTTTTTTCCTCCAGAGCTTCCTATTGCATTTTTCACCTCTGCATTTCTGAGGGTGTAGATTAAGGGATTTAACATCGGGGCCACCATAGTATAAAAGAGAGCCACAGCTTTATCAATGGGCAGAGTGGTCACTGGGCACAGATACATAAATATGCAGGCCACAAAGAATAAGACCACTACTGTGATGTGAGAGACAGGTGGAGAGGGCTTTGTGCCTCCCCTCCAAGCTATAGTTCTCTAGGGAACACAAGATGACCACATAGGAGACCATCAAGAGGAGGAAGTTTAATAGGCAAATGAACCCACTATTGGCAGCAACAACGAGACCAAGGGTATGAATATCCATGCAGACAAGTTTCAACAAAGGGTACAAGTCACACATGAAATGATCTATGACATTGGGGCCACAGAAGGGCAGCCAGACCATAAAGAGGATCTGAACGGTTGCATGGAGAAATCCTCCACTCCAGGCCACTCCCAGCAGGAGAATGCACAGCCTGTGGCTCATGACAGTCGCATGGTGCAGAGGTTTGCAGATGGCCACATAGCGGTCATAGGCCATCACCGTCAACAGGATGATCTCAGCAGCACCAAAAATATGTTCTGCATAGACTTGAGCCATACACCCATTAAAGGAGATCATCTTCTTCTTGTGAAGTGAGTCCACAATCAGCTTAGGAGCTGAAGAAGAAGAATAAATTGTGTCTATCAAGGAAAGGTGGGCCAGGAAGAAGTACATGGGGGAGTTCAGAGTGTGGCTGGTGGTGATGGTAGCCACAATGAGCAGGTTGCCTGAGAGTGTTACCGTGTATAGAGCCAAAAATACCACAAACAATACTTTCCACATTTTGGGGTTCTGTGTAAGACCTATTAAAATGAATTGAGTCACATTTCTTTTATTCTCCATCTATGTGGTGTGGAGGAAGGAATGCTTTACCTTAAAAAAAAAAAAAAAAAAAGAATGAAAGGAAGGAGGAACTATGAAAGAACGAAGTAGTCCAAAACTCTGCCTTATCTGACAATCTCACAGATAATTCCTTTTCTTCCCAAAACTCCTTAGGAATAGATATCTCAAAACTTCTCTTAGCTGATTCTCTTAATCTTTTATTATCTTGCTCTCAAAAATATCCTTATAAGACATCAGATACCAAGAAGAAATGAACTCCATTTCCCTGGATCAGAGTAGTCTTTACAAAATTTCATTTGAACATCAATATGTTGGAGTAATGTACTTATCAGAAGTAATAATTTGGGAAACTAACAAAACTTAAATAGAATATGTACAAATTAACATGAATAAAAAAACACAATATAGTCTGTATATCCTAATTACAATTATGTAAACATACTGTAGGCAAAAAGCTAGTGAATCATCATTAAATAATTAGTATTTGAAAACTATAGGTTTTATATGTATCTTTTAAGAATAAAATTCAAATTCAAAAATTTCTCATAAAATTTTATACAGGTTTTATTTCATCTATGTTAAAACACGTATATATAGAAAAGTTGATGAGGATAAAAATTAATATATTTAGGACATTTGTTCCTGGATATAAGATTATGAGTGATCTTTTATTTCTTTATACTTTTTAGTATTTTCCAAATGTCTACAGCTTGTCTGACTAATTTTATGATCATAACATAAATATAATTTCCATATTTTTTCTTAGAGGCCTGAAGTTGAAATCATGAAGTTTTAAACTGAGTGGAATATATATGGAAGACAAACATAGAGAATTGTACATTGATACATCATGGGACCCCAGGAAATATTATCTGAATATAAATGAAGTAACTGCTTTAATATATTCATGAAATTGTTACTAGTTCACCAAATGGACATAGAGTGAGGGTCTGAGTAGGCACTGACACATATCACTCAATTAAACTTTAAGACTGTGTTTACAACGAAGTTATGCCGTTGTTAATTCTCACTTTTTTCTGGACCTCAGATTCCTTTATTCTCTTTATCTTAATGTACTCTTAAAGCACAAAGGCAGTGAAGGCTAGATGAATTGTCCCTGTTACATGTGGGCAAGGCACATAATGAGGTACATGGAAAGGAAACCTCTTCCAGATGACAGCACAAATGCTTCATTGAGAAGCTAGCTTTAGATTTCTAAACCCCAGGATAGTGGTCTCCCTTCTAGATAGCTCAATGCATCACAGAATTCTTCCAGGGACAAGAACCCTTGAGAAGAAAGTTGAGTGCCCTTCTAATTGCCAAGTCTTCTCTAGACAAGATGGCCTTTGGGAAAACCAACAACTGACTAATATGTTTTTATAATTTCCTGAAGATCTATGACAAAGGTTGGATTTCATGATAAAAATCAGACAGAACCCCCAGACTTGACTCATTCATCTTCATTATTTTTCACTCATTACCTCAGTTTCCTGCAAATCTTGAAGCAATTAGAATCTATTTTTTAAAAAATTCTCTTTTAACAGTTTCCATCTGCCTCCTTTTGTCCCACACCACACAGAAACAAACATACAAACAAAACAACTTGGTCTTATGTCAAAATTGATGTCTTTAATGTCCTGTGTTAATGGCAGACTCAAGCACAGAATCAGTTTCTTTTTCTGTCCTAGTCCAAAGAGCAATAGTGTGCCTATTACCACTGAAATCCTCTCATACCCATATTTTGGGAAGAATGAGAAATGGAGAAAGGTGTTGATCTAGCAGGATGACCCTGATCTTCCATAAAAGAATAATTGCGTCCTGGCTCAAACTGCAATTGACAGACAGGGACTCAAGCAGACAAACTTCTTCTAGGCAGAGAAAACTTTGTTACTTGTTTAAATTCCACATACTCAAACATTTTGAAATACAAACTTTTACTGTAATTCTGCTTTTCCCCATTCTTAACAGCAAGCAGAGATTTCTTTTTCTACTATGTAGTTCCTATAATAATAATTTTTGTTGAGCATTTGCCATGTACTAGGGACGATACTAAATACATTACATATGTTATTTCATTTAATCTTCACAAAAATTGATGAAGTTGGTACACTACTAACCGTATTTTAAAGAAAAGGAAACTGTGGTTAGGAGAAAACAAATGACTTGCTCAAAGTAATAATGACAAGAAAATAGAGGAGCCTGTATTTAAATCTAGGATGTTTGGCTCTAGCTCTTTAGCACTTAGTGCCTCTCCAGTGTAGATCCAGTTTACTTCTGGGAATCAGCAATGCCAGAGTTTGGAAAAGTAGGTTGGCATCTAGAGCCACTACTTGTGACCATTTGAATTCCATGGCAATTCTTTTGCTAAGGTATGAAATGTAGAGTTAGATGTTGAGTTCAAGGGTCCATTGGACAAATTGTTTGTTGTAGAATTGTTGTACACAAAAAATCACCCAGTACCTTCCATTTTATCAACATATATGCTCTTTAAGGATGAAGACACTGAGGCCCAGACAGATAAAGTCCAAGGAAACACAGCTAATTGATTAGTAGTAGACCACAACAAGAATCATGGTCTTCTAATGCCCAACCCAGTGATTTTTTTTCAGCACCACGTCTAGTAACATGAGTGTATACAAGGAAAAATCACCCTACAGTGACAAAGAGAAGTAACTTTCATCTCTCATCTTTAGTAATACCTGTCTTGACTCTCTAAAAAAATAGGGTTAAGTCTGAGTTCAGGGATGCAGAGATTCAGTCATATTGCTGGGACAACATTCATTGTAGCAGAAATAAGATCTTGTCTGGTAAGAACAAGATAGAAGAAAATCTGAATAGTCAGCATAAAAAGTGCCCCCGATCCTGGAGTTTAATCTAGCACAGCAAAGACTACACTCTTTCTTTGCAGATTCTATATTTTAATGCATTCTCCATTGAGATGTCAGTTTTAGAGCTGAAGATTTCTATCAAAAAACAGATTCCAAATGCTTCCCTTCTCTCTCCCATGCTGACCTGCCTTTACCACAGTGAAAGTCGCACACCCTGTCTCAGCTTCACCTCAAATTTGCCTTCTTCATTGTCATTTGTCTCTCATATCTCCCTCTATCAGTACAAGGTTAAGATTTTTACCCCTTATTTCATCCCTGGAAATTATCAAAGTCAGAGCATTGTTTCAAGGAAATGAGTGACTATACAGAAGCTGATCTCTAACTATCCAAACTATCACACCATATGCCCTATCTCTGGAGGAAACCCTCAGTGACCCATGCAACCACAATCTGCTGCACTACTGCACTGTCTCCACACTCAAAAGCCTAGAAATTGACTCAGAAATCCATAAAATGTAAACCTATCTCTGATAAATTATAGATCTATCTATACACAGGGAGGAGAATAAACATTTCTGTGAAACATCTAAAAAGTGTTTCCCCCATCAAATATCAGAAAGTTATGCTTCAATGATTTTAATTATAAACCTCTCAGGAGAAGATGGAAATGTGGGAAACTGGATTAAAAATAAACAATTCTAGTTAACTTACCGTGGTTGCCTCTGTAGTTAAGCAGGATGTCCAATGTATTCAGCAATAAGAAACAACCATTATATGTAGTTGTTCAAACATCATATCATAGTAATGTACATTTCTAAGTCTCCACTGACTAGACAATGTTACAGGAGGCAGAGAATGTCAAGACGGCACAAATTTATTCCAATGGATTTAGCAAGCATTTAAAGCTCCAATGCTTTGGAAATTTAAGTCAAAGGAAAAGAAAATGCTATGATGAATTTGAAACCCAAAGTTCTTAGGTACTAAGGCAAATCTTCTGATCTTCAGCACCTAGCTCTCTGGTTATAGGGTAAGAAACACAAATATTTCTATCATTTAATAACCCCCTCTCATTCTGCTCTTAAAATAAGAAAACAGCTTCTTCTTGAATCATAGTGTTTAGAAAAGATGCTGAGAACATTAAAGGACTTGTCTTTCTATCTGAGGTTTTGCCCTCTCAGGAATTAATTATTTCTATTTTTTAAAAATTTCACCTTAGAAACAGATATTTGGGAGAATTCGTCTATGGACAACAAACATATCTTCACCTGAATGGTTCTTTTCCCTGCACTTTAAACTTACATATTAATAGCCTACATTCCTAGTCTGGAAAATTGTGTGATAATGCACTCCTCTTATAAGCCCTTGGGTACTGTGAACTGGGACATGAAGGACTCTGAGTGCTCTGTAAATAATAACATAGGGTTTCATTCAGGTTGCATGTCTCTGAGGAAATTTCCTCCCTGGCAGAGGTCACCAGAGGAGGTTGAGATACTGAGTTAAATCTCTCAAATGTACTATAAACACATCAGGACATACTTTGTTTATAGGAATATTGGGAGCTGATATATTTTCAGGCAGAGCGATATCTACAGTTGGAGGGAAAATGGAGGCTCAAATCCTAGTGCCAGCTAGCTCAGGATCAAAATCTAAAAAGGTAGATTTTTATGTCTTCCCATCGACATTTTTTGGAAGTCTTAGTATTCCACTAGCCATTCAACGAAAGAAAACAAACAGATTTCTTCCAATTTTCTTCATACATAATATTCTCAGGACAGTGGAGAATAGAACAACCAAATATATTCTACTATCTTCAAACACATACTGTAGAGGTGCACTCTGCAGCCTAGGGGAGAGGGCGCTGTATAACCTACTTATCATAAGAGTTAACAGCTGCTATATTTAAATATATGGCTAGGCAGTGGATGGAGAACTGGGAAAAATAGTAATAATAGCACTTATCATTACTGAGCACTATGTCCTTTATTCTATTAATACAGTGTGCTATATTGATTGATTTTCATATGTGGAGCCAA
The DNA here is from genome assembly GCF_020826845.1 of Diceros bicornis minor. Lineage (NCBI taxonomy): Eukaryota > Metazoa > Chordata > Mammalia > Perissodactyla > Rhinocerotidae > Diceros > Diceros bicornis. Next base: position 22,235,378 of record NC_080770.1, read on the forward strand.
CTTTTCATTCCTGGGATAAATCTCATTTGCTTTTGGTGTATAACCCTTTCTATAGGCTACTGGATTCAGTTTGCTAGTATTTTGTTGAGGATTTTTGTGTCTGTATTCATAAGAGATATTGGTTATAGCTTTCTTTTCTTGTGATATTTTTGTGTAGTTTTGATATCAGGGTAACACTGGTCTTACAGAATGAGTTGGGAAGTGTCCCATCCTCTTCTATTTTTTGGAAGAGTTTGTGAAGCATTGGTGTTAATTCTTCCTTAAATGTTTGGTAAAATTCACAAGAAAAGCCATCTTGGTTTGAGTATTTTTTGTGGGAGAAGTTTTTTTTTTATTATTATTTCAATCTCTTTACTTGTTATATTTCACTTGAGTTAATTTCAGCAGTTTGTGTCTTACTAAGAATTTGTCCATTTCAGCAAAGTTATGTAAATTGTTGGCATACAACTGTTCATAGTATCCCCTTATAATCTTTTTTATTCCTGTAAGATTGGTAGTAATGTCCTCTCTCTTATTCCCGATTTTAGTAACTTGAGTCTTCTATCTTTTTTTAGTCAATCTTTTTTGGTGATCTTTTCAAAGAACTCACTTTTGGTTTTCATTCATCTTAAATAATGTTCTTAGATTCAAAGAACCAATAAATCTTCAAGTCTTTGCCAAGGGGCTTTATGTGCAAATAGGGGCATGTCTTCACCACTCAGCCAGGAGTTTACAACTTTACTTTAGTCTTTATTTCTTGCTTCCACAGAGTCTCAGGGTAAGCCAGAGTTGAGAGCGTAGTCTTTCTTGAACATGCACACAGTCCGGGCATACGCACAGCTCTATTCATGCACATAGCTTTCAAATTCCCAGAAATATGTCATAGTGTCATAGCATTTCAAATCCCCCTATAGTACTTTATTCCTCATATTTTCCTTTTAAGCCTTTGTTTAGTCTATTGTTTGCTCTATTACCCACTGCCCAAGGCTCCTGCCATGTTCAAGAATTGCCTTTGTTTTTTACATAAGCACTCAGGAAAAGGCTCCAAGTCAAATCAAAAAGGACAGTCTAGTGAGTTGTCTTTCAACAAGCCACGAGAAAGGCCATATAATGACAATTATCTGGGAAAGGGCTTCGAAGGAGCTCCAGTCCCATTCTGCCCCCTCCAGTGGCTGCCAGGCTGCTGGTTTTCATGTGATTGCAGGCTGTTGGTTTTCAAGTTTACAGAGGAGCTGGAGAGGGAGCATAAAAATAGAGCATGTTAAATGCCACAAACCTCACTGTTATTACTAAGATTTAGTCATTTTTCTTAGTAAGTACTCCCTGGATTTTTACAAGATTTCGGATAACTTCCAGAATTCTGAAAATATTGATTCTGATAATTTTTCCAGTATTTTCATCGCTTTAATAGAGGAGAGAATTTTTAAAAGTTGTTATGGGGTGCCTGCCCCATGGCTTAGCGGTGAAGTGCGTGCGTTCCGCTACTGGTGGCCCGGGCTCGGAGCCCGGGCATGCACCGACACACCGCTTGTCCGGCCATGCTGAGGCGGTGTCCCACATACAGCAACTAGCAGGGTGTGCAACTATGACATACAGCTATCTACTGGGGCTTTGGGGAGAAAAAGGGGAAAAAAGGAGGAGGATTGGCAATGGATGTTAGCTCAGGGCTGATCTTACTCAGCAAAAAGAGGAGGATTGGCATGGATGTTAGCTCAGGGTTGATCTTCCTTACAAACACACAAAAAAAGTCCTTATGCCTCTGACATCAGCCCACTGAGCACTATATGTTAGAGTTCTTGCTGGATTTCAGTGTTTGATGATCATTAATTTAAATCCCAACAATCACTCTATAAGTATATATTGTTAGCCCCACTTTAGAGCTAAAGAAGCAGACACACTTAGTGGCTGGGCCAGAATCCAAATTCAGGTCCAGGATTTGCTGGTACCAAAGTCTATGATTTTGCCTTATGTTCTACTGTCCTTGGGTCAGAAGTATAATATCAATTGAAAGAATATATGAAAAGAAGAGCCAGGTTCTTATATCTAGGTGCTGATAGGCTGGAGGAGGGAATTCTGAAGAACTATATTTGAGGTTCCATTTCATTGTTTGCACAGAGTGTGCAAGTTGAGTTGTTGGCCAAGGTTATGTGTTTATCCACCATGCTTGCTAAGTTCACTTATTATGTGTAATAATTGTTTATATGCATCCCTAGATTTTCCATATGAGGAGTCTGGCTCCTAGTCAAAAGCCTATATGTGATTTTTCAGACCTAATCATAGGCAGTTACAAAGGCTTTGGGGCAGGCTTCATGGGAGAAGGCTGCCATCTCCATACCAGATTTTATTCACAGTCAATGCATTACAATCTCTAAGAGGAGTTGAAGTCAAGGACTCAGGCCTCCCTGCCTGGCCATGCCCTTATGCATATCTGCATTCCTAGCCCAGGCACCTCCATTTTGAGATCTCCTTATCAGGGAATCTTGAAGACAATTTTCTCTACTCTGACTCAGTACTCAGTACTTTTCCACGCCTGCTGGTCCTTCCCCCTTGCCCACCTCTCTGACCCCCAGGTCCATAAAACTGTAGGAACGTTTTGATCAGGGCTCCCTCAGCAGTGAGATGACCCCCACATCTGTGCTGATCCACCTGACTTTTCACTGGTGCACTGTTCCATGGGGGATAATGGAACAGGGGGAGTTGGTCATTACTCTAATCTTAGCCTTTTGCTTATACTGTCAGAGCAGGTGAGTAAAGGCTTAAGAACATAATATTTGATCAAGACATATTATCTTTTTCTATATGTTTCTGAATTAAATTTACTAATATTTTACTTAGGTTTTTACATTTCTGTTCATATGAAGACCACCCTGCAATTCTTCTTTCTTGTAAGGTTGTTGTCAGGTTTTAGCATCATGGTTATGCAGCCCTCATCTTTTCTTTCTTCTTGAAAATTTTTTGAATAATGGTTATTATTTTTTCCCTAAATACTCTACAGAATTCACCAGGAAAGCTATCTGAATTTTTCACTGAGGTAAGATTTTAATTACAGAATCAAGTTAATACATGGAGAAATGTTCAAATTTTTATTTCTTCTTTTATAGGTTTTGAAAAGACTTTTTAATTAATTGGTTTATTTCATCTAAAATTCACTTTTATTGGCATAAAGCTTTATAAAAAGCCTATTACAAGTTTTAATTTCAATAGAAATCTGTAGTAAGTGCCCCTTTCTCATTCCTTATATAATTCGTGTTTTCTTTCACTCCCACCTTTTTTTATTCTTGATCAGTTTTGCTCATGATTTATCAATTTTACTAATCTTTTCAGAGGACAAAGTTCTGGCTTTATTGATTGAGAAAATAAAAGGGATCAGATTGCCAAGTCAGATAAACAAATATCAGAGATCTTCTCTAGCATCAAGCTTTACTAACAACTTAAGGAATACAAGGAATCATGAAACACAACAGAAGCTGGAAAAGTCCGAGCCTCCAGTGCTGCTCTCCACGCCTTTCTTGCTGCATTAGTGTGCTCTCTGGTTGATGCACAACACACGATTTCTGTAAGTAATGCATTCAGTCATCACTCACACAAAATGGAGCTATTTGGTCATGACATTTTATACTCTGATAACCATATAGCCTAGTGAGATTTTCCAGAAAGCCATTCACCATAAATCCAAAGGGTTTGTTTACCATAAGTGATCCTAGACAGATGAGATATATCTGCTTCAAGCATTCCATAGATAAGGATTCTCCCGCTGGTAAATACCATAAGTGTGTTTTCTAAGAGGTCATTAGCATGTTCACAAGGGCCTTTAACTGAGTCTTCTGACTTTCTTTCCCAAGGCATCCTGGGTAAAGAGAGAAAAGGGATTGTCAACCTGCTTCTAACGCTTTCCTTCCCAGTCCATCCTCTGACCTAGATCAATATCTCCTCTCCACATATTCTCACATATCTTTTTAAACTTATAGCACTTTCAACAATATATTATATAGAAGAACAAGCCTATTAATATCTCAGTGACCACCAGGACTTGGACCCATCCAATAGGAAATAAAAATTCTGTGAACAAATCATACTAATAGTGATCCTATCCCTACAAGAACCTTTTGATATTTTCTTATAGCTCGATTACTCTTTTCCTGCATCCAGTTATTTAAAATGTTTTCATGTATTAATGAGGGCATAATGTTGTTTTAATTTAATTAAGACCAAATTCATTGCTTTTTGGCTCAGTCCAATTCCATAGATATTATAACAATTGAAGGATTCAAATAAATGTTCCAAAATATTTTCTCAGCAATGAACGTATAAATCCTTTCTTACACCATAAAGCTATGTCAGGAAGATTAGTGTCCCACATGACATTCGGCAAGTAAAGTTACAGTATCATTCTCTTTTCCTTCCCAACACAAACAAACTTTTTCTATGCACCACACATTCTCAGTGACTGGAGTGGTGACTGAAGGTCATTGTTTAATAAATTCTGGATTCCCTCTGGTTTGTGGACATAACCATATCCCAGATATCATAGGACGGTTTTAGTTTTACACACTGGCTTCTGGGTGTCATTATGTAACACAATCCATCTACCACCCCTCTTCAATAGGACCAACACAGTTTTTTTTCTTTATCTGTTCAATCTCAACCAGTTGAATCACAGGGAACATAAAATTGACGGAAATATCTGTGGTATCAGGTCATTACAAAACAATAAAGACCACACTATGAAATAACATCCTGGCATAAATTCAGCTTATCATAGTGTTCTTATAAGCCTCCTCCTAGCCTGGTCTTCTTGCGCCCCTGGCCACTAGACTTCACAGACATCAGATTACGTAATGATCTATGTAAAATAAATCACATAAATATTTAAAATAGCCAATATATTTTCTTTCATAAATTGCAGGCCTTCTTTCACCAATTATGATAGGTATACTATTCCATTATAGTAATTATTTGGTTTGTCCACTCACTTATAGCTTCATTCTTCCAAGCCAATTTCCAGCCACAGTCCATCTCATACAACAGAAATCCCTCTAATCTTCCTGTTTGGGAAAGCAAGGGATTTTCATCATGGTAAGCCTGTATGAACATTATTTTGAATTGATTTAATACCCCCAAGATAAGCAACTAAAATCCTTGCAGAATATCTGGCAAGGTGGTACAGTGTTCATTAAACCACCAGATATTTTGATGCCATTGGACATCCATGGGCTTGTGCAATTTGGGGAAAAGGTTTCACCCAAAAATATTGCATGCCCCTGTGAGACTGTATATTGTATCCCAAATACTGCTGTATCTGGTGTACCATAGCGTTTCCCATAAATGTCCTTTGCCTGTCTCCAAAGAGGAAATACCAATAATACTGGGCCACTAAAGCATACCCAAGTTGATCTCCCTCAAGTCTATTTGGGTTTCATTTCCTCTTTCCTTAAATACATTCTTTTCATTCCACATTTGATGTATTTAAATGAGCAAACCAAGCTCTGACATACTTGAAAAGCAGCAGGAATCTACTTCCCATTATACCAGACAGCTTAGCAACATATCATATTGATTAGTGGCCACACAGAAGGTCTATTATTTAGCATTCTAGCTCCTGTATCATGCATTGTTAGCATTTTCTCAGATCATCTGAAAAATAAAAAGATGGTATCTATAGCCTATAGCCAGTCCTGGTGGTCTAGTGGTTAAGATTTGGCACCTTCACTGCTGTGGCCCAGGTTCATTTCCCAGTCAGGGAACCACACCACCCATCTGTCAGTTGTCATACTGTGGCAGCTGCATGTTGTGGTGATACTGAAAGCTCTGCCACCAGTATTTCAAATACCAGCAGGGTCACCCATGGCAGAGAGTTTTCAGTGGAACTTCCAGGCTAAGGCAGAATAGGAAGGAGAACCCGGACACCCACTTCTGAAAACATTGGCCGTGAAACCCCTATCAACAGCAGCAGAGCATCGTCTGATATAACACAGGAGAGCGAGAGGATGGCACAAAAAGATGAGACAGGGTTCCACTCTGCTGTACACAGGGTCTCTGGGAGACAGAATTGCCCTCTTGATCTAGAGGGGTCTCTTGAAAATAGCGTGATTTCATTCCTCTCTGGGATCATGATCCACTTATGATGCCTCCACTTCTTTCCGTTTATTATTACTTTAGACCCACAGTCTCTCCCTATGATCATATTTTCCTGCTTAACCATACTGTTTTTCCACAGAGCTGACCTAACAGCAGCTTTGTTAACACTTATTTTTGGACACACCCTCAGGTAGATATCCTAAGTTCTGATAGGAAAAGAATCACAGGACTGTCCTTGTCATTTGCTAATGGAGTTGCATTTGCAGTTTTCCCTAAATTGGCTAGATGAGGTGGAGTCATGATCCATCCTAAGATATCTCAGGAATATGTATTTTCAAGTTTAATTGCAGAGATATTGTATCTTGGTCATCAAGATCAGCTTCCTTCAGTCCACATTAATTTAGACACATACTTGTGCTCATTGGGTCAGGAAATACAAAAGAAAAATTTTGTGAAATGGTAAAGATATAAAATTGTGGAATTCCATCATCATTCACCTCTTCGTTTTATCCTCCTGATCGAAAAATACTTCCAGAGGAGTCACCAAATGCAAAGATTTCACAACTTTGGATATCTGAAAAGACTCAGAAGATTCCACAAGGCATACTCATATAAGGCTTTTACTTAAGGACAAATGATGATGTGAAACAAGGGAAAGAGAGTGCAGGCAAGCATTGAAGATCCAAGAGACATCCAAACGCAAGCTCCCGAGGGTCCCTGTTCATACACAGACAATCAAGCTTCATCTCCATTTGAACCACCAAGCCCAGCATGAGGTAAAGCTTGGCTTCAGAGGAAAAGTTCCCAGTGGGGTATTTATGTCCTTCTGGTAAAGCCAGTCATGGCAGGTGAAAACCATCAGTAAAAAAAAGAAAAGAAAAATGACCCCTTAGGTCATTAGGGGAGTTTTGGAAGTTAAAAAATACACTAAAAATTCCACCACGCTTTGCTGGCCAAGGGTCAAAGCCAGGCGTAACCAGAGATAAAGACAGAGTTTTCGCATTCAGCTGTAAACTCTTTCCTACAAAGTCCACCCTCTGACTCTTAGTCAAGCCTTTAAATTTAAATCACTCATAATCATTTCTTCTCCGGCGTGTTTTGTACCATTTATAGAACAGAAAATAACAAATCGCTGACTACTTGTGTCATCAAATAAAGCATGGATATTGTTTAAAGAAGAATTTCAGATAACCAAATCCTCCACCACGAACTTGCTCATAGTTATGCACAAGTTTGATAACTTTTTTATCTCCTCCCACCACTGAAATTTGAATTTCCTGAAAAGTATCAATATTTTGATTTAATGTAAAAATTTATTGACTGTTAACTAGCTTTAGTTCCTCCTCTAGCCATTCAACTGTCACTGGATGAACATCGTGGAGGGATTTTATTTCTAATAAAATCAGCTTCCTGGGGCCGGCCCTCTGGTGCAAGCATTTAACTGCGCGCGTTCCGCTGCGGTGTCCTGGGGTTCGCTGGTTCGGATCCCGGGCGTACACCGATGCACCACTTGTTGAGCCATGCTGTGGCAGCGTCCCATATAAAGTGGAGGTTAGCCCAGGGCCAGTCTTTGTGAGCAAAAAAAAAAAAAAAAAAGAGGGGATTGGCAGATGTTAGCTCAGGGCTGATCCTCCTCACCAAAAAAAAAAAAATCAACTTCCTAATACATTTGATCATCAATATAAATATTATCATAGATTTTGTTGATATCAAATTAATCCTAGCAGTTATACCAGTACAAAACCAAATAACAGTTACATTATTATTCACTTATTGGCTCCCTTTTTAGCAGCAATTACTTCTTATTGTTTGTGTTAATTTTCACCCAGAGCCTTCATTTGATATAACCCAGGGTTCCCCTTTTCTGTCCATTTTGCAGACTGTATTGCCAATCCATTGGCTGCTGCCTAAGAATCAGTAAACTGCATACCACATTACTATAGTTATAATCCAGTTCTGGTGCTACAAGGAGCACTGCTCTTAAGTCCACCCATTGAGTGGATTCATATTTCCCTCTTCAGTGAACCGGTCTCTGTGCTGCTGTCCAGGGTGAGTGAGGGCTCTCCACTCCTGAGCCACCACCTGTCACCGTGCTGCTTGTTAGGCTTCCTCCAGACACTGCTCACGGGGAGGGACCCAAAGGCAGAGCAGCTGCTGTCCAGGCGCGCAACGGGTTCCCCTGTTTGTATGTTCTTGGATTTTCATTTCTATTTAATAAAATAACTCTTACGTTCATTTCCTTACCTACTAGATAACCCAAGACAAATGAGTATTTCAGATCTCAGAATAATGTGATGTCCTTGAGTAATAAAAGTTGTTTCAAATACTCAATGAGGGAATCATACGGTATTTGACCTTCTCCCTCTGACTTATTTCCTCATTAAGTAGTAGATAATAACAACAACAAACAAACACATAGAGACGGAGACTGGATTGGTGGTTACCAGAGGGGAAGGGGGGAGGGAGGAGGGCGAAAGGGAGAATTCGGCACATGTGTGTGGTGATGGGTTGTAATTAGTATTTGGGTGGTGAACACGATGTAATCTATGCAGAAATAGAAGTATAAGGATGTACACCTGAAATTTATACAATGTTATAAACCAATGTTACTGCAATAAACAAAAAAATAAAAAAAAAAGTAGTTACAAATAAAGTCCAATAACAACCTAGCACTCACCTTCCAAACAGCGTGTCCTTTTTAGCTGTTTCAGGTGACTTCCCAGTCCAAAGGCCCCCTGATCCATGACTAAGTGGCAATTCCAGCATCCCTTGCTGAAGGCATTATTCAGAAAAGAGAAATTTTTCCTCATGACTCTCTTTTTAAGATCAGAGAGGCATCACTTGGAAGAAATCCCACAGTTTTTCTCTTGTTTCACTGGCCAGAATTGTGTCACATGCTTATCCTTAAATTAATCACCAGAAGGAGAAGAGCATTACCGTAATTGTTTTAGACTAATCTAGATTCACACCTATGGCCTGGAGATGGACCACACTTTCCCCCAAACACATGGACACCTGACACCAGAACAAATGGAGTTTTGTTAGAAAGAAAGAAGATGGGAAATAGCTACTCCATGGGCAACTGACAGTGTCTGTCACATCTAATATGCCTCTATTGATTACTCTCTCCACCTCTCTTTCTCACCTCCCTTATCTCTCACCTAGCTTTTCCCGTTGGCACTTAAACATGATCAAGTTTCTCCTATCCTGAAAAATATTTACCTTCAATCCCCCATCCCACTTTAGTGACTAATTTGATTCTTATAACAATGCTTTGAGGTAATATTATTATCTCTGTTTTGCAGAAGAGGAAACTGAGGCACAGACAATTTGAGTAACTTACCCAAGATCACACAGTTTAGCTAGGATTCAATAAATGATAGTCAATAGTATTACAGTAGTGGAGAATGCAAATATTTCTTTCAATTGATTTCAGAAAATATTTTCTAAGTATTTCCTATGTATAATGCAGTAGCTGGATGATTGTACATGCTATCTTTTGGTGTTCCTCCCAATAATTCCAATGTGTTTAAGGCTGTTTTACAGGCTCTAGGAACTTAAATGGCATGCATAGAATCTTACAGTAAGCAGAACTGGGAATTACACCCAGGTTTATGCATTATTTCTCTACGATTCTACGTAGAGAATGTTCCATTCATGTAGAGGATATCCCTAGGCCTAAGTCTGAACTTCCTTTCAGTCTTCCCTTCTACATCTCAGGCATCAGGAAATTTCTATAATCAAAACTCCCAAGACAGTGCTTAGGCAGATCTCCCAGACGGGGGCCAAAGATAGGAAAGGAATATAAGAGATATTCTCTTTTCTCTGTGGTACTCCTATATGGAGTATCATACAGGTACTGCATATGGGATTCATCTGAAGAATGTGTCCTGCTTGCCACTGGTCGTAGAACCAAAGCCTCCAAATAACACACAACTGTAAGAATCAGCATCTCCCCTCCTACCACTCCCAGTGCATGAGACACATCATGGAATCAGTGTCTAATGCACTACAATAATGTAATGGATAGCCCAGGCTTAGAAATCAGACCAGCCTGTATTGAAATCCAAGGACTACCAAATATTAGCTTTTTTGGTTTTGACCAAATGGTGCTCACAGTGAGATCAATTTTCTTAGATGTAAAATAGAATTATTAATACCTCCCTCTTAGGGATTATATGAGAATTAGATGAAATACCACACTTAACAGAGTGACATAAATACAGAGTGCTCATTAGTTTTTAGTTCTCACTGTATCCACTTTTCCTTTATCTCCTGCAAACTTTTCAAGGACTCTCAACTTCCCTGTCAGATGTTTTTAGTGAAGAGAATGTCAAACACTCATAGAAAGATTTCAGAATTATAATAATTTATGAGTTAGAATTCAATACTTTAAGACTTGGCCTTTCTTCTCTCGTAATTTCTCTATTCGCCCAGATTCTACCAACCATAAGAGTAGAGAAAATAAGCTATATCTATGAGTTGAGATAATTCTTGCCAGTTCTATACAGAAAATGACAACAGACAACAGTGAGCTTGTACTTTATGTCAGGCACCATGCTAAGCACTTTACATGCATTATCTCATAGAACCCCCACAACAGTCCTGTGATAGGCACCATTATCACCCCTCCTTTTTTTTTTTTTGAGGAAGATTGACCCTGAGCTAACATCTGCCAATCCTCCTCTTTTTTTGCTGAAGAAGACTGGCCCTGGGCTAACATCCATGCCCATCTTCCTCTACTTTATATGGGACACCGCCACAGCATGGCTTGACAAGCGGTGTGTCAGTGCGCGCCCGGGATCCGAACCGGCGAACCCTGGGCAGCTGCAGCGAAGCATGCATGCTTAACCACTTGTGCCATGGGGCCGGCCCCTATCACCCCCTTTTTACATATGTGGGAACTCAGGTATAAAGAGCCTGAGGAACTTGCCCATGATCACACAGGTAGCAAATAGAAACCAGTAGCAAAACTCTTACTCTTAAGCATGATTCAGATTTTTATTATTAAAGAGCAGTTTCTCTAATCTACGTGTGCCTACAAAAGAATAGCAGTTTTGCACTAACTTAGACATTTTCCTATGTTATCTTGCTCAATCTTCGCTATAACTCTGTAAGACAAGTATCATTAGGGCTGTGTTATGGACTCTGACTGGCTCATGCACCCATATTCCCATGACTAGAACATTCTGTGCCTTGGGTCCTAGACTCTAAGATCACTTCCTAAATACAATCACAGAGAGATTGCAAACCCAGCTCAGCAGGCCCTCCCAGGTCCACTTAGTCACAGATGCTATGGCCACAGGGGAGAAAGGATAAACTGGTTTGGCTGCCATCTTGGTTGAGGCTGCTAATTCTCATCCTCTAGGATTTGAGAGATCAGAGTCTCCTTAACTCCTTGCATTTGATTAATATCCATTTACATATTTCCCCGAAACCACAAGTGAAAATATTGATATATCCAGAACGGGGAAGACCACATAAGCTTAACGAGCCACGGATCACAGAGGCTGTTTGGTTCTGAGGTTTCAACCCATTTGGATCCAGACTCTCAAGGACCAAAGGAGATATCTATGGGCTGAGCACAGGCTCACTAAGAAAAGGCTTCAAAGAACTAGCCTCAGGGACTTGTTACTCCAAGGCAACTTTCACTTGTTGCTGATTTTATGGTGCTTGCAATCCTTAATTTTTCTGCTTTAACACGGTGTGTCATTTTCAGGGCTTTAAATCAGGTTAGATCTCAAATCAAGTGGTTTTTAAATATACTTCATATGGCCACCGAGAAAAATTGTCAAACGCATAGTAAGCTGACTTGGAGAGAGATGTCCTCCAGTGGTTAGGTTTTTTTCCCATCAATTTCTTTTGAAGCCTAATGCTTTGGAAGCTGTCTGACTAGAGAAATTCATTATCTGAGCCCAGAGGCTTGTGCCTCAAACTCATAGGATGGTGTGACCCTATAAAGCAAAAACAAAGTCAGCCCATGAAGTCAGCATTGTTTAGGAAATCTCTCTTGGGAATCATTTGCAAATCACTAAGTCAGGAAAAGATATTTTTATCTTTACTTAAGATAAAAATAGATGAACCTGCAAAGTAGCATTACTGCTGAGTTGGTGATTGCTACCTCCATGCAAAGTGTGCTCTACAAATAAGATGTCTTTTTGTAAAATGAACCTGTGCCTTCTTTCCCAAATGCATTCAGAGAGGTAAGTACGATCTGTGATTTCTTTATTAGTCTTTTTTTCTCAAGGTGATACTAGAATCTTCGATTTACAGGTGAGTTATATTTAAACATGTGTTTCTACCGTCACAGATTTTTATGAATAATGACCAGCATATTTAATCTTCTATGAAAAGCAGTCATTCGGCATATTATGAACCCAGCCCCGAGATAAGAAAATAAAATTTATTTTATTAATTTATTTTACCTATTATAAAGGTAATATGTTCTCTTTGTAGGAAACTTGGATCAGAAAATTTTCAAAAGAGGAATACAAAAATAGCCCTCCACTTATAATTCACATAAGCACTGTTAGTCTTTAGCGCACTTTCTTCAGATACTTTTCTATGTATATACGTAATTTGGGACAATTTAGATCATAACACATAAGCTGATTTACATCTTGTGTTTTCCATTCAATGTTATATTGGCAGCATCTTTGCACGCCACTAATTCTTCTTGCAAATAACTTCAATGTCCACCCGATACTTCATAACTATAATTCACTTAGCTGTTCCTCTTTATGTAGACATTTGGATTTTCACCTTTTCATTATCATAAAAAATGTGAAATACAAACTGTATGCATAATTTTTGTCCGTATTTTTTGTCTAGAATAGATTCCCAAGCATAAGGGGTATTGGACCAACGGACATGACCAGTTATAGAGCTCCTATTACATAATCAAACTTCTTTCCGGAATATTTTATATCAAAACACACTCACAAGCACTGGGTAATAACACTAGTCATAAAACTTTGCCAATTTGCCAGTTTAAAGTATTTCACTGTTTTTAAATTGTAATTCTTTAATGACTTGTGAAATGGAGGATTTTTTAGACGACTAATGTTTTTTCTGAGAATTATCTTTTTATCAAATTTGCCCTTTTTTTATAATGGTGTAAGTAGACCTTGTTTTGTAAAAACTATTTCTATAATAATGAGTATCTGTTATACTTGCTGCGAGTATGTTTCCAGTGTGTTCCATACCTTTATGTAATTGAATCCTTGGTTTTGTCCTGTATTTTACACCATTGAATTTTGCTTAAACGTTTTTCCTCATTCAGAGATTAGATCTATGTTTCTTTCTTTTTTTTGAACAGATCTGTGTTTTATTTGAAGGCTTTAGTACACAGTATTCCTTTTTTTTCTTTTTCACTCTCTCTCTTTTTTTTTTTTTTTTGGTGTTGGCGTGACAAGCAGACTGACTTTATTTTGAAGAACACTTATCCAGTTATTGAAAAATCTTTTATGAACTACATGTAACATTCTTTTAAATATTCTTTAAATATAATGTCCTTTTGCAATTTGACTATACTTGCTGCTTATTGAGCTTATTAGTTTTATTTGCATTTTTAAAATCCTAAAAAAGCTTTTGAATTTATTTATCAAGTTTAATATTTTTCTGTTGCCTGATGTATTGATTTCTGCATTCTACCTTTTTTCTGAATATAATTGGTTGTTTTTCTAACCTCTTGACTTGGTTACTAGTTCATTTATTTTCTCTCTTCATTTATGTTCTTTCTTAATATTTTAACATTCAAATATTTCAAGGATAAGAATAATGATGTGTGCATCTTTTTTTCATTTTTATTCTTTATCAAGAATTTGGAATGTGTGGAAAGTTATGCATTTTACCGTTAGAACAAAACTTTGGCCTACGTAATAATGATATTCTTCAATTACTCACTGCCATTTGTTATTTTTCTTATTTTACATGTGAGAAGGTTTCAGTGCAGTAAGACTAGGGTCTGTACACAACATCACATGGCTACTCATCAGTGAAAACAGAGTAAAAAAATAGTCTAGCTGACTAAAGAACACTGTTTAGTTCCAGTGTCAACAAATTATGATGCTTTTCATTCTTTACCTTAGTTTAAAACTATATGTTTTCTAAATAGATCCACAGAATTTTTCATAGTCTTCCCTAAATTGAGTTTTGATTTGCAAAATGCCCGTGACACCTAAACGTGACAGAAGTTCTCCAGAGAGTGAATTCTAAAGTTTCAAATAAATCTGTGGAATTGCCTTGCATCAAGCTGTCTGTGTTGTCCTCTTCAGGATATCCTTTTACCTTCTTGTGTGATGGTATTCTTAGACAATTATGTTTGAAGGTAGCGTAAGCTCACAATCTACTTGCCAGGCATATCTTACTGGATCCTCAAACACTCACTCAGTTCAGTTTTTCTGTAATGTGTCTACATCATCTGTAGTTCCAAATTGAATTTACCTAACGTTTTATATTCACCCTGAAACAAGCTAAAAATAACAGGAATAACAAACTCTACAGCTTAGCCCCGTCAGCACCAGTGACTGAAGGAGAGACACGGGGAGGTAGACTCTCCTGAATTCAAGCCTCTGCTCCTCCTTACAGTCCTCTTTTTATTCCTATTTTTCTGTGGGGGAAAATATTATGGCAATTGATGGGACCATATCCACCCATGTACGATTACAAGAAAGTGCCTGGCATGTCAACAATCATAGAACTGTGCTGTGTATATGAATGAGTGTGTGTGTGTGTGTGTGTGTGAGAGAGAGAGAGAGAGACAGAGAGGGAGAGAGAGAAGAGAGCGATGTGTTCATTATGTGACTAATAATATGGCCCAACATTAAATCTTGGTTTTTTCTGCTTGGGGTTTCCATTCATCTTATAGAACATAATCCTGAAAGAAATTATTTGCTTGATCAAAATTTGGCTGCCACAATTGCAATTCCTGAGCTACTCAGGGATAAATCAATTATCCAAATGCCAAACAGGATTCATGGAGCGAATGAACAACGTGACTGAATTCATTCTGCTCTGCCTGACACAGAAACCGGATGCACAGAAACTCCTGTTCACTGTGTTTACAGTCATCTACTTTCTCACCGCGGCAGGCAACCTACTCATTGTCCCGACAATCACCACCAGCCGAGCCCTGGGTTCCCCCATGTACTTTTTTCTGTCTTTCTTGTCCTTCATAGATGGCTGCTGCTCTTCTACCATGGTTCCCAAAATGATATGTGACTGACTTGCAGAAAAGAAAACGATCTCCTTCAGTGGGTCCATGACTCAGCTCTTTGTGGAGCATTTCTTTGGGGGAGTTGAGATCATCCTGCTCACGGTGATGGCCTATGACCACTAGTGGCCATCTGCAAGCCCCTGCACTACACAATCACAATGAACAGGAGAGTGTGTGGCCTCCTGGTGGCTGTAGCCTGGGCCGGGGGATTTCTTCACGCTCTGATTCAAATTCTTTTTATATTCTGGCTGCCTTTCTGTGGCCCCAATGTCATTGACCATTTTGTCTGTGACCTTTTCCCTCTGCTGAAACTCTCCTGCACTGACACTCACATCTTTGTACTTTTTGTGGCCGCCAACAGTGGGCTGATGTGTATGATCATTTTTTCTATTCTTATCACCTCCTATATCCTCATCCTTTGCTCCCTAAGAAATCACAGCACCGAAGGACAGCGGAAGGCTCTCTCCACCTGTGCCTCCCATGTCACTGTAGTCATCCTATTCTTTGTGCCCTGTATATTTGTGTACCTTCGGCCCATGATCACTTTCCCTATTGATAAAGTATTGGCTGTGTTTTATACTACGGTAACACCCATGTTAAACCCTTTAATCTACACCCTCAGGAACTCAGAGGTGAAAAATGCCATGAGGAAGCTCTGGAGTCAAAGAGTAATCCTGGGTGACAATTCCTGCGACTAGAGAAGATAAAGACAAAATCTGTTCATATTTTAAGAACAAGTGTGACTGATAGAAGGACAATGGTCTTGAAGTCAAAATATGTGCTTTAAGCATATTTTGCTCCTCCTTTTTCTGGAATCACTAATGGTTCCTCTTTCATAAAATATCAATATTTGATTAATTCATGACTACTGTCTCCTCCAATTAAAAACTTCTTTGAATTTGCAAATTATTGATCAAAGGGACATTGTTAAATATCACAATGTGTAGAAAATCTCTGAGTTTATGTATTCAGTAGAACAATTCCCTGTAAAGCTACAGGTACAGATTGTATAACCAATAGGCCAAGTAATTAAAATATTTAAACAAAAAGGCTTAATGGCTAAATATTTTATTGAAAATGCCTAGTTTTAATCCCAACTACTGTAGTCAAGGTAGATTCATTATTGTGAGAGATAGAGATCAACCAGAAATGAGTGAGTTTTGAGGAATGAGAGTCACTCATCCCAAATTTAATGCTGGTGTTGCACAGTGCCAGGAGGCACCATTTACAATGTAATCTGGGCTTTCCTCAGAATAAATTATGTTCTCTGCCTGAAGCCAAGGAGGAATACAAAATTCTTCCAAGTACAGTCGTAGAGCAATCTTGCACATGACTTCCCAGGCAGTGGAGATTTTGTGGAGCATTATTTTTGTCAAAGACATCCTATACACCAATTTACATCCAAAGTAGTTTTTCTTGGATGGATTTGTGCCTTGGCTACTATAAATAAAAGTATCAGGAGCAAAAGTGAGAGTTGATGATATCTGTGTAATCGAGTTAGAAAGTCTACATGCTAAAATTTGAATAGAAAATTTCAGACCAATTACAGACCAAAAAGATGGGAAATAATTTGAGATGTAGAAACAGTGCAATTTTAAGAGAAAGAACCCAGATAAAAGAAGGGAATCCAGATCTGGGTCAGGACAAAATTCCTGCAAATCTTAGCAATTTCACTTCTAACTTCATAAGGGCTGAATTAACCCAAATGACTCCACAGTCATGCCTATGTCTTATGGTAGGTATATACTACATACAGATTAATAGGTAATGATTTAGTAAACAATCTATTCCAGGTGAGAGATCAGTTTTTCTCAAACATGACCAATCCATTTGCTGATTTCACTAAGAATCCATTTGATAATGCTCTATTTCCCAACCCCCTTGTCTTTAAGTAGAACCATGTTTGCAGAAGTGATGTGCGTCAACTCAGGCTGAAACGTTTAGAAGCCAGTGTGCTTCTCTCCAGCTTTCTTTTGTGCTTCTGCAGCAAGCCTGGAAGACACACTTTGAGATGGTAGGGCCACCCAGTGGAAGCAACTTGGATTACTGAGTAAGTGCATGGAAGAGAGCTGTCCTAGAGGATCACCTAACCCTCACTGGATTAGGCCTGAATGGGAAATAAAATTGTATCTGTCGAGCCACTGAGAATTCAGGATTCATTTGTTACCACAGCAAAATGTAGCTTATCCTCACTAATGTATTCACTAATTTTATTTTTTAAAAGACATAAGTATTAAGGAGCAAAAAGGTTAATATCACTTTTGTAATCACCTTGATTATCAAACAGTGTAGGATGGATAAATAGCAATCTTTACAAAACCAAGTCCAAGTAGAGTCTTTTTTTCATTGAGCTCACATTGGTTTATAACACTATGTAAATTTCAGGTGTACATCATTGTATTTCAACTTTTGTATAGAGTACATCATGTTGTCCACCAAAAGTCTAGTGTCCATCCCTCACCATACATATGTGCCCCTTATCCCTTTTGCCTTTCCCCGACCCCCTTCCCCTCTGGTAACAACCAATCTGTTCTCCTTATCTATGTGTTTGTTTATTTATCTTCCACACATGAGTGAGGTGATATGGTAATTGTCTTTCTCTGTCTGACTTCTTTTGTTTCACATAATACCCTCATGGTCCATCCATGTTGTCACAAATCATACGATTCTGTCTTTTGGGGGGCTGAATAGTATTCCATTGTATATATATATCACATCTTCTTTATCCATTCATCCATTGATGGGCTCTTTTTCTGCTTCAGTGTAATACACTACACCAACTGAAGTACTTAAATCACAAATTTATACACCATCTTCTTACTCCCTTCATGTAAAATGTGAGGCAATAGTGAAGAAAATTATAAACTAGGGGGTACCAACAAATATTATGAACTCAAGTGTGAACTAGATGTTCAAAGCTTCTTAAACAAATTTGCTGGCTCTTATAGACAGTTCCTTCTTCCTACATATGCTTATCAGGATATGTACACAATTTTCAGCAATTCTCTATGACCTTTACCACACAAATTTTCCATTTATCTCAAGATAATACTATGCCTCCTATTTGTCAGAAAAATAGGGACCAAAACAGAATCATTTTCTCAATCTTGAGCTTCCTCATCTATAATCTTATCCATAATCCCTTTTTGCCTTCCTGCTCAAACAATTAAAATATATGCAAGGCCTCCTATTTTATTTTAATAGATCTATGTGTGTTCTGCGTACAATTGCCTCCTTTCTCCTCAGAAATCTTAATTCATTAATTATCATCTTTTTTTTCTGATCATTAATTTTTATGTTCAAACTGAACTGCCACTCTGATGCAATCCAGGGCCACGAAAGTAAAAACACTTTCAGCTCCAATCTCAGCAATCACTTAGTTCTCTTTTTAGTTTATTCTCAAGCTCACTCATACTCTTCCATCTCGTATCAAATTCTCATTATTAGCTTATTTCCCTTTCCAACACACCTTTCCTTCTAAAAATTAGGAGATCTGCTTTTCTTATTGAATTCACCACCTGTTTGAATGATTTCACCATTCCATCAACTACCAGAGCTACCTCAAAATATGTATGGGTCCTGGTAAATCTGAGGGTTTGAGCCCCAGAAGAAAAAAAAATAATAGAGAAGATTATAAAATCCAGTTTCCTTCTTGTCTGTTTGAAATAGATGATAAATTAGAATTATATTTATTCTGTGGCATTGCCGGGAAATTCCCACTATAAATCAGTCATTCTTTCCTCTTCTGAAATCCTGGGACAGAAATCCAACTGAGCAGTCAAGTTAATGGAATCCATATCTACATATGTAGATAAGTGTTTCTGTGGATCCCCAAGGACTCTGACTTCTTGCTCAAAGAAGTTCTCTCAATGGTGCATCATTCTGCGGGTGGGGAGGATGCTCATCCCTATCCCTCATCATCTCCTTAGGTAGAGAAACAGCCTGAACTCAAAGTGCTGAGTAAATTACACCAACCCAGATGATTCCTGGCAAGGTTGCAACCGGCTCCACCTCAGAGGCTGAAACAGAGGAAACGAAAGTGGATCCCTCCTACCTACAGTGTTTCTCTTCTTACTCCTATAGATGTCTTTTACAAAGAAGCCTAGCTGAATATGATTTTCTCAATCACTTCTGCATATAAGCATAATTCCTAACTCTATGTCCTAATGATTCTCCATGGTACAGTAGGAGACAAAACTCTACTCCCCTAAATACATTATGATATACTATCTCCTAGGCACTCATAGAAAAAAAAAATGTTATATTCATGCCTTTTAAATCACTCAACTTGGGGGGCTGAGAATAGCTGGGAACCCTGCTTCCTAAACCCTCTCAGTCAATCATGAATGAAAAGGTAACAGTCTTTCAGGGTATATAGGTATATAACCTTGAAGACTGGCATTTCTACATTAAGGACAATCAAACAACATACACCAATAACGTTCTGGAAGGGAAACTCTTTCCTCTGAATACAATAAGACTTAAACCCAGCCAAAAATAAAAAGACAACATAGTGAAAACCACAATCAGGTCTTTTGATGAACACTTCAGATTTACTCCACCCAAGTCTAATCCCAAAGCACGGCCAGAGACATACTTTGAACTCAAGCCTAACTGCATCTTCAAAACTGTCCTAATGATATTTATCACTACCAAGTAGGAACAAGAAAAAGTTGTCAGCGGCCATTTTTGCAAAGATTCCAACATGATTACTTATTAATCCTTAGAGGATTTGAAAAGTCAGTACATCAGCAGATCCCTACACTCAAAATCTACTGAAACATTTCTTTAGATTAGTGAGGAAATAATTAAGGAAAAAGAACCATGAGCAAATAGCTGCAGAGTACCATCTTGACAATAGCCCAAGTGTTTGATTTGGTGGGGCTAGACTCAGGACATTGATTATTAAATCCATGTTTTTCTCAAATTTGAAGTAGACAACTTACCCAAGCATACTTACTAAAATCAGTTTTGTAGTGAGATTCCATGGCCCAGAGGTTAATAATAAACAGGAAGACATTAACAAGAAAACTATCAGTGCATGTAACTGTGTATAGAGTTACATAATTAAAAACAGTGTGTCATATAACCAGCATCTATCACAGTGCCAGATGTATTCTAGGTTCTAAATACGTATTTATTTTATGAATGAATAACTGAAAGATTGAATAATCTCCATGAAAAATGCATAGAGTATCTATATGGATTTTTTTTTGTGTGTGAGGAAGATTAGCCCTGAGCTATCATCTGTTGCCAATCCTCCTCTTTTTTCCTGAGAAAGATCGGCCCTGGGGTAACATCCATGCCCATCTTCCTCTACTTTATATGTGGGACACTTGCCACAGCATGGCTTGATGAGTGGTGTGTAGGTCCACACCTGGGATCCAAACCTGTGAACACCAGGCCACTGAAGCAGAGCACACAAACTTAATTCCTATGCTACCAGGTCAGCCCCATGGATTTTTTTAAAAGATCCAATTATATGCTGTATACAGGAGACTCATTTAAGGCTTAAGACACACACAGGCTCAAAACGAAGTGATGAAAAAATATATTTCACACAAATGATAGCCACAGAGAGCAGGGGTGTCTACATTTATGTCAGAAAAAATAGACTTTAATATAAAAACTTCACAAGATACAAAGACAGACTATATAACGATAAAAGAGTCAGTTCAGGAGGAAGATATAATAAATAGAAACACATATGCACCCAACGTTGGAACACCTAAATATATTAAGCAAATATTATTAGACCTGAAGGCAGAAATAGAAAACAATGCAATAATAGTAGGAGACTTCAATACTCCATTTTCATGATGGATAGAACATCCAGACAGAAAATCAATAAGAACACCATGGACTTGAACAACATTATAGACCAAATGGGCCTAACAGATATATACAGAACATTCTATCCGTTAGCGTAGAATATACATTCTTCTCAAGTGCACATGGAAGATTAGGCAGAATAAATCATATGTCAGGCTGCAAAACTATTCTTGAAAATTTTAAAAGTTTAAAATCATACAAAGTATTTTCTGAACACAATGGAAAGAAACTAGAAATCGATAGCAGAAGGCTAATTGGAAAATTAACATAATATATTATATTAAAAATAACTGGAAACTAAACAACACACTCAGGTACAACCAATGGATTAAAGAAGAAATCAAAAGGGAATCAGAAAGTATCTCAAAACAAACAAAATTAAAACACAACATACCAACACCTATGGGATGTGGAAAAAGCAATAGTAAGAGGGAGGTTTAGTGCAATGAATATCTACATTACAAAAGAAGAAACATCTCACATAAACCTAACATTATACCACAATAAATGAAAAATAAAAATAACAAAGTTCAAAGTTAGCAGAGGAAGGAATAATAAAGATTAGAGCAGAAATAAATGAAATAGAAACCAGAAAAATACTACAAAAAATCAATAAAACTAAGAGTTGTTTTTTTGAAAAGATCACAAAAATTGACAAACTTTAGCTAGACAAACTGAGGAAAAAAGAGGAAAACTCAAATAAAATCACAAATCTAAGAGGAGACATTAGAACTGATGCCATAAAAATTAAAAGATTATAAGAGACTACTATGAACAATTTTATGCCAACAAATTGGATAACCTGGAAGAAATATATAAATTCCTGGAAATATACAAGCTACCAAATATGAATCATGAAGAAATAGATAATCTGAACAGACCAATAATGAATAAGGAAATTGAATCAGTAACCAAAAACCTCCCAACAGAGAAAATCCCAAGGACAGATGGCTTCACTGGTGAATTCTGCCAAACATTTAAAGAGGAATTAATGCCAAACCTTCTCAAATTCTTACAAAAAATTAAAAAGGAAAGAAGATGTCTAAATTCATTTTTAAGTCCAGCACTACTCTGTTACCAAAGCCAAATATAAAGACCACAAGAAAAGAAAACCACAAGCCAATGTCCCTGATGAACAAAAATATTCAACAAAGTACTAGCAAAGTGAATTCAACAGCACATTAAAAGAATCATACACCACAATCATTGGGATTTATTCCTGGGATAAAAGGATAGTTCAACATACAAAAATCAATAAATGTGATACACCATATTAACAGAATGAAGAATAAAAATCACATGATCATATCAATAGATGCATAAAAATCATCTGATGAAATTCAATACCCTTTCACGATAAAAACTCTCAACAAACTAGGATTGGAAGGAAATTACCTCAGCATAATAAAGGCCATATATGACGAGCCCACAGATAACATTATGCTGAACAACTGAACAACTTTTTTCTTCAACAACTCAACAAGTGAACAACTGAAGCTCTTCCTAGAAGACTGGGAAGGAGGAAGGATACCCACTCTAACCATTTCTATTCAGCATAGTACTGGAGGTCCTAGCCAGAGCAATTAGGCAAGAAAAAGAAATAAAAGGCATCCAAATCAGAAAAGAAGAAAGACAAGTATCACTTATCAGATGACATGATCTTATTATGTAGAAATTTCTAGACTGCCACCCAAAAAAAAAAAACCTGTTAGAACTAATACACAAATTCAGTAAAATAGCAGGATACCAAATCAACATAGACAAATCAGTTGCATTTCTATACACTAATAATGAACTATTTAAAAAGGAACTTAAGAAAACAATCCTATTTATAATGGCATCAAAAAGAATAAAATACTTAGAAATAAACTTAACTAAAAAGATGAAAGACTTGTAAACTGAAAACTACAAGGCATTGGTGAAAGTAAAAAGGACACAAATAAATTGAAAGATATCCCATGTTCATGGATCATAAGACTCAATATTGTCAAGATGTCCATACTACTCAATGCAATCTATAGTCAATGCAGTCCATATCAAAATCCCAATGGCATTTTTCACAGAAATAGGAAAAAAAAACCTAAAATTCTCACGGAACCACGAAAGACCCTGAATAGTCAAAGCAATCCTAAGAAAGAAGAAGACTGCTGGAGACAACCCACTTCCTGATTTCAAACTATATTGCAAAGCTATAGTAATTAAGACAGCATGGTACTGGCACAAAGACAGACATATAACTAATGGAACAGAATAGAGAGTCCAGCAATAAACCCAACCATATATATATGGTCAACAGGTCTTTGACAGGGGTGCCAAGAATATACAATTGGGAAAGGATAGTCTCTTCAAAAATCGTGCTGGGAACTGGATATCCACATGGAAAAGAATGAAATTGGGCCTTTATCTTACACCACACACAAAAGTCAACTCAAGTGGGTTAAACATTTAAATATAAGACCTGAAACTGTAAAACTGTTAGGAGAAAACATAGCGGAACATCTTCACGACATTGGACTGGGCAATGATTTCCTGAATATGACACCAAAGGAACAGGCAACAAAAGCAAAAATAGACAAATGGAACTACATCAAACTAAAAAACTTTTGTACAACAAAAAAAACAATTAAGAGTGAAAAGTCAACCCATAAAATGGGAGAAAATATTTGCAAAACATATTTGATGAGGGATTAATATCCAAAATATATAAAGAACTTGTAGAACTCAACAGAAAAAGTATCTCAAATTTAAAATATGGGCAAAGGACTTGAATAGACATTTCTCCAAAAAAGACATACAAATAGCCAACAAGTAGATGAAAAGAGGCTCATCATCATTAATCATAGGGAAATGCAAATCCAAACCACAATAGGATATCACCTCACACCTGTTAGAATGGATATTAATGAAAAGACAAAAGATAAGCACTGGTGAGGACATGGAGAACAGGGAACCCTTGTGCACTGTTGGTGGGAATGTAAATTGATACAGCCATATGGAAAATAGTATAGAGGTTCCTCAAAAAACTAAAAATAGAACTACTATGTGATCTAATAATCTCATTGCTGGGTATTTACCAAAAAGAATTAAAATCATGATCTCAAGGAATTGTTTACACTCCTATGTTCATTTCAGCATTATTCACAATAGCCAAGATGTGGAAACAACCTAAATTTCCATCAATTGATGCATGGAGTTTTTAAAAAATGTGATCTATAAACACATGGAATATTATTTAGCCTTAAAAAAAGAAGGAAATCCTGCCATTTGTGACAGCATGGATGAAACTTGAGGTCATTATTTCAAGTGCAAAAGTCCATGATAGAAAGACAAATACTGCATAATTTCACTTATATGAGGTATATAAAATAGTCAAACTTGTAGAAGCAGAGAGCAAAATAGTGGTTTCCTGGGGCTGGGGGAAGGGGGAATGAGGAGTAATTGTTTCATGAATATGGAGTTTCAGTTTGGGAAGATGAAAAAGTTCTGGAGATGGTTGCTGGTGATGTTTGCACAACAATGTGAATGTGCTTAATGCCACTGAACTGTACAAGCAAAAATGGTTAAACTGGTAATATTTATGTTATGTATATTTTACCACAATAAAAAATACCAACAGAGAGGGAAAGAGTGTGAGTGAGATTGGCAGCAAAGCAGCAAATTGTTAACTGTTGAGGACAGAGCTTAAGGCATGGCTTCCTGTTCTGGGTCTGGACTTCAGAAGCATAACAATTTGGTTTAAAAGTAAATGTTGATGACAAAGGAAGGTGATTCTGTACAGAGTTCCAGCCAGCTCTTCATCACCTCAGAAGCTGAGGGAAAGAAGATTGTACTGGAGCCTCCTTTCTATAGTGCTTTTATTCTCTACCTCTGGATGTCTTTATACATTAGTGCTTGGCTGAGTGTGATTTTTCTCAATGGCTACTGTGTGAAAGTGTAGAACTTTACTGTAAGTCCTCATAGTTCTCTCTCTGTGGGATACAGAGAAAAGCTATATGAGAATCTGTCATCTAGGAACTCACCCCAAAAGAAGTTGATATGTCTATGACTTTTACATTATTCAGTCTTTGATAGCTGGGAATCCTTTCATCTAAGTCTCCTTAGTCAATCACTAATAAAAATGTCACAGTCTGCCAGGGTAATCTGGCACATAACCTTGAAGACTAGCATTTCTGTTCTCAGGGCAGCCATATCATTTAGAACAGTCATTTTTCAGAGAGTAACCCATTCTCTGAACTCTTGCTTATACCTAAAACCACTCCAAATCCTATGCCAGGATCTCCAATGTCAAAATGAGCAACAAAGCCCTATAATGAAGCTTTCTAACTTACCTTACCCAAGTCTCATCCTAAATCACAGCCAGAGATATAAGTTTAACCAAAGCTCAACTGCATTGCTAAAACTGGCCTCTAATGATGTTTGTGGGTGGCAAGTGTGAGTAAACGAAAGACCTTGGCTGATGCTTCAGCAAAGACTCCAACAGGGCCAATTGCCAATTCCCTGAGGACTTGTGAGGTCAATGCATTACCAAGTCCTGCACTTTGTGAAATTCTATTCAAACATTTCTCTAGAGTCAATGGAGAAAAATCACAAAGAAGGACTTTTAAGTAAACAACAACAACAGAGCCATGTACCAACAAGCTGAAGTTTCGTTTGGGAGACACTGTTCCCAAGCTTAGTGGGTTAGGAGGAGGGCTTAAATCAGGAATAAAAGGAATTTTCTCCACACTGTTCATGGACTTTTTGGGAAACAAAAATTTGGCAGAATTGATTTGATAAAACAATGTCCAATTAAGTGGATGTGATTCACTTATATATTTTACAGTTCCATACACTAGCTTTTCCTAATTTGAAGAATTTTTCATTGTTCTCATTGTTTTTAATTTGGATTGGATATAGTTCTAAGAGATCTAAGAAATATATGTATTTTGAGGATGTATTTACACTTTCATAGGAACCCAAAAAAGTGAGTATAAATTAAACCCTAGAGCTATCAAAGTTTCCTAACTACATCAGCTCGTTTTCTGAGTAAATCCAGACTGCTAACGGGAACCAAAATAAACTAAAAAGTCCAAGATTGGGAGAGTTGTCAAGAGAGAGAAAAATTCCAGTGCCCCACTTGTTAGCTCCTGGAGTCTATTTGCTACTGTGGGGCATGTGCCCTGAGGGGAAGAAAGCAATAACTGGGCTCAATCTGAAAACTGAGGAATCCGCAATCAACCAGATCCAGGTTGGTGATAATTAAATCTTTTCTAAAATTTAAAAAAAATTAGCAATTTAGCCAGTTTATTTTCACTAGAATAGTTTTTGTAGTTATATTCTGTGAATTGAAGGTTAACCTTTTTTGTGTGTGTGTGAGGAAGATCAGCCCTGTGCTAACATCTGCCAATCTTCCTCTTTTTTTTTTTTTTTTTTGCTGAGGAAGACTGGCCCTCGGCTAACATCCGTGCCCATCTTCCTCCACTTTATATGGGAAGCCGACACAGCATGGCTTGCCAAGCGGTGCGTCGGTGTGCACCCGGGATCCCAACTGGCGAACCTGGGACTGCTGCAGCAGAGCGTGCGCACTTAACCGCTTGCACCACCGGGCCAGCCCCTGAAGGTTAATCTTTTCCTCCAAAAATGAATTTGGACACAATGACATGAAAATGTAGATAGAAAACGTTATCTGTAACGTTGCCAGACAAGACACTGTTGAGAACTACTCAAGTCACTTTTACAATATTGTGGTTAACATTTATGTCTCACTGAGTAGGTTGATTCGGTAGATTTCCATTTGTACGGATTTGAAATTCTTTCCGCTTTTCAGGACTTCCATGTTGCCACATTGAAGTTAGAATTTGTGAACTAAATCTATTAAGAATGATTAACTACATAGTCACCATCTATTGGGGCCATGGATAGAGAAGAAACAACTCAGAGACTGAGCTTTCCTGAAACTACAGACATCTTTCCTCAACTTTACTGAAGCTGAGAGGTCATGATGCTTGACTTCCGTGTCTAGAAATTTTTGAGGAAAAATACATGCTTATATTTTTTCGCAGGGATTGGAGAAAAAAGAAAATTAAGCGGGAGTAATAAAATATGATCTTTTGTAACAGCAACATGTACTCACTATTGAAAGTCTATGTCAAGACCCTTCCAAAAAACATATATATTCTTGTGTATACTCAATTTTACACCAGTTTGCAATGAAAAATTCAAATTAATCTAATTGCTTAATTTTATTCCAAAAGGGGAAATTGTATTACCTTAGGTGACCCTAACATTTCTGCCTTGTCAATAGGAAACTCAGGAAGACGTCATGACTCATTTAATTCCATCTGTAAAATGTGAGTAGAATAATGTGTCTAATCCAGAGCATCATTCCATATGTGATGAAAGACCAACTGCACAGAAAATTCACTTAAGAAATAGTGAGAGCTTCTCAGGGAGATTTGCACTCTTACGTGTCCACATTCAAAGATGTGGACAGAGTGAGCGTGCAAGAGTCACGTTGAGCCACACACAACATCTGGGGCTGTTGAGTGAGTGCTGCTCAACGAGCTGTTATGAAGATAGTTCCTTGGTATTTTGAAGGCAAAATCTCCATTTGCAGCTCTGTCTCTATCTTCGTGTGCAAGTACATTCATTTGACAGAAAGGAATAACATTCACAGAACACAGCAGGTATAGACGTAGTAAGGCTTGGTATTTTCATATCTGATACACAGTTGACTTTTAAAAGAATATTATGTTCATATACCTACAAATATTCATGCCAATAGACAAGTATAACTTTAAAATAATTGCTATTGATGAAATTTGTCGCAAAAAGTGAAATATAGCCTTCTGTAAGACTTTTAGAGGCGGAAAGTTTGGAAGTCAAGCATAAGTCAACATTCATAATAACACTTTGCTTATATTCTGGTGTTTGGAAGGTATTGTCACTATTTAATTAGTATGAATAAGAATAAATTGAATCTCCTTCCCTTATTCTTTACAATTATCTGCAAAATGGCAGAGGTGAGTGGAAGATGTAGCTCCATGAATCTCAAAGACGAGGACTAAAGAGATGATGGAACATTTTAGTATTGAATTTGAAATATCATCACTCAGAAATACTGTGATCTTTCCAGATGGACCATGTGCTCACAACTCAAGCTGAATCGATGAAAAGGATGAGCAATGTAACTGAATTCATCCTGCTGGGTCTGACCCAGAATCCAGAACTGCAGAAACTCTTATTTGCTGTGTTTTTAATCACCTATTTGATCACATTGACAGGTAACCTGCTCATCTCGGTCACTATCTCTATCAGCCCAGCCCTGGGGGCTCCTATGTACTTTTTTCTGTGCTGTTTGTCCATTATAGATGGTTTCTACTCTTCTTCCATAGCGCCCAAAGTGATCTTTGACTTGATCTCTGAAAACAACACTATATCCTTCAATGGCTGCATGACTCAGCTCTTTGCTGAACATTTCTTTGCTGGAACTGAGATCATCTTGTTACTTGTCATGGCCTATGACCGCTACATAGCCATCTGTAAGCCCTTGCACTATATGACCATCATGCGCAGACCTGTGTGTGGTTTCCTGGTGGGAATGGCTGGGGTTTTAGGGTTTCTTCATGGGGCGATGCAGATTTTGTTCATGGTCCAGTTACCATTCTGTGGCCCCAATGTCATTGACCATTTTATGTGTGATTTAATTCCTGTCCTGGAGCTAGCCTGCACAGACACTCATACTTTGGGGCCTCTGATTGTTGCAAACAGTGGGTCATTGTGTTCACTCATTTTTTCTATGCTGGTTGTTTCCTATGTCATCATCCTCCACTCCCTGAGGACTCACAGCTCTGAAGGGCGTCTCAAAGCCCTGTATACCTGTGCCTCTCATGTCACTGTTGTCTTCTTATTCTTTGTACCTTGTTCATTCTTGTACCTGAGACCCATGACCTCCTTCCCCACTGACAAAGCTGTGACTGTGTTTTGCACCATGATGACTCTCATGTTGAACCCTTTGATCTACACCCTCAGAAATGCAGAAGTGAAAAATGTCATGAGGAAACTCTGGGGGCAAAAACTGGAGATAAATAGATCTAGTGGTTGGATTATTTAGGAAAAGAAATATAGTGATCTTTTATAGAGATTTATTCCCCTTCTTAGTTGATTAAACTTGAGACATTCAATTATCCTGCCTGGATCCATTTTCTTCAGGAGCCCACATGTTGTGGGCAAGGCTGACATATCAATTAAGGCACAGGAGGCACAGTGCCCAGAGCCCATGATAGCTTTAGAAGCCCCTGAAATGTTTTAATTTCTTTTAAAATGAGAAGAAAAAATGAATATGATCCAAATTCAACTGTAGAGTCATCTTTATACCAATATAGTCATAAAATATAATTTTTAATATTTTTTTATGGAGGAAAGGATCCATATGAGAAAGGACCCATGAGGACAAATGTACAAAAAGCCCACAAAGTCCTGATGTTGCCCTCATTGTGGAAATGAAGAAGATCAACAGCAATATTCTTGAACACTGTATATACCCAGCGCTACAGCTAGAATGAAGTTTTATTTTAAAAGAGGAAAAATAACTATATGTGAATAAAGTGTAGAACAGTGGAGAAAGAGGCTTCAAGAAATACTTTTATCAAAATATACTTTTTTTCATCTTCTTAAGTTTGAGAGGTTTATAAACATTCTCCCATTGAAGAAATAAAAAACTATTTACTTATCACTATCCCAAGAAGAGAGCATTTGCACACAAAGGAACATTTAAAAAATTACATCTCCACCATTCCCTGTAGTATACAATTTCTATAAAAAGAATTAGAATAAGGATTGGCTGATGCAAAAGATGTATAATTGATAAAGTCTGTAGAGTTAAGGCAGAAAATATCTGTACATGAAAGTCTTGTTTTAGACACAAAGGAAAAGAAGCCTCTGAAAACAAAATAGCTATTATAGAAAATTACCAGTGAGGTAAGAACAAGTTTGTGTCATGGAACTGGACGATGATCACAAATCTGGATTACAGAAAATAACCCATATCACGAATGTAGTGAAATGCCAAGAGCTTAAGAAATAGAAGCTTTGAAGTCAGAGATAAATAGCTTTGGATCAAATAGGCTTGATGCCTCATCTTTCCTCAAGTTTTAATTAGCTTTGTAAATATAAGCAAGTTGCTTCACCTCTATACCTGTTTTTTCACCTGTAAAAGGGAAATAACATTACACACTTCCTAAAGTTGTAAGAATTAAATGTTTAAAATTGAAAAAAATGAGTCAGCTGAAGAATAGTGAAAATTGCTCAGATGCGGTACAGCCTTCAGAGATGTCACCCAGAGCATAATGTGTGCTGGGGACTGCAGTTCCTGACAGAGAAGCCCAAGAGCACCACTACTCTCCTTCCCTAACTGAGATCACAGGAGGACAGAACATCTGTCCCAGCCTCACTTCACTTCAAAGTATGTCATAAATGCCACCCATTTACAAGTAGGGACAGCATAATGGTGAGTTATTATCTCAGCAGGGAAACTTAATGGGGCCAATGATCAGGTCTCTGGGCACTAAGAGCTAGCCCATCACCAGCTCCTGTTCTGGGATAAAAATGCCCTTAAATATCTCTGCAGTTACAAATGGGGGCGCTGGCTGGAGCAACGCAAGATGCCTGAACACAACTTATTTCAATATCTCTCACTAATGATGGACCAGTCCTGTCCAGTCCTCTGGAAGAAAGAGAAGGGAGAACCCATTGCTGAGACTAAAAGACCTTCCTCTGTACAGAGCTTGTGACTCCTGGGGAAGAGCCCACAAACCTGTTTTCAGGAGGAGATTTCTCACCCAGGGATTCTAATGTCATGTGATGCTGACATTTCTCATGTTCTCAGGACTTTATATCAGGTTAGATCTTACCATACATAAAGGTCTTTAGAAAATAGATGTTCTGCCATAAATTGCTATGTGTGACCATCTTGTAAATATACGCAAGCAACAGGATGTTTAAAAAATCAAATTTATCTTGCGAAGATCTAGTGGTAGTTCCCAAGAAAGACAGAATGAAAGAGGATAATGTAAAAATAAGGATGAGGAGAAGGAGGAGGATGATAGCTAATGTTTACTGAGTACTTTCTGTGAATAAACTCTTGACCTAAGCACTTACTTTATATGTTTTGGAGGCAGCTGATTTCTGACCCTAATTTCTTTCTGATCTTAATTTATTTGAAGCCCCAAACTATGGAACTTACCTCGGTCTAAAACATTTCATTATTTGGACATAGTGGTGACCCTACCTATAGGATGGTGTGAACATCAATAAACAATGATGGGGGGCAGGCCCCGTGGCTTAGCGGTTAACTGCGCGCTCTCCGCTGCTGGCGGCCCGGGTTCGGATCCCAGGCGCGCACCAACACACTGCTTCTCCGGCCATGCTGAGGCCGCGTCCCACATGCAGCAACTAGAAGGATGTGCAGCTATGACACACAACTATCTACTGGGGCTTTGGGGGGAAAATAAATAAATAAAATCGAAAAAAATAAATAAATAAATAAATAAATAAATAAATAAATAAACAATGATGGTACGGATAATTATGACAGCTTTCTTATTTGTTTACTATGTGTAAAATGCTTTATATTTTTTCTAATGATGGTACGGATAATTATGACAGCTTTCTTATTTGTTTACTACGTGTAAAGTGCTTTATATTTTTTCTGTTATTTAATTCTCACTAGAACCCAATATGTGCAGTAATATTGATATTCCCATTTCATAAATGAGGAAATCAAGGGATAGAGAGGTTAATTACATTGCTCAAGATCAATTAGCTAAAATTTGGCTAAATCAGAATTCAAATCTGAGCCTGTCTGACCTAGAGTAAACAAAGAGTTGACTCTCTGTGCTTTATGAAACCCATTTTACATCCACTTAATATAAACAGGCAAGAAGTTAAATTTCTTACATTTCTCTCTAATCTTTGGAATTCTCTTCTTGAAACCCTTTGGCCTTCATTGTTTAAACCAATTTGAAGGTGGACTTGCTTTCACAGATAGGCCAGGTTGAAAACCTATGAGTCTGCAAAGAACCAGCTATTGACAAGTTGGTAATTTTTAACTCCACGAATGTTTTGAGTTCCACATAACAGGAAATTTCTTTGAAATTATTTTCTTCTCCATCTGCACTAGTTTGTACATAAAAAAATTAACCTGTGGCTTATATAGTACTAATTTCCTCTGATAAATGAAAATTAGCAAATATGTTTGATATGAATGTGTGTTCATCCTATGGTTGTCCATTAGAACAGAACAAAACAAGATAACTCCACTTGAGGAAGGGGAGTTCAAGAGAGGTAGGTGAAAAACTACTTTTTTAAGAAGCACGCCAGCAGCAACATAACAATGAGCTGCAGGATAAAAATCTCAAATACAGGTCTTTTCTTTTTATTCCACAAGTATATTTTCAACAGTACTTAAAATTCAGAGGGTTACGTTATTTCTAGCCTTGATTCTTCTATTGCCCTTTTCTCACTGGCAGGAAGGAGAACTATTTTACTGGCTCCCATCAACCTGGCAGACACTATGCTCTTCATACACATTCTCCTTTCATGAGGGCATAAAGTAAGAATCAAAATACCCATTTTTGGACAAGGAAACTGAAGCTTAGACAAGTTTATTTGCCTAAGATGACTTGTAAGCTGCACAAAATAATAATTTAGCCCCTGAGAGTAACTTTTCAGATGTTAGAGGCTTAACCAAGTTTATAGAAGACGTTGAAGGAGGAGATGGAGGAGGAGAAAAAGATGATGAGCACTAGAAGGATGTCGACCAAGATGCTGACAGTGATTCTCTCCAGGTAGTGGGCTTGTAGGGGGATTTACACACACACCCCCGCACACACACATCTCTATTTTCTTATTTATTGCCCATCTTTATTTTCTTATTCTCTTAATTTTAAAATAGACACGTATTTTGGGGAAAAATATTTTACGTAGTCTGCAAAATGGAGACACCATTACCTTTGTAAACAAGATTAGTAATGATTTTTAAATCATATAGAAAACTTCCAGTGATATTTACTAATGTGTTTATTCTAGTAGTTCGAAATTTTTCAAAAATAAGCAGGGTTTATAAGTTAGTTGTGTCACAGTTAATCATAATTTGGACAAGAAACAAGGCCACACTAGGATCAGTCCTTTATGCTATTTGATATTTTAACTGTACTAAATATAAAAGTGCTTTTTAAATTTCAACTAAAGTAGGTATGCTTTTCTAGAAAGTCTCTTGAGATAAAGTTATGGCAAGCTGGCAAAAAATAGGCTATTTTTTAGCAAGCCTCATCATAATTTCACATTTCTTAGTTGATTGGAAAATTGGCTCAATTACTTTTATTATCTAACAGCAGAAATGAGTCGATATAGAATTCAGGGTCTCAGTTATATCCAGCTATTAGACTATCAAAATATGACAAAGTGAAAGAAGGCAATATTTATTTTGCCTGAGAACTCTGTAACTGTTGATTTTGTTATACATAGAAGTTTGGAGGTAAAATAATAATTATTTCTTGATGATCTCCAGAATTTACTGGTTTTTGGAGAATGATTTTGAACACTTATAGTAAAGAAGTTGCTTTTCATATTAATTTCTAGTTGGTTTTTTCTTAGTGTGAAAAGTATATATGTTGTAACATGGTGAATTACAGATTATTTGTCAAACAAAGGATAAGTATATTGTAAAGTATGGGAGCCTACAGTCTTAAAGGGTGAAGCTTGGGAAGAGATATGTCAGAGTTTGTAAAACCAGGAAAAAGAATGTAATGAACATGGATGTATGTTTCAGATTCCAGAACATTAGCATCCCTTGGATTTGAAACAGAAAGAGTTAGAAAAAATACAAGGAAATACCACTTTCTGTCATTGGCCAAAAAATAAGCCATTCTACTCCAAGCACAGCATATATTTCAAACTTCGTAGAGATAAAAAAGCAAAAGAAAATAACCTCTGTCTGGAAGGTTAGGAAAAGGTTGAGGTATATATACAACAATATCAAGTAAAACATATTGGGTATATGTGTGCCAGAAACTGGATTAAGAACTTTACATAGATTATCTAATTTAATTCTCACAATAACACTTTAGACATGTATTATGTTTATCTTTATCTTTATTTTAAAGACAGGCATCAAAGGCTTATAGAGGTTTGGTCACTTACTCAAGGTCATGCCATGATTACACATGGAAAATGAGACTGAAACTCAGGTTGATCTGTCTCCAGAGCCACATCTTACCCTCTCTGCTACAATGTACCAGCAATACCACTGATGTCATAAAGGATGATGAGAAGGAATAGAGGCCAGGCCTAGATGCACACAGACTGCTATATATGGCTAAGTGTGAAATTATTTGCCTTAAGTTGCATTTTGTGTTTCATTTAAACTACTCAATTAATTATCAAACAAATTGAAATGACATCAACATGAATTGCTATTTAAAGATCTGGATAACGGATCAAAAATAACTGATTTTGAGTTTTGGTTTAGGTACTTCGAAGCTAGATAATCTTGATTAATCAATTAACTACACCTGGAGACACAATTGTCTCATTTATAAAACAGGGATAATAATCATTGAGCCATATATAGTTCATATAGTTGTTTTATAATCAAATTATGCAATTCAAGTGAAAAGACTTAGTAAACGATAAAAGTCTATGGAGGTGAAGGAATGGATGAGATGGAATAAGATGATATACGATAATAAAAAGCAAATATTGGTTTCTTCCACTTGCAGAAATGAAGTCATTTTTATTTCCTGCTTTACTGCTTATTGTCCACCTGCAATTTCTTCCTGTGTGAAGAGCTTTCTCACGGCATTTTTTACCTCTTCATTTCTCAGGGTATAAATGAATGGATTCAACATAGGTGTCAGAATACCATAAAATACTGCCATGTTTTTGTCTATAGATAAAGTAGACATTGGACGTATATATGTAAATATACAGGGCACAAAGAACAAGGCAACGACAGTGAAGTGGGCCCCACATGTGGAGAGGGCTTTGTGTCTCCCCTCTGCACTGTGGGACCTCAAGGAGTGCAGGATGACAACGTAGGAGGCAGCCAGCATGAGGAAGTTCAACAGGCAGATCACACCACTGTTGCCGACGACCAGCAGACCAATGACATATGTGTTGGTGCAGGCGAGTCCCAGCAAGGGGTACAAGTCACAGACAAAGTGATTGATCACATTGGGCCCACAGAAGGGCAACTGAAGGACCAGGAGGAGCTGAACCAATGAATGCAGGAAGCCCCCCAGCCAAGCCACCCCCACCAGCAGGGCACAGAGATGCCTGGTCATGATGGTCATGTAGTGCAGGGGCTTGCAGACGGCCACGTAGCGATCATAGGCCATCACTGTGAGCAGAATGATCTCTGTTCCTCCAAATAAATGAGCTCCAAAGAGCTGAGCCATGCAGCCCTCATAAGAGATGGCTCTCCCCTCATACAGGGAGTCAGCAATGAGTTTAGGGGTCATAGAGGAAGAATAACAGGTGTCAATAAAGGATAAGTTCTCAAGGAAAAAATACATGGGGGAAGCCAGGATGGGACTGGAGCTGATGGTGACCACAATGAGCATGTTGCCACAAACCGTGACCGCATAGATGATCAGAAAGACCAGATAGAGCACTCTCTGTACCTCTGGGTCCTGTGAGAGTCCCAGCATGAAAAATCCTGTGATATTGTGTGGTATTTCCATAGCTTCCAAGAACATTGAGAATGCAAGTACAGTATTGCCTATAAAGTCCAGAGAGAAACATAATTAACAGAAGTTTCCAGGGGGAATGTGTTTCAAGGTTTCCTTTAGTTATATCCACTTCCCTTTGTCCCTCTTAACCATTTCTGTTCCAAAATTCCTGTACCGATTCATTCTGTTAACCAGAAAATGTGAGCACATGTCTATTTGTTAACTTGAGCATCACTGGGCACTAGATATTCAAGTTATTACATGAAAATAGTAATTTAATTATCTAAATTTTAATTTATTTTGTTGCTATTAAAATTGAACATTTGGCAGACATTGGTTTTCTAGTTCAACTGGAATACATCTCTAACAATTTTCAGCATGGTTCCACATAGATACAATGGCACTTGAGAAAATCATGAATATTGAGGATCTCCTGAAATCTCTGCATGTAGAGTCTATACCCTTTAAATTAAATCTTTTTTCTTGTACTTTGCAGTGAGGCTTGCTACACTTTCTGTCAATGTTTCTGATAGTAACACAAATTGATATAAAATGAACTGAAGCAGGATTGAGAGAAACTGACTTGGTTGCTGCTGGAGACTTGCCCAACTTCATTTCTCTCCTTGGTTTTTTACTCCCACTCTGCCCAGGAGGTAGACAGCATCATGTCTAGGAAGCCAACTGAAATTACCCTTCCTCCTTGCTTTATACATTTTACATATTTCTGGATTTTGCCTTCCCTGGGCTTGGTGAAATCCTTCTAGTTAAAGGCTACTAGTCCCTCTGCAGTCTATAGGGAGAAGTCAAAGTAAAAAAAATAAATAAATAAAATTATGAGCATCAGTGAAAGATTATATTAAATAATTATGTGCCTATTCACTACACAAAAGAAGCTATTAGGGCTGGGAAAACAGATGCCTCATCCTAACCAACAATAAAGTATAATCTCATCTGGAAGAATATTCCTTCTCAATCTTTATTCTCCTAATGATATTAAGGAAATGCCTGTGCCTATCTTAGTTATGATTAAATAAAAAAATGTCACTAGCCCCAACCACCACGAACTTATTATTCTCCTGGAAACATAGGCCTTCTTAAACTAGCTAAATCTTCCAACTTGCTGAGAAAATGATGCTCAGTATGATAAGAATTAAGAGAGAATCATTAAGCATCAGAAGAAAAAGAGACAGCCAGATATAAGAAACACTGGAGAGAAGATTCCTGTGTTGATCAGGAAGCTGCTCCCTTTTTCTTTCTCCAAGCTTTATTGCAAGAGGGAAAATATGGCTTCTACAAGTAACGAGTCTGGTGTGGACCTTTCCAGAGTAGAACACTAAGGCCAAGAGCAGACAGGAGTAATAACAGCAAACACCAGGGTAGCACTTAGTCTTCACCAAGCACTGTCCTAACTGCCTTACATACATCAGTTCATTCAATCCTCACAGCATCCTCAGGAGGTAGATTACTGTTTTTACCCTCGTTTTGCAAAAGAAGAATGTGATACACACATTTAGCAATTTACAGAAACATATTCAGCTAGTAAGTGGCAGAGTTAGAGTTTGCACCGAGAAAGTCTTGGTAGAGAGTCTGTGGGCTTGGCTGTGCTATACTGTCACTTAAACTCATCTGAGTTTGAATCCTTCCTATGCTATTTATTGGCTGTTTAATCATGGAGAACTTCTCAAAACTTCAATATTCTTATCTATAAAACAAAAATAAGAGTACTGCCCTACCCTGAGGTTGCAGAGAGGAGTAAATGAAAACAGAGCATGTCAAGTGTTCGTACAGAGCCTGGATGTGATCATCATTCAATAAATGGCATCTCTGATCTCACCATCATCAACACCATAGGCAATAAATTCTTCATGCAGCTTAAGGAGCCAAAGACATAAGTGTATGCATTCAAGACTAAGCAGGCATTGATACAGCTATAATTTTATAAATATGAAAAATGCCTTAATACTAATCCCCATACAGTACAAGAGAGTAGAGAAAACGCAATCAACAAGAATAGTATACAATTTAGCCAAATAGTGGATTTATATGCCCCAAAATAAAATAAAAATGTTAAACTGATTCATCTCTGTGATTCAAATTTGTGGGAATGCAACATAAATTATTAAAAATTAGTCAAGAAAAGAAGTCTCCTGTTTGGAAAGTTAAAATAATTTTTGTAAAATTATTCCACCACACTTCTATTTGTGTCGCATTTTTATTTTATTTCATTTTAAAAATAGATACAGAAAACTTACGTTGACTGGATCTGAGAACACCAACAGGTTGCCAGTGTTTTGTTTTCACATCCTAACATCATGGAATGGTAGACTTGAAAGAGTTCTTAGAGGGTCATCTAGGCAAGTTCCAAAAGTAGCATGCAAATTTCACTCTGTCACGCGATTACACTCCTGGATGAGATTTGAATTGTTTTTTACATTGAGGCAAAGCACAGACTGGGCAATTGGTTTTGATGACAGAAATTCATCTGAGCTGAAAGTTCCTTAGAATAGTACCAGGTGAAAACTCAAAAGAGAGTCATTCATTTACAAGCAACTGAAATTCGTTCCATTATCCATTTCCCTTTTATTTGCTGAAGAACCTCATGATGCTGAAAATCATCTTTTCTATTTGTCGCCATTTTAAAGATGGTGGATTTAAGACTCAGAGAGATTAGGCGCAGCTGGTCCTAAGTCACTCGGGTGATTCATGGCAGAGGTGCAACTGGAACCTAGGTCACTTGTCGCTCCAGCCTGTGCCCTTTCCAACATAACCACCACCTTCCCTTGTCTACTTTCTCTGTAGAAAGAAGAGAAGCACTGCTGCTGCTATTAGGGAAGAAGGCCTCACAGAAGGAGTGACTGGCTTGTTAGCTCTGCTTTCTGCTAACAGTGCCTCTCAGCAGAGACTCAGAGAAGCTTTCTCCTTCCACTGGAAAGGGTTTTTTATAAGATGGGTGTGATAACATAGGGATTATCCATACTATGTGCTTTCTTCCTCTCTGGGGGAGGCTGATTCTCCTCCCACAGAATCACTTGCTGAAGCAGCTTTGGAACCAACTTTCACCTCGTCACAGGTGAGAACAACGTTGATGCCATCATTTAATTAGTCCCTTTGAATACAGTTTTGGTTTCAAGGAACTGACTTTTATTCCGCCTCCTAGAAGTGCCCAATGTCCTTCTAGGGTCTAGATGGAGACCATAAATTGTCTGTAGGAAAAGGGAGTTAGGATATATCAGGAACTGGTATTGAAGTGTAAGCATCTTTAGGGAAATTGCTGACTGAACAACAACAAAAATCAACAGCATGTATTGAGCATCTTCTGTGTTCTAGGCACGGATCCTAGGCCCTTTCATATACATCATCTCTTTCATTTCCCCCCCTCAAAGCTGAAAGAAAAGTACCACTGTCCTTTATCCACACCTCCACTGTGTGGTGTGCTAAAAGATCAAGAAAACTAGAGTCAGAATAACCTGAATTGAAATTACACTTTCACGGTTTCAATTATTTAATAAGTACATTTTCAGGCCCCACCTAATAAAATATGGCACTTTGCTAAATGCCAGGAATACCATAGTGAATAAGACAGACATCGTCCCTGGCAGCTTGGAGCATATGTTCTAAACGGGGCATTAGCCACCTCCAAAACAAAGCAAGGGCATAAACAAATAAACAATTACAAAATCAAATATATGGGATTGATAGGTTCATATATTTTATATATTTTTTTAACGCTGATAAATATTGACAGGGATATACATTTTTTTTTATTGATGTTTTAATGGTTTCTAACATTGTGAAATTTTGGGTTGTACATTTTTGTTTGTCCATCACCCCATATATGACTCCCTTCACCCCTTGTGCCCACCCCCCACCCCCACTACCCGAGTAACCACAGTCCAGTTTTCTCTGTCCATGTGTTGGTTTATATTCCACATATGAGTGAGATCATACAGTGTTTGTCTTTCTCTTTCTGGCTTATTTCACTTAACATAATACGCTCCAGGCCCATCCATGTTGTTGCAAATGGGACGATTTTGTCTTTTTTTATGGCTGAGTAGTATTCCATTGTATATATATATACCACATTTTCTTAATCCAATCGTCAGTCGAGGGACACTTAGGTTGCTTCCACTTCTTGGCTATGGTGAATAATGCTGCAATGAACATAGGGGTGCATAAGCCTCTTTGGATTGTTGATTTCAGGTGCGTTGGATAGATTCCCAGTAGTGGGATGGCTGGATCATAGGGCATCTCTATTTTTCATTCTTTGAGGAATCTCCATACCGTTTTCCATAGAGGCTGCACCAATTTGCATTCCCACCAGCTGTGTATGAGGGTTCCTGTTTCTCCACATCCTCTCCAACATTTGTTGTTTTTTGTCTTGGTGATTATAGCCCTTCTAACGGGCGTGAGGTGGTATCTTAGTGTTGTTTTGATTTGCATTTCCCTGATGATTAGTGATGTTGAGCATCTTTTCATGTGCCTATTGGCCATCTGTATATCTTCCTTGGAGAAGTGTCTGTTCATTTCCTCTGCCCATTTTTTGATCGGGTTGTTTGTTTTTTTGTTGTTCAATTGTGTGAGTTC
This sequence comes from Diceros bicornis minor, assembly GCF_020826845.1. NCBI lineage: Eukaryota > Metazoa > Chordata > Mammalia > Perissodactyla > Rhinocerotidae > Diceros > Diceros bicornis. Next base: position 22,275,776 of record NC_080770.1, read on the forward strand.
TTTATATATTATGGAGATCAACCCCTTGTCAGATGTATGTTTTGCAAATATTCTCTCCCAGCTGGTTGGTTGTTTGTTCATCTTGATTCTGGTTTCATTTGTCTTATAAAAGCTCTTTAGTCTGATAAAGTCCCACTTGTTTATTTTTTCTTTAGTTTCCCTAGTCTGGGTAGGCATGTCATCCGAAAAGATTCCTTTAAACCCAATGTCAAATAGTGTGTTGCCTATATTTTCTTCTATGAGTTTTATAGTTTCAGGTCTCACCTTCAGGTCTTTGATCCATTTTGAGTTAATTTTTGTGAATGGCGATAGCACATGGTCCACTTTCATTCTTTTGCATGTGGATGTCCAGTTTTCCCAACACCATTTATTGAAGAGACTTTCCTTTCTCCATTGCATGTCCTTAGCACCTTTGTTGAAAATTAGCTGTCCGTATATGTGTGGTTTTATTTCTGGGCTTTCAATTCTGTTCCATTGATCTGTGTGTCTGTTTTTGTACCAGTACCATGCTGTTTTGATTACTATTGCTTTGTAGTATGTTTTGAAGTCAGGAATTGTGATGTCTCCTGCTTTGTTCTTTTTCTTTAGGATTTCTTTAGCTATTCGGGGTCTTTTGTTGCCCCATATAAATTTTAGTATTCTTTTTTCTATTTCTGTGAAGAATGTCATTGGGATTCTGATTGGGATTGCATTGAATCTGTAGATTGCTTTAGGTAATATAGACATTTTAACTATGTTTATTCTTCCAATCCACGTGCATGGGATATCTTTCCATTTCTTTATGTCATCGTGGATTTGACAGGGATATACATTTTTAATACTTATTGATATATGCAGCAAATTTTCCTCCATAAAATTTGCAACCTTTTACATTTACAAAACTCTTGCCTCTTCAGCACATGTGTAGAGCAATTCCTCAGTACTGAGTGAATCTTATTCTAATCCTTCTCCAAACCTGTTCCCTGAAAACTTCTAGAAAAATTCACAAAATAGGGAGGATTTAGTCCACTATAAATTCATGTCACCAACTTCAAAATGCCCATCACCATGGCCCAGCAATCCTACTATATTTATTTAATCAACACATATTTCCAATTCTCCTCAAGAACCATTTAAAAGCTTCTTCAATTTCTTCAAAATTCCTCTCCCCAATCTCAAATTTCTATTCTTCACTTTAAACTCAGAGTTAAGAAGTCTGAAAAACTTTCTTAGAACTACATTGCAGTCTATGACCTTCCTTTCTTCCTTTTATCCTTCTCTGCTTCACTGGAGTTAGACCTGCATCACTTCTGGTGCCTCTTCCCACCTCCCCTCAGCAATGTTTCCCCCAGTGAATCTCTCATACATCTACTCTGTCTTAGCTTCCACTTCTCAGAGAACCAGGACTGATATAGAATGTATAAAGAACTGTTACAAAACAGTAAGACAAACACAGAGGTTTGAACATGAGGTTTTAACCGCACTTCACAAAGAAAATATCCAGTGGCCAGCAAACGTATAAAGGGGGCTCACTTCTTTAATCATCTGAGAACTATGATGTAGAATCACAACAAAACACTACTGCAGTGTTCCTTCTACACGGCTAAAATTAAAAGGACTCTCAGTACCTAATGTTTGTCATCAATATGGAGGAAGAGTATCTCTCATATGCTGCTCGTGGAGATGTATAATTGTTTTCCAAGTACATATTGGAAAACTAATGGAGATTGTCAGCTAATATCAAATATACATATAACCTATGACTCAGAAACTCCACTCCTAGGTGTAAGTCCAAAAGAAATGTGTGCACCTGTGCACTGGAAGACACATCACTGAGAGTGTTAGCAGTGCTATTTGTAATAGCACAAAACTGGTAACAACCTAAATGTCCATCGTCAATAGAACAGATAAAAAAATTACGGTGTTTTCGTACAATGGACTAACAGATCAGTGAAAATAAGTGAACTACAGGTACACATAACAACATGAATGAATCCCACAAACACAATGTGAAGCCAAAGAATCCATAAACAAAAGATTATATACTGTATGATTGCATTTATTTAAAATTTTAAAATAGACCAATCTAGGGGTGTGTACTTAGGTGGTAAATGTGTAAAAGTATAAAGAAAAGCAAAAAAGTTTTATCATAAGAGTCAGATTAGCCTTGGCCTTTGATGGAGGAGAAAAAGATGTGATTGGGAAGAGATGTAATAGGTTCTGGAAGGGCTAGAAATCTTCTACTTCTTGACATGGTTTGTGGATATATAGGTGTTCCACTTCACAATTCAAAAATATTTTTTTCTTTGTCTTGGATTTTAATAGTTTGATTATGATGTGTCTGGGGCAAATTTCTTGAAGTTCATGAGGTTTGAGATTTGCAGAGCTTCCTGAACCTGTAAGTTTGTATCTTTCACCAATATTTGGAAGTTTTCAGCCATTATTTTTCTCTGAACTACATTCTTTCTTCTCTTTTTCTGAGACTCTGATAGCATGAATGTTAGACATTGGTGTTGCCCCACAGGTCTCTGAGACTCTATCCTTTTTTTTTATTCTTTTTCTCTCTCTGGTTGATCCATCTTCAAGTTCACTGACTCTTTCTTTTATATTTCCATTGTGCCATTGAGCTCAGCCAGTGAATTTTTACTTTTGGTTATTGTATCTTTTAGTTCTCAATTTGCAATTTTATTCTACTTTATAATTTCTGTTTCTTTGTTGATACTTTCTATCTATCATTTGTTTCAAGTAAGCTTTCCCTTACTTATGGGATCATGGTTATAATGGTTGCTTTAAAGTCTTTGTCTGAAAATTCCAATGTCTGCGTCATTGCATGATTGGCATCGGCTGATTGTTTTTTCCTTTGCAGGTTGAGGTCTCCTGCTTCTTTGTATACTAACATTGGATTGTATCCTGGATATTGTGAATATTATGTTATGATACTTCAGATCTTTTTAAATTAAGGAGAATGTTAAATTTTTAGTTTTAGCAGGCAATTAACCTTATTAGTTGCAGGTGGCAATTTCCAAACTACCTTGTGTGGGCTGCAATTCCAATGTCAGTTCAGTTATCAAATGTTTTGCAGTGTTATTCAGACCTGTCCCATATGTCTGCCACCCAGTGGTCAGTCTGGGACCTGGTGGTGATAATCCTGTAATGTCAATCTCAAAGACTGGTATGTTGTGTAAGTTCAGATCCACACACTTCCAGCTCAGAAGTGGGCCCTGGAATTCATACACAACGTCATGGGATGACTTTCCTAAGTGCCCTCCTCTCTTTGGTATCCCTGCTGCTTTCTGCCTCTGGAAACTTGGCTTTAGTTTTCTCATTGTGCTGCACGCTTCCCACAGCTGAGTCTGTGTCAATGGCCAAGATTCAGGAGGACGCAAAGAGAATAAAAGCAATGTAACCGAAAGAAAAGTGAATGAAGAACTGGGGTGAAGAATCTCTGCTGATAAGAAATAGACATGTAGCTACGTCTCCTAACTCACTAACTACAAAACATAATGGGAGCTGAGGTGGCACCTCCTGTCTCTCACTCAGGAGAACACTATCAAAACCTACAAACCTTAAATCTCTCATGCTTATATTCTCCAAAAAAAAGCCTGCCTACCTGTTTTTCTCTCGTCTCTCCCACGATTCTCATAAAATCAACTTTATGATAACCCTTTGTGGGTTACCTAATATAAAAGAGGACACATAAAATATGAACTTTGGATACTCAGACCAAATCGCCTGCCAGGACATCTCTCACCCAGAAGAATTTCCAGGGACTAAGTTATTCCTGGAAGATAGGATTTTAGTGTAATCCTATGCAGTGCTGAGCCCACAGCATCTAGGACAGTATCTGGGTTGTTTTTCATTGAGAAACCAGCTTGATTTTATTTATGAGTTCTTTATACATGAGGAATAGCAAGTATCAATAAAGGACAAACATGAGAGGAAAAAGTACATAGGGGATCCCAAGGTGGGGCTGAAGATGATGGTGAGAATGATGAGTAGGTTTCCCCCAACAGAGACCAGGTAGACGACCAAAAAGAGCACAAATAAAACTCTCTGTATCTCCGGGCTCTGCAAGAGTCCCAGCACAAAAACTTCTGTGATGTTTCGTGGATTGTCCATGAATCCTGAGCTACAGCAAGGATGTAGGTGAAAAGAGAATTTCCAGGAAAAAATTGTTACTACCTCTTTCGAGACATTTCGAGAAATTGGGGGAAATTAGTGTTTGTGGAATATAATTAACCTAAATCCTGAATCCCAAAGCAAAGATCTGCTAATAATGCAAATCATTTTCTGTATTTCTAATTAGTAATTTTGACAAAGTACAAAGTTAAACAACAGATAAAATAAACAATTCCCAAAATATTTCACATCTTTCATTTTAACCAATAAGAATGAATTCTTTTTTTTTCAGCTTGAAAATATGTTCATGGAGTTTTTTGTAATAAAAATTTTAATTTTATATATATAAACTTTAGTTCATTAAAAATAACCAGTTACGGGAAAATAATTTCCCTAAATATTTTTTACAGTTGCTTTTTTAGAACCACACTTCCAACTCCCAATTGCCCTTCTCAATGCACATGGGCATCTCCTCAAAAACTGAATTCCTCATCTCTCCCCATCTCACTTGCTCCTCCTTCCATATTTTCTATGTTTCCTCCACCATTCACCATAAACGTGGGAGTCATCCTTGACTTCTCCCTTTACTAGTCTATCTCATAATTCCAAAAGTACCCACCACATCTTATCAAATCCTTAAGCTTCATCCATCCATCTATCCATTCATTTATTCCAAAAATATTTTTGAGCATCTACCATGTCCCAACCAACCTGTTTTTTTTTTTTTATTTTAGTCTTTTATTCATTCAACAAATACTCATTGAGTACTGATCTAGGTCTGGCAATATGGATATTAAACACAAAAATTTCCTGCCTTCAAGATACTCCAAGTATAAGGTCGGAGAGTGGAGGGAATTAGATCAATTAGCAAAATAAGCTGATGGTTGCTCCAACGTCATAGCTGGTCTCGCCTGCCTCATATCGCACCTAGACACCTGCTTAATCATTCACACTGTGGCCACAGTGATATTTATAAAATTTAATCATTCATTCATGTTATTACCCAGTTTAAAATTCTTCAAAGGATCCTCTTTACCTTCAAGATAAAGTCTAAGCATTTTAATCTCATTACAAGTTCCTGGACCCTACTGACATATTCATGTTATCTTTCAGCTCCCACCCCATGTGTTTTAGCCATATTAAACTACCCCCCTGATCAAGTCATGCTCACTCGTACCTCACTGCCTTCCACATGCTATTCCTCTATCATACACACACTTTCCCAATTCTACTGGCTTACTCTTATATTTCCTTCAAAACTAGGCTCAGATATCATCTCCACAAGGAAGATGATCTCTTCCCACATCCTAGGCTCAATTGTAAGGATTTCCACTGTATTTCTATAGCTCTCAGATTACACCTCCATCCTAGCTGTTTGCACATTATGTTGTATTGGTCTCCCTCCACTCTCCTACCTTATTCTTGGAGTATCTTGAAGGCAGAAATTTTTTGTGTTTAATATCCATATTGCCAGACCTAGACCAGTGCTCAATGAGTATTTGTTGAGTGAATAAAAGACTAAAACAAACCAAAAAAAAGGAAACTTACAATACCTGGATCTAAGGATGTTGATATCTTCTTATCATAATTTTTATTACATTATAACATGGCAGAGTGATAGACTCAATAAGATTCTTAACAGGTCATCGTGTCCATCCTTCTGCATCATCTGGTCTTCCTTCCCTTGCTTTGAATGATGTGTGTGTTAAATGCCCAGATAAGATTAAAGAAAGTTCCTGCAGGAAGGAAAAAATGCAGTGAGAAACTGTATGGTTTCATAATCTCTTCTCTGATTTAGAAATCTCCCCTAATCTTAAGTGATCTGGGCTCAAAAACTGATCAAGGGATCTCCTCCATTTATGGGTACAGGGCACCTCTTGAACAATCACTTTCCATTTGCTTTGCTAAAAAGCCATGAAGGACAATGATTTTTGTGATAATCTGGTACAAACATCTTTGATTTAAAACAGCTAAAATTTTGGCTTAGAAATACTAAGTTGCCAGCCCAAGTCACAGAAACTAAGTTGTGGGAGATTGAACACAGACTCCACATCTTCTGACTCTCTGGCCTGTAACCCCCTCCTGCACCATAATACGTCCTCTCAGAACCCAGATTACTCAGCCCGTGGAGAGGACAAAGGTAGCAGAAGGAAGACGAAGTTGCTGGCTCTGGTTTTTGGCAAGTTTGTGTAACAGCATATTCTCTAAGGAAAAGGGGAAAAAAGAAACTAGAAAGATAACTCATGATGATTAGATATAGTTTAGAAAATATTTATAGGAGAAAAAAATTCTCTTATTGGTGGTATCCTGAAAGAAAATATAAACTTTCTAACGTATTTTTCCATTCTTTCTTCTTTATGTAGATTTTTGTTCACTTCTCACTTATACTTTTGAAACTATAGCATATATTTAATTTATTATTCTGATTAATATTATAACAAACATTTTCTCATGTCATTATAAACTCTTTAAAAGCATTGTTTTTAATGATTGCATATTATCCTGTGAAGTGTATATATCTAACAATGAGTCATAGTTTCTAATACCGCAAAGAATCTCATCATGCATTAAGTTATTTCTGGGTCTGCAGGATAATTTCTCAGCTGTATATACTGAACAGAGTGGTATAGATATTATAAAGACTTTTGGTATCTTTCACCAAAAGGGCAGTCCTAATGTATATAGCTATCACCAAAATGTAGTAAATTAATTTTTTCTTTCACCCCAGCCAGTAATGGACAACAGGCTTTTTTTTTTTTTTTCTAAATTTAATCTTTCTTTTTTTACTTCATATTTGTTTGACCACTGCTGATGTTGAACAACTTCCTATGTTTTTCTATCCAATATATTCTCTCTTTTGGAAATTGTTAAAGCTAGAAAGAGTAATTTACAGTGAACTTAGAAGTACCTTACTGAATAATCAATGTTTCCCAATCTCAGCGTCCTAGCCTCATGAGACATCTTGCCAAAACAGTTTTTGGAAGTGGTAGAGAAAATGTTATGTCCACCTAATTGGTCTATCTGAATGTATAACTCAGCACTTTATTATGCACCATACTGTTTCATCATTACAATGAGACTGAAAAGTACGTTGCATTTTACTCTTCATAGATGATAAAATTAAATGTCAGTGAATTTTTTTCTCATATCTATTATCCCAAAGCTAGTAAGTGGTAAAACAGAATTTAACCATAGCTATATCCCATGTCAAACCCACATGCTTTTCACTGCATCATTCTATTAGGTTAGTCAAATTGCCTGAGAGTGTCATAATTCTTGCTTTCCTAGGCAGCACAATTTGGTAGAAATACCGTCTGACTAGGAGTCAGGAAGTGTGTTTTCTCCATCCTAACTCTGCCACAGGGGAACTGTGAAACCTATGGAAATTCACTTCAGCTTCCTGAGCCATAGTGTTCTCACCTGTGAAGTGAGGAAAGCTGGAGGTAGAGAGAGTGTTATCAGCTGTAACTCACGGGGTCTGTTAGTGAAGTGAACTGTGTCCTTGCGTTTGTGAGCCACTGCTCTCATGTTACAACCTCATCATCTGAGACCTGAGCTTAAATCTTAGCCTTGCCACTTACTAAGGGTGTGATCCTCAGCAGGTTTTTAACCTCTTTATGCCTCAGTTTCCTCTAATGTGTGTTATCCAAAGAATTAAAATCTGTTTTCACATTTTTCCCCAGTTATCCTCTTAGGAAACCTTAGGGACTCCTCTGATCCAGATCACTCCTTTAAGACCTGGCCACCAACCCACTAGTTTTGGCCTGTGCATCTCCAAACTTACTTATCTCAGCAGATGCAAGTCTGAAGGAAGGATGCTAAACATTCTGCATGTATGTTGAAAGATGTGCTACAGAAAACCATTAAGGGGATATAACATTCAAATTATTTGTGAGCTAAATAAAGTTGGAGTTCATCCACAGTTCCCTGGATTCCCTATAGGTTTGAAAGTTCCACCCACAATTATTCTGCACAAAATACCTTCCCCTGGGAGCTGGGAGGAAAATGGACCTAGCTGCAACCTTAGCAATGAGAGAATTCGTCTTGCATGTTCCAAGTTCTTTGCAGACATATCAACCTATAGCACAGAAAAAAGCTAACCATCAGGACCGTTGGGTCTAGGCCTCCGAACATGTATTTCCATCTCCTGGTTGTGTTGCGGTATCTTGGTCATGAGGAGACAGATTTTAGGGAATCCACCCACCGAGGAAAGCTATAACCCCTGGTTGGGGTTTCAAGAGAATTTCTCCTAAATCAGGAAAGCCTCATTCATTCAGCCAAGGTTTAGCATCAAAGATTATTCTGTGGTTGTTTCTAGAAAAATTTTCTGACTTACAGATAAGAAGGGAAAGTCTCACTAAAAGGATGGTGGGAAGAGAAGTGTTATCTGCAAACAAGAGCCTCTGGAGATGAGGAGTCAGAAAGAGAACAGCCAAGGAAGCTTTTTTTTTTTTTTTTCCTTATACTAAAGAGAGTGAAAACAAACACATATTGATGTTTAAACCACTTTAGGCTCTGTACTAAGCTTACTCCATGCATTATCTCATTCAGTCTCCACAATAATCCTAAAAAGAGGGGTCCTATCTTTACAATAAAGAAGTTGTATCAAAGAGAAGGTAAGTAGCACACTCAAACTTACTCCCCACCTCCAGTAAGTGGTCCAGTATGAATTTTAACTAAAGCCACTTGAATACACACCAGGGGTTTGAAAGGAATGATCCTGAAGTAATAAATGGTCAATTGTGGTCGGCTAGGAATAACAATAAAAACCAATTAAAAAAAAAAAACCTCTGGCATACTAACAGATATGAGTGACTCTGAATATTTTTATTTCAAAAAGGAAGAAAATATTACAGTATTAATCTAGGAAAGAGCAGTTCAGTGTATTTCAAAATCCCTGATTGTGGTCTTCACACCCCTGTTCCCTTTCTGATCAGTTTTCATATTGATGGAGCCTCACACCCTCAATGGATCAATAAATACTTCTTAGAATTACTAGAATACTAGAATACTTCCTAGAATAAAATCAAATCATATTAAAATGGAGTTGAGATGTGGGAAAGAGCTTTAGATCCTCTTTTCATTCACTCATTCATTCAGTCAACAGGTATTATGCCAGGTATTGGGTTTGTTGCTGGGGAAGCAGCAGATGAAATGAGCTTCGTCCCTATCCTCATAGAATGCGTGGAATTCAGGCCATGATAAAAATTTGTCCAAGGAGTTGTACGAGCATGAGGAGGAGTCCCATCCCATCCTGGAAGCAAAGAGTGGGAAACCACCCTAAATCTACTCACAAATACTAAACTCACAGGGCTGGCCCAGCGGCGCAAGCGGTTAAGTGCGCATGCTCTCCTGCGGCGGTCCGGGGTTCGCCAGTTCAGATCCGGGGCGCACACCGACACACTGCTTGGCAAGCCATGCTGTGGTGGTGTCCCATATAAAGTGGAGGAAGATGGACACGGATGTTAGCCCAGGGCCAGTCTTCCTCAGCAAAAAAAGAGGAGGATTGGCAGATGTTAGCACAGGGATGATCTCCTCACACACACAAAAAATGATAATACTAACCTCAGTTCCCTCAGCACCATGCACTCAGTCTCACAATGCACAGACATACTCAGCTCTCACCAGGGTCCCTTCCCGCTGCCACCTCATGTCCCCTGGCTGACAGCCCCTCAGGTATACTCATCCATCTGCCTGTGCCCCACCACTTTCTCCACCCCATCCCAGCCCTCCTAACCTTGGATCCCCTTTATTACAAGTTCTGCAATGCCCTCATTTATATCTAAGCTCCAACCCTGACACCCAAATTGTTGATTAAGGCTCATAAATTTCAACACACTGACCGTTGCTGATGTTTCCAGCCTCCAACCATAATTGTGAGCATCATAAACAAAGAAAGGAAAAGAGTCAAAAGGATGTCTTTTACAGAATGCTGCAGAAGAAGCTGCTATGGAATTTCCAGGTAAATCCATTGATCTTCACAAATAGAGATGGCTGAAAAGATATTTTAGATTAAAAAGAAACTGAGTCTTTTTAGGAAAGAGCTTGAGAAAATTCTGTCTTATCTGTCTTCTTGTATTCTTGCGAAACAAAAGGAGCTGGTAGAGGACAGGTGAGGAAATCAGGCAAAAAAAGTTCACCACAATTCCAAATGGGTGGGGGCCTCACTGAGCTGCATTGGGACTTTCTGCATCTGGGTCTGATGGCTTATTCTTAATGCTATTGGATCCTGAGATTCTGAAATAGCCATCAAACCACGGAGGTCCCAGCTCCTCAACTCAGCCAGTTTGAGCCTCAGTTTCTTCATTTATAAAATAACAATACTTATTATTCCTGCCTCTGAAGGGTGTTGAGAAGATCCGATGAGAAAATAAATGAACAGATTATAGAATAGATACTACAAAGTTGTAGCAGGAAAAATGTGGATTGTTAATTGTTATTAATTATATGTCTTTTTTTTCCTCAATTAAAACCCTAATGCGAGGTATAAGATATGATTTTGGAAACTTATCAAAATTCAGAAAAGAGAAGAATGGACTTAGAGTCATTACAAAGAGTCAAATAGGTTATTTCATTGTCGTTTTACATAGGAAATGATAGAAAATTTGAATTTAATAGAAAAGACACCAACAATGAAGGAAAACTTACTTGTACAGCCAAGTTGAAATACTTGAATAATATATAGTTTGTTCTCTTGCTTGGATATTTTCTCTAGAGAAAGTCTGGAGGATTGAAAATTTCTGAAATGTCATTTGAAATGTTGGATTCTGCCTGTAAGAGCGGTTCCCAGCATGCCACATGTTGCAAGCACCACAGCACTGAATTCACCTAAAGCAGGTCCTGAGTCCCTGCTGGCTCTCTGGAGTCAGAGGGGGAGGAGGGTGACAGGGAGAGAAGGTTGCTCCATCCCCTAGATGGTCCCAGCTCTAAAGCCCTGATGTCAGGCCTCTGGGATGAAATCACTGAATATATGACCCAACCAGATTGAGAACACCTTAATCCCATTGTCCTTCTTGCCCTGAAAACTCAAACAAGTTTAAGGTGACTTGCCTGCATGTCTGAGCTGGAGTGTCACCTCCTGAAAGGGACAACTCCGTCCTCCTAGCCAGCTGGAAGAAGTTGGCACTGGACCAGAAATTTAAACATCATAGTCCTGTGAGACGCTGTCTTGGAGGCTACCAAGTCTACTGAGTGTGGCCTAAGGCTCAGGTCTGCCAGGCCTCATCCCACCTGCCAGATCTTCTCTTCCTCCATCCAGAGCCCCAAATGTCTGCCGCCAGCCCCACGGAGAAAGCAAAAATCAGTTTGCATCATTACAACTTCTCCAACCACGAGAGTCACCTTTTTACTTTTATTATTTTATATTTTATCACATACTACTAAGCAGAGCATCTCAGTTCTTCTTTGCCTCAACTTCTCCTCGCCAGAGACTCAGGACCTTGCCTCTATAAAAATCAGATGGTTAGGAAAATGTTTACCTAAAAAAGCAGTAGTAGTCACCCCAAAGATGAATTCTGCTATCATCAGTATGTTGAAAGACACAAATGTAATTTTTTAAAGTGTGAATCCAAAAATCTTCTAAAATTTTCCCTTCACCTACCTTAACTATGTTCCCCAGGGCACCCAGTGGCCCTCCTCCCTCTATGACTTTTTCAGCATCCCTGCTCTCAAATGCTGCTCTGTAAGGCTTGGCTCTAAACTTTAAGCATGGTGTCACACGGTGTCACCTGCTCCATGCATTTGTCTATTTCCTTTTCTCCCTAGTCATTTGTTACCAGGGGTACATAAGGGGACTGTAAAAATGAAATTCTAGGCAACCTATTAAATTTTTCTTGAAATCGTGGAACATCAGCTCTGCTAGGGACATCAAAACTTTGTAAAGGTCTAACCTCTCATTTTGACAAAAAGAAAATAGCAGTTCAGAAAATTTAATGAAAGGGTGGGGAAATGGTGAGAATCAAGAGCTAAATTTCATCTCAGAAAATCTACAATCTTGACAAAGTTACTTCACTTCTCTGGCCATCAGTCCATCTGTCCACCCTTTCATCGAAGAGGAATTGACATCTTTGAGCTAGACATTGTGCACAGTGGGTTTGGGGATTAAAGAGAGTCAAATTTTAAAAAAAAAGACACAAAACACAGCTTCTTACCTCATGGCATGGTCAATCTAGTAGATGTGACTCATTTCGGGGGCGTAATTTGGGATCAGGAAGCTTTCTCGGTACTTCCAACAACAGAACAGAGAGGCAACCTAGAGTTGAAGACAGTTAATAGCAAGAATTGTGCTTTCTCTCACTTGTGCATTAAATTTTGCAAAATATTTTCCCATCCATTAACACTTTTGTTCATCAGAATGTTGTGCATGAGGCAGGGCAGATGAGATTGTCAGTATTTTACGTTCATTTATTCTGCAAGGCAATGCTGCTCCACTAACCACTCATCCAGCTCAGAAGTCTCAAGTTTGCTCAGTTCAGAAATATCCCCAATCCCCAAGTAACATTGTGATGTTCCTCCACCACCAACCCAAGAGTTGTGCAGAGGTCATCCTCTGGGCTCCAGGTGGCTGGGGGCATTGTGGACGATTGTCCACAGGGTTAAAAGGATGGTGATCAGTGCAGTACTGAGGGACAGACAGCATGGCAAGGGCTCTACCTAGGACAGCTCCTGATCCCATGAACGGTGCTCCTCAGAATGGTCTATTCATCCAGCCCTTCCTAGGTGCCCTCATCCCTACCTCTTCAATCCCTCATTTTCTTGGATAAATTCATTAGTAACTCTATCTATTAGCCCCCTATATTAATTGGCATGGGTTATAAATGCTGTTATAGTACAAAACAGCCCCAAATCTCTGGGCCTTAATCCCAATAAAAGTTTCTTTCTTTTCTTGCAATGCTTCCAGTCTCTTGGGGCTTCAGGACTATCTACGGGGCCATCGGCACACAGCTAGCCAATGACCAAAGAGAGATTAAGGATCACTGGGGACATTTTATGGACCAAACCTAAATGGGTACATCATTTGCACCCACTGTTGACAAGACTCCACATGGATGTAAAGGGACTAGGAAATGCACTCTGTGTGCCCAGAAGAAAAACATAAAATGATTTGGTAAACCCATTGCAGTTTCTGAACCATACTTCCTCATTTATTGGCCTCTCTCCCTCCAGTTTTCCCTTCAAAGACTATTTATCAGTCTACTCAAGAAGCTTCTGACTCTCAGTAGTCCTTCATAATCTAATTAAAACCAGAGTCCAAATCATTATCACATTAAAAGAAAGTTTAACTTCCATATTCTGCTGTATTCTAGCCATAAATATTTATCAAGCACCTACTAACATCAGTACAGTGAAGATTCTATGCTCTGGATCCAGACTCCACTATTTACGGTTCTATGATCTTGGGCTACTTAACCTCTCTGTGTCTCAGTTTGCTGATCTTTGAAATGGAAATAACATTGGTATCTACCTCAGGGAATTATGATCATTACGAGAGACAATGGGGGAGTAGTAGCATTGAAAATAGCAAAGTAGAGAACTCCAGAGCTCCACCCCACCCCCGACACACACACACAGGAACAACTAATGAGCTGGCAAAAACTGTCAGACTCAACTTTTGCAGAACCCTAGAATCTAGTCAAAAACTAACAACAACGAGGGGAAGGCTTGGCGAAGAATGAGGCAGCTGCTTTGCAGTAAGGGAGTGCTGTGGAGTTTTCAATTGCCTGCCCACCATACCCCACACCCTAGAACTGTGGCAGCCAGGGAAACAGCAACCCCACTCCTGGTTCAGGTTGCTGAGTCATTAGGGAAATGCAAATCGAAATCACAATGATATACCACTTCACACCACCTAGGAAGGCTATAATCAAAAATGGAAAGTAACGTGCTTGCAATGATTTGGAGATATTGTACATTACTGGTGAGAATGTAAAACGGTGCAGCTGCCATGGAAAATATTTTAATGTTTCTTCAAAAAATTAAACATAACATTACCATATGACCCAGCACTTCCACTCCTGGATATATTCCCAAGAGAAATGAAAATAGGTATTTAGACAAGTACTTATATACAAATGTTCATAGAGTACTATTCACAGTAGCCAAAAGGTGTAAACAGCCCAAATGTCCAACAACTGGTGATTGAATAAACAAAATGTGGTATATTTATACACTGGAATGTTATTCATCCATAAAAAATGAATGAAACAAAGACACAAGCTTCCGTGTGGATGAACCTTGGAAAAACTATGCTAAATGAAAGAAGCCAGACATAAAAGGTCACATATTGTATGATTTCTTTCATATAAAATATCCAGAATGGATAAAGCCAGAGAGACAGAAAGCAGATTAATCTTTACCAGGGCCTGAAGGAAGAGGGGAATAGATAGTGACTGCTTGATGGGTATAGAATTTCCTTTCGGAGCGGTGAATAGTGAATTATTTTGGAACCAAATAGAGGTGATGGTTGCACAACAATGTGATTAAAATAAATTCAGTCTATTGCACACTTTTAAATGGTCGATTTTATGTTATGTAAATATTACCTCAATAAAAAAAAAAGAGAGACTATGTAAAAAGTATAGAACACTGCCTTACACATAGCATGTGCTCACTAAATGTGAGCCATTTTTACTATGTGCCAGACACTGTGGTAGGTGCTAAGGATACTATGATGGACAAGACAAAGAGAGTCCCTGCCTTCTAGGAGCTTAAAATCTAGTGGGAGAGAGACAATAAGCAGACAACGAAACATGGAAATAACTAAACATTGTATTATCTTGAGGAAGAAAACAAACATAGTAGGGTAATAGAGCAGTAATCTGTTATCTCCTCAATCTACCTCTCTTCTAAAAAGTTTTGATTTATACATACATTTATAAATCATCTACATGTGCTGCTTATCTAACAAGTATTTGGTGTATTTTTAAATACATCAAAAAATTTAAAGAATGAGAAATATGAAATGAAATGTTTTAAAACATATTACTAACTTTAATGGCTTTATACTTTATACTATAGAACAAAATGCACATTATGGATGAGATTTATCATCATCTAAAAGGGATTTTGTGTGTGTGTTTACCTTATTGATATTATTTTAAATCTGAGGATTATTTGTAAGAAACTTTTTAAACCTGTGTCCATTTCAAGACGGTTAAACTAGAATACAGTTTAATCCACTAAATGAAATTCACATAAACTGCAGCTCACTAAAATATGCCAAAACGTAGCAAAGAAATGAGTTCGTCATTAACTTTTCCACAACATGGAGCTCCCACTCCTCTGTCAGAATATCTCAAATACCTTTCATGTTATATAGCAGCTCTGACATACAGATCAACTAAGGTCTCCAGTGTCAATCTATAAATTAAACATGGCACTAGAGGAGCATTATAGGAGGCTAGGTTACCTGAGAAATCTGCTCAATGCAGAACAAGCAGACCCTGACTAGGACACACTCATTAGGTATTGCTGGTCTCTCAAGTGTAAGGGAAGATCTCCAAGGATTCCCCTCTCCACCACTAAAATTAAAATATTAATATATTTCATCAATTCAAAACACTTCATGAAATTGACTACAATGTACATATATAATCTTTTACTAAAACTGATTCAAAAAGAAATAGAAAGCCTTAATAGTCCTATGCCTACCAGAGTAATTGAATCAGTAGTCTAAAATATTCTCAGAAAGGAATTTTTTTCTAGTGTGCTAGATGTAGCTCATATCTCATTGTTTTATATTTACATTTTCATTAATATGCATTTACAAATTTCCTCATAGAATTGTTGGTTTGGGCAATTTTTAAAGGAAAATAATAACACTCAACTTCTATAAGAATTATTAGTAAATTAAGAATAGAATGAATTTTCTTCATCTAAGAAAGTTCTAAGTTCATTTCTTAGATTTGGGTATGTCTACCCAAAATCTACATAAAACATCATTCTTAATGGGGAAAGTTAGAAACACATTCCCTTTAAAATCAGGAACAAGACAAAAATCCTATTATCATGGTTTATATTTGAATTTGTGCTAGAATTCCTACCAAGAAATGTAAAAAGAAAAAAAACAATGAAGAAAGAGGAAGATACAACACCAACAGCAGTCTAAAAATGCTTACAGAAAAATTATTAGCAATAATAAGAGTTTAGTAATATAGATGGCTATACAATTAATGATAAAATAGTATTGCATTTCTGTATGATACAACGTATAAGATTCACTAAAGACACTATTTACAATAGCAACAAAAGCATAATGTTCCTAAGAATAAATTTAATCAAAGGAGTTGGATGCAGAAATTTATCGACTTGATTTAAAATGTTAAAGAACACTAAAATAAAAGGAGAGAATGGCAGGGAATGTCAAGGACTGTCCAAATCTCTTCCTATCCCTTTTTTATTTTTTAACCCATGGTTTTTATGTATTTTCACTGCCAACAGCAAGCACTTGCTGCCTTTGGGCTACTGGAGTCAATTTTCCCTACATTAATGGAAAGACAAAAGCGGTCTGGAATTTATACCCCAACCCAACCCCAGAGAAGCCCTTAGCTAATGTCTAAATGATGTGGGAGTATGACAGCTCCACTTTCTTGCTTCAAATCAAAGCTCCAGGCATAATTTACACTCCAGAGTTCTCCTGCAAAATCAATCTCAAGTGACACTTGGCTGGAATTTACCTGAAATTGCATCTTTGTTTAGATTTCTCTCCCTCCCATCCTACTTCCTCTACTCCCTTATCATTTCCCCAGAAACATTTCTTTAATTAGTCACTTATCAGTCACAAAAATCTATGCCTTTATGTTTTTCAAAGATCTTCATGACCCAGTAACACCTAGCCAAATCAGAGTTATCCCATACTCATGAAAATGATGACTCAATCTCACAAAATGTAAGTTTTTCCCAAACTGATCTATAGACACAATAAAATTCCAAACAAAATCTCAATAAGTTAATTTGAGGAATTTGACAATTTAATTTTAATATTGCCTAAAAGAAGAAAGAACTAAAAGCAGACAAGATATTGCTAAAGAAAAGAACAAGTTAGAGGCACTTGACCTACCAGATATTAAGACATTATAAACCATAATAATTACTGCAGCCTGTTTGGTTTTGGTTCTGCCACCAACACTATACGCATGGGACCTGGGAGGAATCTTGCCCAAGATGCATCACATAATAGGCATACAGAACTCGGTCCAGACTGGGAACCCTGAAGTGACCCATGAATTGACTCCAGGACCTCTTGGCTGTGGTGCAAGAGCCCACGGAGAACACTGATTTAGACAATCACCTATGGATGAGAGAACCTTTGTAGAGATCCGGGAGTCCAGTAGAGAAATTACAGCACAGGGTCAGAGCAAAAAAAAATCCAAGATGGGACACATTGGAGAGAGTAAGAGGAACAGTTTGATGTTATCCAAATCACTCCTTCCCCAAGGTGGCAGAGCTCAGTGCCGAGAGAGCCCTTCTCAGCCCAAGAGAGGAAAGTGAGAGTACGTGAGTGAGCACCCAGCCTCCCTATCTGAGCAGGAAGCTGCCAAAGAAGCCCATTTCTCTCTCACCCTATGAGAGTACTGAGTCATGAGCTGCAGCACTGAGAGGGCCTGAGTGGCTGGAAGAAGAGCAGTCAGGGCTCATAAGAGAACATATCAAAATGACGTGGATTCTACAAGCTGCATCACAGACTCCATCGGGTTCCCCACACACAAGTCAGTGGGGACACCCCACCTGTGGATGCCCCCCAAATGATGACGTAGTGCCCAGAGTCTCCCCCAGAGCTCTGAGTGCCTCACTGACACAACCCCCTACCTCATGACTGGCTCTTGCATGCTCCTGGTGGTGGAGAGAGCAAGCTTTTCCAGATGGCTAGTGAGCATACACAGAAAGTTGCCTGAATCTTCAGGTCTGACTGGAAGAAATCACAAAATTGAACATTCAGCACAGGCCTATAGAAAGCAAAAAAGAGGCTGTCAGCATGCTGTCTGGCTTCGCAGAATTGAAAGAACGCATACAAGCTTAAGAATACTTAAGCTGTGGGATCAGAATGATGACCTGAAGAGACAAATCTTGAGCCTCAGCCTCTATGAAACAAAGAACCTCTTTGCCACCCAGACCAAAGCCCAGTCTCTGGCTGTGAAAATACACAGAGCCTTTGCATGAAGAGCTCACGGAAGCCCTAAAGGAGCAGGAGGAGATCCACCTCTGGCTGAGGCAGTACACGGACAAGATTATCCTTGCTATCCTGGACCACAACGCCCCATGCTAGAGATCAAACACTGAGACAAGTGGGCTGGCTGAGAGCAGCCTTGGGACCCTCAGAACCTGGGACCCTGGGACCCTGGGACCAAGAGGCAGACCCTGCATGAAGATGCAGCCCAGGCTGGGCTTCACACACACACAGTAAATATACCATGTAACATGTACTGGCGTGTAAGCAGGGAGGCTGTGCACACAGCAAGGGGTGAGCATGGGGCCACGGCTGTGGGTGACATCTGAGCAATTAGCTGTCCATGCACCTTGCGGTCCCTTTGCAAGGAGTCGACAGTACTGAAGGTGGGAGGAGGCAAGGTCTGCTATCAGGAGTTACTGTAATAACAAGAACTTGAAGCTTCTGATTCGGATACTGGATAAAATTATTCTATTTCTGGGGGTAAGGATTAAAAGATATTCTAGTGAAAATAAAAAGTGGAACAAGAAGTGTGGGGCAGGTGTAACCAAAGAAAAAGGTCTGAGAAAGCCTCAGAATTCTTGGCAGAGCTGAGGGAAGGTATTTCTCTCCCAAATCCAATCAGTAAAGCCTGGAGGAAATGACTGTTAGGTCAATGCAAAGACAATAACACAAGATTTCAAGGAACAGGAATAATCAAGAAAATATGACCACACCAAAAGAGCACAATAATTTTCCAAAAGCCAACCCCAAAGACCTGGAGATCTGTGATTTACCCAACAAAGAATTCAAAATAGTTGTTTTAAGGAATTTCAGTAAGTTACAAGTAAAACAGAGAAAGACAAACAAAATCAGGATGGCAATACACAAACAAAATGAGTGATTTAACAAAGAGATAAAAACTATGGAAAAGAATCAAAGAAATTCAAGAACTGAAAAATACAATGAATGAAATGAAAAATTCAATAGAGATCAACAACAACAGAATGGATCAAGCAGAACAAGGAATCCAAGAAGTAAAATACAGGACATTTGAAATTATCCAGTCAGAGGAAAACAAAAGAAAAAAGAATGAAGAACGCCTATGTGAGCTTAGGGGATATGATCAAGAGAATAATTTGTGAATTATTGGAACTAAATAGAAACAGAGAGTAAATTGGTGATTGCTAGGGGCCAGGGAAAGAGAGAAATGGGGAGATGTTAGTCAAAGGGTACAAACTTCAGTCATAAGATGAATAAGTTCTGTGGCTCTAATGTACAGCATGGTGACGTAGTTAATAATATTGTATTATATACTTCAAATTTGCTAAGAGAAGAGACCTCAAATATTCTTACCCAAAAAAAAAAGGGGGTAATTATATAAGGAGATAGAGGTGTTAACTAACCCTATTATGATAATCATTTTGCAATGTATTCTTGTATGATATAATCATGTTGTACGCCTTAGATTTACACGATGTTTTCTGTCAATTATATCCCAATAAAGCTGTAAAATAAAAGAATACATTTTTAAAAGATAGTTTTAAAACTTTAAAACTCTACTGAAGAACACAAAAGAAGATGTCAGCAAATGGAAAGACAAACCATGATTTTAGACGAAAGATTCATATCATTAAGATGTTGATTCTTTCTAAATACCTTTGTAAATGTAACATGATATCAATAAAAATAATAGCAGTTTACTTTGGGGGGATATAGAGCTGGAAGAGACGTAAAACTAATTCTAAAGTTCACGTGGAGAAACAATACCCAGGAGAACTTCGAAAAAGAACAGCAACAAGAAGGGACTAATCCTCCAGATATTAATACATTCCATAAAGCTTCCATCATAAGAAATAATGTGGCCCTGACTATCCTCTAAGTCATAAAAAATAATGATAGTTAACTACATAAAAAGCAAAGACTTCTGTATGTCAAAAAAAAAATTAAAAGAATGAAACTAGACCCCTATCTTACACCAGTCACAAAAATTAACTCAAAATGGATTAAAGGCTTAAATGTAGGACTGGAAAAAACAAAACTCCCAGAAAAAAAACTCATATAAAAAAAGCTCCTTGACATGGGTCTTGGCAATGATTGTCTGGATCTAAAACCTAAAGCAAAACAATAAAATCAAACAAACAAACAAGCGGGACTGTGTCAAACTAAAAAACTTCTGCACAGCAGAAGAAATGATCAAAAAAATGAAAAGACAACCTACAGACTGGGAAAAATATTTGCAAACCATATACCTGATAAAGCGTTAACATCCAAAATATATAAAGCACTCATACAACTCGGTAGCAAAAAAAAAGGAAACCAAACAACCCAATTTAAAAATGGGCAAAGGACCTGAATAAAATTTTTTGAAAGAATACATATAGATGGCAAACAGGTACATGAAAAGGTGCTCAGCATTACTAACCATGAGAAAAAACAAATCAAAACCACAATGAGATATCACCTCACAACTGTTAGAACAGCTAACGTCAAAAAAAAAAAACAAGAAATGGGACTGGTCCTGTGGCCTAGGGGTTAGATTCAGCGTGCTCTGCTCTCAGAGCCTGAGTTCCACTCCCAGGCGCAGACCTACACCACTTGTCAGCAGCAGTGCTGCAGCGGCAACGTCACGTACAAGATAGGGGAAGGTTGGCAACAGATCTTAGTTCAGGGCTAATCTTCCCCAAGCAAAAAGAGGAAGATTGGCAACCAATGTTAACTCAGGGAAAATCTTCCTCAGCCAAAAAAAAAAAAAAAAAAAGAAAACAAGAGATACTAAATGTTGGAGTGGATGTGGAGCAAAGGGAACATTTGTGCGCTGCTGGTGGGATTATAAATTGATGCAGCCACTATGGAAAACAGTATGGAGGTTCCTCAAAAAATTAAAAATAGAACTACTATGAGATCCAGCAATTCCACTTCTGGGACTATATCTGAAGAAAATGAAAGCACTATGTTGGAGAGATATCTGCACCCCCATGTTCATAGCAGCATTATTCATAATAGCCAAGACATGGAAAAACCTAAGTGTCCATCAAAGAATGAATGGATAAAGAAATTGTGAGATATATATATATATATATAAATATACACACACACAGACACACACACACAATGGAATATTATTTGGCCATAAAAAGGAAAATCCTGCCTTTTGTGACAACATGGATAGACTTTGAGGACTTTATACTAATGAAATAAGTCAGACAAAGACTGACTGGGTGTGATCTCACTTATACCTGTGATCTAAAAAAAAAAGACTTATGGAAAAAGAGATCAGATTTACAGTTACCAAAGTTGAGGAGACTGGAGGCAGGGAATGTAATTGGATGAAGGTGGTCAAAAGGCACAAACTTTCAATTATGAGATAAATAATTACTAGGGATGTAATGTACAACGTGATGACTAGAGTTAATATCAATGTATGATATGTTTGAAAGCTCTTAAGGGGGTAGATCGTAAGAGTTCTCATCACAAAGAAAAAAAATTTTTCTTTGTTTGGTATCTGTATGAAATGATGGATGCTAACTAAATTTACCGTGGTAATCATTTCACAATATAAATAAGACAAATTATTATGCTGCACACCTTAAACTTATACAGTGCTGTATGTTAATTGTATCTCAATAAAACTGGAGAAAAAAATGTAAAGCTTTTATACATTGAAACATTTGTATATAAGACTAAAGGCTAATTAAATATTAAAACATTCCACCTCACAAAAAAATGCAAGTTAAATTACAGTAAGATAGAAGTCTATCAAATTTCCAAAATATTTTACTTACATTTTAAAATAATTTCTGACATAAAAAAGTAGCAATAATAATACAAAGAATTCCTGATTACCCTTAATCCAAATTCCCCTAATACTACTATTTTGCCCTATTTTCTTTATCATTTATTCTCTCAATAGATAAAAAGATAGAATTTTTTCTGAAATGTTTGAAAGTTGCCTACATAATGCCCTTTTACCTCTAGATACCTCTGCGAGTCATTCCTAAATTCAAGGACATTCTCTGACATAAACACAGTACAATTATCAAATAGAGGATATTAACTTGGATACAATTCAATTATCTCATCTACAGAGCTTTTGCCCATTAATGACCTTCATCTAGTACAGGGTGCAACCAGGGATCACAGGTTGTATTGTTATCGTCCATCTTTAATCTGGAACAATTCTTTATTCAGTCTTTGTCTTGATACTTTTGAAGATGCAGGCTAGTAATTTTGCAAAATTTTTTCAATTGGAGTTTCTTGAGATTTTCTCATAATTAGACACAAGTTACGTATTTTTGGTAGGAATCTCACACTAATGACATTGTATGCCTCTCCAGTTTCAACACTGATGATGTTGACTTTGAGTAATTGTTTAATGGAGTGTCTTCCAGATTTCTCCATTATAAAGTTACACTTTTCCTTTTGCAATTAGTAAGTATCTTATAAGGAGATACTTTGAGACTATGTAAATTCCTATTCTCTCCTAGAAAATGTTTAATGACACTGTTCATTCTTTCAAGAGCACTTTCACTAGGAAAGTGAATTGTTACAACCCTTCTGAGAATCAACTTAGCACATGTGTCAAAACTTGTTATACTTTTAATGCAGTAAATTTACTATAGCAAGTGAGCTTTTAAAAAAAATCAGAAATATAGTTAAAGATTTCAATTCACAAATACTTAGCACAGTGTAATTTATAGTAGTAAAAAATTAAAAATGATCAAACAGAAAAATGCCTAGTTAGGTAATAGTACCTCCATAAAAGAAAATATTTTACAATTGATTACAATGAAGCTGTTGAAGATGGGAAACAGTTAGATTAACTCTAGACATAACAAGTCCTGTGAACTGTCCTTTATCTCACTCCACTCTTCGAGTTGGACTCAGCATCACACTAAACCCAAGGATCAATGCTAAGACTCAGCCTCTATTTCTCGTCTAGTTTCATCGTCCTGATCCACAGCCTCTTCATGGCCTTCTTCACTTCTGCATTTCTCAGGGAGTAGATGACAGGGTTGAGGAGCGGGGTGATCACTGTGTAGAACACGGCCACCATCTTGTCCACAGTCAAGGTGGTGGAGGGCCTCAGGTAGATGAAGATGCAGGGCCCAAAGAACAAGATAACCACGGTGATGTGGGACCCACAGGTAGACAGGGCCTTGCGCTGCCCCTCAGAGCTTCGAGTCCTCAGATGGAGCAAGATGACCACAAAGGAGGCTAAGAGGACCATGAAACTGATCACAGCCATGGTCCCCCATTGGCAACAATCAGCAGACTAATGAGGAGGGTGTCAGAGCAGGCGAGTTTCAGCAGAGGAAGCAGATCACAGAAATAGTGGTCGATCACATTGGGGCCACAGAAGGGCAAGTGGAAGATGAGAAGGACTTGGGCAAAGGAATGTACAAAGCCCCCCAACCACGCTGCTCCCACCAGGACAGCACACACCTGCCGGTTCATGATGGTGGTGTAGTTGAGGGGCCTGCAGATGGCCACGGAGCGGTCATAGGCCATCACCGTGAGCAGGAACACCTCAGTGTCACCAAAGAAGTGGATGAAGAAAAGCTGTGCCATGCAGCCCCACAGAGATATGGCTTTCTTTTCAGCCAGCAAATCTGAGATGAGTTTGGGGGCTGAAGTAGAGGAGTAGCAGATGTCCACAAAGGACAAGTAGCTGAGGAAGAAGTACAAGGGGGAACCAAGACTTCTGCTGGTCGTGACAGTGAGTACAATGAGGAGATTCCCCAGCACAATTGCTGTGTACAAGAGCAGAAATATCACAAAGCAAACTTTCTGCACCTCCTGATTGGGGGAAAGTCCCAGAAAAATGAATTCAGTCATATTATGTGTGTTACC
Organism: Diceros bicornis minor; assembly: GCF_020826845.1. Lineage (NCBI taxonomy): Eukaryota > Metazoa > Chordata > Mammalia > Perissodactyla > Rhinocerotidae > Diceros > Diceros bicornis. The sequence continues at coordinate 22,299,870 of NC_080770.1, forward strand.
CATGATGTTGCCACCAAGAGGAAGTAATTTGGGTGACGTGATCTGAAATGATATAAAATAAAAGACTCTTTCATTAAGAGGGTGAATTATATAATCCCTTGCATATCTGAGCAGCTTATGAGCTGGATATTGAAAAATGAGTAGGAGTTAGCTATGTATACAAGAGAAGAGCAATCCAAATAGACAAAAGAACACACAAAGCTATAAAAATTCATCCACGTGTGGCTGGAGTAAAGGGGAGAATGGCAAAGACAAAGCTGGAGATAGAGTCTAGTACCAGTCCATGAAGGACTGTTACGGACTTTGAGGTTTATCCTGTAGACAATGGGGAATCATCAGGAATGTTAGTCAACTGGAAAGGAGCATCACTTTGTATAGAGGTGGGACTAGTGGAAATAGACCAGAGGAGGGGAGATCTATTCGGAGATGAATGCCTCATTGGACAACGTGGGGCAGCAAGGATAGTGTTGCTGTCTCCACGTTAGATGTCTCTCTGTTGTCTTTGAATGTTTTTCATGGTCTTTTGTCTGCTGCTTTCCCTCATCCCACTTCCTTTTGCTCACTTTCCATCTTTGGTTTGCAGAATAGCATTCTCACCACTCTGCTTCCCTTCAAAGTCTTCAGAAGAGATGTTCCTTGACACTCAGCACTCCCTCTTATTTCTGCTTTCTCCTCCTAATTCTCTGCTTCTACACCTGGTAACTTGGTGATCTTGTCCATTTCCAAGAATCCAGCTCAATTCATGTATAATTTTCTCCTAACTGATACCTTCATTTCCTCCAATCATGTGCTCCCCAGTAGCTACTGAAATACAAACCACCCCTCCACACAGAGTGCTCACTCATGCTCAGACTCATATTCTCTGCAGTCCAGCCTTCCAAAACCTCCAGGCATCACCAATCACGAGCACTGACTGATTTGAAGACTATCCTTGTCCACGGTGGACTTTGTCCAAGGTGACTGGTCTGTGTGTATCAAGACAGCCTCTTGTACAGTGAGACTCCTGGGCACCTGAGACTAAGAGACATATGACGTCCACTCATGCCACAAAGCTTCTTTCCTGCAGGGATTGGGGACAGGCTCAGGTGATTAAGGACAACCGTGAGCCAGAAGGAAATCACGGATAAAATTTACTACTACAGAGACAAATGGAGGGCAGAGACTAGCCCTAACCTCTCAGAGCAACTGAGGAATTTTACCAAGGAGCTGTTCATGTAAGAAAGCTCTGCTAGCATTCCAACTTCTGTGTTTATATCCGGGTTTCTTTGGGTGTATCTATGGGATATCTAGAAAGTTCTTTAACTTTTCAGAGATTCAAGGTCCATACTGTCACATGAAGATAATAACTATATCACAGGTAGATGCCATAAATCCCACTCCTAGCTTATCCCAGGACAACTTAAGTTCTCATCCTCTGTGCAACCTTGGAGTCTTATCAGAGACAGGAAATCCATCTCCACAATCCACAGACCCTTATGGTCAGTGGCCCTCTTCTCTCAGGACATTTTGGAATCACAACACTTTTCACACTGAATTGTGATTGTTTTGTGTGACCATCAGCCCCACTAAACTGTGAATTTCCTGAGGCAGAGATTATATCTTGCTACCACTCCATCTCCGTACTTAATGCAATGACTCAACAAAATAGCTTTCAGTGATTGCAAATAGAATGAATGAAGAGTGAATGTAAATCTTCCCTAGCCTTCTTAGCACAGTATTTAGTACATTGTAGGTGTTCAATAAATATTGAAACCACATCTTCTCCATCCTTGAATCCCATACCTAGCACTGTGCTGTCTCAGGCAAAGACCAGACCAATGAGAGAGCACTTTGTAAAATGCCCTGTGCTTCACGGCAACATTCTCCTTGCTTTCAAAGTGGAATTGTAATTATTATGCAAAAGAAGCACATGCTCACAAACCAAATATCACCCCAATGTTTCTGTGGCTTTGCTGTTCTCACAGCAGTTCCCTTTTCTGTTCTGACCACAGAGATGCAAATAATGCCCCGAGAACAGCCCTCAGCTCATGCAGTCTTCCCAGATGGCCGACCGGAAAACATTAAGGCCAGCTACTAACAAGGGCTCTTACTTCTCAGCAGTCACCAGATGGAGGACCTGCTCCCCCTGTAGCCTCAGGCTTAGGAATGCTGAGACTAAGCCATTGGGTCTGTTCCATCTGATTTTAAAAAAGAGCAAAGTAGATTTCCCTCCCAAGTATTCCACAGAGAAATAAGAATTCTGGCAGCTCAGCCTTGAGTTCAGTCTACTTGAGAGATACCAGAGGAGAAGGTGTGATGATCAAACGAGAGAAG